>NW_022900943.1:21639842-21716662 GCF_012274545.1 Fukomys damarensis | reverse complement strand
AGAGTGCTTGCACAAGGACTTAATGAAACGAAGCTGGAGAAGAAACAAGTTCATTTTAGAAAGTCAAATATAATGGAAAAAGCTACAAAGGAATAAGGAGTAAAATATAGAGCAAAACTAATAGTTTGAATCATGGGAGTCGGAGAGAAGGGAAAAAATTCAAAATCTGAGGTGGCACAAACCATTGTGATTGTGATTTTAACAGGAAGGAGACAGCAAGAGGAGCATTTCGTTTTAATTGCAGTTATCATCAATTAGGTAGAGTATGAGTTGCCTGAAAGATATAGCAAGGTATGGGCTTGACAGGAATCACAAGTGTGGCAGTCTAGACAGGGAAAGTTAGACTCAGCTGCAACTTTGTTGTACGGCTACATTTAGGGATGGAGTGAGATACTGAGAAGAAACTGTTACATCTATGAGAGAGACAACAAAAGAAAATTCCAGGGCTTTCCAAAAAAAGGGATTGGGTGGGAACATCAAATGGGTCAAGTTAGATATGGACCAGAACACATGGCTAAGACTCAACAGTATCATACTTTGGAGCCGGAATATGAATTTCCCACTGCCATAGAGAAAGGCACCAGAGTCAAGTGTTCCATCCCTATGAAGACATCTTTTTTTTCCTCCAAAGGCACTGTGAGCTGTTTCAGGGTAGTAATCACGCATTGCTTCTATTTGGCAATAGCTTATTCAGAAAAATAAACTTTTGATCACACATTTTCGGTTGTAACAGAAATGCTGAAATAACTTTCCTCATGTATATTATCGAAGTATAAAAAGCACTGACACTATTCTCTTCTCGTGTGATTACAAATATATGTCACTTTGCAGATAAGAAGACACACGATGAGCATTTCGTGTATCAAAATGACTGAGCAGTGGGAGGCCCAGACACATGGTGAGACATAGTGTCTGAGTTGGTCTGGGAGAGCCTTTCTGGAAGAATTTAGCCAGCATTTGGACTGGTGAAGTGCATGCAGCGGTGCCTTCCTTAGTCCTCTCCACATTAGTATGGGTGTAATAGAGCAAAAAGACAAGGCGGAAAGGTGTGAAATCATACGCCCTGTGCTTGAAGGCGTGACTGAAACATTGATCTTCTGCTCTCAGTATTCCTAGTTTGACGGCCTTCAGACTGGCTTTTTAGTTCAAGTCTTTAAATTATGGCACTGGTCTTCTTTCCAGACCCCTACTTGTAGCAAACTCTCCCACTCTTCCTCTTTCTCCCATTCTCTCGCATTGCAATGTAATGGGCACACACACATATTTTACGAAAATCAAAATCTAGTATTTTTTATTTTTTCATTCTTTGCATGTTTATCACATGCAACAAAATAGCTGGATCTTTATGAATATGTTATATATACTCATACACATATATACACACACACGCATATACAAACAGAGACACTATGGGTTCTCTTGCTTGTTTCTCTGAATAATCTTGAGTAATATACTGCATTAACCCTACAAAGTTTAAATTACTTACTGATAAAAGTATCACACACTAAGGGATGAAAATAAAATGTAACCACAAATATATTTAATTTAAATGTAGTTTTCTATTCATCACAAAGGTAAATAGCTAAGTTAAAGGATATATAAATTGTTGTCATTGAAATGTTATTGTTAAAAACAGCTTGGTGCTTGATATAGGTATAAATACTCTGAATGTTAAATTACTTAATTACTACTTAATTAGAGTAATTAGACTTAATTAGAAATTACTTAATTAGAAAAATATTGTAAAATAAAATTTTGTGTACTCGAATGAATTGTTTTTCATATAATTTCTGACATTACCATAAAGGTCCAATTTTATAATCCTAAGAGTTTATAGTTATATATTAATATCAGGTGAAGATCTTCAAATGAAATATTTATGAACAAATGTTTATATCCTTGTGAGGATGGGAAATTACATTTAACAAAGATTTTCATATTACCTAGTAAGAGGTAAAGGTTTACAGAGCCCCTTGAGGTCAGAGTTTACACTCAAATTTAATAATTTGGTCTGATATGTTTAAATTTCAGAATTTCATTCAGATCTAAATTTTTGACTCCATGATTTTCTAAGAAGGAAATGTCACGTTGAGATTGTTAGATGCTTATAAAGAACAGTCTGTTAAAGAGTTAAGAGATTTTGCAAGAGATCTGGAGTATTTGTTAAGTCTTCCTGTTGTTATATTCCTAATGTTTCCTGAAGAGTACATTTTATCTTTGTTAATGTAGCTCACTGGTCTCTCTCTTTATCCATCCTATTTGTCCGTACATTTTCAGGACTCAGTGTATGGCAATTCCATACATATTTTTTCTGAAAACCAAACCCAGTACTTTTTATTTGTCATTTTATTCATTCACTTGTTGAATGCTCATTTATGCCAGAAAATAGAGGACAGCAGTGACTAGATCTATAGATTTGCTTTTGGACATCAATTAGCTTTTGATATTTCCATCCATAGTTCTTTCAGCACCCTGCAGGGATGACCAATACAGTACCTTTCGTTTGAGTGGTAACTCAATTTCCTGCTTCCACTTCGCCCTTGGAATATAAAAACAACTTCTTGCCCTGCTAATTCCAGACATGGCCTCAGAACTGCACAGAGAACAATGCCTCAAGCAGCCACTATCAATTGATGAGAGTTGTCACATGAGATGAAATCTATTTGCCATGATTAGGCAGACAGACTCTGTCATTCTGCGGGAAGAGGAAAAATAAGGGAGGACATAGCAATGCATGCTGAAAATAATAATAAATTAATATAACTTTAAAAGGAATATGAATAATATTTGAGATACAAATTTTATTTTATTTTCACCTTTCAAATGATTGAGTAGGTCGCCAATATCTTTGTCAAATACTCTGTAGGATATGTAACTGTTTTAGATATAGTTTCACCCAATTATTCTTAGGTTTGTTGCCTCTTTTGTGATTTTAATTATTCCGTTATTATTGGGGGGTTTTTTTGAGGGTTTTTTTGGTAGTTTGTTTTGTCATTACTGGACACTGCAGGAATTAAAAGTTAAGCTGTCAAAAAAAAAGAGCTAAACTCTCAATAGACTTAAAAAAGATAAATTTGTATAGGACAAAAGTATGATCAATGTACTCTTTTAAGTGACTCCAAAAATAAAACAAACATGGCCAGCATTATTTACTCCGAATAGATTTATGGAAAAGTTTATACTCAGAGTTTTTAGAACCATGCAACATCATCCTCCAAAGTGTAACTAATAACATGAAAGGGGCTTCATTCATGGCTGTCCAACATGGAGCTTATAGATAGCTATTACTTTGCTTCAAAGATCTAATACATTGACCTTTCATGTACATTGAATGAATTCCTGGGCCTATTATATGTAAAACACATTTTTTTTATTTCTTTAGCATAGAAAATTAAGGTACTTTAAACCATATGGTATCTTGTAAGTCAAAATGGATCTCCCCAGCCCATGGAAATTGGGGGACAAGCAAAGAAAATTTCACTTAAAATGAAAGATTTTTAGAAAGAGACTAAAGTTATCTGAATTTCATAGGAGACACATTAGGAAAGGGTTTACTGTGTGCTGTGAGACATTTCATAGGTGGGCTTTGTGGGAGATAATAGTTTATTCTTTCTGCTCTGGATATTAAACCCTTGTATATTATCCACTGCTGAGCTATATCCCCAGCCCTAGGGAGAAAATCTGAATACACAAAATCCAATATATGAATGATGCAGAATCATAGGGCCATTACAAGTAAAAGTTGATTGGACACACCAGTTTACTTCCATCCTCATTCACACGGAAAGAGACGACTATGCAGAACCCTTATTTCCTTTTATCTTCATCTTCGCTAGCCCAGCTCCCATTTGTTTCATGCTGGACAAATAAAAGAACATCTTATGCTGGAGCTTCTGTTCATCCCCCACTAATTAACCCCAGGAGCAAAGAAGACAGGAGTCCAAGTCAATTTACACTCTTCTTGTTAATGGTCTTTTCTTACTGGCGAGATTTAAAGAATGGCTGCTATCAAGAAATCACACAATAACAAATATTGGCGGGGTTGTGGGGAGAAAGGAACCCTCCTCCATTGTTGGTGGGAGTGCAGACTAGTGCAACCACTATGGAAATCAATATGGAGATACCTCAAAGAGCTTGGACTGGAGGTTCCATTTGACCCAGCCATCCCTCTGTTGGGTATCTTTCCAAGAGAACTAAAAGAATCATATCACAGAGAAGTATGTGCACCCATGTTTATAGCGGCACAGTTTGTAATAGCTAAATCTTGGAAACAACCTATTTGCCCATCCGTTGGAAACTGGATAAAGAAGTTGTGGTTTTTCTATAAAATGGAATATTACTCAGCCATAAAGAGCGAGAGAATAGATTCATTCATAGGAAAATGGATACATATTGAAGATATACTCCTAAGTGAAATAAATAAGTCCCACATGTGTAAATACCAAATAGTTTCCCTGGTGTGAATATTCTGCAACAATGCATAAGATTCTAATAAGATTACTGACATTTAGAAATGGGAGGAAAGGAGCTAAAGGTGTAGGGAAGGTGTGATACGTAGGGGAAGAACAAAAAGGGAAAAGAAAAAAATGTGAGAGAATGAAAAGATGAAAATAAAGTGTTTGTAGATGGGGAGGGGAGGAGGGGGTGAAGGGAGGGCAGAGGTAAGGGGAAAAAAATGAGAATCAAGACTTGCCATGTAAAGGTACATGATCCCAACAATGAATGTAACTGTACTGTATCCCTAAATGTACCAATAAATTCAATAAAAAAAAAATTCTCTCTAGATGACTATCGTCTATAAATGGTGAACTATTGAGTTTTGCCTCAACAACTTAATGATTTTTATAAATAATTTAATTAAATTATTTAATTGAAATGAGATCTTCCAGCTATGATAATAATTAAAGCACAACATCTAAAAGAACACAGATTCCGTGATGATTTGCCCATCATGGTGTGCCAGGTAGAGTTAAGCCCCTCTATCTTTTCTTGAGTCTGGAAGTCTCTAGGATTCCTTTAAGTACATGAAATGAGCAGAAAGTGAGCTGTGCTACTTCTCCAAGCTGGCCCTACAGAGACTGGGGGCTTGCTCTTTCTGGGGATGCTTGTGTGGAGATTCTCCCCATCAGAACCCAACCACCATACTAAAGGGACCCTTTCTGCATGGAAAGGTTACATATTAGTGTTGTAGTATTCAGTGTCAGATGAGATCTTAGTCAACAGCCAAAAGCAACTTCCAGTCACATAAGAGATGTTTTAGATCACCTCAGTGAAGCACCAGGGACTTCTGGCTGCAAATTCATTTGACCAGAAGAAAAGACTGCCCAGGAGAATTGAGTCAGCTCACTAACTTACATTATACAATAAACTATTAGTATAAGCTACTATTTTTCAGCTATTTGCTACACAGAATTAGCAAACTAGAAATTCAAGCACAAATTAAACAACAGAATGATGAATTTCTCATTAAATCAAATTTTATCTTTCCTTGATTATATTTAGTATTAAAATTTTTATCTTTAACTTATACATAATAATAAAAATTGTACATATTAATGGGGCACCATGTGATGTTTTGATATGTGTGTACATATTGCATTTGTTTAAAAGTAATCATTTCTGTCTTCTCAAACACTTCTCATTGCTTTACGAAGAGAACATGGAAAGTCTTTTCTCCTAGCTTTGTGAAATGTACCATACATATTTGGAATCTATACTCAACATTCTGTGTAACAGCGCACCAGAACTTCTCAATCCTATCTAACTGAAGCTTAAGACCAATGAATCCGCCTCTCCCTATGTCATCCTCTGCATTACTCTCGACGGCATCTGCTAACCACCATTCTACTCTCAACTTCTCTGTGATTTGCTTTTTCAGATTCCACATATGAATGAGATCATACTTGTCTTTCCATGCCTGGCTCATTTCAGTTAGCATAATGATCTCCAGTTCCATGCATGCTGTTGCTAGTGAGAGAACTTCAGATTTTCTTATGGATTAATGTATTTCATTGTTATACGTACCACACTTTTTGTCCATTTCCCAGGAGAACGTGTTATTTAATCTCTTGGTTACAGTGAATTGTGGTGCAATAAACACGGGACTGCAGATGTCTCTATGACATACCAGTTTCGTTTCCTTTGAGTACATACAAAGCAGTAGTCCTGCTGGATCAGAGAGTAGTTCTATTTTGGATCTTGAGAACCTCCATACTGTTTTCCATAGATAAGCAGAGTAATAGCTCTGTTCAACGATATTATAGTAACTGCAGCAACACTGTATTCCTATTAGTTGCAGCTGTAAATGTTAATGAAAGGAGAGCAAATTCTTATTCAGACACTAAAAGGGACATTGTGGAGATGAAAAGTGGCTGCCAGATCCAGTCTCACTCTTGCCTTTCCCTTCCCCCAATCACATGGTTATACTCAGCCAAGAAACTGAAGGCAGTGGAATGTAACTGGCAGTGGTAATGCTGATATATTCTTTTCTGTGCCAAAACAGTCTCTTGGCTATATCCACAGCACTGTTGCCCAAACAGAGGATCTTCTGTTTTAAGGCTGAGCATGGCAATGATTCCAGTCTTTCGCCTTCTTCTTCTTTTACCATTTAAATTAGTAGAAAACATTTCCATATTTTGCTTTCTAAAGACTTTTGCATGAACAGAAATTATACCTATATTTACAAGTTCGAGGAGATAATTAATCCTTGACATAATTGCTACAAGTGTCAAAGTGACATATCATTCTAGGACACTGGATTTAAATGCCTTGGGCTTTCTACTAAAATGCTCATTGTTTTCATTAATACCTTCACCCTCTCGGTCTTGTTTTCTTCTCAATGCCATCTAGAACACTAATGCACCATGTGCTAAAATCATAGCCCTTGGTACTCAGAAGCATAAAGCAGAAGTAACAGGCTGAATCAGTACTGATCTTGGAAAACACAGTCTGCTTAGACAGAAGTCGAAGAGAGAAAATTGGCAAGAATGAAGGAATCAGACAGCTTCATGGAGTGTCTCAGTGGGAAAACCACTGAGGAAACGCATTAGAGCTGAAGGGAAAGGACACAGGATCCATTTTTTTCATAGAGGGAGTTTAAAGAAATTTTGATGTCTGTCTGTCTGGAATATTTTAGTTGAAGTCTGCCTAGATGTGCAAGGATCTTTGGAACTACCATTCATCTCTGAGATTCTTTGGGTTGTGAACCATGTCATTTTTTTCTCTCACTGTAAGCACGAACCAAAAATACATTTTTATTCATGGAAATTCGTACAAAACAGAATAACAGAGTTGAAAATCTCTAGCTATTGCATAGTGAATCTTATGCAAGTTGTCCTAGCCTGGATAAACCTTTGCACTTGTAGTTGGCTCATGTCTGTTGACGTTTTGTCTACATTTACTGATAGAAGCTAACTCAGTTCCCATTATGGCTAATTTTTGCAACCTTAATTAAAATATTCTGAACAAAAATTTCATGGTAACATGAAAAATTACTTATGAACAAAGGAGTAAGTATGAAAGAAACGACATCAAGAATATCAATACATACTATTCCTAGGGAAAAAAGGGAAATTTAACAGATGGCTTAATTCTAATGTGACAGAGAGAAATTTTTGAGAGTGGAAATGTACTTTTATACATTGAAAATGTTGAACATCATCATTTACATGGGGCATTGAATATGTGCCATAATGTGTAATATTTTTACAATAGTTTATACTAAATATATTAGTAATTTTACCTAGTTTTATAGAAGTAGAATTTTGAAATGAGAGAAATAATATGAATATGCTTCAGACAAAGCCATATTCAAATTTTATTCTATTATTTTCTGCTTGTTTATACTTGATTAAGTGACTACCTATGTCAATACATAGATACTATTATTTAGTTATTATCAGGTTTATCTTTGTCATCAGTACTATAATTTGTCTTTCTTACTCAGAGAAAATCATATTATTATGAAAAAAGAATGGGGATCTTCAAAGCTACATGATATGAATTTGTGATAAGCAAAAGCTAATTATCTCATTTTTAATTTTAATACACTTTTAAATTCGGAATTAAATCAAATTGTCATATTCATTACTTTTGCTTATTCATAATAAGTCCTTTCGAGTCATAAAAGTGTAACATAATCAATTTTGTGTCAGTTTTGTGTTTTAGATAACCCCAATACAGATTTATCAGCCTAATAATTCCATCACTAACTAAGTGATGAATGTGTATTTGTCAGTAGCTTCCTAGTCTGGATTAGAATTTAATCCCTCAGTTTGACAAATGATCCCCCTGTAGATGGTTTCAATTACAAAAGATCTTTACCCAAATTCTTTTCAGTTGAATTATTATCTTCTGTATAGCAGGGCCTGTGCCTGATATTTTCTCATTATTCTTCAGGTCGCCTAAGATTATACACAAGACCAGTGATGAATAAATACTTGGTGATTTAGTATAACCAGGATATAAGACTGATAATTTTCACTCTTTATCTAAAATTCAGACTTCATAACTCTATGAGACTGACTGATCATTGGTCCTTGAACTGATTGTAATATTAGCCCTGATTAGACACAAAAATAGAATTTGGTATCCATGGCAGTTAGTTCTCTGGTCTTTTGGAGAAAAATAAGATTTTTTACTATGAAAATTATATAGAGATATTTGTGTATAAAGTACATGTTCAGTACATATAAATGTACTTAAATCAGTGCTTTATGAAACAAAGTAATTATATTTAATTTGAAGAAGCAACACTTTTTAAGCCAGATTCCTTTTGGTGAGGAAAATATAACATTGAAATAAGGTAAGGTCTCCATTTAATTTTGTTAGCTTAAGGGATACATATAAGAAATAATTGGTTCAATAAGAATTTTCTGACTCAGGTATTATTCAAACTCCTGCAGTTGCCCTATGAGTTGAATGTCATTCTTAAATCACACAATAAAAATTATGTATATAGACAGAAATATATTCTAATATTTTGTTGAAATGATATGGTTCTTTAAATGGGGCCATAATACAGATATTGTTTTGTAATTTATTTTTAATTACATAATAGATCTTGATATGGAATAATATACCCTTATTCTATCTTTCTAAATATAAAATTCATATTGAAAAATTGAAATCATGGGTTGTTCTAAGAGTTGTGGTAAGTAGTTTCCTGACTTACATTTTTAATATTTGTTAGTGATTTCTCCCCTTTGCTTTTTGATTCTGTACACTTGTATTTTTTGAGATTTATTGTTAGCTTTTCAATATTGATTTTTTAATGTTGTTAGATTTATTTATATTTCAGTTTTTAAGTGTTCTAGCTTCAAAATTATTATTTCTTGATGTAATGTACAGGTAATAAACATATATTACCTTTAGCTGTTTCACATTCACCTAATCCAAAAATTCGCCTCAATTTTGGTATATTCATTTTTAATGAAGTGACATTAAAAAATTTCACCTCTTTTATACAATGCAGGGCACTGAATTTGAACATTTTATTATCATTAGACCCAAGGTAATTATTTTAGTAAGAGTAAAACCACAATACTACATAGGTAGAAAACTGAAAATTTTCCATGCCAGTACTGTAACTTACTTTTTAATTTCTCTGATTCACCCTATGAAAAGATAACCTAGCATATTAAAACCAATTATCTATGGCTAATTTTCAAAAAGTAATTAAATAGTGAAGTATCCCCAACTGGGCCAGACGGGTCACCATTACCTAAAACAAATTAAAGTACTGTATCAGCATCTGTGTAGGAGAAAATAATGGGAAGCTACAGCTTCCTAAGGGCCCTGAGAAGAGGAGAATTTAAGAAACAATCAAGGTGTGGTCAATTAAAAATGCAGAGAGTCAATTTATTATAAAGGTACAAATAGGGTATGTTCTGTTCTCTCACATATATAAACACAAAGATTCACCGTTAATTGCACAGAAGCAATAGAAAAAATAAAATAAATAAGCTGGGTAACTTACAATGAGTTCAAGAAACAAAACCTCACCAAATCAGCAGAAAGTTGATATTCACACTGCTTTTCTCTTCACCAGGATTGCAATCTTGGATTTTAGCACTACATATTTATGTTGTGTATTTTGAAATTTATATCTTACCTACAATGCGAACTCTATATCTGGCCTCTGTTTCAGTTTTATGTTTTTTAAAAGATTCCATAATTCTAAGAAAGATGGAAGTTTGATCATTCTCATTACTGTGTGGTCAGCCACTGTCTAAACAAAAATGTATTTGCATTTTTGATTTTTGATTGGAAGTAGAATCACACTTAGTTTTTGCCTATTGTGTATAGTAACAATATAAATATTCTTATAATGTATTTATAAGCATATATTTTCGTTTCTGTTGACAAATTTACCCAAAAGGGAACTTGCAGCTTCATTGGCCACATGTTTAGATTTGGAAGATACTACAAAAGCTTTTCCAAAATGGTCCCAACAACTTGTGCTTTTGTCAGAAGTATGCAAAATTTCCTGTTTGCCTCCTCTTCCAAGTTCTTTCCTACCCTGAGTTTTGCCCTTTATCTCATGCTTTTGGTTTGCTGAAAGAGTTTTAATCTCTCTCTTCCCTCCTTTCTGCCCATCTCTGTTCATTACCCTGTTTATATTTATTGTTGTGTGTTTTTTGTTTTAGCCACTCCAATGATATGTTTTACAATTTCATCATACTTTTTTAAGTGTACATTGACCTGAACAATACATTTATTGGTCATCTGAATACTCACTAAAGTACTTATTTTGTCATCTTTTGGACTGCATTTCTTTCTTATTAGATTTTGAATTTTTAAAAATTCTTGATATAGCACAAAATAATGACTTCAGAGATGTTGTGGCTTGCACTTTTTACTGCATTAATAGTATCAGTTGATGATCAGTTTCTTAATCTTAATTTATTCTAATATTTCAATCACCTATAGATACTTTTTATGTCCTTTTAAGTAATTATTGGTGAGTTTCAAAGTTATAATGTTATTTTCTTACAAAATTTGATTATTCTGTTAAGAAACAATAAACTTAGATATTGCTTAGTAAATGAATTGCTTAGAGAGATATTACTTAAATAGATATTGCTGAGTAAACTTAGATATTGCTTCTAAAAGTTTTGCTGTTTACGATGTGAGGGGGGGACGTTTCATTTGTTGTCTAATTTTATTTGAACCAGCACCAACACTGAAAAGCTATTTTTCCTCATTCCATTGGATTACCAGTTTTGTTGCATATCAGTTGTGTGGGTAGATTTCTGTTTCTCAATTCTCTATTTAGTAGAGATATTTGGTAGTGTAATTTCTCCAGCTGATTCTCTTTAATGATTGTTATTCTTTGAAACATTTTGTTGCCTAACATACACAAGTCTGATATAAATTTTCACTAAAATTAAGTTTACCCTGATTAATTTGTTTAAAATTGAATTTTTATCCAAATACTTGATTCTTCCAATCTAGGAATGTGTTGTATCTACCTCTGTTTGTTTCATATTTATTGCTTTCTCCATGTCATTAAAGAGGTCTTGCAGATATCTTGGCTTTGTTCTTAGGTATCTAATGATTACTGATGCTATTAAATTAGTACTATATTTTATAATATACAATTTTGTACTCTTGTATGCAATAATACAATTCATCTCTGCACAGAGACATTTTATCAAATGTTTGGATGAATTTAGTATTATATTTAATAATGAAATCAACTTCCAGAATGGTTGAACCTAATGGCTGACAACTGTAAAGCTGGACAAAACTAAAAAACACAAGAGCTGGGAATATAATTCAGTGGCAGAGCACTCTCCTAGCAGGCAGCAGGCGCTTAGTTCAACCTTCAGTACCATAAATAACAACAAAAATATAAAATGCAATTATTACAGAGTTATGGAAATTAATCAAAGATATATAATAAAGTGAGAAACTTTTGTGAATTTGGGGTAAAATAACACAGTCATAAATTTTTTTGCTTAAGATTTCTCCCATGTCTCCTAGGTCTAGATGTGTAAAACTTCAACCAGGCTAGGTCAGGCTGTGAATATAAATCTTGTCACCACCAGAGGGGAGATAATGACTGGAATGTGCCGGTTGAAATGTTAACATTCAAGACAAAGTAAGAAGAAGTGAATGGCTTCTATCCTGAGATCATGGATCTATCAAGGGTCCAGCAATGATGGACAAGGAAATGAGGAAGCCCAGTGTTGATCAGAAGTTGTGTGCGTGTGCTATATAAGCCATGTATAAGTGCCGATCACCTGCATATCTTTGGCCGAAGAAGCCTGCAACGTCCAAAGAGAAGCCATCTAAAAGAAACATGTGATGAGAATTTACAAATGGCTCGAAGCTTGAATCTGATCCTGGGCCACACACACGTCCTTCAGCAGTTGAATAATCCCTCCTAGCTTGCAATGTTTGAATGTAACCTCTGATCAAGCTTAGATTTAAAAATAACCTGGGTGAATACGTGGGTTCCCTGCAAGGCATGAAGCTTAAAATTAAAAAAAATAATTTTTGTGAAGCTATCTGCAAATACACATTTTCAGGAAACCAAGAGAAGAATTACGCATACTTTAAACCATGTATGAAATGCACGCAATGGCTTTGGAGGACTCTGAACAATGACTAATCCTAGTCAGGTGAGAAGCAACATGTTAGGACCATTGACTAAATCACGATACTGTCATCTTTTCTCTCTAGTATTCCTGGCCACACTGGATATGGGAACACAGCGACGCGCAAGGCTCCAGAGAAGCTACTTTTGGATCTATACCTGCGAAGACACACTAAGGATGATCAGCGAAAGTGAGGAGACCTTTTCCATTTGTCCTTCTATTTTTTAATGTAGTTTTAAGTAGTTGATTGACATGATCCCAGTGCTTTTTAAATCTTGTCTCTAAACTTCTCTCATCTCATGAATTAAATTTTCATTCGTATAATGAAGTATTCAATTATTATACTCTGAACTACTTTTATCCTAGTAAATATCACACAAATGCAGCAAAATACCATCTTTCTATTTATATAAATTTCAAAATAATTGAATATTTAAGGGAGCACTTTGGCTAATATAACTGTATAAAGGCCAAGGAATTGATTACCATACAACTCAAGATAGAATTAATGGACAGCAAAAGAACTGTCACTGGTCCTATGATCAGTAGCGATCAGTGTGCCTGAAGTGATGGAAATAAACATTCATCGTCTTAATCAGTGCTTATACAAGGGCTCTCTTCATAATGACGTATTTGGCTGTGTTATGGTTCAGTCCCTCCCCCAAATCACTCATGCTAAGATTTAATTCCCAGTGTCACAGTGTTAAGCAAAAGTGAGAACTTTGAAAAGTGATTAGTCCTTAAGAGAAATGGATTCTTCCCTCAGAGGAGTGTGTTAGTACCCAGAGAAAGATTGATATAAAATTGAACTCAGGTGCTTAAGCTACCTCCGATTTCCTCTCTCATCATGTGACCAAGTCTCTCCTTCTTCTGTATTATGATGCAGTGTGATGTCCTCACCAGATGCCAAGTAGATGTTTGTGCTCATAGACTTCCTGTCCATACCAACTTTGATCTCGAATGGGTTGATATTCTTTATTACTTACCTAGCTTCAGATACATAGGAAATGGGAAAAGCGAAGTTACTAGAACCCCTGCAGTGGACCTTGGTTTCCTGTGAGCCGCTAAAACATGAAGCTAATGAGAATAAGAAGAAATGAGACTCAGAGAAGCATCTGGGTTTGGGGCCTGATCAGGGCTACTCTGGGCAGCAAAGGCAAAGGCTCTCTGCCCTTATTTATTGGGCTCGGAGGAAGTAGCAGAGGACTCAGGGGGTTGTGGTGATCCTTCAACCATGAAGATCTTATGTCGAAGACAATGCTGATGAGGATTTTAGATTAAGGAGCAGCCTAAATTGATTAAGATGGTGAGATGAGCAAAACATTCTTACTGTAGTAGATGGGATGAGTTAAGCTGGTAAAGAATTTATATCTCCCCAAGTGAAACCTTTCACTTTTTGTATTACTACTTGGTTCTCAAAGAATGAGGATGTCTTCAGCTGATGCAATCTTGTCATTGAGCATCCCAGCCTTCTGGGACTATTGAGAACTCAGACAGCCCAAATCATAATTTAATTGTGAAATTGTTTTTCCCAAAAATTAGGTAGAATGGCTCCTAACACAAGTATTCTATTATGGCTACAGAAAATTTACAGAAAGTGACTGCACATTTATGTCTTATGCACCTTTTGTCAATGTGTTAAAGGCATGGAATAATCCCTAAGTCATATTTCTAGTACTTAGAAGAGGGAAACAGGTAACACATGTCTTCTAATGGAATGTTACAATAATGGATCAAAGAAATCTCAATACTGAATATATAATATTATATGTAATGGAAAATAAGATCCTCTTTCATCATTGTACATATTTATATTAGAGATTCCTTAAATCACACCAGACAAATTATCTTGATTCTATAATATTCTTGGAATTTAAAATGCCATTTAATCTGAGTCTCTGTGTGCAACTGTTGAGCTTATAATACTGAAACTTTCTTGTATATGTATATATTAGCTTTAGGAGCAAGCTGTTCATAGTATTCCTCCATTTTTCTACTTGGTGGGACACGTAGATGTGGCCCAAAACATTCATTGTCTATCATTACCTCCTCTAGATTATTTGTGCTCCTTTTAGATATAGAAACATTTTTACAAATCTAGAGATGACTATTGCTTATCAAGTGCCCACTATAAACTTGATGCCCATTATCTGTAATGCTTGAAATAAAACAAGTGAGGTCAATATTTCACAAATTTCAAAATTGAGATTCAAAGAACTTGACAAAGTCAGATATGATGTGTTGCACTTACATTTTAGATTTGCCTGATGCATTCATTCATTGATTTATTCCATATCTATCACTGCTAGCTATTATGCCAGATAATGGGCATATATTTTCTGGCAGGAAGAGACAGCCAACATCCCTACTTTCTTGAAGATAGCATGTAAAGACTACCTAAAGTTTAAGTTACACATGAACAGATAAACAATAATACCCTCGTAAATGTACAATCACGGGCTCTATGTATGTGCTAGAGAAACACATAGACAGTGAAATTATCTTTTGTAGACATTGTTCATTTACTTTGGCAGAGATTAATATATCTTGAATAACTCTTGGCATTAAACAATATAACCCTTCACATTTTCAGTGGTGCAGCATCGGTTTAGACGGGACAAGCGTTTCTGTAAAATTAGCTTCAGAATGATGATTTAACCAGAACACTACCTCCCAGGATGAGGTATTAATCAGCACTCATAACATCAGTCGTACTTCAGTCATCCACAGACGTAAGTCTAGCCCTCAGTGTAATGAGCAGGCTGTACAGGGACTTTAGAAGCAGAGTTCTGAAAGGCTCTTCATGAAAAATTGATTTAATTGATTTTTCATGTTTATGTTCTAAGACAGTGATTCTCAACTTATGCCAATAAGAAGGTCCCCTTTTAATTTTGCAAGCAAATACATTAAATGCATTTCTTATAATTCTGGATTGAGAAAATTCAAGTGTAATAACTTTCATGGTGTCAGGAACAATAAATTTGCTTGCATTGTATTAATTATTAAAACCTATAAATATATGTAAAAACTATGCATGTTTGTTTTCTAAGTATGATTATAATTACTTTCCTTGGGAGTTATGGCTCCAATCCATAGTTTCAAATGCCTCAACTTCATCATTTGTTAGTTGTGTAACTTGGTGAAATCACTTAACTTTTATGAAAGTGGTATCAAAAAGAGCATAAAACTCATTCAATTGGTCAACAAGGCAAATAGAATACATATGTATGTATATGTATATTTGTGTATGTATGTATATGTATTAAACATTTAAATAAAGTTATCAGATTTTTAAAAATTTTTATATTTAAAAGGAACACAAAAATCTAGAGAAGGTTCACCAGAGTTCACTAGAGTAACATATTTAACAATAATATATGTTTATATTATTATGTATATTATTATATGTAATATATGATTTATAAGCTAGGCTTACAATGGCCACCCAGAGTCAGATGTCGATGAGTATAAATAGGCTACGTGTACTGGAGAACCAGAGGATCCACTCAAGGGTGGACGAGCTGGAGCTCCCTTCAGCGTCCTACTGGAATCTGTACCTGGAAGCCAAACTGTCTACTCTGAGGCTGAACCATTTGAGCTGGAAGCCTGAAGTGCCTGCGCTGAATGCCTGAAGACAAATACCCAAAGGCAATGGCAAAGACTGAAATTCTTCCAGAGATGCAGAAGTGAGTCTCCCTTCTTTCCCTTTTCATTCCATCCAGCCCATAAGCCTATTGGCTGTGTCACTCATATCCAGGGCGGGTCTTCCTCTTCAGTAAGTCCATCATTCCTTCATGCCTAGAGCAATGCTAAGCCATTTAGCTGGGCGTGTCTTACTCAAACTGACACAACAGTTAACTATCACAAGATGTAATGATAGGCAATAAAGATAATTCAGGCCACAGCAAAGTTCCTTCGGGGTCCAACAAGAGGGATAACAAAGGAATGCTATTAAAGAATCTGCTACTAAGAGCAATGTAGTTTATATATGCTGATTTGATAATGCATTAAATTTAAAAATAAGCAAAACTTGCAGAGAGTATCTGGTAAACTGAAAGTAGATATACAACATAATTTCCACATCATAAACTCAACAATTACACACAAAACTAGAATTCAGATGGCATTTTAAATCTCTAAAATATTATAGAATCAAGGTAATTTGTTTAGTGTGACTAAGCAATCTGTAATACAAACATGTACAATGAGCAGGGAGGATTTTATTTCCCTTGTAATATTGTATATTTGGGATTCCGATTTCCTTGATACACTGTTGAAACATTAGATATAGAAGACAGATGTTATCTGTGTTTCCCTCTAACAGCTCCTAGTGTGTAAATGCCACTCTGAAAAGGAAAGGAAAATACACACAAACGGAAACAGAATTATTCTTATTCTTCCAAATGAGTGAGCTAAACAACAAATGTGGCTTTCTGTTGTAGTTAATTTTAAGACCAAGATGGACATGTGACATAATTATTGCAAGGAGACCTGCTTTCCCTGTAGGACCAACTATTTTTAGACAGTACACACACCGACAGGTTTTGGGATGTTGACACCTGTCCTGAGTATGAATAGTCCATTAGGAATTTCCATAAAAACAATTAATTCACAGGGAAATCAGTTTCTCACAATAGAGCAGCCCACCTGAAGCAGAACAATCAAATCACCTATTAAGAAAAGTGACTCTTCGAGGTTTTCTGATGGCAATATAAGAAGAAAAACTTTTGGCATAATTCTTACCATGTTACTAAGATAATGTCTGGATTTTACTGGAAAGAAAATATGTAGACCATGTATATTATTTTAAGTAGAAATTAAATGATTGATTTTGATCCAGTTTATATACGGCAGCATAAAAATACAGGGAAGTATACAAATAATAGTAGAATCTGCTACAACACCCTCCTTTTTATTCATGATATTGATAATTTATGCTTTCTTTTATTCTTCTTACAGGAGGTTATCCATTTTATCTTCTCAGCTCAGATATGTCTCAGTTTTTAAATTTTGTCTACTGCCAACTTTTTGTTTGCATTTATGGCATATGTTTGAATAATATATCATTTACTAATTTTGAATAAATAGGAAAACTCAAGAAGATCTAGTGCTCCGTGTGATGAAATAAAACATCAGAGGCATCAATTGGCCTGGAAAATTATATGGGTTCTGTCACATTTGTAGCGCCATGACGGAAAAACTGGGCTGACTAGGGACTGTGGTGTAACACTAGTCCTCTATGTCTTCCTCTACATAGTATTAGAGTATCTCCCCCTTTTGTACTGTGACTTTTTAATGTCTGAGAAAGAAACTAAAAGAAAGGAAGGAAGGAAGGAAGGGGAAAGACTCTGATGGTTTAATTTGCCAAATTATTTTCTCATCCAATATTTGGAGTAAACCTTCCTTCTTACATTCTTTGCCCCTTACTTGAATATAAAAAGTGAAAAATAGGATCATCCAATGAGACTTTTAAAAAATCTATTAAAATCCTCTGGGAATTTTACGTAACACTTAACATACCTCTTGGAAGAGACAGGGTGCTAAAGAAAAATAAAAACTCCTGATAAGGAAATGGCATTTGACACAAGCAACAATTTCTTATATAGAAACTAACATTCACAACCGTCTTTGGTTGATGAACTACTTTGTTATTTTATTTCAATTTGATATTGGCCTAAAAATTCACAGGCAAAGTTTTCAACTGTTTTCATGCTAGGTTTGGATCATATTTTCCACTCATTCTATTTCTGAATATGATTGTGTTACAAGGGTCTTATCTATCCCCTACAGTGCATGGGTCAGACTTGCTCCAAACCAAGTGATACTTCTGCAAACCTATACTAGAACTATGTTCTTCTTGAGTTTAATCTAGAATACTTCCAAAAATGTAAAATGCATTTGATTTCCTAAGTATTCCTTGTTAGGTACTCATCTTTTCTTACATATACCCTCAAGGCTTGTGTTTTCGTGTTAAATTTTCCTTGCTCTTTGACCATTGGCATATAAATCAGGACACTGAAAACAAAATAGAAAATCTCCACTACTTTTTACTGACTTGAAATTATTTTTCTTTCTTTCATTTATATTAGGGCTTGTATGCACATTATTTATGAAATCTAAGCCACAATTTTAAGTGAGATATATCATAAGTTCCTTATGAGACAGTAATCAAACAAAATGATTTTACTCTTGCATAACAGATGCATTAAGAGCTCAGGGTAATTTTCTAAGAACTGGAGTATCAATGAACTATGTCTTCTAGTCATAACACGCCAGATAGGAAGGTGATGGGGAAATCTATAAGGAAGCATATCAAGGGGTAGTATGTGTCCACTGGGAGGCTGGCCTCCATGTGACCTGATTTCATGGTATTGAAAAGGGCCAGCTAGGAATAAGCTGGAAAAGAAAAAACAAACAGATCATATAAAACATTTGGTAACAGCTATTCTTACTGTTAACCGTTGTAATGAAGTGGCATCTAATTGTGGCTTTGATTCACATTTCCCTGACATTAGTAATGTTGAGCATTTCTCATTTACCTAGAATGTTTGTATGTCTTTTTTGAGGAAATGGCTATTTAGATCTATTCTTGTTTCTTCTTCTTTCTTTTGCAGTGCTGGCAACTGAACTCAGAGCCTCACGCCTAACTAGTGAAGAACATAACCACTGAACTACACTCACAGCAATATTTCTTAACATCAGTTCATTTGTGTTTTTGCTATTGAGTTTTGACTTCCTTATGTATACTGCCAAAAAGAAAGAAACTTGTCCACTCTTAGTGGAAATGTAAGTTAATTCTACCACTCTGAAGAGCAGAAGTTGCTCAAATTTAAAAATAGACTATAGCATAGCAATCCTACTACTGCATTCATATCCAAAGGAAATGAAATCAGTATGTAGAAGAGACATTGCACTCCCTTTGCTCATTGTAGTACTATTCATAGTAGCCAAGAAATGGAATAACCTAAGTGAACTCATACTGATGAAGATATGTCAAAAATGGGCTTCATGCATACAGTAAGATACTACTATTCAGCCATAAATATGAAGATGAAATCTTGTCACTCACAACATGAAGGATAAAAATAAAAATCACTCTTAAGCGAAAGGAGCCAGGCACAGAAATTCAAATGCCAATGATCTCACACATATGTGGAATATAAAATATTTGGTCTCAAAATTTGAGAGTAGAATCATAGTTACCAAAACTGAGGAGAGTAGAGGGGAGATAAGAAAAAAAAGAGATGATAAAAATATTCTTAGTTTCAGTTCAATAGGAATAAAAAGTTTTGATATGCTGTTGCATAGTATGAAGGTCATAAATAATGAGAATGTACTATAAAGCATATTTCACACAGCAAGAAGAAAGGATTTTGAGTGCTGTCTTAGTTATTTTTCTCCTTGCTAAGACAAAATACTGGACACCCAAAGTTCAAGGAGGAGAGGTTCATGTCAGCTCGCTAACCTCACAGAGGAGAAACTGTCTATGGCAAGCACGCAAGAGACAGGGAAGCATCCAGCTGAAGCTACAGCAGTAGGAGCTAGCCTGCCATTCCCTTTTAACACAAACAGGCTACGAGCCTATTGATTGGTACCACCCCCCCACCAGGGCGGGGCTTCCACCATCCACCCCCATACACTCAGTATGGCATCCCGAATCCGCACCCACACATCCTAAGCCAGCCACCTTTGTAAGCCCCACCTCTGACCACATGAGGCTTTAGGGGGGACATCTAGGTACAAGCCATGATAAATGCTTCTGCCATAAAATGTTTACCTTGATTTAAACATTACATAATGTATGCAGGTGTCAAATCGTGTGATTCTCCATCTGTATGTATTATTTTTACATACTTTTATGGTTAAGATAATTTAAGTTAAAAGACATCTAAAAAGGGAAATTTGACTGACCTATAGTAAGACTGAAAAAAATAAGATTTTATTTTATACAACAATAATAACACAAATAACCATTTCAGTTAAGATTTCTCTGAAGTGAAATACATGTAACATGAAATTTGCCATTTTAACTATTTTTTGCTTGTAATTTAGAGACATTAATTACATTCACTGTGTTGCTAGATCATTACCAATTACCGATTGTTGAATAGCTGCCGTCATCCATTGTTCTAGAGCAGTATTTCCTAATTTGTATGCAACTGAACACTAAAAATTTTAATTGTTAATAGATGGTCTCACTAAATAATAAAAACAAACAAAAATGGTTCAACAGTAAGCAAATAAAAAACAAAGCTCTTGAGATGTATGTATTAAATGTAGACGAAAAGGAGGCTCAAAAGGGTATTTCAGAACCCCATATATCCTAATGCTAATGAGCAGACCCCGTCGATCCAGCCAAAACAAAAGGTTCACCTGTTGGTGAGTACATCGTCAATACACACACCAGAAGATAAAAGAGTGAAGAAAGGTTTGCTATGTGCAAAAAGTAAGGACAGGATTGAGGACAATTTCCAAAGTACCTCTACCTGAAAAACAAGCGCTTTTATTGAAGAAACTGATGCATATCAGGGTAGGAAAGATTCATCAGATGTACAACATTCAAAATTCAAGGCCAGGGATAGAAATTTAAAAAATATGACAGAAGGGAATGCTTTTGTTTTGGGTTACTAGGTAATTTAGTATTATAACAAACAATTTATTGTCATATAAAAAGAACAAATTAGAGACACAGTGATACGTTTCTCTAGATAACCTTTTCTGAAACAAAAAATAAGCAAATAACTTTGAAACGAGACTGTCATTTAAAGAGGCATCACCATTCAACTCTATAAGTATAGGAGCTTGTAGTCAAAGACCTGAATTTCATGAACCAGTTCATGTGAAATGATCTTATGGCACCAGTTTTCTACAAATTAAGCTCTAGAAAGGGTTCTAGATGTTCCACTTGATTCCCTTAGGCTGAACTAGATTGGTTTTTCTGGGCCTCATGAATTTATTGGTCGTAAAGTAAACTTATTCCACTATACATCAGTATGTATAATAACTAATCCAGAGAATGCTGAAATTACACAAAATTAATTTTCATTCATAGCTAAACCTGTGTCAGGAATTGAACTAAGTACTTCAGTAAGTGTAATCCATGTTTTTCTTCCAACAGCATTATAAAATTGGGACCATTTTCTACCATTTTACAAATAAGGCAATAAACTCTTAGATAAGCTGGTTCATAATTTCTTAGCCAGAAATCACCCTTCAATAACTTGAGTTCATGTGTTCTCACTTAACAAGATGGTATGGACCATGTGTTATAGAAAAGCACAGATGCTAAAGACATCATTCTTTTAGTGAAACACCCATTTGAGAAAATTGACACCAATCACATTTTGAGGAAAGGATGTGTTATTTTCCTTAAACACTGTATTTGTTTTTATTTGAGGGATTCTGTGAGTCTTGTAACTTTATTTTTATTTTTGCCCTGCCCTCCATGCAACTCAGAATCAAAGGCAGAACCTATATATATTACCTATAATGGTACATAACTGGCTTTGTATTTCTTAATTTCCTCCCATTTCTTAACCAGATGTCCTCAGTATTTGCTTTCTCATTTATTTACTATATTTTGATAAAGGTCTCAAATTTTAGCTTACAAAATAACAAACTATAAACTACATGGCTGCACATATGTCCAATTACAATTAAAATTCTTGGGTGTATTTTTCATGTTGTTTTCAAACTCAAGATGAAACGTATGAATGGACTTTAAAAACAAATCACACAACTATATAAATTTTTAAACCTTTATCAGTCTAGTCACACATTATCAGGTAGATTAGCAAGTCACTTGCAAAGACAAATGCAAAATCTTAGTGCTCTAACATATTCAGCAAAACACTTTGTACTAAAATATACATTTATATTTCTTATACTTGCAAGGGATTCTCATGCTAGGTATGTGCAAGCAATTGCTGCTAACCCCTATGATTTCAATGACAGAGACAAAAATGTCAGGGAACACAACAATCATTTCAAATGAAAATGTCAAAATATCCATTAGAGAGGCAACAGAGACACATGATAAATGTGAAAAGGTCAGTTTTCTACAGCGCTGTCATTGCAAGCAGTACTGTTTTTCTCTATCTCCTGATGAGGTACATATTATTTGTTCAACTTGAAACATATTTGGAAAGCAAACCTTACATAATATGCCTCATGAGTCACGGTAGATCCAACATTAAACCATATAGCAAAGTTCACCATTTCCTCCAGTAATCCAGGTCACAAGCTGAATCACCATTGTAAAGAATGTGATGCAAGGAGTTAAAGTTTTCCTTTGGAATGACTAGTGCTTGCTGTGTTATAAATGCATAACCTGTTAGATCCCCTGATCCTCGCTTGCCATGAGTTTTATCACATCTAGCAATAAGAAATTTGCCTCTCTCTACTCCTTATAGTTGTGTCTCTGAAATGCTAGAAATATATTGAACTTGAACACCCTAATTTAATATCAGAATATCTAGAATGATTACGGTTTGCCTTCTTGCTTGCTAAAATCACTGAACAATTTGTTATCTGCACAAAAATGATTTAAATAACTAAGATCTCAAGAAAAGCTAAGAATATCAACCTCATGTACTGGATCCAAACTTGAGAATTTCATTCTCTTTGCTACTAATCACTGAAAGGAAGAAGAGGAAAAAAACTGAAAGATTTTTTTCATTTTATAATTTTTATAGAAATCAAGTCTTTCACATAAATTCATGTTCTGTGGTTATTACTACAGATATATTGCAAATAACCATTTTTCAAGATGTCAACATAGGGCATTTTCCTCTCTTAATGAAGAAAATGACACGAGTTTCCTTTTTAAAAAAAACTCTGAAAGAGAAGAAAAAGTATAGCTACCATGTATTGTTTTTTCCTTTGGGAATAAATGGAAAATGAAAATATTTTTGAGTTTAAATGTAGTTACTTTCAATGCAAAATAAAAGAAAATTGACATACTCTCATGTAGTCTCCTATGGTAAGCACATATTATTAATTTGGTTATTATACTCTATGTTTTTATACTCAGGCTTAATTACATAGAGATATAGATATAGATCTCCAATATTTACCATTAGTACAATAAGCTAGTCAAATGATTATTATAAACTACATTTATAATATCTAATATTTTGTGTGTTGTTTTCACACTGGTAAATTTCTTCCTTTTTCACAAGGGCATGATTTATTTTTGCATCATTGTAATAAATATAATTGGAAACTATGTAAAATCTTAACTCAATTAAATTGTCAGTCTTCTGGTTGTTTAGACTCTGAGATTTTTCTTGTGTAACATAAGGTTCTTATAAATACATATATCAAAAGATTGCAATGCAGGATATGCATGAGCAACGTGTCATACTATGGTGGTATTTAAGTACTCAATGCCTGTAAGCAATTATTATTGTTGGTGCTTTCAATATTAAATTAGAGGCACTAAAATTAAAAGATTATAAGAGGTGTGGAGACCAAATGACTTGCTCTCTGGTATAACTTTATAGTTCATATTCAAATCCACTGAGTCACTATTATCCAGGGCTTGGATTTCAGCTTATAACTCTCAATACTTCTTTAAATGATTGGTTTCCAAAATAAGTTTACATTTCAGAAGGCAGCACCAATTCACCAAATGAAAAAAGGATTGACTTTAACAGTAGAAATTCCTCGGTAACTTAGAAAGGCAGGTAAGTTGAAGGATCACTAGAATCCATTATTTGTTTTGAGCAATCATAGAATTTGGATAAAATGTGTTGTGGGAGTGATGCACTGATCAGAAAACACCTTAGTTAACAAAGAGATGATCGTGTAGAGTTTTGGGGCTTTTAAAAACTACTTTTATTAGTTGAACAGTCAAGTAAAATGGAGTCTCTTCAACCTGTGCTGATTCTAACCTTCATTCTTATAACACAGTTGTGACTGTGTCACACCTCACCAAAACATTCTCTTTATTTCTGCACAGAGCTAGACAACACATAAATGGCCACACTTTTTCTATCTCCTGCTGCTCATTAGCAGACATCAAAGCATCATTACCTCTTCACAGACTGTCAGGCAGAAAATTACCCCTCAAAAATGTTCACATCCTAAACCTCAGGACCTTTGCATATGTTACCTTATATAGCTAAAAGGATGCTCTAGATGTGATAATGTCAAAGATTTGAGTTATAGAAATTATCTTAGAAAATATGGGTGAGTCCAGTGTAATCAAAAGGTTTCTTGTAAGAGAGAGGCAGGGCAGTGAGCAAGATCGAAGACGCTGTGCTGTTAACTTTGAAGGTGAAGGAAGCAGACGTGAGCCAAAAAATGCAGATGACCCTGGACATCGAAACAGGCACAAGGATGCAAAGTAACCTCTGAAGCTTTCAAAGGAAGTGTAAGCCTTGCCTTTGCCTCAGTTATAACCACTATGATCCATCTTAGTTCTGACCTCCAGAGCTGTTAAATAAATATATTTGTGTTTATTAATTCACTAAGTTTGTGAAAATCTATTATAGAAGGAATAGGACAGTAATACAAATGGATAAGCAGCTATACTTGGCCTCAGAACACTACACTGGCTTTCCTTCTAACTCAGAGTAAAGGCTGCAGGACTTGAGGGATCGTGCACTCCCTCTTATACCACATGGCCTGTTTAGAAACCTGGTCTCCTTGAATCCTGTGTGCAAGTTATCTGCCCTCTTCATGTTACTTGCATGTGTTAGATGCTCTCCAGTCTGACCTATCCCTCTTTGCAAACAGATCTTGCACCCAAACTTAAATGGTTCTTATTTTTCATTATTTCCAGTTTTACCATATTTAAAAAGCAGCATTGTCTGACTACACTATTCATAATCATAATATGATTTCTTTCCTAACTCTCCATATTCTCCTTCCGTGCTTTCCTTTTGTCAATAGCACAATATTCCAAGACAGAAATTTGCTCACTTAATTTTCATGCTAAATTGCTGAAAGCTCTGAGTAGAAAAGGAGCACATCTATTTAATATAATTTTATTTTATGCTATGTCCCCAGTGCTTGGCAGATAGTAGGTTCTTAGTAAATAGCTTTATAATTAAAAAATGAAACATTAAAGTTAAGAGTTTCAAGATTAAATTAATTCATACATCTCAATGGAGATACTGGAAACAACATAATCTTATTCACGCAACATTTATAAACCAGCTTATCTCTAATAACAGACATTAGTGTTTTACATTTTAAAAAGCCCTATCTTACATTAAATCCTTTGATCCTCAAAGTAAAGCTATTAACTTAGTATTATTTTTATATTTGTTGTATTGATTAGAAAACTGAGTCTCAAAAATAATAAGCTTCCCTGTAATTAAGTAATAGTTTTTTTTTTTCCTTAAACCTGGTCAGCTTTTTCAAGGCTCTTTGCTCCTTCATGAATACCTCAGGTTTTAGCTAATTCTAGCCATACTATTGTAGTTTTACTAGTTTTTTCACTCTTGCTGGTAGATAAGGAAATAAGACTATATGAGACTGTCACAAATTATGAGTGCTCATGTATTACAAACACCACCAGCAGATTATATATCTTACAGAAAGAGCTACTAAATTGAGAGTGACCATGTTATGTATGCTATGAAAAAATTAATGGAGAATCAACAGGGCCTTTGCAATCCTTACCTCATTAAATCATTCAAACAAATAAATTAGATATGATTAAGAATTGTTTCCCAGAAATTTGACTATATACATGCTGGTGAGAGTATGGAGCAAGTAGAACTCACAGATATTATTATTTGGGAGGTGTAAATTGTTCAGCCTCTTTAGCGAATAGTTCAGCATCTTCCCATGATGTTAACCTCTCACTTCCCATGTGACCCAACAAATCCAACACCAAGTGTTTACCAAAAAGAAATGAAGGCTTGTGTCTATAGAAAAGCATGCTTATGGCAGCCCAAATGTATGTCAACTCATGAATGGGTAAAAACAATGTGCTAGAGCTAAACTAACACTACTTAGCAAAATTAATGGACTATCGATGCATCCTAACATATGGATGGATCTCAAAATATTATGCAGAATAAGTGGTATTTAAAAGGTGCTATAACATATGTCTTGTTTGTTTGTTTGTTTGGGGGACTGGGGATTTACCCCCGAGGCCTTCACAATGAGCTATATCCAGGCATATTTGGAGACAAGTTCTCAGTACATTGCCTGGGCTGGACTTAATTCTGTGAGCCTCTTGCCTCAGCCGACCAGAGTGCTGGAATTACATGTGTGTTGCACCACACTTGGATTATATCTTAAATGCCTCTCAAAATCCCACATGTTAAAAGCGCTGTTCCTAGATCATGGCATTATTAGGAGGAGGTGGGACCTTCAGAAGGAGGGCTTAGTGTGTACTTTCCGGTCATTGACAGCACATCCTTCAAGGACAGTGTGGGACATTGGAGGCTTTCTCTTTTCCATGTTAGACTTTTGGCTGGGATCAGTGTTTTGGATCTACCTCATATGCCAGTGAAGATGTATGATCTTGCCACAGACCCCAAGAAAGGGGTCCAAGCAATCATTGCATGAAACTGAGCTAATACAAGCCATTTTTCTTTTTCTTTATAAAGGCATTATCTCATTATCTCCATTATCATTGTTATGATAATAGAAATCTAACACAAAACATTTTAAATTGCCATCCCGTGGCTTTTTTCTTTTCTTTTTTTAAATTTTTAATTAGTACCTTTTTGCAGCACATAATGATTGCATTCTTGTGGAGAGCTGGAAGATGTCCATAACACATCTTCCTTCTTCTTCTTTTTTTTTTTGTCTCCTCCTCTTTCCCTTCCTCCCATCTCCCTGGTTCTCTTGGTCCCACATCCTCTGGCAAAAGACTGACTTCTCTGTTTTGTGTTGTATGTTTTCATTTAGCTAGAAAAAGTCCAAACCTGGGGACAGAAATGAATCAGTGGTGGTTAACAGCTGAAGTGAAAAGAAGTTCTTGACTGCAAAAGTATATGAAATAAATTTGGGTGACAGCACAAGTATTATATGTCTTGACTGTGGAAGTAATCACGCGATTGGAGAAACTTGACAATATTGTAGAATTATATATTCCCTGAAAGGGTAAATTTTACTGTTTGTAAATTTTACCTCAATACACAAGAAGAAACAAATAAAAATTTTGTTGAATACAACAGCAGAATTAATTTTGCAGATTTGGTATTTCACTCAGTACATTTCGACATTAGACATCTTATGCTATGACTCTTACCCTAAGTTGTTAATTAAAATGGCTTCTTTTTAAACTAATTACTTTCCATTTAAATTTTTTATTTTGTTTTACTCTTACTCTGAGAAATTTTTGCATGATTGCTCTAAATGTAGTTTTAATTCTAGAAGGAGTTAGGATTCATAGATTAACTTAGTTTGGCAAAACTTACATTTAAACATCTTGCTAGACTTTGTCAGAAGAAAATCAGCCATACTCTCTGTAGTTCGACTTAGGATTTTCTAGAAGGAAGGTACAGAATTATATATCTAGGATTGCTCTTATATTTTCGGAAACACCCTTGTTGTTTGACTGAGACTACAGTTTCTTTTTGTAGTATGTGAAAACAGTGGTACCCGTTACTTGAATTACACATATTGGTGTATAGCACATTTGACTCTTTTATTCCCCATTTTATATTTTGAAGTCGACAGGTTTCGGTTTTCTTTCAGCATTTTTCCCTGTTCCTCTTGGTGTTATCCTTCTTTCCTAGGCAGGCCAAGACACGGGCCCATCTGAGCCTAATCTGTGTCCACTTAATGGAAAAACATTTGTCAAAAATGATTCTGTGAATGAGGTAAAAAGTTTTAAAGAAATAAATATTTAGTGTTGACATCTCCAACAATATTAAGGGGATCATTTTGGTATAGTGTGTGTTTTCATCTCATTAAAAGTCACACCATACCTCACCATTTTTGTTTAACCCACATCAAGTATTCCATGCTAATGAACCAGTGTTAATTATATGAGAGCCAATGATAGGCATTTGAAAGATACACTGCAATGGTGTTCTCATTGTAGAACAATTTAGAGGTTCTAGCTGTGGTAGGCTATTCCCTTAAAATGTTATTCCCCCAAGTCTAGGCCCATTTTTCTGTCCTTAAATTCTGGTCTTCAAAAAGATTATCCCAGGGAGCACTGAAAATTCTGCGAGCTTATCACAGATAGTGACCTTCCACTTTTATAACATTGGAAGTATTTTCCATCTTCCACATATTCTAAGGGTTCTCTCTACCAACAAGGGGCCCTTTCATTCTTCAAAATCTTTAACAATGTCTCGTTTATTTGTCAGAGAATTCACTTTTCTGCAACTGAAGTGGTTTTTTCAAGATGACTGCATGGCAAAGACAATACAGATGTTTTGGTTCTTTTGGACATTCTTCTGATTTACCAATTGAATCTTGTAGTCTTCTAAAAAATACAGTTTAGAATTGCAGATGTGTAAACACAGCTCAAAGTTGTTTTTTCTTATTGCATATTAATTATCAGACCAAAAAGTATCCCACACTTTTCAAAACATTTAAGTATCTTTCAGGTATTTTTAAAATATGGTTTAATAATACAGTTATTAGAAACTACTATGGGAAAGAAGTTTCTTCAATTTGAATTTTTTTAAAGTTCAAGAAGTTTTCCAATTATCCTAATCATTTCTGTGAAAACAAAGAAATAAAACATGTGTTGATATTTGCTCCTCATCTGAACATGTATGTACAATTAATTATTGTCTTGATCATCAGTTTTAAACATATATTTGAATGAAACTAAAGTACAAAATTTCATGTGGAGTTTGGCCCTGAATTTACATATTTTCATGCGAGGCTTTATGACATATGCATTTAATGAGTGAAGAATTTGGTAATGTTTATTCTTCATTGTGTACAACAACCAACTGTAGATCCTTAGAAGGGTTACTGAGTTCAGAGACAGGAGAAGCAGCAAAGCTGAAATTTCTCGTTCTTCTCTCAGAAAGCAGTCATCAAAAGCCTCACTTCTTGCAACAAAGACATGGACACTGCCATTCTTAGAACTCTTCCTCAAGGATACATTAAAAACCTATGGCTTCTAAATAAATCCTCCCTCCCAATAAAGCAATATAATTTTCTTTATTCTTCAGGTTTCATAGACATAGTCCTCATAATATTCTTCAAAAATATCTTGGAGCTTTTGGACAATTTATTAATAGACACATTAGCATTTTGTAGCTGGACAATCAGTAGGAAGAGTCCTTAAAAAACTAAAACTAGGGGCCGGGGATTTAGCTCAGCGGTTCGGTGGCCTGCCATGCAAGCACAAGGACCCGAGTTCAATCCCCCTATCAAAAAAACAAAAAGACAAAAAAACAAAAAACCCTAAAACTAGAAATTCCATTTGACTCAGCTGTTCTTCTGCTAGTAATCTTCCCAAAAGAATTATGCAGCATATTTTAGAGGTATACGCATAGCGCATGTTCCTAGCAACATAACTCATGGTCACTAAGTCTCGGAACCTGCATATACGTCCATAAACAAACAAATGGATAAAGAAAGTGTGATGTTTATATATACAAAATACTACTTTGGCACAAATGAAGGTAAACTTGAGTTATTTGTGGAGAATGGATGCACCTTGAGATCATAATATTAATTGAACTAAATCAGATACACAAACATATATTATGTGGTTTTTCTTCTAAGAGACAGCCAAATTATAACTAGAGAGGAAAATAAAAATTGGATAATAGGAAGTATGGAGATAGATTTTTCTCAAATCGGAAGGGATAAAGAGGTGGAGGGAGTGGGAAGGGGAGGAAAGTGGATGAAAAAGAACTGTGCTGTGCACATGTATCCTCTCCACACAAGGAGGGTAAACATTATGTAGTGCAAACATGTACTAATAAAAAAATTTTTTTAAATGTAGGGCCGGGGATTTAGCTCAGTGGTTCTGGTGCCTGCCTCACAAGCGCAAGGACCAGAGTTCAACCCCTTGAACAACAACAACAACAAAAGGTAATGAAACGCTGAGAAAATAAATTGGTCATTAACATGGGATTCAGATTTCTGTCCTGTCACATTGATATCCTAACACTAACATAGCGCAACAATAACTTTTACCTTTATAATAAAACTTTAAACCACCTATTTCAATCTTCCAGTTTTTCTCTGTTTAATTTTGGGTTATTCTATTCTCTTGCCTTTCCACTGTATTAATTTTAAGATAATCACATTAGTTTTGTTAAAAATGCCTATTATTAAGATTTCAACTTAGAATGCCTGAAATATGTAGATCTATTTGGAAATGATCATTATCTTAAAAATAATGAGTCTTCAAATCTATGAAAATATAATCTTTATTTAAGTCTTCTTTTATTTCTCTTGTATTGCTTTTCTATTTTTCAGTGTACAAAGGCTCGAAAAACATTGTTAAACTTACTAGTAAGTATTTTTATGCTACTATAAATAACATAATTTTTAAAAATTAATTTAGTTTCAGTTCATTGCTCCTATTTACACACTTGATTTTACAGAAACATTTTACCTGATAACATTGAGAACTATAATTATTAGTAATTATTAATTTCCTGAAAAGAATGGCAGTTTTGCTTCTTCCTTTTAAATCTGTGTAATTATTTTTTCTTGCTTTACAGTGCTTCCTAAGATGTCCAGAACAATATTGACAAAAGTAGCAAGAATTGACTTTTTAACCTTTTTCTTTCCCTAGTCTTAGGTACAAAATACTGCATTTTTCACTGTTGAGAGTGATAGCTACTATAACCTTCATAGATTTACTTAAGATTTCCATAATTTGGTCAAAAGTTTTTAAAATAAAACATAATGCATTACATTTACCTTATTTAGTATATGTTTCTATTCGTATTTATGAACATGGAGAATTCCTCACCGTGACATGATAAATATAGTGCCATTTCACAGCCTTCCTCCCTGCCTGTGAATTACCTCTTCACCCTTTGTGGTCAATTGTTCTCCAAATGGAGACCCCAACAGACTCTGGTCTGTTTTCTATCCTTGTACGTCGGCTCTATAAAATGTCAGCTTACAGAATTACACAGAATGTAGACTTTGAGTCTGGCTTCTTTCACTTACATCTTTCATGTAATTTACTCAGGGTGTTGCAAGTATCAGTACTGCACTGCGTGTCATATTACTGCTCTAAGTATTACTTCCCTCCTCTTAAACCAGAGACAGTGGCAATTCAAAACATATGTATATTATTCTCGAGGGTGTTCAGCTAAGTCTCCAAATAGGTGTTCCTGCTTGTTTCCCTCACTACAGAGTCCATGTTTTTCCATTGTAGCCATCCTGTTTTGAACGTGTTTATGCATGTTTTTGTGTATGTGGAGAAATACTTGGAAATAACATACCATCATTTTGGTAATGGCTATCTCTGATTTGTACCATGGTAAATGTTCTGACTTTTTTCCTCATATGTTTTACATATGTTTTGTTTTTATAGCATGTACTACTTTGCCAGTTCATATTATGTTTACATGTATGAATGCTGACATTTTCTTAAAAGACAATTCATTTTTTTCATCACTATAAATCATACACAATCAATAAATGCACTCCATTATTAAAAGTTAAACCTCTTTCATGTCAATAATAAACACACTAAGTAAAATTATTTGAAGCTGCCCCATCAAAGCAAGGGTTCTGCGGACAATTTTAAATATAAAACCTTCTCATCAGATGACTGTAGCTATACCTGAATGACTACTTCTTCGGAATCTCGAATAAAAGGTCATTTCTTTAGTTTTAACAAAATGCATTTTTAACCAGATCTATAATTCATTCTCATTTTTGTACATTTTGTGAAGGTCAGCTATTCGTTATTGCCATGTCAAATAATTATTTATCATAACTCATCTATTCTATCACAAATTCCTAACGTTTTTGTACTCAAAATAGTGCCTGAATTTGGCTATTTCCACTGCTATTATTACAAGAAAGCCTCCATCAGGTCTTATACAGATTGATTCCATATTTTCTTAATGCTATTTCAACTTTTACCCTGAGCTTTGGGGTCTCATTACATACTACCCAGAGTGAATTATTTAAGCTACCACTCAGATACTTAAAAGCTGGTAGTGGTTTCACATTGCATTAGGAATAAAATGCACACTGTTAAGTACACCTTACAAGGACATGTGTGATCCGGCCACTAGACACATCACCAATCTCATTTTGAGTCTTTTTTTCCTGCCCTCTTCTCCAGCTGTGCCGGTCTTTGATAATTTCAATGTTGTTAAATTCTTTCCTGCTTCAGTGTCCGCTGAACACATGTTTCGCCCCTGCCTTTAATGCTGGGTTTCCAGGCTCTTCATTTGCCTGGTTCTTTATCAAACTTCAGCCTTGATGGCTTAATGAAGTGTTCCTTTGCCACTTTCGGTAATGTATTTTCCTTTTTCCATTGTTTCTCATGTTGTCATTGTCAAGATATGTCATTTATACTACTTTTATGTTTATGTCCTTGTACATTACTTTCCCACTCCTAGCAAATATAGATTACTGAGAACTGATACTATATCAATTTGAGTTATGAATGCATAAAATAGGTGGCACAAAGCTAACATTTAAATAGCTCGATATCATGTAATGTAAATGGTTCTCCTTTAGAACAACTTGTACACTTTAGGTTTAGTATGTATGTTTGCATGTGCACAACCACACATACACGTACTATGCACATGTGTATATGACTCTGACTTTATGCACGTTCAATGAGAGCATCAAAGAATACTGTGCTCATTTAATTATTAACTTGATTGGCTCATAACCAATCAAGGTCTGCATTTCTTAACTTTTAAACAGCTACATATCCTCGTCATAAACTAATAAGAATAAAAATATAGTTCATAAAATAGAGATAAAGTCATAAAAACTTTTCATTTTGAAACAGGGAACAATTGTTTTTCCTTGATTATAGATATGACTTTGCCCACTTGTATTCAGGATTAATAATTTTCAGAAACATTTCATTAATCAGAGTACCTGAAGTATCATCTGTCTTATCATCTCATTTAAAACCATACTATTAAATTGTGATTGCTTTCTGATATACCTCTACCTTGTCACAGTTTCATCAATCATTCTAGAACTATTGGACATTATTACATAATCATATAAGCATGAAGGAATGTAGACTGAATGTAGGCTTGAATAAAAACACAGATAGAACCAAAGACATTTTAGACCCTGATGTTTGGGATATCATGGTCTTATGGGAAGATACTGAATGCACTGGATACAACCCATGTGAAAGATTAGCCTCTTATAAGCATTTTTGCCAATATTACTTATATGAAAGTATATTTATTGTTATTCCACAATAATGTATGAAAGGATTCAGAAGACATTAATTACTCTAGTTCTGTGACAATAAAATTAACATGCACATGCACACAGAGATCACAGTTAAAGCTAAGGATTACGTGGAAACATGTATTTAAGTAGATAGGAGTTGCAATTTTTCATTTTCATCATGAGATAATCAATTACCATTGTCAGAAGGTCAAAGGATCCTTTTATCATTACTGCCTGATGGCAGGATATATTCACCATTATATTCTTTTGAATCGCCTATTTCTTCTGAAATTCCTAGTTGTTCAAGCAATTTTTAAGCTTCTCTATGAAATGCTGTCTCTACAAAGATTTTCTAATAGAAGATATGCAATCAGCAGTTAGACCTTCATTGCTAGCGGCTCTATTGTCTGAGAGGAAGGTTCAATGGGAAATCCAAGTCTGGACATTTCCTCTCTTCTAGGACACTTGTTATATCTGAAACCTACGAATGAATACTGAGTTATATAATTGTATGTACATATAATAAAAACATTCACTTTTGCCTAAAAGGGAAGGGAAGTTTTATTGCTACAAGGAATTCTTACCTCAGATAATTCAAGAAAAGAAAGGTTCAATAAGGATGGTGGTTTTATTTGCTTATTTGAAAATAGGTACCATGCACTGAGTGTTTTTTTGTTTGTTTCCTGCTTTGCTATAAGCATACTTAAAGTGCTTTGTGTCCTGTTTGTATGTTATCTCTTTTATCTTCACAACAGTTCTCTGTTACATGTAAGAAAACTTAGGCACAGGAGTTCTTTCTAATTTGTTCAATATGCAGACCGTTACAGAGTGGCATGGTAGGGACTGGGGATTGAGCTCAGTGGTTCCATTGCCTACCTTGCAAGTGTAAGGACCCCAGTTCGATCCCCAGTAGACCTCCAAAAAAGTTTCACTGTCAAAGTGGCCTGGTAGCCAAACTGAGAAAATGCTATACGTTACCTATCTTTGTATTTTAAAAATGACTTTTTCTGTAACCTAGCCAAATTAACATAAAAACTTTTTTTAGAATAGTTATAACAACAACAACAAAAACAAAAACAAAAAGAAAAACAAACAAACAAACAAAAAAGAATAGTTATAATACATATCAATTATATTTTCCCTGGTTTATACTTTTTTTTCCAGCTTTAATTGAGTTTATTGGTACATTTTAGGGATACAGTACAGTTACATTCATTGTTGGGATCTTGTACCTCTACATGACAAGTCTAACTTTTTTCCTAATTCACCATACACAAAACACAGAGAAGTAGGTTGAAATGAACCCAGCAGATGTAGGGAACGAACATCCTTTCTGCTGAAATTCTACAGTCATTTTTCTCGCCAAGCTCTTTGACTGTGAATCTATACTTAGTTCACAACGCAAAGAGGGGAAAGCAGTTAGAAAATGAAGGTAGAATTGCTGGAAATGCCTCTGCTTTTTCTGGATCCATCCTTTTACAAGTCTCTTTTTTCCTAATTCACCATACACAAAACACAGAGAAGTAGGTTGAAATGAACCCAGCAGATGTAGGGAACGAACATCCTTTCTGCTGAAATTCTACAGTCATTTTTCTCGCCAAGCTCTTTGACTGTGAATCTATACTTAGTTCACAACGCAAAGAGGGGAAAGCAGTTAGAAAATGAAGGTAGAATTGCTGGAAATGCCTTTTTTCCTAATTCACCATACACAAAACACAGAGAAGTAGGTTGAAATGAACCCAGCAGATGTAGGGAACGAACATCCTTTCTGCTGAAATTCTACAGTCATTTTTCTCGCCAAGCTCTTTGACTGTGAATCTATACTTAGTTCACAACGCAAAGAGGGGAAAGCAGTTAGAAAATGAAGGTAGAATTGCTGGAAATGCCTCTGCTTTTTCTGGATCCATCCTTTTCTTACCTATTCGTGCTGTCCTATGGCTGCTTTTGGAGCTGTGGAAACTGTCAATTGTCAGTATGACTTTACTAAATGATTGCCAGTTTCTTTGCTAAGAACTTCTACCTCTTATTGTGCACTTAGACTGTAATTATGTGTTGGAGTGAAGAATAAAGAGAGGTTAAAAATGTGGAGAGTAAAATCTATGTAGTAAAAAAGTGAGAGAATAAAATTTTAAAATGAGCAGGAGGAAAAAGGAAATTACCAATGCTCTACAGTGAAACAACTTTCAGGATATGCCAAAAATATAATAATAACTTTAAAATCCACATGCCCTGAACTTATAACAATAGCTGGAATTTTATTTCATATACCAGAAGTCAGGGAACATTTGTTGTGAAGATTCAGACAATAAATATTTTAGGCTTTATGGGTCTTTCACTCTTCTGTCCCAATTATGTCACTCTGCTTTCACAGAATCAAAGTAGCCAAAGATGCTACATAAACATATGTGTGTGTGTAGCTGTATATCAGTGAAACAGTCCCTAAAACAGGTGGAAAAGTAAAAGTAGAATGGAGACATAAGAAGGTCTAGGTAGCTCCATCAGCAGAATAAACAACACAAAGCAGGTAGCAATCGAGATGTGGACAACAACTCATGTTTGCCAAACATTTCTCAGAATAAGCATACTGTCTAAAAGAACAAGTGGACTTATAGTCAAAAAGAGGGGCTGCAAGTTTTTTCATGTCATACTTCGAGTATGCAATGTGAGATGCAAGTTTATAAATTTATCTACTTGGAAATAACATTTGAATTAGATTATTTCTTTTCAAAAGGAAAAATTTGCTTTTTAGAAGTAAGGTAAAATTTTCAGTGTAGAGATCTTTTGCTGCTTTTGTTCGATTGATTCCTAGATACTTCATTTTGTGGATGCTATTATAAAAGGAATTTTTTCCCTTATTTCTCTCTCAGTGTGTCTGTTATTTGTGTATAAGAAGGCTATTGATTTTTTGGTGTTCACCTTGTATTCAGCTACTCTACTGAATCTGTCAATTAAGTCTAGAAGTCTTTTGGTGGAGTTTTTGGGGTCTTCAATGTAGAGTATCATATCATCAGCAAATAATTACAGTTTAACTTCTTCCTTTCCTATCTTTATTGCTTGAATTTCTTTCTCTTGTCTAATTGCTATGGCTAATGATTCCAGAACTATATTCAAGAGAAGTGGTGATAGTGGGCATCCTCGTCTTGTTCCTCATTTTAATGTGAAGGTTTTCAGTTTTTGGCTATTTAATATGATGTTGGCTGTTGCATTTTCATAGATAGCCTTTATTAAGTTGAGCTATAGACCATCTATTCCAATTTTTTGCAGGGTTTTTATCATGAATGGGTGTTGAATTTTGTCAAATGATTTTTCTGCATCTATTGAGAGGATCGTATGGTTTTTGTTTTGAAAACTATAGCACTCTGAAAAAAGAAATTGAAGAGGATATAAAAAAATGGAAAGGTATCCCCTGCTCCTGGGTAGGAAGAATCAACATAGTGAAAATCACCATACTACCAAAACTGCTATACAGATTCAATGCAATGCCAATTGAAATTCCAACGCTATATTTCTCAGAACTAAAAAAAAAAAGAATCCAAAAATTCATTTGAAACCATAGGAGACCTAGACTAGCAAAGGCCATCCTAGGCAACAGACACATGGCAGTGGGTATAACAATTCCCAATTTGAAACTATACTACAAAGCCACTCTGATAAAAACAGCATGGTACTGGCAAAGAAACAGACCTGAGGATCAGTGGAACAGATTGGAAGACACAAAAACAAGTCCAGATGTACTCAGCTACCTCATCTTTGACAAAGGAGCTGACCATCCTCAGTGGAGGAAAGATAGACTCCTCAGTAAATGGTGTTGGAAAAACTGGATTTCAACCTGCCAAAGATTAAAACTGGACCTTATCTTTCACCATGCACTAAATTAAAATCCAAGTGGATTAAAGATCTAAATATTAAAACAGAAACACTAAACTTGCTGGAAGATAAGTTAGGCAGAACTCTGGAAGACATTAGCATAGGAAAAGACTTTATGAACAAATCCTCAGTAGCACAGGAACTAGCAGAAAGAATCAACAACTGGGATCTCATCTTATTAAAAAGCTTCTGCACTGCAAAAGAAACCATCAACAGAACTAAGAGACAACCTATAATGTGGGGAAAAAAATTTACCAGCTGCTCCTCAGACAAAGGACTATTATCTAGAATATATAAAGACCCCAAAACAATCAGCCCCCCAAAATATAAAGACCCAATTCAAAAATGGGCATCCAAAATGAACAGACATTGCTCAGACAAAGAAGTAAAAGCAGCAAGAAAATATATGAAAAAATGTTCCACATCATGGGTCATTCGAGAGATGCAGATGAAAACAACACTGAGATTCCACCTCACCCCACAAAGAATGGCTGCTCTCAAGAAATCAAACAATAACAAATGTTGGCAGGGACGTGGGGTGAAAGGAACCCTCCTCCATTGTTGGTGGGAGTGCAGACTGTTGCAACCACTATGGAAATCAATATGGAGATACCTCAAAGAGCTTGGAATGGAGGTTCCATTTGACCCAGCCATCTCTCTTCTGGCTATCTTTCCAAAAGAACTAAAAGAATCATATCATAGTGATGTAGGTGCACCTATGTTTATAGCAGTACAGTTTGTAATAACTAAAACTTAGAAACAGCCCATTTGCCTACAGTTGGAAACTGGATAAAGAAGATGTGGTTTTTCTATAAAATGGAATATTACTCAGCCATAAAGAATGAGAAATTAGATTCATTCATAGGAAAATGGATACATATTGAGGATATACTCCTAAGTGAAATAAATAAGTCACACGTGTAAATACTGAATAGTTTCTCTGGTGTGAATAAACTGCAATAGTACATAAAAATCCTAATGAGATAACTGACATTGTGAAATGGGAAGAAAGGGGCTAAAGGTGTAGGGAAGGTGGGATGGGTAAGGGAAGGGTAATAAGGGAAAAGAAAAAGTATGAGAAAATGAAAAAATGGAAATGAAGAGTTTGTAAAGGGGGAGGGTAGGAGGGGGTGAAGGGAGGGCAGGGACAAGGGGAAAAATGAAAAGCAAGACCTGTCCTGTAGAGGTACAAGATCCCAACAATGAATGTAACTGTACTGTACCCCTAAAATATACCAATAAACTCAATTAAAGCTGAAAAAAAGAAGTAAGGCAAAAGTAAATTGGAAATATATACTGGATACATTGTTCTGGAAAAACAGAAGCTGGAAGCCACAGAACAAGAGAAAATAAGAATGCAGCACTGGTCCAAAGCTAAAGACTTGGAAGGTCGTAGGAGAGCCACTGGTGTGAGTCTGAACTGAAAGGTCCAAGAAGCTGGAGTCTGATGTCCCCAGGTTATGGCAGCAGCAGAGCACACGTGCACTCAAGCAGAACTGAGCTTTTACATGGAGGCCAGCTTCACCCTTCTTTCCTTTTTCATTCTGTCCAGGCTGCACCCCTATGGGATGGGGCCACCTGCAGTGTTCTAGCTCTTATGCCAGTCATCTCTGGAAACAACCCACATATACACACCCTGAAGTGTCCTTCTGTAAGCTCCTATGTGTGTCTTAGTCTAAACAACTAATAGACAACTAAGATTAACTGTCACAAAATATTCAACTAGGGAGCTTCCTCCTGTGTCATTGAAAAAAACCTGACATATTTTGAAATTGTTTAGCCGTACATATGGAAAAACTCAAGTCTTTACATTAGAAATATGCCACTCATATTGAAAAGCTATTGTTACAATGATTGTACATTTCACACTTTGAAATTTTTTTTATTTTACATTATGAAAATATTTTATATTATAAATATTTATATTTTATTTTATATTATTCTTACTTTTTATTTGTAAACAAATCTTGCAAGCCAATGTCAAGCACTGATATTGGTCTGGACAGCAAATAACCTATCCCGGACAAAGGGCAGTTACTATATCTAATTTCAATTTTAAAACAGCATCCTGGACTGTTAAGCTCTGTTTCTGTAGAAGACTAAGCGAATTCACGGGTAAAGTGCTTCTTCACGTAGACCCTCAAAATTTTGCATATTACAATTCTAATATTTAGGAACAATTTGGAGTTCTTCATGTAACAAGAGAGTTAACAGCATCTCCCTGCCCTTTTTATCTTATTCAGACTACTTAGGGTGGGCAGCACTCACACCTTTAATCCTAGTGCCCTTGAGCCTAGCACTGCATCATGAATCAAATCCAGCTTCACACACTCTAGATCCAGCCTATGACCACATGAGACTTTAGGGGGGCATCTAGACCCAAACCATAAGAACTACAAAGATGACTGAAGTCTTTTTTGTACTTCTCAGGCCCTTTGAAGGCTATCTATGTAAACCATGAGTTGTATAACATACTCAAATTAATATAGTTCATTTAAGAGTTTACCCATGCATATGGATCCTCAATGTAATAGTGTTTCAGTGTTTTCTAAGTTTTCAATATGTGATATGAAAGATGTAGTGTATGGCAACTAATCCTGTCAACTGGGTTAAGAGGCTTCTGCAGAAGATCACAAGGTAGTATACTCATATATGAATTAATTCATTCATGTTCATACCGAAATGTGCTGATAAAACATGGGGCCCAGTTGGAGGTAGGTCTCTGTGCCACACTTTTAGAGGGCATATCCCTCACTGGCTTTTTTCCTATACCCTGTTTTCTGGCTATCATGAAGTGAGCAGATTTGGACCACCAAACCCTTTTGCCATGACATTCTTAATTTGGAGTTAGGCAAACATGGACTTAATCATTTGAAACTGTGAGTTAAATAAGCCTCTACTCCTTTATGTTGTGGGTATCAAGCATTTTTATCCAGCACTGGGAAAGCTGATCATTATAGAAAATTGTCCCAGAGAAGTAGGATTGTTACTGTAACTGTACCTGGCCATGTGGTTCAGAGACCTTTGAAAATGATTTTCCAAAGATGTTTGGAAAACTTTAGCAGATTGGATATGTGGACTAGCAAAGCCCTAGAATGCTGTAGACAGAGCATGTAAACAATTCTGAAAGAGGCCAAGAAGACGGAATGCTGATAAAAGTGTGGATAATAAAGGCCAGGCTTTTGAAATTAAAGTTGGTAATGAGAACTCAGGAATTCAACTAGAGGAAGTACATGTTATAGTGAGGCAAAATTTTGTCTTCATTTTACTCATGTCCTGAGAATTTCTAAGAGACTGACTTTAATGATAGTGGATTAATTGATCTGGTGGAAATTTTAAGAAAATATGAAATTCAGGCTGCTACATAGGTGCTGCTGGCTGCTTTTAGCCAGAAGTATAATGAGAATTGAAAGCAAAAGATAGAGCAGCCATATGTGAAGAACTTAACATTTTCTGAAAAGAATCTCATGTAAATTTGGGCCAAAGATGATGTAGTTTCTGATGAGATCAGTGCCATTTAAAAAGACACCAACTACTTGAACAAAGGCGAGATAAAAAAAAATCTTCAAGACCAATCTGAAATCAACAAGACCCCAGCCGTTTTAGAATAAAGGGTATAAAAGTATAAGCATATCACATGAGAAGAACGCCCCTCAACCCTGTTTTTGAGAAGGACCACCTAAGAAATTGGTTCCTCAGGATCCATCTCAACATACTCAAACATCCAGATATTCATAGGACACTGCAGCCATGGTTCAAGGAGGCCAGGCTGCACTTCAGGTAAGTGGCAGACGTTGCCACTGTCTATGTGATGCTGATCTAACCAATATGCTACATATAAAATTGTGGCTTTATAGAGGAGGCTGACACCAGATTTCAAAGGAAGACTTGGGAGTCCAGACAATGGACTCCTGAGAGGAAGTGTGTATGCTGTAGGAATGAAGCTGAAGGGGCAGTGGACACCTCAGGAATTTGGAGATTCAAACACATGAAATGTCTGATGAGATTAGCCTCAGCAGCAAGCAAAGGCAACTCAAGTTCGTAGATATGTTGAGTATAACCAACAAGGGCATATGAGTGTAGCCACCCAGTCCCTTTGGAAAAGACTTCTTATTACCTCACGCACTGGATACTAGACATAATGCTATGGTATTTAAAGTTTTTTTCTGCTGGGTTTCAGTCTTGTTTTGATCCTGTTTGTTCAATCCCTTTAATTCTCTCTTTTGAAACGTTCACTTTGTGCCATTTTGTCTTGGAATTAATTAATTTGGTTTTCTAATTTCACATAATTTTACAGCTAAAAGTTTGCCTTGAAATTCTGGGGAGACTTTGACAGAATTTTGAGGGATCCTCTTACTGATATGTCTTTGGGGGAAAAGATTAGTGTATTTTTGATTGTATGCAGGGTATTTGTATGAATCGTGTTAGATAAAGTTGCAAGCTTATTATTTTCTTTATTTGGTGATTAAATATGGTTTAAGGAGATACGATTATGTGGGAATTGACAAGTGATAGAATTGTGTAGGCTTACGCTAATTGTCAGTAGACAGGATTGAGAGACTTCTGCCCATGTTCATAGTTAAATGTACTGTTAAAGTGTGGGATCCAGTCGGAGGAGTGTCACTGGGTGTACACCTTTGAAAGGCACATCTCCCACTCATCCTCTTCCTCTGCTCTTTATTTGGACTGCCATGAAGTGAGCCACTTTACTCCACCAAGCCATTCCACTGTGATACTTTTGTCTGGGAGCCAGCCAGCCAGCCATGGACTGAATCCTCTCCACATGTGAGCAAAAGTAACCTCCCCTCCTTTCAGATGTACTTTTTGGGTATTTTGCCCAGCAATGTGAAAGCTAATACAGGTACTATATTTGTAATTTTGTGAATTTACATTTTTACTCAATATCAGATTATAAATGTTCTATTTACACAGAAACACATGTTTCTGTGTTTAAAAAAATTCTATGAATTTGAAAGTTTGGCTGTTAAAATTTGTAATTTAATCAATCTAGTATCTGTTTCCATCTACTTAACCTGATCTTGAAAACTCCATTGAATAGTTAAAAGTGCTGGGATTAATTATTGGCTCTTATTTTTCTATTTATTGTAATGACAGGTATTGCACAAACCTAATACCCACATACACTTTAAATTTGTACATGGGCTCTCCTTCCTATTTGCATATCCCCATGCTAATTCTATATGCTTTAATACAAAGCTTTATGATTAGAATGAATGTCATTTAAAAAAAAATCTTAGTCTGAAAATTTAGAGCACCTTTTTATGCTCATTTATTTCTTTTCTTTTTTTTTTCTTTTTTTTCTTTGTGGTACCAGGGATAGAACTCAGGTCCTTGCGCTTGCGTGGCAGGCCACTGAACTGCTGAGCTAAATCCCTCAGATCTATAGATTGAAATAAAACTGATTTCTTTACAATATTATTTGTGCATATCAGCATAATTAATATCATCAGATATAAGTATTTTTCATAAGCTTCAGTGAAGTTTTACAGTTTTCTCCATTTAATATTTTGTACTTCTTGGGTTAAATTTAGTCTCACATGCATTTTAGATGCTGTTACTATTGTTAATAAGCTATTTTACTTTATTCTGTAAAGATTAATATAGTATAAGAAAGATATACATATGTATATATATGTGTGTGTATATACACACACACACGTACATGCACATATATATGAGGGAGTTTATATCCAGATTTAGACTCAGACACAGATACACAGACACATACAGATATAGATATAGTATGCATGCATACATGTATGCACATATGTGACTTGCCATCTTTCTTAGTTCTATATATGTACAATTTTATGTATATATTATAATATATACATGAAATTGTGTATAAAATGTAATATTATATTTCTTTATGGGTACACAATTTGGTCCTCTACACATAATAAACAGCTTGTGGTTTCTTTCCCCTTCAGGTTATATCTTTCTCCTTTAATTTGTAGTTTTGGTGAATTATATTATAAGGCCACTTAATTTTTTAAAATTATTGTATTTTGGGGGAAAATGTTTTTATTCAGATGCACTTATGACATTTGTTATTATGTACATGATGATCATCTCCTAGACATCACTGAGGAGAAACTGTATTTTATTTAGATGTTGATGATTTTATACAACAGTGAGAGCAACCTTAATTTTTCTGGATTATTGAATTGTCCTCATATAGTTTTGTTGCTAATACTACATTAGCTCCATTTAAAAAATGAAAAATTTCCCAACATGTTCTACATGTTTGCAGTTTTTAAAGTAAGAAATGGATTATATGAATTGAATCAAAACAACAGAATCCATTGTGAAGTAGATAGTATAATCCAGGGAAAAAGAACAAAATGATTAAGTTTAGGAAGAAGGACTTAACCCATCATGTTACAATTAAAAGAGTTTAGTTATTATGTTGATGCTTCTATATATTTTTCAAAAATATCCAAATCAAGCTTTACCCAATTTACAACATTCTGTAACCTTGAAAGATATATAACAAGTTCAAATTCTGGTGAAATAATGCTCAGTAATAGCCTAAGATCAATATTAACCAGATAAGCTTAATTAACTTTGGCAAGTAACTGTAGCTGAATAAAGTGCTAACAAACATGAAAGAAATTCTGACTGAATGTCCTTAAATATATTTAGGACCTTAAATATATTTTTCCTTAAATATATTATGCTCTTAGATATATTTAATATCCTTAAGTATATTTAAAATGCATAGTTTCTTACAATGTCCTATCCATAGACGGACATTTTAAAATTATCCTATTGCCTTCATTCCATACCCAAACTTATAAAATAGAATCTGAAGATATATTTGATTTACTTGGTGTCTAATATTTTCCTGGGATAACACGTGTCTGTATTTAATACACTATAGAAAAATACTAAAATGTAAATGAGTAAGTTGGTCTTCTGACTAAAAAATTTAATCTGGGGTGAATTTGGATTATTATAACACTGATTAACTCTACGGTACTAATTAAGGTGAAAAAAGTAAGATATTTTTTAGTTTCATCTACATTACAAATTCTGCTTTATCAGAAATGGGTACCTGTGTTGAGTTGTTTTATGAGGTCAGTTGTGCTCATCACGTAAATACAATGAATTTGTTAGAAGTTTTCAAATAAAATTAAAGCACACATATCTGACATTTCCTATTGCTAGTGGGTGTTTTGATGGTCCAACAGGAAAATAAAAGCCACCCCAGATGCTCATGCTGAACCAGCATTAGGTGGGGGCAAATAAAATAAACCAAGAGGGACCTGTGGGCCAAAGCCTTTACCAGTGTCCAGGGCATTTCCTGAGCAGGTCTTCCTTAGGAAATTGGTTGTTGGGCTTACAGCAAAAATTGGTCATGCTGTGACCAAGAGGTTGCCTCCGAGGAATATCTACATTTAACAGGTTGGCTGTGGGATCTAGCTGTCATGTTGAGAGCTGGTCACCAGGAGATGGTTGTTAACAGCAGATACCTGGATCAGCTGCACTAAGGAATAGGGAGGAAGTAGAGAACAAGAGGCTGGCAAGGGTAACTAAGCTCAGTGTCTGGAATGAGAAAATATAGCCTATATTCAAAATGATGCTGAGGCAACATAAAATTATCATAACTCACTATATTAAAATGCTAATATCCAGTGATACAATAAATATTTCATTCACATATTTTATGTAAAAGTGGTAGGGTCACATACATATATTTAGTTTACTATTTTAATAAAAAGACCATTCTCTGAACATGAAGCAACAAAGAAATACAATGTCAAATATATTCACACTCACAGAACCAATTAAATACATGTATATATACGTACACATTCCTTTGGTTACTCATCTAAAGTAATTTTTTTCCTCATTGAGTTTATTGGTACATTTTAGGTACACAATACAGTTACATTCCTTATGGGGATCTTGTACCTTTACATAATAGGTCTTGGTTCTCATTTTTTCCCCTTGTCCCTGCCCTGCCTTCACCCCCTCCTCCCGTCCTTATTTACAAACACTTTATTTCCATTTTTTTTACTTTATCATAGTTTTTTCTTTTCGCTTATTACCTTTCCCCTACCCTTCCCACCTTCCCTACACCTTTAGCCCTTTTTTTCCTATTTCACATTGTCAATTATATCATTAGGATCTTATGTACTATTATAGTCTTTCACACCAAAGAAATTATTATGCATTTGACTTATTTATTCCACTTAGGAGTACATCCTCAATATGTATCCATTTTCCTATGAATGAATCTAATTTCTCATTCTTTATGGCTGAGTAATATTGCATTTTATAGAAAAACTACATCTTCTTTATCCAGTTTCCAATTGATGGGTAAATGGGCTGTTTCCAAGTTTTAGCTATTACAAACTGTGCCGCTATAAACATGGGTGCACATGTATCACTGTGATATAATTCTTTTAATTATTTTGGAAAGGTACCCAGCAGAGGGATGGCTGGGTCAAATGGAACCTGCAGTCCAAGCTCTTTGAGGTATCTCCATATTGATTTCCACAATGGTTGCACCAGTCTGCACTCACACCAACAATGGAGAAGGGTTCCTTTCTCCCCACAACCCCGTCAACTTTTGTTATTGGTTGATTTCTTGATAGCAGCCATTCTTTGTGGGGTGAGGTAGAATCTCAGTGTTGTTTTCATCTGCATCTCTGGAAGGAGCAGTGATGTGGAAGATAAAGAAGTAAAAGCGGCAAGTAAATATATGAAAAAATGTTCCACATCACTGTTCCTTCCAGAGATGCAGATGAAAACATCTAAGGTAATTTAAAATGACAAAATAAAACATCAGAAGAAATTCTAGTCCCTCTTTTCATATAAAAATAGGTAATTTCTCATGATTTCTTCAAATATTTAGAGGGCATTAGGTATTCAAAATAATATTGATAAACACATGAAGTACAAAAAGGACATTAAAATTAAAAGTGATAAAGTCTACTTTGAGAGAATACTAAGAACCTTAAATGAGTGATCAATTTTTAAATACTTAAAAAGTGGTAGAAATGCACATTTTCAGGACCAAATTCTCATTGAACATAAAACACAGTGAATTTTAATGTTTGCTACAAAATTTTCTCCACTTTAGTCTGTTTAAGAATTATGTGAGGAGATTCGTTTCAAGGGATATTCCAAAATATTCCAATTCAGAAAATAAAACAGAATTCCATCTTTCAAACAAGCAAAACAGGTAACAAGTACTGTGTAATCTGGAAAGAGTATGGATTATACTGTGGGAAAAACAACTCTAGAGTACACGGTAACTACAGCAAATTAGCTTACTGCTGAAGCAGTGGACAAAACATAACTTACAAAACAATACTGAAAATTTTAGAAGCACGATATTTTAAAAACATACTGCAATCAGTAGATGAGAACGTGTGGAGGTAGACAAGGAATTATTCCTGCCGATCTGCGACCATCTGGTAGGGGGGATTAAGCACCAATCCTTTCTCCATTAAACAAAAATTATATCATCAGGGTTTCCATCTTCCTTTCCCATCAGATTGTCTGCATGTAAGATAATTATTTTTTCTTAGCTTCAGTACACAAAATGTTTCACAGAGTATCATTCAGAAAATTCATAACATGGGAGTGAAGGTTTCTCAGATTTACCATCTACACTTAAAATAAGTTTAGGGAACTACAATATATGGACTTATTACAGAGTACAAAGTGAAGCTCAGTGCTCACTTTCTGAAATTCAATCATACTTTTCCTTCGAAGAGCTCCAGGCACTGAACTATTTGCTTTAAAATTGTGAGAATTGTTTTTCCAGTGAAGATTTCTGAAGGCCCTTTGAGTAACACGAGCAGGAGCATAGCGAAGTAAAGAAGTCGGAAACCTGTGAGCAGGGGTGGTATTCAGGGAAAGAAAGCATTTACAATGTCAGATGATTTAGGGCATCGTGAGTGCCCGATGATTTCATTGCTAGATTAAGGGAGCTGCTGATATTGATGCTGAGAGACTTTGAAGGACCAAGAAATCCGTAGCTCAGCCCCAGCTGCCCTGCAGTTCTTAGGTTATTTCTGGGGGCCCTTTTCCTAATTCCCCCAGTATGAGGTATCAGATTTCTCCCATCCAGAGAAAAAGAAGGAGTTTTTGTTTGCAGAGCCTTCTATCTAGGTGAAACTTCTAGTTTCTGTGAATTCTGTGAAATAGAATACACACACACACACAACATATGGCAACAACTTGATGGGTAAACAATATCACTTGTTTGCAATGGTTCAAAGGAAGCTTTCTGCATACACTCATTGCTTCCTTAATTTTCGAGATCATTTCCATCTTGCAAACTATGTTTTACTTTAGGAATCGTAGGTATTTGTGAGGTTTATAGAAATGAACTCTATGAAAATTGGGGAAATACTATCAGTTTTCATATACCCATTCTTTAGTCTAACTTTCACCCTCTGACTTAAAACATATGTTCCTTTTGAAAATATTCATTAACCTTTCATATGGTGCATAACTAGCTTTATCACAGTGGATAGAAGAAGAATCCCACTTAGACTTTTGAAACAGATACCCAGTGGGAAATACGCGAATGGTAAACTCTACCGAAGGATACAAAAAGGCCCGTAAAACATCAGAAGGGTTAGAGAGGTCTATGGATTTTAATTGCTGTGTGCCACTGGGCCTTTACAAAGCAATCAAGCAGGCAATCTCCAAAGACAGCCCTGCCATAATACATTTAACAATAGAGTTCTCACCCCATCGGCAGACTAGGGTTTATGAAGGTCCCAATAGCAATTAATGACCTTGTGCACTGAGGGGGGCGGGTGAGTGGAGACACAACGAGAGAGGCTAGAACTTAAATTAGCTCACTTTTTGATGCATACCATAAATAGAGAAATGATAATTTTCAGAGGAAGAAGTAAAAGTACCACAAAGGAATACAGTGACATTCTTAAGTATTCTTTATATTTTCTTTCACTTCTCCCAAAAGGTGGAGGAAATTAGATAAAGGTTAACATCAAAAATAATTATTATTTATAGGATGGTTTTATTTTCTGAGTTGGGGAGAGCGAAATGAGTGAATTTCTCCTTTTTTTTTTAACCGTAAGATAGAATTTCTATGATTTGAATATGAATGGATGATAGTTGTAAGCATGAAGTTCTGAATATCCAGTTTTCAAATATCAATACTGGGAATGTTTGGAATATCTGCTGTGTACCAGGCATTGCACATTATCTTATTTAATCCCATGTTGTGTCAGTCTCTTTAACAGATGGAGTAGAGCAGGTAGAAAAGTAGCACAAGCCACATTTTTTTAAATGATTACAATAGGATTAAAGTGTAGATTTTTAAGACCCTGAATTTAATGTCTGTGTGTGTCTAAGTGCGTGTATGTTACTAGGTTTGGACCCATCTGCGTTACGCCTCCAACCTTTTATTATTTTATTTTGAGATCGCATCTCATTGAGAAATCACTAAATTGCCCATGCTGGTCTCCAACAGGAAATCTTCCTGCCTCTGTCTCCCACTGTGCTAAAATTATAGGTGTATCTCACCCTGTCTGGCTAGCTTAATGTTTTTCTGTTACTCATATAAATTCTGCTACTCACATATTCCATTGTCACTATCTTTTCATATTTATATCAGTAGAGCCAGTAACGTACAGCTATATTTTAAGCAATTTCATAGTCCGTAATAACTCTCCCTTGACTCTGGCCTAGGTCTCTGGAAGAAGTGAGGAGAGCCTGGATCTGATAGGTATTCTTTACTTTCTTAACTACCTTGAAGTGCTCAGTAAAAAGACTTGGACACTATATTTGGAAACTTCCCCACAAATCAGCAGAGACTGTAAATAGTTTGAAAACCATGGTTGCCTTGTGCCCAATATTCCTGTGCCTTGTACTGACTAGACCTATTGGTCTCCAGAGAACCTTGCTCAATAGCCTTCTCATTTAATTGCCATTATCTGCAGCCATTCTGCCACGCCGGCGCTTTGGCTGGGCTCCCAGGGCTGAATTTCTGTCTGTTGTCTTCTCCAGTGGGAACTGGGAAAGGAAAGTCTAAACCAGTTTTCCACAGGGAGGTAAAAAAAAAAGAAAAGTTAAAAAAAATGTTTTTTGTGTGAATTAAACTATAAGTCTTCAGATTGTTAAAGTTCAAAAATTTCCCTCCTTTCTCGTTATATGACTTACAATTAGGTTGTCCTTACAAAATTCCAGCATTTGAACTGAGCAATGTTTTTATCCCCTTCACTAAAAATCCAGAAATCCTGCCTTAATGGAAAACAATCTTTCTTTTCGTTTGTTGCAGATAATACTTGGAATAGTTCTCATTTAATCTTTGCTTTTGCCCTCTAGGGTACCTAAGTTATGTTAAAGAGCAATGTATAACATATAGGAGATATTTTGTCACTGCAAAGGGTAAAATTCACGTGGGGGAAAATGTTTCCTAAAAAATAAAATCATCACATGAAAGCTCGTTTATTCTGCATTTTTTGTGCTTTATGTCTCATGAGCATGATCTGCCCTAATGTAAAGAGAAACTATGCTGACAGCAATGAGAACTTTCATTTAAACCTGCTGATAACAAAGGCCTTTATTTTATATTTAGTCTTATTTATTTTTATTTAACCAATACTTAAAGAACACTGTAGATTTCTACAAGCAATTTTCCAGTCGATATCATATCTGTTTTTCCCACATTAAGTTTATTGATACATTTAAAGCAAATAATACAGTTACATTTATCATTGGGATCTTGCACCTTTACGTGCTATGTCTTGATTCTTATTTTTTCCCATACCGCTGCCCTCCCTTCACCCCCTTCACCCTTCCCTATTTACAAAGAATTTGTTTCCATTTTTTCCTTTTTTCACAGTTTTTCTTTTCCCGTATTTCCTTTCCCCTCCCCTTCCCACTTCCCCTTCAGCCATTTTCTTCCTTTTTCATATGATCAATTATACCACTCGAACTTTATTTACACTTTTAGTTTTTCACACCAGAGAAACTATTTGGTATTTGCACTTGTGTATCCTATTTATTTCACTTGAGTGTAGCCTCAATGTGCATCCATTTAGCTATAAATGTCTCTAGTTTCTCATTCTTTATGGCTGAGTACTACTCCATTTTAATAGAAACACCACATTTTCTTTATCCAGTCTCCAGTTGATGGGCAACTGGGCTGTTTCCAAGCTTTAACTATTACAAACCATGTTGAATTGTGTCTAATGCTTTTTTGCATCTATTGAGATGATCATATATTTTTTTTGTCCTCTACTCTATTAATATAGTGTATTACATTTATTTACATATGTTGAACTGTCCTTGCATCCCCGGGATAAATTCAAGTTGGTCAGGGTGCGTGATCTTCTTGCTGATCTTCTGTACTCTGTTAGCCAGTATCTTATAGAGGATTTTTGCATCTATGTTCATTAGGGAGTTTGGCCTGTAGTTGTCTTTGTGGGTTGGGTCTTTCCCTGGTTTTGGAATCAAATAACACTTGCTTTCAGGAACGAATTTGAAAGTGTTGATTCCCTTTCAATTTCATTGAAGAGCTCAAAGAGTAATGGCGATAATTCTTCTCTAAATGTCTTGTAGAATTCAGCAGAGAAGCCTTCAGTACCTGGGCTTCTCTTTGTTGGTAATGTTTTAATTACATTTTCAGTTTCACCTAATATAATTGGGGTGTTTAGACTTTTTATATCTTCTTTGTTCAACTTTGGTAGTACATATATTTCTAGGAATCTGTCCATTTCCTCTGTATTTTTCATTTTATTAGAGTACAGATTTTTGAAGTAGATATGGATGATCCTCTGGATTTCTGGTGGCATACCTACTCTTTTTAATGTAAATACTGTATCCACAAACTTAAGTTTACATGTGAAATTGAAACTAAATGTTTTGAAAACTAACATTTAAGTTTTGGATCAGACAGAGCAATACCCCATCCCTCAGTTTAAATAAAACACCGTTTGAGCCTCTTTAATGGTGAAACTGCAAACCTTCCAACGATTTATTTTGTTCCAAGTATATGCTCATCCTCACTGTCTCACAAGATACCTGAATCCTCTTGCTTGTCATCTTTCTTGCTAACTCCCTCTGAGCTCACCGAACTCCAGCCACACAAGCCTTGCTCATCCTGAAATCAGTAAGGATTTAACTAACTCAAAGCTTTTGCTGTTCTCTCTGAAATGTTCTTAAAGTGTCTATCTGCTTCTCATATTTCCTACGTACCTTTTCTGGCATACGTTTCTTTTCTGCTGATTCATTACTCTGCCGTATTTTTAAAAATTGTTCCATTAGCGCTTCCTTATGCAAAAGCTTGTTGAAGACTAAGTGTTCTACCTGTTTTGTTTACTACCGTCTTCCCTGAACCTACAAAGATGCTTGACCTAGAGCAGGAGCTTAATTAGAATTTGTTTCATAAATGAATGACTGAATGAGCCAGTTGCCTATTTCAGGGAGCAGTTCGAAGAGGCCCAAGAGCTCCACTCTTTACTTGCAGCTCTAGACGCCAAAAATGGAAATACAGTTCTGATCCTGGGCCGTGTTTCTCCCTTTGTTCTCATTCCCAGCTCTCACATTTGCTATCTCACTTTGCCGTCATCAATCAGCTCCGATCACAAAGTTCCTTTACTGTCCCTATTTGTTCCTTGATCTTCCATCCTTGGCTCTTGTAGCCTCACCTCTGTCTCTTTGTCTCTCTCTCTCTCTCTCTCTCTCTCTCTCTCTCTCTCTCTCTTTCTCTCTCTCTGTCTCACCCTCTCCCTCTTCCTCCCTTCTCATAGTAACACTCAAAATAAGGCTTTCAGTATCTCAGTAGCTAGGTTATTATTACAGTAAGGTCAGCAGAAGGTAACTAAAGAGAAGTGATCAGGCAGTGTTCAAACAACACATATTTTTGTCCTTTTAAAATGTTTCATAGTTTCTGATATTGGGGCTAGTTTTAAAATCAATATCAAAAGGAAATGTGCACCTTACTGGGAAGAAGAGTACCCTTGTGACACAGATGCCAGAGCCTGTCTTTGGGTGCTGAGCCGCGCTGAAGACATCTGCTCCTCCAGTGATCACTTCAGCAGTGTGGTTTTTATTAGTATCTTTATGGGCAGTGAATTTTTAAGCAAGAATTTGGAATTGTAAGTAAACATTCAATTGTTTTCAAAGTTCAAATTATTACAGCATTGAAATGAACTTTCCTCATACAGGATAAAGAGCAGGGGAGCAATTTCAAAGTACACATTTATAAATGAAGCCAATGCTGATTGACTGCTAAAAAATCTGAAAATTTCACATTGTTGTGAAGATTTTGACAGCTTAACAAGGAAAAGTAGCCTTAGATACATCTGTACCTCATTGATCATCCACACTTTCTGAGTCAACATTTTGGCCTGACTAGTATCATGCTGGAAAAAGCAAATATGAACACTGCTTCGTGTATATGATAGAGTTTAAATAAATTGTGTGTAGGTATAATACACACTCAGGCCCCAAATATCTATTATTTCAAATGGTCAGTAGTCCAAAATGTATGTAAAACTGAAATTGAGGGATAAATAATCCAATTAATAAAGACAGAATGGCAGGCATTATGTGAAACAGTATAGAAATTCCTTAAAAAATTAGACATAGTACTGCCATATTGTCTAGCAATTCTACTACTGTGTATATATCTAAATGAGATGAAATCATCAGATACTTGTACTCTCATAGTTATTGCAGATTGTTCCCAATTGCCAAAATATGGAATCAGCTCAGATGCTGTTCAGTGGACAAACATAAAATCATGGCATATTTACACAAAGGAATACTATTCAGCCATAAAGAAGAATGAAATTCTTTCATTTGTAACAGCAACAGAGATAGACTTAGTGGTCATTATGTTAAGTACAATAACTGGGTGCAGAAAGATAAATATCACGTATTCTCACTCACGCGCAAACCCGTAAGTTAACCTTGTAGTTGAGCAGAATGGAATAGTGATCAATAGGGGCTGGGAAGGGGAGGCAGAGGGGGACAGAAAGAAGTTCAATAAGAGTCCTGAAAGACACAGACTGGAGGAATCATTCTTGGTTCTTCTTTAGCACGTCCGTGTACCTACAGCTTAAAGCAACCTATGATATATTTCAGAATGGGTAGAGTATGAAATTTCCAGCACATAAAAATGATTAATTTTTGAAGAGATGGAAATGCTTATTGTCCTGATGTGGTTATTATACCTTACATACATGTATTAAATTATCACAATGCATTTCATAAAATATACAGATTATGTCTCATTAAAAAGATAAAATGACTTTGCAATTTGCAAAACAGGAAATGCAGACAGCACCCTGGAATATGCTGTTAAGTCTTTACTAGACTATAATCTATTAAATTGTTCCACATACTGAAATAGGCTGTAGAATTTTCTTATGATTCTAAAAGCAGTGAAGAAACAGTGACACAAAGCCCAGACCATAAACTGTAGGTCATCATGTGGCTGTGCCGTGTTCAGAAGTCAAAGTGGTTTTTGGAAGGATCTTCAGAATGAAGAAACGAGACTAAAAACTCAACTTGCTCTCTGAAATAATGTTTTAATCATTACATATGTGAACATATACTAGAACAGGTTATAATGGATATTTCAAGAAGCATTTTGTTTCCCTTTAGAAAGCAAAAACTCTCATTATTTTTGCAGAAAACTTGAGACAAAAATATATAATAGGAATAATGGCAATTTGTAAAATAAGCAAAGAACCCATATACTTCTCTGTCCACTTCTTTCTCTGGGTAGTAAATGTTGGCACAGCCCTTCACTCAATATTTGAACTTCTTTTTTTTTCCACTGTTTCCGGGATCTCGTTCAGTTCTTCGTCTTAATTATTTCTGTATTATTTAGAATGGACTAGGCTGTGATGCAATAACAAGTAAGCCTCATTTTTTTGAAAAGCAAAACAGCAAGTTCTTTCTCTCATTCATGCTATGTCACTGTGAGTCAGCTGGGAGTTATGCTGTAAATTGTTCTCATTCCGAGACCTAGACAGATGGAGCAGCTACCATCTGGAGAACTGTAAGTAGACAGTCACAGAAGGAAAAAGAAGTCCCTGAGACACTCTTACTGAAGTGAAATGGTCCAACCTAGAATAGCTTCCTCTCGGCTATTTTTAAGGCCCCCACCTAGCCAACAGGGAGGGAAGAAATACAACTTTACCATATACCTAGGAATCAAAGAACTGGAAATACCTGCTTCTGCATTCTCTCTTTCCCTTTCTTCAATGCTGCATAATTTCTTTCCATAGAATAAACCCTCTCACATACCCAACTTCCAAATCTGTACTCCCTTTTGAAAGTTTAAAACGATCTCAAATTTAGAAGGACCAAAAACGAAGAATACTTGATTCCCCAATGCCTGGGAGCATTCTGCCTTCAAGCCTCCCTATATTGTAAATTATTCCTTCATGTATGTACTTGTTCGGGCCTTAAACAATTGGCCTCTGCCTCTCTCTGTCTCTCTCTCTCTCTCTCTCCCCCTCCCTGCTCCCTCTTCCTAAGATCTTTTATTTTCCAATTGCAAACCTGTCATCCCTTCTTCCTTCTTCTTGGAACTTCATAGTCAAAATTATTATTTGCTCTTACTTGTACCACTAAAAAGTTCTTGTTTTTACAAAAAAAAATCTATAGATCAACAAAAAAATATGCCCTAAATTATACACAAATTAACCATACCTTATTTAACAACTTATATGGCTTTCAATCACATTCTTTGTTTGTTTGTTTGTTTGTTTTTGTGGTATCAGGGTTTGAACTCAGGATTTTGCACTTGCGAGGCACGCGCAGTGCCACTGAGCTAAATCCCCAGCCCCCAGTTACATTTTTATGAAATGTCAGACTCCTTGTCATGGTCTCCACAGCCCTGAATACTCTGAAGCATACTAGACATGTGTTTACCATCCAACAGCTAGGCTGCCCCTGAGATGCACTTCTTCTCATGACACATTCCTTCTCGGAGCACCCAGATAGCTTCCCATGATACCTAAAAACTCAGTGGTCTTACATTGCCTTGACATTGTGTTCCTCACACTGTCTACAACACCCTACTAATTCTTCCAGTGCTGTAATTCATTCTACTTCCTTCTTTACTGGCTTTCAAATTTCCTATGAGCATTCTGCCATTCACACTGCTGCCTCTGCTATTCCCTTGACCGGGAGCTCTCTTGCCTAATTGTCTGTATCTCCCTCATTTCCCCTTAGTTACTGTTGTGGTTGTATCTTACACTAAAGGCATGGTGGTCAGCCCGTGGCATAACTGGGAGAATTGGGGCCTTGAAGAACTAGGGCCAACTGGAAGGATGTTAGACTACTAGAAGCATCTCCTGGCAAGAAGCAGTAAGGCTGTGGCCTCTTTCCCCTCTCTTTTCAATTCCTGGCTGCCATGAGGAATTTTGGCTTCTATTCATATTTGCCACTGAGGTCCGCACCTCTCCACAGACCCAACATGACAAAGCCAAGTGACTATGCACTAAAACCTCTTTAACCATGAACCAAAATCAATCTGCTCTTTTTTGTAAGTTGATTTTCTCAGGTATATTGTCACAAAGATGGGAAGCTAAATACAGTTACTGCTGAAATATCACCCCTCACACACACGCCTTCTTCTGACTGGTATCTAAAATAGCATTTCTTCTGCTTTCCTCACACTCCGTCTCCTTACCCTGTTCTTTTTTTAAACTCCAAAATGTGAATTTTAATAAAAATTGAAGACAAACGAAGAGATCCCAAGAACAATACAAAATAACTCGCAAATATAAACATGAAATACCATTTTGATTAAAGTGGAAAAGATATAGCATTCCTTGCTTTTCTTCTTCATAAAGGATATCTCTCTAATCACTGAGGCTGCCAGGAGTCCTCAGGAGGGGATTTAGTCTCTCCTTTAAGATGAACTAGTCTCCCACCAATTTTTACCAGAAATCCTGCAACAACACCAATCTTTCCATATTATTTCTTGGTCTTGCATTCATGCATTCATTCAATCTGATTAGTTTATGTGTTTTCTTTTCTTTTTTTTTTTTTTTTTTTTTTTTTGGTACCAGGGATTGAACTCGGGTCCTTGTGCTTGCAAGGCAGGCCACCGAACCGCTGAGTTAAATCCCCGGCCCTAGTTTATTTGTTTTCTATGTTCCCCTTTCTGCTTTTATTGCCCCGATGAACGTCAATAGTTATAGAAGGAAGAACTAAGTGGAATTGGAATGTTATAAATCTATTTCTTGACAAACATGTTTCCAAAAAAAAGAGGAACAATTTTTCTAATCAATATAAGTGAATAAGAAGACAAGTTTTAATCACAGCTACAGTGGTTTCCGCACAGATTTAAACAGAACATTTCCAGAAAAAAAAAAAGCAATTTGATTTGCATTCAAATTCCTTTTCCCTCCAGCCTGTACTGTATAAACTTCTGTTTGGATTAATGTGATCTCCTTTACATAAAAGGCTTCTTCTTTTACATAACACTTCAAAATTATCATGCTATTAATAACTTCAAAATATGTTGATGAGGGAGTGATGAGCACAAGAAATATATACAATTTGCAATAGATCTACATAGAGATTTCTGTAAATGAGACAGTGTGAACTTTGAAGGCAGCCGTAAAAGTACTGAGGCATCAAGGAGAGCACTTCAAAGACTTGAAATTAAACTTATCATCAGGTTCAGTAATTTCCAAGATTATTTAACCATCCTAAATAATCACAATATCACAGTGCCAAATAGAAAAGATTTTGAGCAACTTATGAGTAATGGATTTAGTTCATATCCTAAAGGAATTTAAATTTTTCCATTATTTAAACTGAGCTGCTATCACTGTTTTATAGCTGTTACAGTATTATCACTGGGTTGGGTGTTTTATTTAGGTAGGATTTTATTAAAAGAAAACTAAATATAGGTCTAAGAGATGGCAAGATTTTAAAATAGAGGAGTTAAAAATATGGTCTCCAACATTATTAAAAACAGGAGGGGGGTAGATCATATCCATCATAGGTACATGAAGTACAATTATTAAAAACCTTGCCTTTCTTGTGATACCTTGTATATTCCCTCTATAAAGTTGGTTGGAACCTTTTTTAAGCTGAAAATTGAAATATAAAGTTAACAGTAGTAAGGGATTGTGATGACAAAAATAGCTACTGTCCATACGCCATTAATATCACTATAGCATTTTGGCATTAAAAAATTAGAAAGTCTACATATAAAAGTACAACTTATGTGCTAAACTAGTACACAATGATTATATTCACTGTAGGGAATTGTTTAATGTACAGAATACATTTCAATTCTGTTTTTTTCACCTTCCCTGATTTTATTTTTCCAGCATCAGACTATATATTTGTCTATAAGAACTTACAAAGTTAATTATTATATATACAGACAGAAAATCAGACTAATAGGCCAGAGAATATACAAAATAATGTAAAATAATTATGCTTAACCAAGGTAAACTTTTATATATAGTGTAAATGCTAAATTACAATACCTTTTTTCTCTCTAGTATTTAACGTTTATCTATCTTTTTTTCTAAATATATATATGTATATATATGTATATATATGTATATACTTATACATATGTGTGTGCGTACTTTTTAATAAAGGAGAAATCATGTGATATTTAAACTTGTACATTTGGTTTACTTCACTTGCATTATGGTCTCAAGATGCATGCATTTTCCTATAAATGATTTAGGTTTATCCTTCCTTACTACAGAGTAATATTCCATTGTTTTCAAATACCACCTTTTCTTTATCCATTCATCCATTGAAGAACATATAGGCTATTTTGTTTCTCAGAAATATTTAGAAATTCATAAATCTATGGGAATATAATATTATTACCCTTCTCTCTATATAACGTGGCTGACAAAGAAAACTATGTACAACGAGTCTGTGAGACTTTTGGTGAGGCTCATGATCTGAAATACTCTGTGACACAGAAAACAAACAATAAACACAAAGGCAAAAGTGGAACTTGAGAGATCACTGCTAAGGATCCTTTTTTTCCTCTTTGGTTGTCAATCTTTGATTTGGAGGGAGACATTATTTTTGTATCATAAACAGGGAAGAGAATGTTCACTACACAAACGTCCTCGAAAAAATGGTTCAGAATGAAGGGTGTCAGTGCCTCTCTACTCAAGAAGAATCACCTACCACCTGATCCAAAGTCCAGATTTTTTACCTTTGTTCCCCCTTTTAAATTACTCAAATACCCTGAAAGATTGAACATTCTTGGTAGCTGACATTTTAGCTTTTCAATTTTTTTTTTTTTTTTTCACTGAGGATCGAACTCGGGTCCTTGCGCTTGCAGGCAGCAGAACCACTGAGCTAAATCCCCGGCCATTAGCTTTTCAATTTTGACACTAAAGACACAAATGTCAAAGACATCTATCTATGTGCCTCCCATCTGCATCCCCATCCTCAGTATAATCAATTGTCTTCAAAGAAGTAAGACAAAAATGTTGCAAGGTCTTTTATCTCTTTTAGGTGTTAGCGTCTATGTTCATTTACTTTTCTTAGCCTAACATTTTAAATTGCTGAGGAGACATTGTCCAATTTGTTAATGTTAAGTGTAATATGTGCTCAGAAGACTGATTTACAAGTAAGGTGAATTATTTCCCAAAACGTATCTCAAAACCAACAGATATTCATGTTAACTATTAGTGTACATGATGGTTATGCTTATAAAGAAAGTGTACAGAGCACACTCGCTCAAATTGGTAAAAGATGCCAGTATAATATACTGAAATTTGAAAGTGTCGTACATTTTATGTAAACTGTAATCTTCACGTAAAGATTAGCTTTACATAAATGAGTTACCTTGGCTTGCAATTTGTGTGTTTCCTATTGGGAGTGAAGCTTCTGACTCTGAAGCAATGCTAGTATTTTTGTCCCTAAAAGAAGATCAGAACTAGTGCAAAGCAAGTCCTATATGATCAGTTGCACTGCAACTAATTGTCTGAAATGACTTAGAACCAAGGTACAAAAAAGATCACAGATTAGGAAAATAATCTATTGTTTTCCCAGAGACGGCTGGGGAAATGTTTTGACATTCAATGAGTTATGTTAATTATGAAAAATACAATGACATTAGAATGGTCAATTACTAAAGATAACTAACATCTCCTAATTGGTAATCCTGTATTTACAGGCATTATTCTGAACAGTAGTTTGATTTATAATAAAATTATTCACCAAAGGAAATGATTTGCTTAAAGTATTAAGATTTGTTTTTCAAATCAATCTCTTCATTGTACTAACAGAAACACATTGAAGAGACTATAATAAATCATTTGAGATTGAAATTTTATTCATGGGTGTTTTGTTGGTGACTCAGTTTGAATCTGCAGAAATAAAAAATGTAAAGAGCTACGATAACCTGGCTAATATATATGGTCTTTGTACCTATTGGCCACCTTGTCACCATCTTTTAGCACCACATTAGGAATAAATGTTTCCCCCGATAAATCCAAATAAAGGAAGATGGTAGAAATCTGCATAATATTAGTGTCAACTTTATTTATTCAAAACAAAAAAACCCCACTGGAATCTCTTTTCAATTAACTAAATGTTTAAATTAAGAACCTAAGAGTATTCAGGTGGAAGCTTATATATGATCACATACAAACAAATACATATATCTCAAGAATCCTCTCAGAGATTAAATTAAGAATACATTAACTGTGCTGAGCACTAGAAGCATACAATAAAAGCATTGATATTACACACATACAAAAAAATTTATGACCATCTTACAAAGTGAAATAAATGCTTCACCTAAGACTAAGTATTCTATAAAAACAGCATGGTGCTTGCAAAGAAATAGGCCTGAGGATCAGTGGAATAGATTAGAAGATACAGAAACAACTCCAGATGTACTCAGCTACTTCATCTTTGACAAAGGAGCCAACCATCCTCACTGGACGAAAGATAGCCTCTTCAAAGAATGGTGTTGGAAAAACTGGATTTCAACCTCCCAAAAATTAAAACTAGACCCTTATCTTTCACTATACACTAAGCTAAAATCCAAGCAGACTGAAGATCTAAATATTAAAAAAGAGACACTAAATTTGCTGGAAGATAAGTTAGGCAGAACTCTTGAACACACTGGCATCGGAAAAGACTTCATGAACAAATCCTCAGTAGCTCCTGAACTAGCAGGACGAATCAACAACTGCAATCCCATATTATTAAAAAGCTTCTACACTGCAAAAGAAACCATCAACAGAACTAAGAGATAACTTACAACGTGGGAAAAAATTTTACCAGCTGCTCCTCAGACAAAGTACTATTATCGAGAATATATAAAGAATGCAAAAAAATCAGGCCCCCCAAATATAAAGACCCAATTAATTAATAGACATCTGAAATGAACAGACATTTCTCAGACAAAGAAGTAAAAGCATCAAATATGAAAAAATATTCCACATCACTGGTCATTCGAGACATGCAGATGAAAACAACACTGAGATTCCACCTCACTCCACAAAGAATGGCTGCTGTCAAGAAATCAACCAATAACAAAATTTGGTTGGGTTGTAAGGATAAAGGAACCCTTCTCCATTGTTGGTGTGAGTGCAGACTGGTGCAACTTCTATGGAAATCAATATGGACATACTTCAAAGAACTAGGATTAGAGGTTCCATTTGACCCAGCCATCCCTCTGCTGGGTACCTTTCCAAAAGAATTAAAAGAATCATACCACAGTGATATATGTGTACCCATGTTTATAGTGACACAGTTTATAATAGCTAAAACTTTGAAACAACCCAATTGCCCATCAATTAGAAACTGGATAAAGAAGATGTGGTTTTTCTATAAAATGGAATACTACTCAGCCATAAAGAATGAGAAATTAGAGTTATTCACAGTAAAATGGATGCATATTGAGGTCATACTCTTAAGTGAAATAAATAAATCACACATGTGTAAATACTGAGTAGTTCCTCTGCTGTGAAAAACTATAATTGTAAATAACATCCAAATGATATAATTGACAATGTGAAATAGGAAGAAAAGGGTTAAAGGTGTAGGGGAAATGTTAAGGGTAGGGGAAAGGAAATAAGGGAAAAGAAAAAAATGTGAGAAAATGAAAAAATGGATATAAAGTTTTTGTAAATAGGGAAGGGAGGAGGGGGTGAAGGGCAGCAGTATGGGGAAAAATGAGAACCAAGACCTGTCATGTAAAGGTACAAGATCCCAGTGATGAATGTAATTGTGAGGTATATCTAAGAAGTACCAATAAACTCAATAAGAAAAAAAAAAGACTAAGTATTCTGAGACTTGTAATTCATCTTCTTTATTCTGTGATCAAGGGTTGGAATATTCATCACTTACACATGAGATATTCTTGAGTTTTGTGAGTTTTAAAGAAATAAACATGTAAGTACATTAATGTTCTTATTAATGCAAGCCTATGTTTACCTCTAGTTTAGAATTATTCATTTCGATATAAATCTAATACTGAGATTCAGACTACTCTGAGAATTTATATAGACATCTAGTTTTTTTGTTTCCAAATCATAAGAAGATATAAACATTAGTACATTTCACATTTTATAGAATACTTAATAAAGATAATCTAATCCTTTATTTGAGCTACTTTGAACAAATCAAAATTAAATAAAATTATAATATCTACCTTGGTGATATGTATTTTTCTTTCTCTTTTATCGCCTTCTCTTTTCTAATGATTAAAGTCAAATCAAGTATCTCTGAATTTTGAAAACTTGGTGATTTTCTTTAGGTTTGTTGATTTTTGTCCTACAAGGAATATTTCTATTTTGTGCCTTGATAACACTGTGCACTTTCCTACCAAATGCATAGATTTTAAAAAAAATACATGAACCAAAACCTCAAAATTCTGAAACCAATTTAACAGACTCACACACACACACACACACACACACACACACACACACACACACACGCATACATACATATGGAAAATTTTGCACTTGAGATAAGTTTTTATTCATCATTTATCATTATGCTTTCACGAAAAGTGTTTTCCTTTCATTATAGTTCAGGGAATTAACCTTCTCTCACGCATGAAAAACAGATAGGTCCAAAGAAGCATGAACAAGTCAATCAGCTCACTTAGCAAGTTGGTCAAAGTGATGGAATTAAAAGATAAATGTTGACCTTCACAGTTTTCCAGAGAACAGTCAAATATCACACTTGGGATCTAGTTCTAATGTTTGCATATTTGGTAAAAAACTATCAATGAAATTATTTTGAAATTTTATTAAATGAGCTATAAAATACAGTACCGAATATGTGATCTTGTACATAAAACATTTTAAATATATCTATCACTTGCTAGAAATCTAAGCTGAAGCAGTAAGGAAGAGTAGGCATGAAATATAAAATTAGTCAGCTTATAGAAAAATAATACAATAATTATCCGGGGAATTACATTGAGGTTATAATGGGCTATGAGAAAAATTGTAGGGAAGATTTCCCAGTGAAGACAAGGATAAGTTGTGCTGTGAATTCTAACACTTGACAGAGGGAGGTTGCCTACTCTGTAATAGGTCTTCCATGGGACTCCTCAAAGAATTTAATTTGTTCCCTCTCTCTGCCATATAGGGAACACAGGGAACTAATGTTTGTCTCTTGCTGAGGAGTCTCAAAGGCCAGAGACAGTTTGGCCAAAAATCCAATGTCAGGGGAAAGCAGATATCTTTGCAGTGGGATTGGAATGCAAATTCAGATTTTTTTTTGTTCAGTACTATGTATTACTGTGTCTTTGAATAAGGTTAAACTATGTGCCATAATGGATAAACCAAGAAGTTACATTATACTCTGTCAGAAATTGGGAATTAGATCTCTAGGTTCCTAGTGACTTCACCATAATTAAGGAAAGTGATTTCTTCTACATTTGTAGAAGAGAAATGTAAAACAAAAGATGAGCATCTGGATGTCTCAAAAGATGGATCTATGGCAGTGGTGGTAAACCCATGGAATATGTACCACAGCGGGCTGTTTGTATCACTGAACGCTCTAAAATGTTCACCATCACTGGTCTATGGCACGTTTTTGGACTGTTTATTTCATGTAATGCTAGTAGCAGGTCTATGTAGAAAAGTCCTTCAACCCGATAATATGGAAAAGAAAAATGGCTACTAAATCCCTCTAATTTACAATTCATATTAGTCTATCAGAGTTTCTGAATATTCTTACAGTAAATGCAATTTGATTTTGCTTAGCCTATCATTCACAAATGATTTCTTTGAATCTAGACAACTCTACATATGAATTAATACTTTACATAAAACTTAATTTTAATATATTAGGTATAAAATATATTAGTGTAAACCAATCAAATAAATATATTAGTGTAAACCGTATACATATATGTGTGTGTGTGTGTGTATATGTGTATATATATGATCAATGGTAGAGATAGGGAATTGGGCTAAAAATATTGGAGGGAAGGAGAAGCTGTCCAGCTCTGTGGATCAGAGTGAATTAGGATAATACCTGTGAACAACTTCAGACTGCTCCTGGGTCTGGGATACCATCTTTCTTTCTAGATCTGGGAGTAGGATTTACCAATATTCCCTTCCCCACATCTTCAAATATTCATACACTTGCCAAGCATAAATGCTTTGAAAAAGTCATATCTTGATACATTAGTCACAACCAAACATACTGACTCTAGCAGCAAATAGATACTGACATCTCAGTGGATTAACCTTGGACAAGTTACTTTTCACTAGTGTCACAATATGCTGATGATCAGTGGTGGCATTTGGTGGCTCTCCTGTGACGGTTTCTCAGCGATCTCAGTTATTGCCCATGTTTACTCTCTGGTACTTTCACCATGGACATCTTTGCTTCGAAACTCAGAAACAAAAGAAAGAAACATGTAGACACCATAGTACTTTTTCTTGCCTCTCACCAGCAGTGACATATCTCTTTTTCCTCATGCCCACTGGCAAGAATTCTGTTAGATAGTTCCAACTTAAGAAGGGAAATAACATAATCTTTCTTTATGGACTAGAAAAAGCAATGGAAGTATTTTCTCTGGCACACAACATATGAGCATATATAACAAGAGAAGAAAATAGGTAACAAGAAGTGGTTCTCATATTTACATAATGGTTCTCCTTTGCCACTTCAGTATTTCGATTCATACTCAAGATGCGTTCATTTGTTTAGTTGACAAGTATGTATTAAATATCTACTATGTGACAGACAGTAGTCTGGGCATCAGCAGTGCATTTGTAAACATGAAAGGCAAAACCCTGCCCTCATGAATTTTAGAAAAAGTACATGAATAAGAAAATGTTCCTTTTTCTAAATAGTCATCATTTTCATCTGCAAAACAGTGTTTGAGGATAGCTGTTACATATCTGTCATTGTGGTCAAAATATAGCATCCTAATTTCGATTTAGATCATAGACCTAAAAGAAAGACTGTTAGAATTAAATGAATATGTAATAAATGGCTAAATTTATCTTCAAAATTCTTTATTACATTTAACAGTGTGTTTTCTTTTTTGAAAAATTTCAAGCAAACAGAAAAATCACAGTGATATGATAAGCAAATATACTGTAGTGATTTAAATTTTTAATCATTGTACAATATTTATTTCATTTTTCTTACAAAAATTATGCTCTCTGCACATATTAAAACAAGAACTTGCTTTATATATTTCTTTTCATTTTTATATTCCCTCATGCAATTTTTTGTAATCACAGAGTAGGAAATTATTTTTTGAAATTCAAAGCTATACCCAAGTTATATACCCCCAATGACAGGAACTGCTTTTTTGTGGTATATACTAATCAGTCAGTGAATATTGGTGATTGACTAAGGAAAGAAAAAATATTTTGCAATTGATTTTTATGTAATCAAGTACATTTTTATTGAATTATAACATGTAAAACCCTTAATTATAGACATTGCAGAATTTTAAAGACAACCACCCAAGATTCCCCTCTCTGATTCTCTAATCAAATATTAATGTAGCCTCTTCTGTGAAGGGACTTTGCAGAGCTAATTTATGTTACAAGCTTTAACATAAGGAGACTATTTTGGATTATTCAGGAGATTCAAATCTAAATCATGAACGCTTTAAGCAGAGCCTTTTCTCACCTGGAGTCACAGAGTTGTAAAAGGAGAAGGTGAGGCAGGAGAGATCAGGGAGAAGAGAAGATGTGTGAGATTTAGACGGGAGAAGAGCGCAACCACCATTGCTGGCCCTAAAAATGAAGAGAGACACAGAATAGGTGAAGCTTGCAGAAACTGAGATGAATCCCTGACCAATAGTCAGCAAAGAGGTTGAGCCCTCAGCCATACCATCGCATAAAACTGAACTTGGATAACAAAGTAAGTCTGAAAACACTCTATTTTGCTATAGAGACTCCAGAAAGAAATGCAACATGGTTTACACCTTGATTTCAGTCTTGTGAGATTTTAAGTACAGTAGAGAAACACCTAAGCCTGAACTTTTGACCCGTGGAAACAGAGACTAATAATTGTCATTTAAATCCATTAAGTTTGTAGTCATTTATTACTGTAGTAATAGAGGCACGATGCAGGTTCGATGAATTATCACACAGTGAATATACTCATAGTCTTTATCTAGCATAAAAAATGAAACCGCCTCTAATGACTAGATGCTTTGCACTCTCCAAATGTAACCATCTTACTTCTGATAATAAAGTTTGGTTGGTCCTACTTTGATATTTATATTAATGGAATCAGACAGCCAACACTATATTGGGTCTACTTCTGAGAAGATGGTGGAGGGCTTAGCAGCTACAAATTAACCTCTTCAAGATCTGGAATACCAGATACTGGAAGATAACAACTTGGGGAAGCAATGAAAGAAGGAAGTGGATCTTCGAGACCCAGAGAAGATCTGATGGAAACATTGGTGTCACTGGAGAAACTGAACAGAAAGTTCACAATTCAGCAAAAGGAAGGGGTAACCTGCACTTTCTCTGGTTTCTTCCATTCAGTACTACTGAATCCGTGCATGAGTATAGGTACACTTATAGTTTGCACTTTCCTTGTCATATGATATTCTTACCACATATATTTTAAAGTGTATAACAATTTTCAGCCATACCTTATTATTTATAGCTTACTTAATCTAAAATTTCCTCCTAATGAGCTTATTTTTCTGACCATGTCCTAAAATATTTTCAATCTGTGTTGCTCACTGTAGACTATAAACATAACATCAATGAACTCTGGACTAGTAAAGAAAAAATAAAACTACATAAGCATCTTAATACTGGAGCTAACATCAACTTTTAAAGAAGACTCAGAGTTTAGCCGTTTCTTTGACAGCACACTTTTTCCTGTACCTCATTTTTATTCTGGGTTGTGTGGGATAAAGAGGTATGGGGGTGTCTGAAACAGGAGCTCAGAGATGAGGAACAGAGAAGTAACATTATATGAGAAAAACTTCAAGGATGTCATTACTTTTTTTGAAACATGTAAAACATACATAGGTGTTAGGCTCACTTCAAAATCCTTTAAAAACATTTTATAGTCATAGAAAAAACAAGTACTTAAAAATTAAAACATAAAGAATGAAATAATCATTCATTGATTAAGAAGGGTAGGAAATTTTCTCAATATACATACTTTACATCTAATTATTAAGGATTAACAATTGGAAACTATCACAGATAGAATCACACTCTCACACCAAAATGATACTGTTTTGAAAATTTTTTTCTCCAGAAGTGTGAAGACAAACTGACAAAAAGGACATATAAAAGAAAGAACAAGAAAACCATGAACCAGTGAATTAAGTAATTGTTCACTTATTGTACGGTTCATTATTATATATGTTAAGTTCAGATATGATAATATAATTTATTTGTAAGCAACAAACCAAGGTTGATAATGCACATCTTTTCATTAGTTATATTCCTTAGAGTAGGAACAGTTCTTTTATGTTGTAAACTATGCTTCTTTACTTTCATGTATGAAGATATATTTTTTTACGTAGACCAAGGTTTCTAAATCTCATCACCATTCACATTTATGGTCAGATAAAATCTTTGTACAGGGTTGCCTTATTCATTTGGTTAATTTTAACACTATGGCTGGCCTCTAGCCGTTATAATCCAGTAGAACCCTCTGCCCTCTGACTGTCCCCTGAAGGAGAAAAACATACCCCTGTTTGAGAGTCACTGGTTTAAATTGTGAATTTAAATAGTGCAGAACTCATACTAGTTTCTTGTAATCTATTTTTTATATTATCACTGTAGTGACTCCATGAGCCTATAAAAATCTCAAATTATGAAGAAATGTAGAAATTGATAAAATCATTGACAGAATGTGAGCAGAATATACAGACTTTGCTCTCCAAGATGCACACATGTACCTGTGTGAGTATGCATGCATGTGTGAGAACGGACTCATGTAAAGAACTCTATTCATAAAATAATCCCGTTACTCCCCTCTGGAAATTAGAATAAACTACACTGTGTATGGCCAGGTCACTCAGAAACCTTGTATGGAACGACAAAGCCTATTTCAAAAGTTGCTAGAAGTGGTAAGTTCTGGTTCTGGTTAAAAAGTGTATGTATTCCAGAATCTGAAGAGAAATGAGGGAGATTATGCGTTCAACTCAAGGTGCCAGATTACTGCCTACTGTTCCTTCTTGGCGGGATTCCAGGTAATATTTGTACATTTTAATGATTTTGAATTTGACTAGCTTAAATAATTAGAAGCTGGAGCCAACACTGCAAAACTATTTTCCCAAAATGAACAATGCAAGCTTGTCATCTATAAGAGAGAACGCTTGTAGTGACGGCACACATCCTTTTTCGTTGTGACATAATAGGCTTATTCTTTGAATTGTGCTAAAGATTTAACTCCACGGTTCACCTGCTTAGTATCAGACCCCAGGGTTCCTTGCGACTTTTGAACAATCCTAAAGAATGACAGTTTAGGAAAGAAGATAAGATGTCTGTATTGTGTTATTTTCCCACCTGCCATACTTCCCTGACAAGGGTAAACAGAACACTAAATGAATTGTGCTATTCATTTCTTTATGAGGAAACAACACTGTAATAAGATCTGCATTGCTTTATCATCTGAGGCTTCTATTCTTCTTATACGTTTACATTATACGTGTGTATTATATGCTCAGAATGTCTCATTTGGAAATGTTCATGAAAGAATTATTAAAACCCTTTCTCTATCAAGAATGAAATATGTAAAACTAGGTTAGTTCCTTTTTTTTCTCCTTTTCTTCTATACATCGATTTTACTATCATTTTTCAGGCATCTACATGTACATCTAAGATGCTGTGTAATTGTTTAAATATTGAAATTAAATGAAACAATAATTGTTGGTGTTTTAAAAGTAGAACAGCCTTTAGACCAAACGTGATGCATTATACTGACATAACAAATGTGGACGTTAATTAAAGAGCAGCACAAGCCAGCAGAGAAGTTTGCCCTCCATCTGCTTGACCTACGGTAATAACAATGTTTCATTAACCCAAAGTGACAGATTTTCTAGGATTTGTCTTCTTCCCCACAGTCGCTGTGCCTGGAATGAACAGCCATATGTGTGACATTATCCATAGCATGACATGTGGAAGGAAATCAACAACTTGCATATTTTGTTTCTGTTTTCATTCTGTCTTCCTACTGATGGCTGTGTACGCTGAGGCTTTTTCTAGCTTCCTGCTCAGGTGCCTTCCAATTCAAAGCACCTAGTTTCAATACAGAGTCCCTGATTTTGATTATTATTTGCCAAAAGGAAATTGCATCAAACAACTAAACATCAACATTGAGAAAAGAGTCAAATGGCAAAAGTGAATTGTAGCAATGTAAGCATCAGATTCACTATGCAGATCAAATTTGAAAGCACTGTACGCTAACTCTATCACATGGAAAAAAGGAAAAGAACTTAGGGAATTTTCTAAATAATAAATTAGTGGGATGGGGGAATCTTGTGCCAGAATTAAAGCGTACATCTTTGAATCTGTTCATATCCACTACATATTAGTTAACCAAGGGAACTGTTTTTCTCTTCCATCTCATTACAGATCAAACATCAAAAGCTTTCCACTAGAAGCAGGCACCCAGGAGGCGTTTTGCTTTGTCACAATCCAGTATTCACAGCCTCTCTGATAGGAGTGCAAACTCTCTTGGTAGCCTTAAAGAGCAACAGCGTACTTATTTGTTGTGCTGCTTCCTCTCCTCCCCTGGAATTGTTACTTCACTGTAATAAGTAACGTTCCTCCCAATTATCCAAGCTCCTCAAGTCCGCAGAGCTGACCCCCATGACTTCAGAACACACTCACTGCTTAGAGTCAGTAATCCAACAATATAAACATGGAGATAAATTCATGAGAAAGGGCTGAACGCATGGTTCCTGAAGAAAGACAATGGCATACAGAGTTTTTTCAGAGTCAACCCCTTTCCCCGTGTGTGTGTGTGTGTGTGTGTGTGTGTGTGTGTGTGTGTGCATATGAGTGTGTGTGTGATGCATGCGTTTTGAATTTACATCCTTCCTGTTCCCTGAGAGGATTTTCTCCTCATCTTTCAACCGCCATCACCCTCTCCCTTGTTCTTAGTTGGGTAGCAACACCTATTGCCCCAGTGTGTGGGAATGGCTTAGCTTTTCTCCCAGACTTTAGCCTGACAGCAGATTCCAGAAGGCAACATCCTGTTGGGGCAGTACGAAAGATGTGTGAGTCAACCTGGTATGTTTTCCAGCCAACCAATGCCGGAATTTAATTACAAATTGCTCATTCTCCTGTAAGTCAGCCTAATTTTGCATTTTATTATTTGAAATGATATAAAGCATTCTGGTGACTGTATAAGTCAGATCCAATGAGATATATGTACATAAATTTTGGGAATGACACTTTGATAAAAGAAAGCATTTTCGAGGTTTGATGATCCTTGGTCTTTGTGAGATGTACTGTCTATCTCTATGAGTTGTATAGTCTCTCTTTTCTCTTCTTTCTTACTCTCTGTCCTTTCTCTCCTCTCTCTGTCTCTCCCTCCATCTCTCTCTCTCTCTCTCTCTCTGTCTCTCTATTTATGAAAGAAGAAACTGCATAAAATAGTCACCTATAATCTTTATTGTGCTCTATATAAACTAATGTAAAGAATTAGAAATTTTGAACTCTGACTTATGAATTTGATGTGTATCCTCTTTCATCTTCTTCAAGTCTTCTGAGATCTTTTTGGGAAGTTGAAAGAAACAGTTTCCTGAATCTACATGATTTTGATTCTAAAGTACATAGGAAATTAAGACATTATTCTTATTGCTGGAATTGGCCTTAGAACACATAGCATTTTCTGCCTCGATCTAAAGCTCTGATGTCAACGTAAGCCAAAATGCTCTTCCATCTACCCTTATCTCATATGCATTTGCTATATTTTCAGGAAGATGACCCTTGTGCTGCCTAGCAAATGCAGAGAGGAATTAGTGATGCTCCCTCATTTCCTTTCTTCCCACAGATGGTAATAAATTCAAACTCAGACTCCATTAAACCTGAGTAGAGCACCCAGCAGGTGGCTGCACTAATGGAAAATTCTGGTTTTGGAATAATGGGAATTACAACCGACAGCTCTTCTACACCACAAAAAAGATGATGTATCCTTATTGACAATGTCACATTGGAGTCCAGAAGGCTGATCTGATAGCTCAGTCCTGGCACAATGGAAGCTAAAAGCCCCCTGGGTTTTCTTGGCCACACCACTGTAATTTTTGTCATCTGAACTTTCTATTACAATTCATTTTTCAAATCTCACATAAGTTGAAGAGAGCAAGAGGAATGGACTGGAAGGGAGGGAAATGAAAGAGGGGGTCTTTATTTTGCCTACAGGAATACTTTTACTCTTTTTTCTTGGTTTAAAGGACAAATAAAGATTGACACACAGCAGTATTCCCAGCCAATTCAGTATTTTTAATGCTGACATAGTTGACTCGAGTTCTTTTAGTGATCCAGGATGAACTCATCTCTGGGAGTTCTGCTTAAAAGATGCATAGAATGCCCTGGAGGAGTAATGCCTGATATTCTACTAGAATTCTTGCAAGAGTCCTACACTTGTATGTGTTTTCTTCTGTTTCTCTTAGTTCCACCTTCTTTTTTTTCAACATGTTATTTAAAAAAAAAAAGATATTGGTCACACTGATCTGGTCTGAAGAAGCATCTGGGTATTCAAATATTTAGAACTTTCTTATTTTCACTAAGCCTCTAAGTCTCTGAAAATATAACAAGGAGTTATCAAAATATTTCATTGTATTCACCATCTGCCAGCAGTTTAGAAATACTATATTAAGATTAATAATCATGTTTTGCACCTACCCAGTATAGCATGTTTCCTCTCAACAGCTGTTAGTACTTTACAAAACCAAACTGAGTAATTAACACTTCCCCTCCACAATCTTCTGGAAAAGAAATAAGTGGGAGAAAAATTCAGAAGAGAGGTGAAGCTTAGAGAGGGCTGGGACACTTAACACTAAATTCAATGAGTGATTTTGTTCCTTTATTCACTTAACCTCAGTTGCTTTTCATTTTATAACATGATGAATGGGAGCCTTGCTCTAAACAGTAGAAGAGTTTGCATATCTTGTTTCCATGCTCACAAGTTCTAAGTTTGTCACCCTACCCAAGAATCAGATCTACTGCCTAGAAACTTTATGGCACAGGAGAGAGATCTCAGGATCTTGGAAAAGATGAATATACACTGGATGATACCATAGTCCAGAGAAATTTTTGCTCTTACTACTTTCTTAACAGTGATTAATCCATTAATAAATGATGGATAAGTACATTCATACATATTTGTGTTACATGTATAGGGTTCTCATTATTTGGGAGTTTCATTCTTTCTAATTAGCTTGACTTCATTGTAATGATCTACATTAAAGAACTATTGCATCTATTTGTACAATGTGGATGTCCCCACATGAAATGCAGATAGTGACTTCCCATCACATCGAAGAAGGGGCAGATTATTGTCAGAGAGCACTTTGCAGACAGTGATGTTACAGTAACAATTATTTATAACTTCACAGGATAGATAACTGAAAGACTAAATGGGAAAACCAAAGGAATATTCTAAGGAATATTGTTACCTTTAAATCAAAAGATTTTGTCATGTACAAAGAGTTACCCTAATGCAGATTTTCAGCAAAGGAAGACATACATAAAGTCACAAGGTAAGTGTAACTTTTAACTGATTCCTGTGTTCATATTTTAGAATCTACCACCATTGCCTATAGGGATAACTTGCCAGGGATACAAAGACAAAATACCTACAACTTTTGATGATATAAAAAATATTATTAGTCTGCACTTAAAATAGCAGTAACATTTGTTGTCTCCTTTAGACTGTGCCGAGTTCTGTTTATTATATTATTTCAGATTTGTGACAGCCTATTAACGTCCCTGTTGTTCAGTAGCAAAAGCAGAGGCTCTTACAATTTATTTTACTTCACCAAGATCACTTTGCCTGAATGTGCAATTAATTCTAGTTTGAATGACACCAAAAAACATGCTGGAATTTCAGTTTTGTAAAGCGGTTGTTCTCAAAATACTATCCTTGAACTAGCAACCTCAGTACAATCTAGGAGCTTGGCAGAAAGGCAAATGGTTCCAATCCAGAACTAATGAATTAAAAACTTAGGCTACAAGTCAGCAGTCTACAATTTTAAAAGCAAAGCAAGAAATTCTAATGTGAACTAGTGTCACATATACTTTTCACCAAAAGATCAAATTCTCAAAGTTAACCACCCCAAAAAAGTGTACATTTGTTAACACTACTCAGTTAATCATGCAAATTATATCAGAAAAGCAAGAGAGCAACAACATAAGATTAATAAAGAATCCATCTTGGGCCAAGGATTTAGTTCAATAGTTCTGCCGCCTGCCTCACAAGCACGAGGTCCCAAGTTCGGTCCCCGGTACTGGAAAAAAAAAAAATCAAAAAAACCATCATCCATTTCCAATTTAATTATTAGTAAAGGGAAGCAAGTGAAGAGGCATTAAGAGATTGAAAGTTAAATAAATTATTGATTCATACTCAATAGATCAGTGTATACTGACATTGAAAAATGGGAAGAAAGGAGCTAAAGGTGTAGGGAAGGTGGGATGGGTAGGGGAAGGGTAAAAATGGAAAAGAAAAAAATGTGAGAGAATGAAAAGATGGAAATAAAGTGGTTATAGATGGGGAGGGGAGGAGGGGGTGAAGGGAGGGCAGGGACAAGGGGAAACAATGAGAATCAAGACTTGTCATGCAGAGGTACAAGACCCCACAATGAATGTAACTGCACTGTATCCCTAAAATGTACCAATCAACTCAATTAAAGCTGAAAAAAAATATATCAGTGTAAGTGAACTTTAGAGCCTTGCATTGATTTACATGAGAATGGCAATTAAGAGAATATTTACCTAGGCAAATGATATATGTTAGGGATTTTATGATTTTTTTTTATTCCATTACTGTTCGTGTGAATGTACAGCTTAGAATCCTCAGTTTGGGTCACTAGTCTGGTGTTCTAATTTATGATCTTCTAGGCACATTTGACACCCAAGTTCAACATCTGATACCAGAAGATTCTTGTAAATTGCTAAGTGATTCCAAATGTTTTTCTCTTTCATCTGGAAATTCCTTACCCAGAAATCTATGCAATCTGTATCGTGGACATAAACAAAAATATGAAATAGAGAAAAAGTGACAGGAAGTAGACAATGTAATGGAAATAACCAAAACTTATGAGGGAAAAATAACTTCAAACCAGAAAAGTAAAAGAACCAATTGAGAAAGGAAAAAAATAACAGATAGGCACAGCCAAGCAGAAGAGTCATTGCAAGAACTACTATAGTGCTCTTTGAGAAAAGCTAAACTGAACCTGGAGGAGTCATGACAAGTCACAGACCTCTCTAAGAACAGATGACAAATTCCTGGGCCCTTAACCTGTTATTCATGAAAAGCACAAATGCTGTTTCCTTCTAAGATGATAAAGACTTTAAAAGTACTTGTTTTGTTTTGCTAAAAACTATGGCCCTTCACCTGAGCCTGCAAAAGCCCAAGAGGTAACTAACAGTAAAACCAAGCTTGACCTTCAATTTGTAAAACGTTGTGTTAAATCTCTCTCAGCTTGCATATCACCATCCTGGTAATTTAGGGAGTGTCTAAAAGTCAAAACAAAGTGTATTGGCACTAAATTTACCCAGCTCTCTGATGAGCCTTCAAGATGGAGAGCACCTGTGCTCAGAAGTCCCTAAAGCTATCATCTTGGATTCCAGCAGGACCTCACACTATCATGCCTGCCCCAAGTCATGCAAATTCCTCTCATGAGAACCAAACTGCCCTTCACATCATGAGGATGCCTCCATAGACACAGAAGCAGAGCTGAAGCAGTTCCGACCAGACCCCAGCCCCAAAAGGCAGCTGAGAGAATTGATCTCTGGTGTTCCTGTGACTCGGCCCCTCTGATGCTCTTCCTCAGAGTGTACCCCTCTAGCTGCCCAAATCAAAACCCTTCCGTTATTTGCTCTTACTTGATCTTTGTTAGAGCTATGCTCCCTTTTGTTTTCTTATTTTTAATGTGAAACTTTTCTTGCAAATTCAAGCTTCAGTTTCAATTCCACGATCACTAAAGCAAGGAAGCCCAGTGGATGGTGATGTCTACATTTTGTGCAATATAATGGCAAGAGAAGGAATGAGGAAGGTGACTATTTAGAAAGCTCTATGAATCCGAGAGACAATGACAGCTTGGACTTGGTCAGGCCATTAGTCATATAAACTAAGGGTGAATTCTCAAGACATTTTGTCAAGATTTGAAGGGACAGGAAGTGAAGATCCTATCTTTTCAGCAGCAATAATGAAGGAAGAGGTTAATGGGAATGTTTAGCAGAAAATTAGCAAAGGTTAACGTCAAGATTCCCCAGAGAAGTGGAACAGATAAAACTGTTAGATGGTTGATAGGTAGATAAATATGCACACGGACAGACAGATAGAGAAATAGAAGGATAGATTTATTTGAAGGCACTTGCTCATGTTATTGTGGAGGAAGTCAAGACAGAAGACATGAGGAACAGTTGATATTGCACCTCAAATCTGAAGACATTCTAGAAGCAGAATTACATCCTCTTCAAGGAACCAGAGTCTGTTTTTAACACATTCAACTAATTGGGTGAGGCTTCGATATGATAGAGGAGAATTAGCTTTACACAAAAGTCTATGATTTGCATGTTAATTTCATTTAAAAAATACTTTCAAAGGGACATTCACAATGGTGTTTGAGCAAATGCTTTGGATACTATAATGTAGGCAAGTTAACACATATAATGTATCAACTCCAAGCAAGGAGAATGAACATTATATACTGCAAACATGTACCAATAAAAAAGGAAAGAGTAGGTATAGCCTTAAAGAAGAGACTATCACAAATTAGGACTGGTGTCTATTGTGAGACTAGTTGTAATATGGTCTATGTAGAGAAGCCATTTAATAAATTTAACTATGATTGTTAGTGGGTAAAAGGAGCAGATACAGAGTTCACTAGTGAAGAGAGATGGCAGAATATGGAGGGTTTCATTGAGAAGTAACTAAGCACAGACCAGTTTTCTCTCTTCCATTTATCATGAGTTTTTGCTTCCACTGTCAACATTTTCCAGGCATGTTTTAGCCCTCAGTGATCTCCAAGACAGGCAAGATAGACCATAACCATATTTTCCATGGTCTCCCTACTCTTGCCTTTCAGTAAGATTTAGAAAAACTCATCACCTAGGCCAATGACCAGTGTATAATGAAAATTATAAGAGACTTGCTTTCCACATGATATATTCTCCTTTGGTTGGATACCCTGTATTGAGGTGTAGGGTAAAAGTCTTCAGGCTCAGGACTAGTGGCTCATAACTAACTTTGATGTCACTTACTGTACATAAGACTAAATTCAGAAGATTTCCTGTTCCTGAGAAATATTGAATGAGGATCATTCAGGCGCAAACAGTTGTGTGTTGCAAATATTGTCAGAAAATATACAAATATCAAAGAGAAAAAGGAAAAAAGGAATCAACTGTCCCTAGCATGCAATCA
>NW_022900943.1:21601066-21639800 GCF_012274545.1 Fukomys damarensis | reverse complement strand
ATATGAAATTAGCAGTAGTAATCGCCTTCAGAGAGCAAACAACTTCAAATTCAACAAGAAAAAATCCACTTTTCTTTCATAATTTCATTCATAATTTTACAATTGCAAAAAAATATGAATGCTGTAACTGTTGACGCAGAGAGAAAAAAAATCCCTTCAACTCCAAACTTAGTTTCTCACATTGTAGTGTACCAAAAGCACGCACTGGACACTAGATATGCATGATGTCTCATATACACCAGGAAATAAAACATGTAACAGCAGCCACCAGCTGAGTGTCCTCTGGTTCAGTTCAGTTCCTACTCTACCTTCTTGAAGACAACGTCAGACCTTGCAGGCTCAGTCTTCGACTTCAGAAGTGTACCTCTCATTTCCATCAGATGCAAGCCCCAGGTTGAATGACTTGTGATCCAAGGTTCCCACAGTTCCATCCCTAGATCTTTTCAGCCTTCATCTTGATGATATCTATGATCTGCCAGCCACTATAGTGTCCACACAGACAGAAAAACATAATGTTAAAGATTTAGACATTTTCAGCAACTGCATGGCAGGAAGCTAGGGAAAGACCAGGTATGCATTTCACAGTTACAGTATCACACGTAGAATGTGATTACTAACAGGAAAGCACACAGACTAATCCAGAAGTTCCGGAATCCTACTACTACGAGTTAATACATATATGTTTAAATCATGTAACTTTTTTGCACCTCAATTTCTTTGCTGGGAAATGAAACAAATAGCAATGAGAAAGACAAGAATAGCCGCTGTTGGTCTGTAGCTCAACCCACCTGGCTCTGGGAGCTACGTTTGTGGCTGCGAAGCCTGTGCTCACCGCTAGGTGGAGTATTCTCTCCCTGAACACAAGATGGCAGTTGTCTTCACCACCGGAAACTCCTGTGGCTGAAGATAAAAGGAAGCAAACTCAACATTACCTCCTAATTACTTTTGAGCAGAAGGCAAAAATATTTTCATTGCTCATACCACAAAAATTAGCAATCCCCCTTTCTCAGCTGATATGGACAATGAATGTTTCTTTTACCAAGCGTGTGCTAGCTCACTTCAGTCCTGCAATGCTCTGTCTAAGAATACTTAGACTACATCAAGTCACAGAATTGCTTCTGCTTCCTAGCGTGCGAACCAGAGCCGACCTTTGGCACTTGAATTCTACACACACTCAGTAAGAGGATGTTTTCTAAGGCCTTTCCAATACTCTTGCATTAAGAGGTCCTACGCTTTCCTGGATTGAAATTTTCTTCGTTGTAAGAAATTAATAAAATCAATCTTTCTCAATCTCAAACATGTGTTGTTGATCTTCAGTTGTACAGCACAGGACTATTATAAATGTTACATTGGGTAATGAGTATTAAACACTCATACTATCTGGCGTATGAAATGTATGACATTTTTGTACATTTTTAAATAGAAGCAAAATCAGGTTAAGATGGTTAGAGTTTTAATATTCTACTTATCTAACAACTATATCTTTATTAACAACATTCTCCTTTTTTAGAGCCTTTGTTGTGTACATGGATACCTAGAAATTGAAGTTTTCCTGTTATTGAGAGTTAAATAGTAGACTTTTGTAGACTTTCAAGACTGTTTAAATTTTCCAAAAAGCCTTTTCTTACCCATTACTCCTAATTAGTCACATAAAGAATTATTCAGTCTCTTACTTTACCTCTGTGGTGTAGGTAACTAGCATAGGGTTGTGTTACATAATAATCAATATAGTTTGGAGGCTAATAGAAGAAAATTACAATTACAAATATGATGTGACCCAATGCTAGAAACCAAGGGTCTTTATAACCGAAAACAATCCTGGTCAGATGGACTGTTGAGAGGTAAGGTGACACACAGGGATGATTTATATACCCAGCTAACCTTTACCTGTCCCCACAGCGTAACGATAACTAAAGACCTTTACTGTTTTCAGATGAGTCTTGGGTTGAATGATAAATAATATATTCCCCTTACTTGGTGGCCATTGCTCTCTTCGATATCTTGTGAAATGTTGGGGCCTATTCTTCTATCTCTGCTCTTTTTTTCATTAAGTATCATAAAAACAATTAAAAGGCAAGCAATTACTCCCTTCCTTTATTACTCAGAACCATTAGTTTTCATCTGCAAATCAAACTACCTGAAAGAGCTGGGGATTTAGCTCAGTGGTGCCACTGCCTGCCTCACAGGTGCAAGGTCTGAATTTCAATCCCCAGTACCAATAAAAAAAAAACAAACTACCCAAAATATGATATGCAGACAACGCAGTAGCTGTCTTCCTGGGAAATTACATTTCACTCGCTCTTAGAATTGCTGATACAAATACAGCTGGATGTTTATATCACAATACTGTTTTACAGCATACGTTTTTATATAATATTGATATATTTTTCTTGATATAAATTTTTTACTATTTCAAATGACTCGATGATAATTTCTACAAATTTCTTAACATTTCTTCTCATTATTCCTTTAGAAAAATCTCCTAGAAATAGAATTTTAAAGTCAAAAGAAAATTATACTTAAAATTAGACAATATGATCTTGCCAAACTGTTATCCAGAGATTCCATAAATTGTAACAGTGAATGTTACATTCTATCGTGCCTAGATTTGATTGCTGAATATCACTACTGGTATCCAATATACTGAATACTTTTAGAATTTTACAGTTGTAGAAAATGTAATTGTTTAAACTCTTGGGTACTGAAAATGTTAACTTTGGCATGTTTATTTACTGCAATTTTTTCTCTGATGGTCTTTCTAATTTTATTGGCACAAATTTTCTTCACTGTGATTGCTGTCAGACACATGCTTGATATATAAGAATGTGAGTACTTGGTCTGAAAAAGAGAATAAATATTTTACCAGTTTGTATAATAAGTATACTGTAATTGAAGATTCATACAACAGTGCATTTCTTTCTAATTTGATGAAATTAAAATTTGTTAATCATCTCAAAGTAGATTCAGAGAGCTTCTATGAAATTCTTAGATTTTTGTATTAGCCCCTTTTACTATCTATATAAATAATTGATGCCTCTGAAATGTTTAAAGTTCAGGGTTTAGATTTTAAAAAGGATCAATCAAGAATATAGAAACTGCTTTTTAAAGTGCCTTTTCATTAAGTTATGCATTTATTTACTCTTATCTTCAAATATGTTTCCTCTGTATTTTGTATTTAATTAGTATGGAGGTTGTCTTTTTTAGATGGTTGTGAATCATTCATGTAAACTTATTTGATTCATAATACTGAATTATTCAAAAACAGTTATTAAGAAATTGTATTTTGCCAAATTATTTGAAATGTCATTTTATAATAAATACCCCTCCTCTGCAGCCTGCCCATAAAACATATGCTGTCTCACACACACAGACACAAACACAAACATTTTGATCTCATTTCATGTTTTTTCTTTTTGCTTGTATTAGTACATGTTTCTGATACAGCATGATTACATTCCTTGTGGGGAGTTGGTATACATATATGACAAATCTTTTTCTTTTCACCCTCTTTTTCTTCCCTCCATATCCTCTCCCTCCATCTCTTGGTCCTTTTCCTCTTTGTGAAAGATCTGTCTTTTCTTGTGCTAGTGTGACACTTTCTAGGATTATATCTTGATGCTATCACATCTTTATTAGTATCCTTTATATTTAAAAATTATTCATCTTTCACAAGGGGAAAAAATGAGAACCAAGACCTGGCATGTAAAGGTACAAGATCGCAGTAATGTATGTAACTGCACTGTCTACCTAGAATGTACCAATAAATTAAATTAAGAAAAAAATATATTTTAGAATCATTACAGTGGTGATCAGATTAAGAATAAGAGTACCTGGGTACATTTTATTTTGATACATATATATATGTATATACATAATTTTCAACTAACATTTAAGGATCACCATTTCTTTAAAAGCAAATCAGTATAATATTTACTACCAATTTAATATTTTTTGAGACTTACACAGATTTTTAAATACGAAACAGATATTTCAATAATACATTGTGATGATCAATTGTTGCTGTATGAGCTCCAGCTGTGGTCTGGAGCTTTCAGACTATTTGTGAATAATGTCACCTACTGAGAAAGAAATTCTATTTTTTAAGAATTCATACTTCCCACTTATTGGAGCAAATAAGTGAGATTAATAAATCATTTAATTAATGAATTAGAACATAAGAATTGGTAGCTTCTAGTGTATGTTAGGTAGATTATTTAGTGTATACTGGTATAGAGCTGTGTTATAAGCATTTTAAAAAATGAAAACAACAAAAATGACTAACAATATTATGTAACTTCAAGGCTTCCAATAGGTCTCTAATAATTAAAATAAAGTATATTGGCATAAATATATGTATAAAAATAAAAACATCTAAATTTATAATCAGATTATATATGTGCAAAAATGGGCAATTATTTTTTTGACAAAGGTGTAAAGCTCATTCTGGGGGAGGGGTCTTGTGTATAAGCCTCAGATTTGATATTTAGCATTGAAAAAATTATAAAAATTAAACTTCTCTTCTACTTTGAATCATACAAAATATGAGTTCAAACACCTGAATTTAAAAATAAGACAATAAATTTCTAGAAGACAACAGATGAACCTTTTTTAACTTTGGGCTAAGCAAAACTTATTAGGTAAAAACAAACAATGCACAAAAACAAAACATAAAAGAAAAGCCATCTTTAAGAAAATATAAAATACATACTTGTCTTAAAGTATCCATTTTTGACACACAGAAGTAAAAAACATACCCATCGCATAGTATTTGTATTCAAAATATATTCATAAAATCTCAGAACTCAATAAAAAGATCTCTGCCTGATTTTTGAAAGGACCAAATGATTTGAAAAGCCATTTCACTATAGAAAAGAGACAGGGTGAATGTAAGCACATTAAAAAAACGCTTGAAATCTTGTTGCTTAGGGAAAGATGAATTTCAATAATAGGGTTCCACTACGCAGCTCTTGAAATGCTAGATGAAGATGCAGAGCACCTGAAATTCTCATACATTACCTTTGGGAATGCAAAGAATTCACAGCCACACTGAAAAAACAGTCTGGCTGATTCTGACACTCAAAATCATACTCAAGAAACTCATTTCTGACCCAACAACATTCTTACCCCTGGGTGGATATCTTGAGAGATGAAAATACACCTTCACACAAGTATGTGTATAAGATTAGTTTTACTATGTCCATTAATAATGGCTGATAACTGGATAAAACATAAATAAATGCACATTAGCTACCGAATGAATGATCTACTTGTATACAATGGAATATTATTCAATAAAAAAACAAATTAACAAGCAAAGATGAAGGTACACCTTAAAGTGTACTTCACATGGTATGTAAAAGAAGTCCACATACCATATGGTTACATTTGGTGACATTCAAGCAAAGGCAAGTTTCTAGTGATAGAAATCAGATGAGGAGAAGCCAGCAAGTTAGGTGAAGTGGGCTGACCATAACAAGCCACGAGGAAACATTTTAGGTTGTGAAAATATTTTCATGTTGATTGCGGTGATGGTGACACACTTAGAATCTTTGTTGAAACTCAGAGAACTGTGCCTCTCAATGTGTGTAGCTCGTACCTCAATAAAACCTAAGCTTTGCCAAGCACAGGTTTTGCATCAGAAAGATGAGGACTGAAAATTTGACTATAAAACGTAATGACCTAACTCTAGTCAAGTTTTCTGCCTTCGTAATCTTAGTGCATCTATCTTTCCAAAGAAAATAATAGTAATACCCACAAAAGGCTTGGCATGGACCCTTGTTCTTAGTAAGTGTTAGTTCTGAAAAGGATAGGATGATGGTCAAATCCCACTTAGCAAGGGAAATGGGAAGTGGTAATGGGGTAGAGGTAAGTTGAAGCTAACACATGTAACAGTTCTCCAGGATGAACAGGAAAAGCCCATGCACCCCACCACTTCAGAAGCTAAGCTAAGCTTATCAAACAGATTCAAATAGAAGACTCTCACAGCTTACAGAAGGTAATTTAAAAAGTTTCACTGCCAACACAGGAAAAATATAAACTATAAATATATGTGTGTATCATACACAGTTTGTTAATTGAAGTGTGAATGCAGTAGAAAGAGGGTATGAGTAATAGATGGCTTAAGCCAAATTTAGTTTAGTCATGTCTTTGCTCTGCCAATATACCTCAAGCTTAAATGGTATCACTGAAACTGTTTCAGATTTGAATTTCTACAAAGCATTATCCTTTTGCCAAGTGGGCTGAAATCTAGTGCTAGTTTACTTTTGCAGCCAGAGAAGCAGTATCTTTTATGTTTTATTTATTTACAACATCACTTGGCCTTGCGTAACTTTATATGCACTTATGAAACTAAATCAAATGGTGAAGGAAACTTATAATGGGGAGTAAACAGTTTACAACATCACATGCATTTGTAAATGGAAAAATGTTGTTGGACATATAGTGGTTAATGAAACAGTCAACCCAAATCAACTACCTGATTGTCTCATGCAACTATTATCTCTAGAGGTCTTTTCTGCATTTCGATTGGTGCGTTCATTTCAAGAGTGACTCTCTCATTCCATAAATCTATCTCTCCCATAATATCTAAGTCATGAGGAGCAGTTCTCCTTTCTTTCAGATTCTAATAAGAGAAAAGAAAAGCTAGATATTGGTTACCTGTCCAAGGAAAGAGATTTGGGGTACAGACCCAGGTTCTTAATGTTTCTCTAGTTTATAACTCCATGTGTTTGTTTTCCCCTTGCACTTTTCAATGGTCTTCAAAATAATTATGTTTGGAAGAGGAGTAGCACGTGTTTAAAAGGTGTTGTGCACATTTTTAAAACTCCAAGGATTTGAAAGCTTATCAGCTTTATCCCCTACATATTCACATAAAATTGTGTTTATAAATTGGCATTTAAGTGACAATGAAGAGCTCTAGTGTCTGAGTGCCCTTTCTTGTCTCTCTGTCATAAATAATTTAAGTGCTAAGCAGTTGTTGCTTTGAAATGTGTGTTAAGAATATCTGCTCACCAAAAACCAATCAAAAATACACTTTATTCAGTCACCCATTGATGGGCATTTGGGCTGTTTCCAGGATTTAGCTATTACAAACTGTGCTGCCACTATAAACATGGGTGTGCATTTGTTTCTGTGGTATGATGCTTTTAATTGTTTTGGGAAGATATCCCACAGGTAAATAGCTGGGTCAAATGGGACCTCTAGTCTTAGTTTTTTGAGATATCGCCGTACTGATTTCCACAGTGGTTGCACCAGTCTACACTCCTAACAAAAGTGGAAAAGGGTTCCTTTTTCCCCACAATCCCACCAGCATTTGTTATTGATTTATTTCTTCTTAAAATTTTTAATTTAATTCAATTTTATTATTATTATTGGTACTGGAGATCGAACTCAGGATCTTGGGTTTGCAAGGCAGGCACAGTGCCACGGAGCTAAATCCCCAGCCATTGGTTGATTTCTTGATGGCAGCCATTCTTTCCGGAATGAGGTGGGATCTCAGCACTGTTTTCATTTGCATCTCTCAGATGACCAGTGATGTTGAACATGTTTTTCCTATGTTTATTTGCTGTTTCTAATTCTTTGTCTGAGAAATGTCTGTTCATTTCAGATGCCCGTATTTGGACTGGGTCTTTCAATTTGGGAGGTCTGATTTTGAAGAAGTGTGGGGGGAGGGGGAAGGAAAGAAGGAAAAGGAAAAAAATAAGAGAAAAGAAAAATATGGAAACAAAGTCTTTGTAAGTAGGAAGGAGCGGAGGGGTTGAAGAGAGGGCAGGGAAATCAGTAAAAAGTAAGAACCAAGTCATATCATGTACAGGTACAAATTCCCAATGATGAATGTCATCATATTGCATACCTAAAATGTACCAATAAATTTAATGAATAAAAAAGTACATAGTTCTGAGATTCTTGTGCAATCCAACAGAGAAAATTATATAAATTATAAAATGTATCATCAAATTTTTTAATGTTTTGATTATGATACATTATGGGGAAAACAGTTACTCTTTCTTTCATTCTACTATGAGAACTATCATCATTCTATAGCCTTTTACATACTCATGTCATTTCTACAGCATCTCTTACAGAGCAAGGCTTCTAAAGACATATTTGATTTCTACAGAAGAGCTTTACAAACTATGGCCCAAGCTCCAACTTGAACCAGCAGGCTGATAATGGTTTTTATTATTGATATCCTTGCCAAAAGCTCTTTGTCAATTAGAAGAAAAGAAATAAACCAGTGAGTTCTAGTCAGTCAATAATACAGTAGGAATGAACTTTTCTCCCTCTTCCTGTGACCATCTTTATGCAAATTTTGAATCATTGCATGATATACTATTAATATGTACAATTTTGTGTTTTTGTATATCAGTTAAAGAAATTTAATATAAATAAAAGCATGAATAGTTACATTTTGAAAAAAGGAACTAGGAGAAGGAGGAGAGGGAGTGATGGAAGACTAATGAAGTAAAAGATGTCACATCGTCCGATCTGAACAAAATTCTGTGTGAAAGTTTGGATTTGTCTAATATGATGCCAAGCAATTTACAGGGGTTGGATATCACTCATACGAATTTACTAAAAATGGACTTCTCTACAAAATATTCATTATATTTTATGTTTGATATTGGGTTCATCCCCCACAATCTCACTCTGAAGAAATTTAACATGGGCACCAATCCTTAGATTTTTCCAAAATTCCTGACAAGAGGGGAATTCGTTCTGCCAAGAATCAGTCTGTACTTCTCCATTATTTTCAAGAAGTGGTTTACCAATAATGGTTGTTAAGACACTCAACCTAATGGTAATTATTAGAGATGCTAACAACATGTAAAAGGATTAAATGTCAGATGGAATTTTTAAAAATCTGATTTCCAAAGACTAGTTTTCAAATTCTCATTATCTTTTCTGAATTCTATTTTTTTTATTTTCCAGTTTTTATTTTTTTTATTTTTCCAGTCATTTTCTTCTTTTTACTTCTAAGATGTAATAGTTTTTCATACCCTCCCCAAGCAATATTTGACATTTTCTTTTTTTTTTATTACTGTTGAGAATCATGAAAAACTGCTTCTGGAGACACACTTAAAATTTCCTTTCCCTTAGGATTCAATTTTACTTTACAAAGGTTCTATCCAATTCTAAGGAGGTATCTGTAGAAACCTTTTGATATGTATATAGATTTATTATCTATGTGAGGCTATATTTTAACTGCTTTTCTAAATGTGGGGCAAAGTACATCTGATGTTTTATGGTTATTCATAAATATTTAAAGTTTAAAGGTTAAAGTCTTTCTCTTTTAAATATTTAAATAAAAATTTCAGTTACTATTATGTACCAAATTATTTTGGAAATAGAAATGTAATTTTAAGTTTGCAGAAATATTGGATAATATATATATATATATTAATATTTTATTTTTTGAACAAAGATATTACATAGATTTGCAACAAGTCATACAGAAATTTTTGAAATGATTGTATTATTATCATATACACTTAATGCAAGTTATTTTAAACATCGAATGATTTTAAATGTATTTGTGCTTTTAAAACTATTTACCAGATGTTGAGAGTGGCAAGATTATAAATATTCTAATTTACGTTCTGATCAATCAACTGAATTACTTATGGTTAACTCATCTAGTATTTTCTAGAACGTTGTAAAATAATGGAAAGCAGAATATACCACGAAAAGTTTGGCATCTCTGTTATGTAAAATGATTGCTAAATGTTCACTGGATCATCTGCCATTTTATTACATATAAGCATTGAATGGCATAATATTCTTGCATGGCATGTGTTGAATAACTAACTATACATAGAACAAGGGCTAATAAAATAACTCCAATAAAAGTCATATTAACACCGGCTACTGATGTGGACCCTGAAAGGTCTCTCTAAGCATTTTAAGGCGATCCTTATTAACACTTGAGTCTATAACAGGAAGGAGTAAATGATAGCTAGCTAGATAGAGACAGACATGTATAAATACCAAATAGTTTTTCTGGTGTGAATAGCTAAAAGTGTAAATAAGGATCAAAATATATAATTGATATTGTGTAATAGGAAGAAAAGGTCTAAAAGGGTAGAAGAAGTGGGAGGGGTAGGGGAAAGGTAAAATAGGAAAAGAAAAAATATGTGAAAATGAAAAATGTGGAAACAATGTCTTCATAAACAGGGAAGGGTGGACAGGGTGAAGGGAGGGCTGGGAATGGGGAAAAATAAGAACCAAGATATATCATGTAAAGGTACAAGATCTCAATGATGAATATAACTATATTGAATACCTAAAATGCACCAATAAATGCAATAATGATATTTTGTTTAAAAAACAGACATAATGACTCTAAGTAAATTTAGGATCAGGACTGAAACAATCAAAAGGATTTTTAAAGGCTTTATTTCTAAAGGGGAAACTGCTTTTTCCATGTAAAAGGCAATTGTATTCAAAGTATGAATTAAAGTGAAATTTCTTATGGAACCAATAAATGCCCATCAGGTTGAGGGTCATTCTCCTTCATTTAGAAGCTGGTGACATGTTCGCTTGACCTGGGGTTTTATTACAGAATTGAATGGCTTTCATATGTAATGTATTTGTCATATCAGCCACTGTCTAAAAGTGGTCCCATCAGCAATTCCCAAAACTGAAGGACAGACCTGCAATTAACAAGTAATCACTAAAGGAAGAACAGCCTCTGAAGCTCTTGAGATATTTTTGCAGATTTAACTCTTATCAATGCCATTAGGAATATTAGGTCTGGGTCAGAGACATGACAAGTATCTGGATATAATAGGAAGAGCGGGTTGTAAAAAATTTAAATGTGTGTTGCACTGAAGCATTCAACATAATTCGTTGGGAGGTTAAGGGATGTGGGTTTCAGTCGTGTTAACATCAGTATGTGACCCTGGACAAATCACTTAACCTTGGTCCTTAACTTTTAACCTCTTAAAAGCGGGGGCGGGGGAGTAGAAAGATTTAATGATTCTATCATCTAACCATCATGGATCCTACAAAAACTAAACAAGACAGAGTAGCAAGGAGGAGACACATGAGCTCAATTTGCGCTGAAAGTAGTTGGGTATCAACAGTTAGGAGGCAAAAAAGGCAGAACTCACATGCCGTATAGTTTCATGCTCCAACAAAATCTCCCTCCCACTGCGCATTTTATCAGCTCCATTCTTCGGTTTTGCAGATTCTTATCCACAGGACAGGTATAATCACGTTTTAATTGGTGTGCATTTGCTCAGCATTATCATTTGGCACCCAGTATTTAGTGTGGTTGCTGAAGGTAGTAGCATTGCACAGCAGAAATGAAGAAGACCAGAGTAAGGGTGCATGCAGTATTGCTTTTAGCTCTTGTCATCCAGTCGAAGACTTCTTTTAATGGCTAAAAAACAGATTTATAAAAGAAGGAGAAACTTGCATGTTTCCTAAAGCAACATTCAAAGCAATTAAATGGAACCTTTAAAGCTATATGATCTTTCCCACTTTCATAATCTCCTCTTTAGCCTTAAGTCAAAACCAAGAGACCTTTGAAAAATGAGTGTTTTATATTTAATATATGATCTTTTCATGTTGCTGCTGTTGTATGCTTTTGAGCTTCCAGCAACTATAGCTATGTAGCCAGCACAGGGCAGGCTTGGCTTATATCCTGTGAAGAGATGACTACCTGAAGTGTGAAAATGAAAGAAAAAAATAAGAATTCTATGAAAGGTTTGACTACAGAGAATACAGGGCCAAGACCTTCATCTAACCCTGGATACACATTATTCTTAATAATGCATACCGATAACTTTTTTTTTTTTTGGCCGACTTTAAGTAGTGAGCTCATGAAAATTGACAATATTTTACAGAAACAGATTTTTTTTAAAAAAAGCATCGTTCTATTTCCTGTATCTTTCACAGTTCTTTAATTTGAAACATATCACTTTTATCTCATCTTGCTTTAACACCAGATTTGGTTTAATTAAATTTATGTCAAATGAACACATGAAACGAAAGGAAAATCAGAAAGCCTGCAGTTGCCCATTAGTGAGTCAGTGACTGTAGTGAAAGGCTTTTGAAGCCTGGCTTACTGCCAGGACAAGCTTGCAATGATGCTCGGAGACACCCATGATGCTTTGAAGGGAAGGACTTAGCTGACCTGAGCCTGCTCAATGGAATCAGTCAAAATCCTCATGGGCTGGATGTAAAATCTCTAATAAATCTTCTATCTGCAACCATTTACCTGCTAAAGGAAAAGAGTAGGGGGTATGAACCAATTCGTATAGAAAATTAATTGCATGAGGGCTGTTTATTCCTCTTCCCAGGATTGATTATGAAGGCAATCTGGTTTGGAAAGCAGCATGGTAAGCCCATTGAAAGGCAGCGCCAAGCTGTCAATACTTTTTGCAACCCTTTCAGAACAATATTTACCTTAGACTCTTTTGATTGAAATACCTGTCAGTTAGTCAAATAGTATGTGCTATTAGAGAATGTAAAAAGCATAACGTTAGAGAAAATCACATATAGCCTTGCAAATGTGTCAATGCTGAAACACCTAAGTTTAAAAATAAACAAAGCTCCAATGTTTCGATACTATTGCTAACATGCAAAGTAAAATACCACGTTTCTCATTGTTCCTAGTGCCACATGGTCTTTGTGCTTTTTATGCTTGAATACATTCAATGTACCCAGATTTGGAATATCCATAAAAATATATATTAAATAGCTCTACCAGCCCAGTGTAATTTTTTATTACATTCCTATATCTGGCATTTTCTTAAGTGGTGTATGTCAACTATGTGTATTCTTTTTGCTTACAGGGATCTGATCCACAGGTTCAGTTGCATTTTATACTTTTACTTTACACATTAAAGCCCTTATACAAACTTTGTACAATAAAACAAATAACTCATTATGTAGCAGCAGGGCGCACTGATGTTAGTAAAACAGAATATATAACACCAAGTGTGGCAAATAGCTAGGGATATTAAAGGGACTAAAGGGAGGGTAAGAAAGCTTTCAGTATTTTTTTGATCCTATTTGAAAAGAATTCAAAGAAAGTTCTAAATGTTCCCCAAGTCAAATCAATATTACCTGAAGTGTTTCAACAATCCAGTAATGACAAGTATCTGCAATGTACTGCAATTTCTAATTCCTCCGGTGTTGCTGATCTCCTACAAATGTACTGCCTTTGTTTTCCACTCATGTGTTTTGCCCCCCTCTATTTCATGTGTAACTGAAAATAAAAGCAAAACAAAGAAGTAAAATATTTCCAAGTTTTATATTTGTTCCCTTTGAACAAGGTTTTCATTTGCAGACCAGTGTGTACATTTATGTCTGAAGCCCGTGTCTGCCCTTGAGCACCACGCTAAGAGTTGCCTTCAGTAGAATATAATTTTAAGAGAACAATCTTCTGCCTGGAGCAGCATAGGAGACAACGTTTGTTGGCCAATAGCAAAAGTCCCTAGTTTTGTGGAATCTGTGCAATGTGTTCGCTTGGATTCTGCCACTTGCCCCTAGTAGAATATTAGAAATTGCTTCATTTTTATGAGCTCAAATGAGATATGGAAATATTCAGTGTTAGCGATATAACAAATAGATGGGTTTCATTTGCATCCATAGTACCTTAGATGAAGCTAAAAATGTAAATTTATATCCAGCAATTAATTTCTTAAAAATCACTTGTTTTTGTTGTCAATATACATTTTAAGTTTATAATATTTTCTAATACCAACACATACTCCCCAAAATTTTCAGTTATAAAGGCAGATATGCATATTTTGGGAGTAGCATTTAATTACCCATTTTTGCTTCCAAATCTTCAGTGTTATATACATTTTTCTCTATGGAATATTGTCAATTGCCTCAAATATTTCACTTAGTAAATTATAAATTATACGTCAGAAATTGTATATAATCATGGTACAATGATTTTTAAATGCTTGGTGAACTATTAATAAATTTTAAAAAATGGATTGTTTTGAACAGGGTAAATGATAGTCTTATTTGTTTATGTTATATTGTTAAGAGACTGTTAGATGTCAGCTTTATTTTATTCATGCAGAGATATTTGAAGGGTAAAAGCAAAAAATTAGCAAACACTCAAAACATCCAAAAGATTGCTCAGAAATATGTATTCCCTGCTGCAAAATATTTGTCCAGTCAGCTCTTTTCAAAACCAAATAATCGCCACAGTATTCCGGCAGATTTCTGTTTCTGTTTTTGTTTTTTAACTTTTTGAATTATTCTAGTAATTGTATAGTATAAATTTTTCTTATGGCATTACTTACTAAAGCCTCTTTATGCTACATTTTAAAACCAAATTGCCAAAAGTATCTGAAAAGCTGTACTTCAGGGAAAGCAAAAAAAAAGGCACTTCAGGGCCAAAGTTTTCACTAACACACCAAACATTAAGAGATGAATCCAGGACGTAACAGAATGCAGGGAACACTTTTGCACTGAAATCAAAGGCGCAGCACCAGGAGTTAACATTTTGCCTGAAGTTGCTCTTCTTGACCTGCCCATCGCTTGTAATGAAGTAGCTAAAAGGACATTTGGGATAATCATGGGCCAAACAGTTCAGTCTCAGATCCACCTAAAGAATCATAGCCACAAGTAAAACTGGTTCTGAGAAACGTCTCAATCCACTTCTCTATCTGTCCACAGAGAAGGATCCGTGTGCTGAGAGGCCTGGCCCTACCTCCTGAGTGTTGAAAATGAGGTTCAACCAGTTTTTGCTGAACAGACTCCAACAAATACCTCTCCAGCGGAGATCTGGAGTAATTTAGAGGCAGTCAGTGTGGATTTAAAATGTGTTTGGTCAGAATGGAAATTCTCAGTTTTTGGGTTATCTGTTTTCTTCAGTTGCTGAAACCAAAAGTTTTAGAATAGAATGGCAAGAAAGAGAGAGAGAGGAATAATATTTTTGAAGTCCTAAGAAGATACTTATCCACATGTTGTTATAAACAGTGAGAATATCTGTCAAGAAAGCTCAAGCTCAAAGCAAAGGTAAACACAGAGCCCTGATATTCTGATTACAGTTTACAAAAGTGTCTTCAGATCACTTCCAAGGGAAATGAAAAGGCCTACAGTGCCTTTTCTTCCTTTGTATTCCTACAGTAGGGCAAACAGATCAGTGATGTTGGAGCCTGAAGAAGCCAATTTTACTGCACCAAATTTTTTCCATGTAGCAGTGACATGCCTAGTTTTAGACAGGAAGTCAATTTAAGTCACATAATTCCAAGTCCTTTTTAAACAAATGATTCTTCTTGAGAATTGAAAGTCTATTGTCTTTATTCATGTCCTCAAAATAAATGAATACGCGTCTTCTTAGGTTAAAATGGTACCATTAGGAACAAATGGTTAAAAGTGAGAAAAATTAATTTAAATATAATGTCAGAAATTTTTTATACATGATGCAAGGTATTTAAATAGAAAAAGTACTATCTATACAATTTGAACGAAACAGTTGAATCTAAGCATTTTCACTTGTTCAAGGAAAGTTTTTTCCTAATTGTGTCTGGTCACATAAGACCCAACGTTATTTTTATTTTTTAGAACAAGAGCTTGCTTCATCCGTTGTAATCAGAATGCAAAATGCTTGTGCCATTCATAGTTCAGCAGACACACAGGAGTCTTGCCTTCCAGTTCTGTCCTTAGAAATCCACCCCCCTTCTGACAATATCATTTCAAAATCACTAAAGGTTCAAGGCAAAAGGGAAAACCATGATGAAGTTTGCAGTTGGTCTGACTGTACAAAGTGTTTCCACTAGGACTGTCCTGACACTGACGCTTACACCCCGAAAGAGGGGAGAATGTGCATTTTCACAGGCAAACTACAAACATGGATTGCCAGCGCAGGAGGACAGCCATACTCCCTCGATCAGAGCTGCTCCGGGAAGAAAGGGTTTTGATTAAGACCGTTAAGTTTGCACAGAAGCGATTTAAAAGAAACAATTAGGGCGAATGTGCCCAATGCACTTCTAAAATATTAATTAATACACCTCTGGAAAGATGAGCGCTTACGTTAGAGTTACAAAGGGTGAATTCATCAACATCGTTCAACATTCACCCTTGCAGAGCGATGGATTGTAGAAGAGGGCAGCAGCAACCAAGTCACTTACGGTTTGCAATTCAGCTGCCACGTGGAAGTCTGCAGTAGGTATGAGGGCAATATACCGGGGAAAATATGTGGCTCAATATTATACAGCAAAATCAAACTTTGCAACTGCTTATGCATAATTAACTATCTGGGACTAGGCTGCCCTGGTGCGCCACTTTACAGAGTAATAAAAAATTAAGGTAAAAATACAGACTCGCAGGTAAACCGCGGTCAACGTACAACTCTGTCTTCCTTTGCAGGCTTATTATTTCCTGAAGCTGTGGCTGACAGATTCTGTGAACACACATTTTTGCATATATTTTGTTTATGTGCAAGCCTTGGCATTTCAGCCATCTCCTGCTGAGGCCCCTTCCTACCATATGCTTCTGTTTTTCTTCAATAGGTGATGTGATCCCTTTTGACTGTTGCATGCACGTGAAAGGACAGTGGGCTTTGAGTGGAGAAGAAGCCCTGCTTTAAGAGTGTACACTTCAGTTGGCCCTCAGCTCTTTGGCAGTGATTGAATCTGACAAGTGTTGTAGCTACTCATCGTAATGGATGTCTCTGCTTTAGCAGAGAAGGGCTGAAAAGGATGTAATTCCCAGTGAAAGAAAGCAACACGAACTATTATTTAATTACTGCCTAATGTATAACTCCCTAGGAGTCCCTGTTGATATACAGCTCTACATTTTTCCTTTCTTTATTAATGAACATTCATGTCTTTTAATGAGATGCGGTTAAGCCACACACCTGTTATTGATAGGAAATTTCCCAAACAACAAAAGCAACTGATTCATTTTAGTACTCAAAGCCATGTATGCATCTGAAATGCTTTGTTTCCTCAAGTATATAAATGAAACACTTTTCATCCTGTTAAAAAAAAATACCCTTGTACTAGCGTTACTCTGGTTTATTTCTTTTACTGGATTAGGATTTGGTGTGCACAATTTTTATTTTTGTGCATATTCATTTTTTGCAGGAAAAAAAGTTTTTCATCTATTTCTTTTGTTGGGAAAATAGTAGAGGCAAATAAATGACCACACACTTTGAGAATTAATATATTTATATAGAATCAAAAGATTCTTGATCATTGAAAAATTACTGAACAATTTAAGGAGAAGTGAGCTTCTATCTACATACTAAATACATTACAATGAGATGATAGGATTTTATTTCTTTTCATTTATACTTTGCAAAACATATTAACACATTGTCTTGCTTTCTTTATATATATATTGCTACTACTTGTTTGTGCCTATCCAATTTTGCCAAACTATTTATAGCCTTTATGATTTAAACAGTAGCTTATATTATTGGTGAAAATTCTTCACCAAACATTTCTCAAGATAATACATATTAACTTTGAAAAAAAAAACATTTGATGCTTGTGTCGAAATCTCCTATGGAGATAAAGATATTCTATATTCTGTAGACTATCCACATAGATCAGTCACTTTTAAATAATATCATTTTTAATACTCTTCTTTAATTTTGATATGTCTGTATAAAACCTGGTAAAACTATGAAAATGGTGTTCTCCTTTAAAGAGTAGCCTGTTTGCCTTTTTAGTTAATACTGCAAATTGATTCATATGATGCTGTTGCAATGTCTCAATTTTTTATACTCTACATTTTTGTTTTGCTGAGTAATAATCACATTTCCTAACTTATTTCCATGTGTGTAAAATAGAACACCTAACAAATGACAACAATATGGTTTTTTTGCAGAGTTTTTATTCAAGACTTTTCCAAACCTAAACCCTTAACCTTTAATAAATATTCTAATATTTATTTTTACAGTCAGGGAGACAAATACATTTTATTCAGTGGTGTCTCATTAATGTAAACCTCTGATTTGTGTAGAGAAAATGATTATTTTCAAGTGTGAGAGTGAATGCTATTGCCTGCTTGCTTTGGAATATTTTACTACTTTTGAGCAGAGTACAAATATATAATTTTATGAATGATCCAGTTATTTAATTTACTAGTGTAGATATAAATCAAATAACAGTAATCTTGGAGGAGAAAAAGCTATTTATGTGTCAGTTTCCAAAATGAAATCCTAGCTATGCCAAATTGAATAATTTGAGCTCTCATGCCAATTAAACAGTTTGACTACTGATATAAAATTTCATGATTTGAAATCAAATGGTAAAATGAGAGTTAAATTCATCAAATATTATGAAGATAAAATTGTATCTTTAGCTGTGCTTTACAATACAATAATGATTATCCTTGTTGTTTGAACTAATAGTAATATATACAAATTTAACACACAAAAATTTTCTGTCTTATTTGGTTTTCAAGGAAAATTTAAAAAAATAATTTGCATATTTGAAGTATAAGATAATTACAATTCATACATTTCCTGATGATAGTATATTAGTACTGCTTTTTCTATTTTATAAGACTTTTCAGAGGGAAAGAAAGCAAAACAGAAAAGAAAAATAACTTTTAATGTTTTATTTGACAAAATTTTTTATTGATAATAAAGAGTTTGAAGGATTTCATGCTATAATTCAACACACAGCAAAAATTTTTTATTACATTTAAGGCAGAAACTCCATCAGTGATTGAGTTATAACAAAACACTTTGGTGAGGTGGATCTTGTTTTTCCCCAGACAAATATGTTCATTTTAATTAATCTGGATGGAGTTCAGGAGTTAGAATATGTAATATGTTACATTTTTTACAAAATTGGTAATCTTCAAAGATTTTTTTGCTTGATTTATGGAAGTTTAGGTGTTTAAAGAAAAGGTGAAAATGAAATTTTAGTGAGATGAATATTAAGGCACAGTATAAATTGTACTTTTTTGCTGATGCAAAGGAAATTTCACTACTTAGGTTTCAAGGTAGGAAATTTCTTTCCCTGAGATGATCAAAAACATTAATATTCCCTTTTTATTTAGTTTTATAATATAAAATACCCATATACGCATACAAAATAAGATTACTGTAGCTGCATTATAACACACTGCCACTGAGAGGGCAGAACACTGAGTAGTTTTTAAAAGTACAAAAATTCTAATAAAGAAATTATTACAGAAGGAGAGCCACTTTCCTGTTAAGTAAAATATGTTAAAATGTTTTCTTTCCCCACCTTTCTAACCAACAGCAAAATAACAAATACATAAAATTTTAAGAAAGTAGAAAGTAAATTTTTGGACCCAAAGGAGAAAATTTTATCCACAGAACACTTAACTTATTTTTTTAGTGATTTTTGCTAATCAGGAAACAATGTCAAAATATTATTTTCAAGTTTTCAAAAGAAATTTCAACTTCTCCCTGACTACTATTAAATGATGCACAGTTTCCTTTGAAAAAAAAAAATAACATTCAATTACCAAAATACCTTCATGGAAATCATAAGTATTCCTTTTTCGTTTCTGCAAAGAGATGTGTACACAAGAATTTTCTGTCCCACACATATTAAATAAACACCTTTAGGATAAAAATTATATTTTTGCAAATAGTTTGAAAGGATCTTGGGTAGCAGGTAAAATAAAATCTTAAATCTCTAAATCTGTATTCATACTAGGTAAATATTTTAATTTATTAAATAAATTCTTAAGGTCTCTCAATTCCTATTTCAATTTCATCTAGTACCCAGAAAAAGCACTCCTGTTCAGTAATTGTTGTGAAAGCAGAGCAGATTCCTCTCCTTATACTACATGTACTGAGCGTGCCTGGGTAAAGGGGTTGTGGTCAGCTTAAGAGGAGAAATCCCCCCAACACATTGTTAGTTCTACAAATCAACAATTGAAATTCTTTCTCCTCAATTTCAGAGAGCAGCGCTCACTATGCATGGCTTTATAAACTGTATGTGCTAAAGATTTAAGTTCAAATCCAAAGGGAAACAGTTGAGGTTTACAAACTACTTTTGTTAATCATCAAAAGTACAGGGGGTGGTATTCTTGCTTCATTTGTGGGTCCACTCCAACTCCAGACAGATCTGAAACCATTACAATGCATGGCAGTTGCTCGATAGTGTGGAAAAACCTCATTTACTGACTGGCCAGACAGTTAAAACCTTCAGATTTTTCTAAGTCTAGGTTATTAACTGTCTGACTGTAATCACATCTTCACCATAGGGAGCTTCGAAAGCTTTTCATTTGCATTGAATCAGTTGCCTTCCTCCCTGTCTTTTTTCCCCCTGGAAATAAGCTTAAATAATTCAACAAACTACACACATGGCTAGTGATTATTGAACCATTCTGAAACACTCGAGGCAAATGGACCATTATGTGGTGGGAATTAAAACTTTCCTCCCAGTCACTGTGAGGGTATGTTTTCTTATATAGTAAATATATTTGTCTGAGGTGTTTCTTCTCCCCATCCTCCTAAAACAAAGTGGAAAACCACAGTTGTGCTATAAGTTTTATTTGCTATTGATCTTTTTAGAGGTTTTTAGGTCAGATAAGAGACTGTTAAGGTGTATATATATATTCAATATTTCTTCATCCAAATATGGAAATAAAGTTACTTTAAAAGAAAATACAGCACATTTCTATACGTGCTACAGATGTATACAACACATATTTTATTATTTTCGTTAGTCTACATTTTCATGATACTTTTAACACAGTATGATTAAGGATGTTTAGTTATTTGACTTGATGAGCCTTCACTATGCCCACTTACTTTTAGTTGTCCCTGCGAAGTGTTTATGTATATTTTGCATTTACAGCTACACAAACTTTTGAATTATCCCAAATCTAAAGGAATATTTTGTCATTTGTATTTCCATCTGTTTCTAGCACTGCATCAGGAGTGAATTTAAACCTCCAGTGTCAGCCTAAACTAGGGTTTTATGCTAGGTTTTAACAAGGAAAAAAAATACAAAATTTCAAAAAAGATAATTTAAATTTTTTTCATAATATTTTTATTTCTCTAAGCAGATAGCCATGGAAAATTAAAGAACAAAGGGCAGAAAATCACATTTATTTTACAGCAGATCATCAACATAAGATACCAAGCATGTTGATTCATTGAAACTGATTGCAGAATAGGAAGTTTATTGGGAATAAGGTAATATTATTTTCTTTACATAGCAACACTGAAGTCTTAAAAAAATCAGTAATGCTATTGCATAAGTCTAATTACATTTTTTATTAAAGTAGCAATTATCAGATGTGATTTACTTTAGTATTACTATATCCCTGAAAGCTGATAACAGTACAGAACCTTTATCAAACTTCTGATATATTTATCTAAACTATAACCCATATAAAACATATGAATGTAATAAAAAAGAGTCATACATGTAACTGGCCATCATGGTCACATTTGTTCTACAGGTTTTATCTTTGATCCTCTGTATAGCTTTTCCCTAATTCTCTACCACAGAGTGGTTCCTGGTCTGTCACCAGCCTTTCAAAAGTATTTACTGTTGAATGAACCCATTTGCTTTATACCTTTTAGGCAGTGCACAGAAATCCAATAGTTTATTTGAAGATATATTTTATTGCTTCTGTTTATTTGAATAAACTTTTGTTAACTTTTTTATTTTTTGGACATTTTTATTACATTTCCTCTGCTTTTGCTAATTATTCCTGATAACTATTGCAACAGGATGATCAAACTCTTGGTCTTACCATATTCCTCCAATGCAACAATTTACCTACTTTGTGAAATAGAAGATGGGAGATAGGTACTGACAGCTATGAGAATCTGATTTTAATTATATATCTTTTCTCAATAAATATACTCAAGGCATTTTACATAGACTCTTCAGAATTCACAGATTCACTGAAAATTATCTACCTTTTATGAACCTCAAATTAAGAACATCAATCTGAGAGGATTTCTGTACCTTGGCCCTTGGCCTGTAGTTTTAAGAGCAATGGAACAACACCGTCTATTGAATCTGATGACCAAGATCAGAATGGGCCAACTACTGCCCGCAGGATGAATCTAGCTACAGTTATGCTGCTGAAGTCTCACTGGAACAAGTCTCACTGGAACACAGCTCTGCCTATTTATTTATAAATTACCTATAGTTTTCTTTTTAGCCATAACCTTTATTCAGTAGTTTCAACAGTAACTACACAGCTAAAACTTGTAATAATTATTATGAAGACTTTTATAGAAAATAATTTGTGAACCATTAGACTAAATGTACACTGTCAGTGCAGTGAATTTTGCAAACTATTTGAGAAGTTAAAGCTGTAATTTTCATGTGTGTGATATAACTACTTATAAAATTCAACTACCTTTGATTTTATAAAAATATTTAAAATATGGATAACTATGCGGTTCATGGGACATTACACAATTCTGCATATCACCATTTTAATATGTCTATGAATAGACCGGGGCTTTGTTTCATCCCCCCCGCAAGAATAGAACCAACATAACGAGAAAGCACAAAGCAGTGAATTTAGAAAAAAAGTGGTAAAGAAATAAGGATATTTTGTCTAAAACATAATGGGTGGGAGGGCAGTGGATGGGGAAATGGGAAATAATAACTGTTCTAGGGCAGGGCTACGTGCATTCTATTGATTGTCTACTCAACAGGCAATTCCTGTGCTTGCGGGGGGTATCACCTAACATTTTAGGAGAATCTGGTCTTCTGTACAACTTTAGGAGATAAAGAAGCAATCTCTTCCTTTAAAGAAAACTTAAAACAAAAGTATAGAGCGTAATCCAAGCTAGTGGTTCATTTGAAAATAACAAAGAGATACTCTCTTTTCAGTTGTTAAAATAGGTAAGAATGAGATTCTTCGGGGTGCTGCAGTCATACTATGACTACAAGGGAACCAGATAAGAGCAAATATTTCTAAGGTAGCAGAACATAAATGTAGAACAAAAATAGATACTACATAATGTTGAGACACTGGTTTAATCATCCCTGGAACCATGCTGCTTTTTAACCTCTTTTTTCACAAAAGTAAAATAATGTTGAAATACAGATTTCTATAGGCAAATCAAAGTTTAGAAAATTCATTAATGGCAGATCTGCATCCCGAGAAATATCAGAGAAAGTTCTGCGGTCACTGTCAATATGGCAGCTGGGCATCATTATCTATGCGACAAAGAAGGACCTCACTTGCAAAACAAGAGCAGATGTGACTGCTTGATGTTAATTTCTATAAAACTTATTCACTGTACAGCAAAACAGTAGAAATAAATTATTTACTCTACAACTAGTAGACAGAAAACCTGTAACAACAACACTAAAGAATAGCAGGGAAGAAATTAAAGTATACTATTCTAATATGCTTAAACTAAATGTGAAGTTTAAAAATTATTTAAACATGGGTTTCCACAAGTTAAGGCTAATTATTGTAAATGTGTTAGCAATCACTACATATTAAAAAGATTTCATAAGCTGATTGTGAAGACAAAAGAAATCATTTAATGTGACCCCGAAGAAGAAGAAAAAGGAAACAAAAAAGATGAAATGGGTAGAAAAATAACTGGAAAGACAGTATATTTAAATCCAAAAATATGAATAATTACCTTACATATACATGGCTTGAACAACCCCCTTTAAAAAGCAAAGGATGGCAGATATGATAAAACAGCAAAAACCACCTATTGTTTATAATAAATATATCTTTAAGACCTAAATATGTAAAAAGTAAAAAGACAGGGGATATGACATGTGAATTCTAATAAAATAAAGTGGAAGCAGTGAAATGGATACTATCCAATGCAGATATTAGAACCAGTAAGACCAGAAATGATAAAGAGAAAAAGTTTCTGAATGATAGAGTGCCAATTCCTCAAGGGCATATACTGATCCTGGTCATGCAGCAAGTATATTTCCAAATTTGAGTATAATTGATCTTCAAAATAACCCTGTTTGTGAGATAATTCTTGTACAGTTTCAGCAACACTGCCTATTTCCCCCCAAATTTCATAGCATTCTATCCATGGGCAGAGATTGTCTGTTTATTTGTTTTTGGTTTCGACTTAGTGAGATCAAATTTCCAGGATGAGATCTAAAGTGAGCAGCCCTGGAAGCCGTTGCTTCTCTGGTACTTTGCTACTGGGATAGCTTTAAAAAACAGAATTACTAAAAGCCATATTTTGCATGGTTCCTGATTGTAAAGGTGACTCTTGAATTTGCTTCTTAAAGCACTGAGTAATTCAGGCTTATTCACAAATAAAAATTTCCATTTGGTAGGCATTTCACTTGGGCTTTTTCTCTCTAGATATTCTTTCCCTTATTCAAATTAATATTCTAATTTCAGCTTGAGAGTATGTTTATACAGTTCCGTAAAGGCTACTGAATCATAGGAAAGTAAAATTAGCCCATTTAATGACTTTTAAAACAAAACAGACATCTACTGTTCAGCTTATACATTTTCATTTTGCTATTATTTTCCATTAAAATTTTACATCTTCAATTCTTTAACACTAAGATGTCTTTTTCAAAGGTTTCTTGGTATGTAAAAATCTAATATTTTTAAGTCTGTGCTATTAAAACATCTCAGCAAATATTTATGTGCTTTAAATGATTGTTCTCTTCATGGATGTGAATGATTGAGCAATTTTTTTAAGTTGTTCAAAATCTGAACCTTGCTTTTCATGAATAATTTCCAAATACTGTCCTTCTACAGTATGCTCCTATATATTATATTAAAGTGAAAATACCCCTTGTTATTGCTTCAAAACACAAATAATAAACATACATAAATATAATTAATTGCCTTAGAAAAAATTGCACTTATTTTTTTCAAAAGCAAATGTAAAAATGTCATTTGAGAAACTTGAATTCCTTTAGTCAGACAACATATGTTCATTGAGTTTATGCTAGCTACTGGTCCTAGCAGATACAAAAGGGTGTAAAAACTCAAATTGGTCTGTGCCTTAAGTGGCTAAGTAAGAGACAGAAATATTTACTTCACAACAAAAAGAAATTTCAGCTTTGAGAGTGCCATGAAATAATTACATAAGCAGAGACTGTTCATAAAAGGGAGAATGAGTCTATACAAGTGATACTTCATCTAAGAGCTGGAAAATCAATTAAAATGACTGGATAAAAAGAGAGAGAAGAAAAATCTAGGAAGAGAAGTCAGGATATAAGCAGACCCTGCAGCAAGAAGCAGCATAATGAATAAAATGAACCACTGAAATGCAGAGGGTGAAGAATCTGGTCGAAGGCAGAGAGGATAGCTGGGGCAGACCACAATAGTTACCATTCTGTAAAAATTTACTTATACTTTTTCCTGTCAGTGGTAACAAAAAGCAGAAACAATTTGATCTAGGGGAGAGAATGATCCAAGTTATATTTGGGATCTCTCACATTTTGGAGAGCAGAATGGAGATGGATCTGAATTTATTTTGTTACTTCCTGGTATCGTGAGATGCAGAATTTCAAGTTGCTCGCCTTGGTTCCCAAAAGATCTATGGGTTTAAAGGTCCTCATCCTCATGCAAACGGCAGTGCTGTGCTGAGGAGTGGAACCTGTGGGAGCTGTGGTCTAGTTGGAGGAAGTTAGGTGAGGGACGGTGTCCCCGGAAGTTTATTGGCCTCTTTTTCTATTTGCTTCCTGGATGCCATGAAGACAGCAGGCTTCCTCCATGGCACTCTTCCGCTCTAATGTACTATGTAACAACAGGGCCAAAGCAACAGGGGCAAGGAATTATGGACTGAAGCCTCTGAAACGGTGAGACAAAATATACCTTTTCTCTTTTATTTAATTTTATTTATTTGTTTGTTTGTTTGTTTATTTATTTATACAGGGAATCAAACTCCAGTCCTTGCATTTACAAGGCAGGCGGCGGAACCACTGAGCTAAATCCTCCTCCACCTTTTCTTTTTTTAAAATTGATTTTCTCAGGCCTTTTGTCATACTGACATAAATTTGACTGACATAGCCCCTCAACGTCCCTACTTTTTCCCTTTGATTCTGACAAAATTTATGAACATGGTGGAACTTCACTCTACCATGATTGCCTTATGCTACACGACGAGATGAAGGGACCTTAAAGGTACAGTCAAGGGCCATAATCCGTTGACTTTGTGATTAGTAAATGGGAGATTATCTTGGCCCTGACTGATCAAGTGAATTCTTTAAAAGGGTTCAATACTTTCCTTAAAGAAGAGATTCAATACAGGAAAAAATGCCTTACTGGCCTTTGAAGAAGCTAACACCTGTTTTGAATGCTTATGAGATGGCCATATGGTAAAAACTTAAGAACAGGCTCTAGGAACTTAGAACATTCTTTGACCAACAGCTAGCCAGAAATCAAGAGTCCTCATTCTAAAACCATGAATTCTACCAAAAATCTAAATAAGCTTGGATGAAGACCCTGAGCTCCCAAAGAGAAAAATAGTTTGAGACACCAGAGGATTGTGTCTGAACTCTGAATTACAGAAACTGTGAAATGATAGAGGCATGCCGTTCAATAATTACAATGATTTAAGTACAAATGAACTGGATTAGGGATACAGGATGTCTGCCCTTGAAAAGATATGGGTTGTAAATATGAAGGAGAGTTGTTAAGGTTGCCTTAAAATTGCCAGCTTGATTAGCTAGTTCGTGAGCTACCAATTATTAAGATAAAGAAAGGAAGAGAGACTTGGATGTTTAAAGGCCAATGGTGTGTTTGAATTTCAGCCTTCTAAGGATTAGCTGCCTTGGAAATAGTCCAAAGTCAATGTCTCGAAAAGCTTATGAGAATTCAATGAGTTATCGTTAATTTGTCCCAGAGTATGAATGAGTTAAAGAGAAATCAGGAGAGTTAATAGAAAGAAGTTAAAGAAAGAGGGAACGCAAGTTAACTGCAAAAAGGTAGTAGAATAGCTGGTAATGTGAAAAGATTTGAGACTGAGAAGTGGGAATTTATAGCAGAAGAAAAAGTATATTTGGCTTCAGACTCCCGTGAGCAGCCTTAAGCCGCTTCATGCAAGCCCTAGAAAAGTGGGGAGTGGAACTTATTCTCCAGTAAAGTTTTTTTTTTTTCTTTTCTTTTTTCAGTAAGAGGGATCGAACTCAGAACCTTGCGCTTATGGGGCAGTTGTGGCGTCACTGAGCTAAATCCCCAGCCGTCACGGATGAAGGTTCTGCAGATGAATAGAATAAAAGAGGAAATGTGATTAAGGCATTTGCATAACGGTGATGACTATTACACGTAGACCCTATTATGAATAGAGATAAAAAGTGAAAAAAAAAGGTGAAAATAAAAATATTATTTGTGGGATAGATGAGGCTAAAATATCTAAAAAATGAATAGCATATGTCAACATAATTAATCAAATAAATGTCCAGAACTGGATGTGATATTTAGCTACTCTGTCTTGAGTCTTGTTGTACATAGAGTTATCTTCTTAGAAATTCTATGGGAGAGTAGTGCTGTTAAATATAAAACAAAAAATTTTATAAATATGTTTTATTTTACCCCTTTCCTCTGAAAATAAAGTGGAGATTGAAGTTAGATATTAGGAAAAACAACAAACTAAAAGCCTTCGTGTAAATACTATGCAGTCAGACTACTAAATCTGCAGGTGAGAATCCTCAAATTCAACCAAGCACTGACTGCAAAACACACTTGATCCTGTGATGGTTGCATCTGTACTGAACATGTACAAACTTTATTTTTTATTATTTTTCTAAATAATACAAAGAGTATTTGCATAGCATTTATATCATATTAGTCATTATAAGTAATATAGGATGATTTAAAATATGGATGATATACCTGGTTTACACACAAGTATTATATACCATTTTGTATAGTGAGAGAAGTGTCTGTGTATTTAGTATCCCCCAAGGTTCTAAAACTAACCCTTCACAAATGCTGAGGTACAATTATAATATATTTATGGTATAAAATGGTGAATTTGACATCCATATAAAATGGTGGTTAATAAATCATTCTCCTATATGTGACTCAGTTTGAATTCATATTTTATAGACATAACAGTAAGGTGGGCTCTTTTCTGAACTTAATTTCAATGCATTTAAAGTGTGGATAGCAATAGTGTATAATTGTTGGAGTCTGCATGATAATTAAAAGACAGATTGCATTCGAGTAAGGATGAAATTAAATCCATATTTTAAATTGTTTAAATTTTAACTCATTTTATTTTTTTACTGCACCATCAAATAATATTTATTAAGTAGAGACATAGTTCATATAAGTTGGGGGCTATTTAATTTGTTTTAATAATCTATATTAGTGAGTTGGATTGTGCTTAACTTGCTTTATTCAAACTTCATGATTTTAGAACCAATAACAACAGGATATAGTACATTATATAGTGATATTAAATACAGTGTTGTAAACACTTTCGAGTGGCTAGGATTCAACTGGCACAGTCGTAGTAGATAAGGATACATATAGTGGTATTCAACAAATCTATAGTAAATGAAACAAAAGAACAATATCATGATGATTGTTATCATGTAAATAAGAACCAGTTAACTTTTAATCATTTGTCACATTATACTTAATTATTTGGCACCATTAAAAATAAAAGATGTCTAAAATACTACCTAGCTTATATATTTCCTTCAGTATATGAGAAAACTAAAATGAAGTTAACAAAAATAAAGAAAAATAAAATCACTTCTTCCCTTCAATAATTGGCCTATTAGAAATTGCTCTCTTCCCATGTTGCACACAGAACAATTAGAGCGTTAAGCAATTTGAGTTTGCAATTGGATAAATCAGAACAATAATTCATAGGGCACTAGGGCTACCAAATTAGTTATTCAGCAAATGCTCCTTTTATATCACCCGTGGGGCCTGATTTTTCATTTTTTTATTTATTTTCCATGTGCACCTGTTTAGATGTTAGATTTTTCTCCTCCCCTGTTACTGCCTCTTGCTCTATTTCTTGAAGGTTGCACACACAGCATTATTGTAAATTAAAGAAATGCAGTGGAGTAGGAGGGATAAAATAGCTCTCAAGAGAGAGAAAGGTGAAAGGGACCCCTACAGATCAAGCACATAAAACGACTCTTAGTCTAAATTACTATAATAAACTATGCCTTCAGAATATATGCCAATTTTTTATATTTTGGCAAATTTGCCTTGCCAGATGTACTATTCTAAATAAACAATTACAGATATGCTTATTTTGAGGAATAGCTCCAATACTCATATCTTACAATAATTACCTTGTGGCCAAATCAATGAGAAATATCTACTGCAGTCCAACTTGTGACATTCATATTATAAGTTTGGGTTATGATATACAATTGTGTCACCTTTTCTCACCTGTAATATTGACACAGTACCTGCATGGAAAGTTCCATCGATCGCTTCTTTCCAGAAGAAACTTGGCATAGACAGTGGATCCTTTGACTGATCTAGAGAAATCTCAACCCAGGATAGCCTCTGGATGACAAGGTAGAAAATCAGATTCTGGGTCAATCAGAGCATAATTAGTTTCAGGGTAGAAATAAATGTCTAGAAATACTGACTATATTAAATTTCCTGGTGTTCCTCTAATTTTTTTTCTCTAAAGTCATATTTTCTACTTCAATATTTTGTTACAAGTTGCATCCCTTACTTTTCTATTTTTGCCTTGAGGCACAATGGAAGATGAGCTTTAATTAACAGTTTACTTGGAGGTCTGAGAGTGGTACACAGGTCAGAACCACATATTAAGCAAATAAAATAATACCAACAAATTTTCCCTTGTTTATATATGACATTAAGTCATTTAAGACTGAATAAATTATAATTAGAAATCATTTAGATGGCTATTTAAGATATTAAGGTTCTTTTTACATTTGTTTTTGAGTTGATTTGTCTCTACATTTAATGTTATTAAATATTGTTTGTGATTACACTTCATGCTTTATTATAATTTTTAATGCCATAGAACTATAGGGTTGAATACTATCAGAAACAAATTGTACTAATAAAGCAGAATTTTTCCATTAGGTATCATCTGTTTTAAATTTTGTACTCTATTCCTCTATTGTGGTAACAGCCTTCTTGTGTTACTTTTCTGTTTTTTTGGTACCTGGGGTCAAATTCTGGAGCTTGCATTTGTGAGGCAGGAAGAGGCACCACTGAACTAAATCCCAGGCCCATGTTAATTTTCTTAAAGTGAGCAGGTATTGGGGTATTCTGAAAACAAATCACAAGATTGATTCAAATTGATTCTTATTTCATTCCTGATGAAAGCCATCTTACAACCTGAAGCAAGAGAGTAGATTGGAACATCACTGTAGGTTTTCAAGCCATCATTGTCTTTGGAATTCTTAACAAAGGAAGGAAGTAAAGAAGAGAGATGGAAAGGAGAAAGAAAGGGAGAGAGAAGAAAAAGAAGAGAAGAAAAATATTGAAGGTCATATTTATAGAATCATGTTTAATTATAAACCTAAGTGTAGTGATTGAATTACCAAAACTAAACAAACAAAAAAAGAGCAAAATAAAGAGGTACCAAATAAGAAAAAGCAACACAACAATGGATTTCTAAAGAAAAACAATTTCTCCAAACAACAAAATGTATGGAAAAAAGACTTGCAGCCAAGACTTAACGTGCCGGCATGTGCCTGCAATCCCAGATACCCAGGGGGCTGAGGGAGGGATATGCCAAGTTTAAGCAACAGAGTCAGCCACTTAGTAACTTAGTGAGGCTCTGACTCAAAATAAAGACACTAAATATTTTCTTTTCCTTGTGATATGATTTTTTAAATTATTTTGGGAAGATACCCAGCAGAGGAATAGCTGGGTCAATGGAACTTTTAACCCTAGTTGTTTAAGGTGTCTCCATATTGATTTCCATAGTGGTTGCACCGGTCTGCACTCCCACCAACAATGGTTCCTTTCTCCCCACAGCCCCGCTCCCCCAAATATATATATACACACACACACATACATACTTGTATATATATTTAAAAAAAAAAGACTGGCCTATTGCTCATTGGGAAAACCTTGGGTTCCAATCCCAGTATCAAAAGAAAAAAAAAGTTAAAATGCATAAATTTTTAATAAACTGTGATAAACAGCAATAAATATTTGGTTTGAAATTGTTTTCAGCACAAATATTCTCGTATGTGAATCAGGATAAATCTTTGGCTTTACCATTGTGGAAAAGATATATTAATAACATATTGTACTTAAACAACATGGTGTTAGAGAGATTGAATGGAGCCCCATAGTACCATGTTCAACTACTACATCTCTAGTACTGTGTTAAAATACTACACATCTAATTGCAGGGAGTCTTGGGTTTCTTGGAGAGCAAATGAGATTCGTGCTATTCATCACCAGAAACATTAGGTTAACAATTGAGGAGATGAATAAAAAAGATTAGCACAACACATGGCTCACAGGAGGCACTTAATAAATACTAAAAATTCATCAACTACATTGTAGATTTTAAAAGCTAACAATAAAATCATCTGAAAATTAAATAATACAAATCATGTTCTTCACTCAGACAAACTACATAAAATTTATTAATTTAAACTCCATGTAATGATGTGAACATGGAACATTATATAATGTAAAGTATAACTAATGAAAATGTTCATTAGTTTCAAAGAAGTGAATAAGGAAAGCAAAGAACTGCAGGAATGTGTAATTTCCAGGTATACAGAGTATGACCAAAGAGAGAAATACCTTATACAATCAGGAAAAAAAATCTGCATTACTTAATAGAGCAGGGAACCAATTAAGAACAGTCCCCTATCCGGTTTAATTAGGCTAACTACAGGTAAGGGAATCCTGTGGTACAGGGAGGAGCATTAGGTGGTGAATTCTCACTGTATCTTTGTCATCTATGACCCTCCACTGTGACAGTGTTAAAACTATGTAGGGCTTGACTTTCACCTAGGATTGCCCTCTTCGTGTCGAATTTAAATGAATTAACACTTTCACACTACTAGAAAGTAAGCTCCAGGAGTAGCTCCGTGCTGCAAAGAAAGTAACATGTTACATGCTCTCTTCTTATTTTTCCAGTTTACCACTAGATCATAGCACATTTGTGTATTATATCTGCTTCAGTAAATTGCTGTCATGCAAAACTCTGGGGGCTCTGTGTGGTTGTAAGAAGGATGTTCTGTACATTAATCGTGCAGTGTCAAGAACTAAGCTTTAAAATGCTGCTTGACGATGAAATCAGGTGGAAAGAATCATTTTATTTTTCTTTATATATGGTTGTTCAGCTACAACTCTACTTCTTAATTTGCCCTTAATTTCAAAAAGACATACTTGATAAAAACTATAACTTCTCTGTTTCTTTCTCCTCTCACACATTAATTTTAGTAATTAAGCAATATTAAAAATCCAAAGGCAAGGCTAAAAGATAAAGACAAAACTTTTTCAGACTTGCTAAAGTGTGCTCGTACACATACCCATAAAGAATATTTGTTGATGGGTGCAAAATATAGCAAAATATAAAAAACTAACAGCAAATTCAATTCAACTGTTTAGATAAAGGTAGAATTTTGCCTGAAATTAGTGGAGATGCTAGTCTCAAGCAAAAATCTGCACACTGAAGGTCTGGGAGGAATGTGCTGTTTCTCTTTAGTCATCTTGGTTTGCATCAAAACTTCTATTTTATGTAGGTTTTTTTTTTTTCATTTGTTAAAGGATGTATTTGACTAATGTGAAATTTGAATAGAATGTAATTCTTTTTATAGATCTTTGAGTAGAATGTCAAAATTATTGAGAATCAGGACATGATAGAGACTAAGGAGACTCTATTGCAGGCGAAAACTGTAAAAACAAAGTGGAAGGTGAAAAAATTCACTCATGTTTTTGCTAATTTTGTGCTCTTAAAACAATGTTTCATTTCTCTACTCAGTATATACAGTGGAAAAATAGAAATATAATCTATGCATTAAGATCATTAAAGGAAGTGATCATTACAAATTAATATAAAGCAATATTCTAAATTATGATATATTTTTGTGTGAACGTGTTTGTAGATGGGTGTATATGTATCTTATTCAAACATATCTGTAGCAGTCCTTTAGCTTTTGCTAATACCTACCTATCTCCTATCTAACTCAAAACATCTCCTTAGATTTTGTGACTGTTTAGTAAGGAAAACATTATTATAATGATAGCAAAGATAGAAAATGAACATATTTCAAGATTAAGAAGCATAACGAAACAGAAAGGAATAAAAAGTATCAAATCTACTCACTGGCTTATCTGGCCATATTAATGAATATTCTCATGGGCAATTTTCTCTTTTACCCATGCTATTTAAGACAGTCTTTCTCTTCACAACGTTAGCATTTTATTGATTAAATAATTTCTTCCCTAATTTTAGAATGAAAATAAAATCACATTTAGAATTAAATTTTATGCCTCCTGCCTAAATCTAAATTCACAATTTCACACCAAGGTAATCAAGATTATGATTTTATCATCTCTCATGAATTTCCTAATCTCTGCATTAAAAAAGAAACTTTGCATTTTATAGTATAATAGTAAATGACATTCCATAAGTGGATGTCAGATGTAATATAGTAATACAGGCATGACTTTAGGTCATATTTCAAAGACATGCACTTAAAGGAATTTTAGCTTTTCCTACTTCTTTAAATGAGGAGAAAAATATTGGTCAAAACATATTCGTTGAGCACCAACTCTGTGCACCTAAACATACAAGAGTTCTTGGAAAGATGCAAAAGAACTTAGAGCATTGTTAAGTATTGAAGAAGAGAGAAATTTTGTATAATTTTATACCTTATTGCTGAGCAACCCAGGGAAAACTCAAGACAAGGATGTTTGCGGTAAACTCTATCACATTTTAAGTACCTACACATATGAATTACCAGGAACATGGCTGGGAATTTGTATTGGAAGAAAACAGTACTGTAATATAATATTAACTAATTTTTATAGAAAAAGTGATAAACAGATTTTTTTTCTTCCATACTGTAACTTTATAGCAGAAATTTTCAATAGTGCAACATAAAATTTAGAACATCACCAGTGCATCGCAGACATATAAAACCAAAGATAAAATATTCATTTATAGGTTAAAAAAAGAAAGGGGGATGCATCACTAGTAATGTCTACAGTCCTATTACAGGGAGGCTTAAGAATCATACATCTATACTGAGTCTAAGAATAGGGCTTTTAATTTTTAATAAAAATCACTCCAAGACATCTAAGCAACATTCAACATTTAAGGAATGTGGAAAATCAGACTGTGCTCCTTCTGAAAAAAGCTCTCTGAGGCAGTTGTTTATTTCAGCAAAACAAAATTGTTTCCTGCGTCTGTTAACAAGCCTAGCTTTGTGCCACACAGACTTCTCCAGGGCTGACTCCTGTTTGGAATCATTTCACACTAATTAGAAATAAGAGAAAAGGCGGTGTTCACGAGGGCTGCAGCTCTTGGCCCCTTTGAACAGCTCTCTCCTAAAATTAACTCGGTGGTAACCTTGTGTGAATAATAGCTTTGCAGGAGCAGTTCAGAGGAATATATTGTTAATCATTGCCATCTTGCTGAGCAAAATGCTGGGACAAATTTTACATAACAGCACAAGACGAAAAAAAAAGGTGAGTTTGTGAAGCTTTCAAAGACAGTTTGCGGTTTGGTTTTGTTTCTAGGATTCCCCTCCATAATGATTTTGAAGAACTTCACAAACAGGTAAGAAGGAAAGATCTATAGCAAAGCAATTGACTGATTTTTAAAATTATATTTTCAATTATATTTAAAACTAATTGCATGTATTGATATTAGTCCTTTAGGTGGAACTATTAAAAAGCAAAAAAAAAAAAAAAAAAAAAAAACAAAAAAAAAAAAAAAAAAAAAAAAAAAGCCCCACAAACAACAACAACAAAAAACCCAAAAAACAAAAGCATACATTTTACTTTGATCTAAATAAATCACTAACAAAATAAGTATTATTTATAGTTAATAAGCATTAAACATTTTTTCAGTTTCTGAATAAAATATGCCTTAGTTAGACCACATGCTCATCTGTGTCACACAGAAAGAAGCAGAAAGGAAAGGTGAGCGTGAGAACTAGAATGTAGACCTTAAAACTTAATTTGGTATCTAGAAATATCAGATAAAGTTTAAAAAAATACAAGAGACTTCATTCTCTGAAAAAATTTATCCCTTGTACATGTTGGCTTCCTTCATGAAACCAGGTTTCTAAGCATTGTTTCTTTCTTTTAGACTATGCATGAGATTATATACACATGCAAAAAAAGGGAAGATCAACAATATAGGTGGGTTATTGGCCAAACAATTTTTTCATGGCAATGAAGTTCTAGGTTTCTGTCATACAATGGAGACTGAGCCCACGCCCTGCCCACAGACAGCTGATTCTCTTAAAAAATTGTTAAAGTGACTCATTTGTACAATGTACTCTGGGAGCAGGAAGGAGTTCAATTCTTCTAAAGGTAAAAGGAAGACAGAAAAGTTTAGAAAAAGCTAGAAGGTAAAACTCAAGAAGGATATTTACCATCGAAAACAGTATACTCACAAATACACAAATCAGTTCACAGCAGATATATCTTCACTCCCACCTTTATAGAAGCATCATAAGCCAACATGTGTATCAATTAAACTATATATAAACAAATGAATGAACCAAAGACAACGTGGTAATTATATACAGTGAAATGTTATTCAGCCATATAAAATACAGTTCTGCTATTTGTGGCAATATGGGTAGAATTGGAATGCGTTAAGCAAAATAAGACAAATACTAATTCTTTTATTTATGTTTAGAAACTTAAAAAGTTGCTATCATGCAAAAAAAAGAGTAGAATGGTAGGGGAGAATGGGAGAGGAAAGAGGAAGAATAAATAATAGGTATGAAAATAAAGTTAGATGAGAGAAATAAATACTAGTGTTCTACCAGCACAGTAGAGCGACTATACAGTTCATAATAATTTACTATTTATTATAAAAAACCAGAAAGAGGAGGTTGAAGCATTCTGCTGAAGAGTAATTATAGATGTTTAAAAGATGGGAATGCTAATTACCTTACTTTTTTGGTATTCATTGTATACATGTATCAAACTTTCATGGTGTATCCTGTGTATACACAGGAATAAATGAAATCAAAAGGTTATTTCAAAAATGGACTTTAATAAATGTCAACAAAAGGGTGATATAAGTGGAACATTCTGATCTAAAAGAACTACCAGAGACAAATGCCTTGAAAATGAAGTATTCTTCATTATATTTCATATTATGTTAATCAGTAAACTTCAAAATTAAATTGCAAAGATGGATGTTAATGAACTGCCTAATGTTTTATACAAATGAAAGTTGTGTATGAAAGACTGAGGGAGAGGGTAGGAAAGGAAGGAGAAAGGGAGATAAAAAGAATTCAAACGTATTATGTACATGTGCCAGCTCCCCGTGATGAATATAATCATTAGGTAGGGCCCAAATGTAATAAAAAATTAAAATTTTTGAAATAAAAGTTATACTAATGAGAAGTGTATGCAAAAGAGTTGGAAATAACACCTAAAGGACTTACAATTAAATCATATGGATAGACAAAAAATCATCTAAAACATTTAAAAAACTGGAAATGCAAAAGCAGAAAAATTTGTTTGGATTTGGAATCAACATATCTTTAAGATAAAAGCATATGGGGTTGCACAGATATTTTCTTACAGGCATAGAAAAATATCACAGCTTGAGGTCAGAAAAATAATCAAGATTGTGGATTGTGCATTAAAACAATAACATTATCTAATTTCCACTTAAATGGTTCTAATTTACTTTGCCTGGGATAGGATCATAGTTTTTTTTCTTGTGCACTTATGTTTTCTTTTAAACCCTCTATGGGTAGCCAAGATTGAGGACAGGCTGACTTCAATTGTTCTATACTGAATATTTTAAGTTAAAACATATTTCTCTAAAACAATATAACTACAAATGTTTTTCTTAAGCACATATGAAATGAATGTCTTGAAAAATTACAAATATACTACTTCGTACCAGCACATTAAATAAAAAATTGTATGTAAGATATTAACAGATTAAAAGTATTATTTTTTTTCAGAATTTAGTCTCAATTTCTTTTCTATGAAATTCATGTTAAATAGTGCATAATAGTAAGTACTTCCTAGAATTTAACAGAATTCAAAGTAACTTTAAAAAACAACTCTTTTTAAGGAATAACATTTTCTATTAGCATGTTTCACTGTATTTGCTTTAGAAATCTCAATTATGTTGACAAGTTACTTGTATTGAGGGATTCCAGCCTAATTACCTGCTCCCATTATGAAGTAGAGCATTGACCAAATTATGAAAGAATATTCCAATTTCAAATTTTTAAGAGCTAAGAATTTCCTTCAAGGTCTGATATATATGATAAGGCAACCAAGTGAAGATTGTAGCTGAGGTTCATTAGCTGAGATTTGCAAATTTAAGAAAAGAAACCCCTATCTTAACCTTAAACCTTAGCAGCACATTGCACATGTGAAAACTAGGTCACGGCTCTTTGAGAGAAACTTATAGGTTTTCCTGCCATTTTAACAAGTCCATAACAATTCCATTCTTAGACTAAAGAAAGGTAACGTATAGAAAATGCTGGAAGGCAGGTCAGTACATTTTAACACATTAAAACCGTCAAAAGTGCCTGCCACACTTAACTACCAGGTTTGTGAAGGGAAGACCTACATTGGTTTATATCCAAAAAGTTAAGGCCATTCTTAGATATTTACTGAAGAAGGGCAGACTTGCCTGATGGTAAGTTTGCAAAATCTGGAGGCAGAGTGACCGGATTCAAATCTTATCCAGTTCCTTATTTCTAATATCTTGGGCAGGGCAGTTACCAACAAAATCTCAGTGACTTCCCCTGGTTGGATCCTTAACAGCATCTATCTACTTCACTTAGCACAGTTGTGTTAAAAATAAAATGTAGTGTCCACAACAAGCAGATAATTTTATACATATATGTTACATACTATATATAGGTATAATTATTATATTGATTATATATCATATACATGCTCTAATTTCATAAATCAGTAGACAATAACGGATTTAGTATTAAGCTTGTTTCAGGCAAACTTTTGAAAGTTGTTTATGTAATACGATAACATTAATAACTCTTAAAAGTCTACAAATACTTCAATTTATCTCAGACCCAAGAAAAACCTGCATTTTGATCTTAACAATATAATTTGTTGGAACAAACTTTAAAGGACCCATTTGCCTTTAATATATGCCTTTAGATTTGGGGGCCATACTGAAAAAAAGTTATTTAATAGTGAACAGTAATGCTAGTCTTTTCCAAATAGTGAAATTCAAAGTAGATTTTTCTTTTACATAAATAAAAAAATAAAGCAAACCTAAATAATAAATCTGTGTCACGCGCACCTCGCCAGCAAGGAACACGCAACACTCAGGATTCTTCTGAAGCACGCTTTATTGGAGGTTCTTCTACATTCTTCAAAATGGCGGAAAGACCCCGAGCCGGATGCGAGCCTGCCTTTTATAGCCTCTCGGGTGACGTGGCCCATTTCTATTGGTCAATGCCGGCCTGCGTCATTCTGACGAGCCAAGCGCCTCTTCTGCGTAGGCGTGAACCACCGTCACCGGCGGATTCACCTCCGGAATTCATGCAGGGCATGAAGAACCCGGAAATAATGGCGCGTGACATCTCCCCCTTCCTTAAAATAACCAGAGCTCAGGAGGAGCCTGTCAACCACCCCGGCCGGAAGGTGGTCGAAGCAGGTATTCCATGTGAGCAACTGTTGGATCACCTTAGCTCCTGCAATGAGGAGAACCTCTGAGCGGTGC
>NW_022900943.1:21585112-21598772 GCF_012274545.1 Fukomys damarensis | reverse complement strand
TGTCACGCGCACCTCGCCAGCAAGGAACACGCAACACTCAGGATTCTTCTGCAGCACGCTTTACTGGAGGTTCTTCTACATTCTTCAAAATGGCGGAAAGACCCCGAGCCGGATGCGAGCCTGCCTTTTATAGCCTCTCGGGTGACGTGGCCCATTTCTATTGGTCAATGCTGGCCTGCGTCATTCTGACGAGCCAAGCGCCTCTTCTGCGCAAGCGTGAACCACCGTCACCGGCGGATTCACCTCCGGAATTCATGCAGGGCATGAAGAACCCGGAAATAATGGCACGTGACAAATCTGCTTATGTATACAAAACCAAAATGGAATTTCTGGTGAGAAACTGTTTGATCAAAAGTTTTAAATTTCTAAATGTTTTCATAATAGTTAATATAGTGTCTCAGAATAGAAACCATTTTTTTTAACCTGGGTAACTTTAAAATATGTATTGATAATTCTTACTATTTTTTGTAGCTGTGTTTAATTTAAATTATGGTTTGACTATTCATTTTTGCTTCCACTAGACTATAAACCCTGGCAGATCTGTTTGATGAATGTTGCATTTTTGTAAAATATGAAGGACATGGAACTCAAAAAAATAAAAAATGCATGGAAGCTTTTGTATTCTTATATCACTTTAATACTATGGTATAAGTATTTTCAAGTGATTTTCACTATAATACAATTATTTTCACATGATACCATTTGTAGATTAAAAGTTCACAGATAATAAATATATTAACAATTTACCAGTTTCTATTCTTCTGTCAGAAAATACAAGATATATTTTATTGAACATGAATAGCTCTTGCTAGAATCCCAGGGATTCTAATATAAGGTGTTTTGAGCTCAGCACAGTAGCTGACCAAAAGGAAGTGTTTGACAAACATGATGAAATATGTTGATGAAAATAATGATAAAAAGTAAAAAAATGTGTTCATTCCTGTTATAGTCCAGCTATATTTTTAAGCTGTTTTTAATGATGCAGTATAGTTGCTGGTAAACCAATGAAGAAAGAATTGCTTTTGTTAATCATGGAAAATGATTTTGAGACCTTCATCAAATTCAGACAATCCTAATATATGTATTGATGGTTTTTGTGTCTCTTTCGTGATCTTCTCACACAAATAGGATCTCTCACTTAATGGGACTTTTTGCTCTTTGTCCTTTTCTCCTTTACCATGTGAAATGTGATGGACACTAAAGCTTCCACTTTTTACATAGGCAAATATGACCAACATCACAGATTGCATTTTATTGCAATGAATGAATGACATTTCAATTAGGACCTAGAAAGAACAATATGCCTGATTTTAAAATTAACATGCTTTAAAATAATTAGCAAAAATTATTTTTTATACATTTTCCCATTTTTCACTTTTTACTGCTCAACAGTTCAATAGTCATGAGTTACTAAATTTTATGCAGAGCTACCTTGTGTAATGTCTGCTTTTCATACTGATAACCTCATATAGCCGCAGCTCATCGAAAATGACTAATTAAGTGACCGTGCTTCTAAGTTTTGTGTCATTTGGATTTAACATATTAGTTCTGAAAAGATTTTTTGCCTTTTAAAGGTGGGAATTAAATCAATTTATTTTCCACAAATTGAGTATTGCTCCAAAAAAGGTGTTTGAGATGGCCAAAAATGTTTTCCGTCTATACGTCTCTGTGAACAACTAATGAATGAATTTAAATGCAGTCATGAAATGTGCTCATTTGCTATTTCTTGGAAGGCTAAAGGAGGATGACCAGGAACAACCAGTTTCACCAATAGCTGTTCAGTGCAGCCTTTATGCCCATAAACTTAGAAATATCCCTAAGATGATAGTGGCATTATATCAGACATAAGGCCAGCATTTCCTAAATCTAAGGGAAAAAAATTGACTTGAAAGGCAAATGCAAATTACTTCTTGCCTTACATATATATCGGTAGACTGCTTGGTTCTCTTTTATAGCTTCTGTTTGACGGTTCTGTTTTATAACTTCTGTTTCTGTTTGAAGCAGAAATAGTAGCTCAGAGCTACGACAGTCTACATGAAAAATCTGCATCATAAGAGGTAGCCTGTGATTTGATGATTAAGGTAAACTACATGATTTACATTCTCCATTAAGTAATTCACCTTGATGTCAAAGGAATACAAATTTTATAACCATTAAATCCAGTTGTCCTAAGAAGATGGGCAGATCAACATATTTCTGTACCACCGGTAAACAAATGGCTTAAAATGTATAAACTGTGTCTAAAGAGCTCCAACTTTTGATAGAACAAGCAAACATATTCTGTCATGTTTTCCAGTCTTGGGGTAATTTAACTCTTGTTCCAATGTTTTATGCATATTATAATTTCATTGTATCTAGAGGCTTGCCTACATCTTTGTGAAATGGTGAACAAGATTCATGTAATAAAATCTCAAATCGAATGGAAAAAGGGAAATTAGTGTTATAAAAAATAGCATAGTCTTGGACTTATAAGGGAATAAATATTTGAATTCTAATGCAGCCTGTATATCACAAGACACTATGCTGATAGTTGTCACGTATGTATACTTTCAAATATAACTGTCAAAGACTATTAATTTGTCCATAAAGTCTTTTTTATAAGAATCACATAAAATGTGGATCATTTTTGCTAACTCTATCAAATGCCTTATCTGCTAATTATTTCCATCCCTTTACTGCACATTAGTTCATTATATCATTTGAAATCCAGTTTCTGCCACAGAAATTATTTTAAGACCACTATTTTCCATTCTTTCTCAGCTGAATACATTTTTCTCAGAATAAAAGTCATAGAAAAAAGTCCTTGGCTGCATAAAAGTGCTTTGTTGGTGCTTTTGAACTCCCCGGTCGCGTACTACAAAGAGTCCGGCGCTCTGCCTCTCACCCCTGTAGAACAGAAACGGGGTCTTTTGTGGATCTTGATATACAGGATACATTACTGAGTGCCTCTAAAAGCTTTGTGAACCTTGATGGAAATCAGAGGTGAAAATGACAGTTCAAATGTCTGGTCTGGGTTTAAAAGATCCATGGTAATATATTTTTCTTCATAACAGATGCAGATAAAATAGAAAGTTGTTCTACCAGTAAAACCAGGCTCAGACTTACGGTCACCACACTTTGTACTTCCCAAAGCCATAGTGTAGTGGACTTGGAGAGCTGACTCACCCAGGAGAGGTGCTGCTAAGAACAAGGAACATTATTATGCTTATCAGTATTAGATGAGATTTGGATGATCAATGCCTTTAAATTTGAACATCACTTTCGGGTTAAAGTCACCTATTTTAACAATCACTATTTAATCGCGATTAAGGTATGTACAAAAATCTCACAGATATTTGAATTTTCACTGCTTAATCCAGCCAGTTCATAGGTCACAATAAGAACCTTTCAAATATTGGTATCCTGGAAAATGAAATTGGAGTTGTATGCAATAGGATTCATTCAGCAAAGCAGCGATACAATGATCATTATGAAAGTGAAGAATTCACAGTACAAATTAGAGATTCAACAATATGTAGAAGAAGCCAAGAAAATCATGGTGTAGATGAGGCACAAACAACAGAGAAAAAAATCAATAATCATTCTTGCTGAAGGCCATGAGTCAGTCAACAAGTCAGAGCTTATGGGACGGTTCGAGTGGCCAGGCATATCTTGCCTTTGAAATCAAATTGCTCATTGATGAGCAATAAACAAAATAAGTGCTTAATGAAAGGTCATGAAAGTCTGTGTGCCTGGCTTAAGTGTGGCTGCCATTTCTGTGGTCTCCAAGCAAGCATCAATTCTCAGGCCTAAGGCCTTGACAGCGGGCTTCAGCCATCGGGCCAGAAGATGAATTGTTCATAGAACAGGGAATTACGAGGTCAAGCTGGGACCCTGGAGGACTTTTGTATTTGCTCATCACTTAGATATTCCATGAACTCGTGATAATAGCAGTCTTTAGTTCCCTCTACCTTCCACATTTCATACAAGTTACTCTTTTGGCCACTTTTGACTCTAAAATGTACAGGAATCATTAATTTTTTTAAAAAAAATTGATTTCCAGCTTAACTAAGTTAATAACAGTGCAGTTCCCAGGGGGTCTCTTCTCAGTGGACTTTGAATGCACTTTTAATTTACAATGCGCTTTAAACTTATATATTCACATAGCTAGAAAGGGGAGATCAAGATTCTTTGATGAACTTTCCAGACAAACATATAGAGCATTTCAGTGACCAAAGAAAATATTAAATGTGTATCTCATGAAACAGAGTTATAGACATTGATTGAATGTTATTTTGGTAACATATCTTTGCCTAGAACACTAAAATACTCTAGAAATACAGTTTTGTAGTTTTAGCGAGTTGAAATTTTATATTTTCAGTGTTTTTTTGGTTTTGTGTGTGTGTTTTATTTGGTTTAGTTTTTGAAATAGTAACCCTCTACGAAGTTCAGGCTGGCCTTGAACTCACTATGTATCCCAGGCTGAACTCAAACTCTCAGCAGTCCTCTTACCTCAGCCTCCTGAGTACTGAGATCAGTTTATAAACTCCTCCGTAGAAGTTAAAATAACAGCTATGTGTCTGTGATTAATCTTGCTCTTTAACAATAAGTTCCAATAGTACTGGGATTATGCTTTACAAGTTTATAGTAACTTATTCAGTATTAGTTTTCATCTCTCTTTCATTAAAATGTGAAAAGCCAAATCAGTCTCATCCTATGAATCTTGCATGCCCTTTTGATAATGATTTAAAATTGTATTGGATGGGTTTGAACCACAGAGGTAGAATACCGTGTGACTTCTATGCTGTTCTCTGTTTTTGTGATCATTTTTTCAAAAATAACTAGTCTTTCTTGATCTTTGTTTTGAACTACATATCACTAATGGCTTGGCCGTTATTTCCACTTGTCAAAACCACAGAGTGCTGTATTCTCCTCCCTAACTTTGTATTTCTGCTAACCGTCCTATAATGCAGTATCCCTTGAGAGCCTGAAAAACCTTTTCAGTGAAAACACCCTGTATAGTTAACAGGAATATCAAAACCCAGAATCTTACTGGTGCTCCAGAAGCTCCCCTGAACTCTGCTCACCTCTATCACCAATGCAAAGGATATCGTTATCCTGGTGTTCAATACTCATACTTTTTCTCTATTTTTGAATTCTTTAAATGGAACGTTACAGTGTGGATTCCTTTGCATCTAACTTCCTTTATTCAATAGCGTGTTTGTTACTCTTCATTGATGGGTGCTTCAGTAGTTTCCATTGTTAATCATACAGTACTGCCATGAACATTTTAATATATATATTTTAATAAGCATATGATATGTGTCCATGAGAAAAATAACAAGAAATAAAATATGGTAATTAGATGTCAACAAATATCTCTTGAAATGATAATGAAAACCTGTGTTCAAAATAACTGTGTAAAGAGGCACTTCTCTCAGTGATGGGAATTAGAATTCAGATTGTTCAGCTGTATACTCAACAACACTCCAACAGCTGATGATTTTGTCTTCTTTTTTTATTTTCATTTACTTGTTTATTTTATTGCTGGGAATGAAACCACAGGTCCTACCACTGAACAACATCTCCAGCCCTTCCTTTATTCTTTTCATTTACCTCTCATCTTGGACATGTATGATAATTCAGTGTGGCTTTGAATTCCTGGTCCTTGATGAGATTTTGAACTTAAAAGCATTTCACATCTTAAGTCAAGGAGCCAAAAGATGAGACTCTCAGCCAAGGGTTTGTGTGAGGATGATTAATTAAGGGCGTGATCCCAGGAGAAACAAAGGAAAGGGAGAAGCTGGGTGGGCAGATGAAGGAAACAGGAGGGCAGTTTCAGTTGAAACTCCAGAGTTCGTCTCATCCTGCAGTCCATCAATCTTAACAGAGTCACATTTATCATTACTTTCCCAATGCGCACCATATTTTCTGTCTCATTTAGTGAATTTTGGCCTACACTGAAAGTCACGGAGACACTCTCGCTTTCTTTCAAACTAGATACTTCCTCTTGGAGTATTTAAAAACCCAGTACTTCTGGAATTGATTTTTATGTATGGTATACTATAAAAATCAAGATTCATTTTTCCATGTGAGCACCTAATTTGGTTAGCATATTATACTGAAAATATTTTTTCCTCTCTGTCATTTTCATTTGCAAATTTTCTAAAAATTATCAATTCTCATAATGGTGTTGTCTCTGTTTCATTCAGCTGCTGTGGTCACTTTATAACCAAGTGAACTTCCTCCCACTCAACTGCAGTTATTTATCTTAGGAGTCATCATATGACTGCATGGAAAAGGACTTGAGAGAAGGCACTTAATTAGACAAGATGTGGTTCTTAGAGCAAGAGTAAGTGATTTTGAGTTTAGCTAAGAAAATGATAATTCAATAAAAGATGTGTTATTTGTAATCATTTATTTTTGATTAATTGCTTAACCCTTACGGCTTCCTAAAAATTGATCTCATCACCTTATAATCTAGGAGAAGGAACAAAACATTTACTCCTTGTTGTCCATCTGTTCCTTGGTCAGATGTGCTGCCAAGTGGCACATCTGTGAGTTCTTAGATGTCCCTGAATGTCTATCTCCAGGGCCAGCCCTGGGAAAAGAGAGGAAACTCTTAAGCCTAGAGAAAGAGCCAACATTTTACAGCCCTTTTTAACTAGTTGGAACCTGGGCAAAATTGTCATTGTAGCAGTGTGGAGTAGATGACAAAGGAGAAAATATACGATGTTATGCCCAAGAGGCTTTTAATAATTTAGCCATCTACACACAGTTTTCCTGAGACTGTTGAAAAGCAGGTCCAGTTCCTTTCTCTTCTGTTTTTGTTATTTGAAGGTATTTTTGTTTTGAATCATAAACACAAACATATTCAAATTTAAAGCACTTATCTTCTATCAGTTGTCTAGCATTGGCAAATGTATCTCAGGCTTCAAGAATATTGTTTCTACTTTATATTGTAAATGTCTGCTTAAAAGTTTAGAATTCCATACTTTGTTTTTTGACTGGTCCTAATTACCTTGATGGTGATTTACACGGAATACCTGTGAATGCATCAGAGACAAGAAACAAAATGAACCAAGGCAAATGTTTGATTTAAAATGTGGCCAACTGCACTGCGACGGCAGTCCCAAGTGGTGCCTGGTATTTTTTTAGTGTTATGTAAAAATTGGGAGTCAGACATGTGTAACATACCTCGGTAAAACATATCAGAGTTGAGCTTTGAATCTTTTGTATTTTATTTATTTATTTGGTACCAGGGTTCACACTCAGGACCTTCCGCTTGCAAGGCAGGCGTGGCGCCACTGAGCTAAACTCCTGGACTTTGAGGCTCATGTAGAACCATCCTCCAGACTAAGATGTGAGTGAGAAATCCAGAGTTCGTTTTTCTATCACAGTGAGTTTCTGACCTTACATGAAACACTACTCGATAATAGCCCTGCACTCATCCACACCTCCTCTTCTTTAATAATTAATGAAACACATCTTTTGTCAATGTATTAGTGAACTCAGGTCAAAGAAATCATCAAATGAGTAGCTGATAATATGTTTACTGATTTTTCAATCCTGAATCAGACTTTTTGAGAATTTGTTTGCATCAATTGATCTGGTTCCTCTTTGTTACAACCTTAATTTAAATAGTTTTTTTACCACACTTCCTGGGTGTTGAGTTTTGATAGCATGGTATTATTCATTTTTAAATATTGGTATATTTAAATATAAAAAGAATACACTGGGAAAATAGGTCTAAATTTAATAAAACAGATAAAGAGAGAAGCCTTAGAAATGCATGCAGATAGAAGAGAGAAAAGTTAAAGTTCCCACACTGCTAAAATTAAACACCTAGTAGCCCTCTAATACCTTAGGACACAATAAGTCCACTTGTTTGTTTGTGTTGTTGTTTTGAAACAGCCTTAATAGATAGCCCAGGCTGGTCTCAAACTTGTGATCCTCCTCCCTCAGCCTCCAAAGTGCTGAGGTTACAGACATGTATCACAATTCCTGCCTAGCCTCACTTCTTAATAAATGGAAACCTGAAAAGTACAATCAGGAGATAAAATAATATAGAAAGATTTATGATTGCAACAAATAAGAGCTGGATCCTATTTACAAAATGTTGTCTCTTCTATGGAAGAATGGGGGATTTATTTGGGGAATCTTATATATTTATATGGGAAGCACTTCAGGGATGGACTTTAAGCAAGCTCAGTTTAAGATCATTGTTCAAGAAGATTGTGGATCTATTTCTGCGTATACTCATCTCAAGACTACAGAGCACATGACTGAAAGGCTAAAATGTTGGACACAAGTGCTTTGGGGCACTTTTGGTTCAGGGTCATAAGGATGCAATCACAAACTCTTGTGAGTGTGATCAGTTTCCTATTATAACCATCCAAGGTTTACTCTAGGTCCTAAACGAGTAAGTTACAATGCTCAGTTCCCTATAGTGGCATAGATAAAACAAAAAGAAATGAACTCTGAAAGTGCATTAATGCAGTAGTTTTCCCCTAAACTGCCTGCCTAAATTAGTGGCGAAACAGCTTCAGCCTTTAGATGAAGGACTCAGGCAAAAAACAAACAAACAAACAAACAACCCCAAGGATTGCCCAAATGAACAGTGATGACTGTGGCTTGGAAAGCAGGTGCTAACGGTGGTAGCTGAGCTCTTGATTTTAAAATCTGCCAAAAGGTACGAGAGAATGCCTGTACAGCTTTAGTTTTTCCCAGTTCAAAGAGAAGCTTCAGATGCTTCAGCAGTTCTTGGTAAAAATACTGGAATCCCTGCAAAAATTTCAGTGCAGCCGTGTCTGGTTTGGCTGCTGGTGCCAAGCAGTCCACAGCCTGGAGTGACACTGCACCCGCTGGTCGTGGTTTTCCATTCTGCCCTGTGCCTTCACGTCAGTTATGTCTGAGTAAAACTACTTCCAGGCTGTCTGGATTCATAACACGATTTTCAAAGCAGTGCTCAACTACATTACTGCTCCTAAAAGACCATGAATGGGGTGACTGGTTTTTGGCCTGTGTTGACATCAAAAATTCAAGCAATCAGTTTTTGGATGTAACCCTGACTTTATTCTAAAAATACTTATTGCCTTATACTTCTCGGAATAACACAGAACATCAAGAACCTCTTGCAGGCTTGGATTCTCCACATCATTTCCGTCTTACTATGTCATTTGATACTAAATGACCCCTTTTCCAACTAGAAAATATCCCTATTCTTTTTTCTGTACATGCAGATATAGATGACTTGATATATAGATATATAAAGATTATGTCTATCGACAGAGTTGTATTTGTTGAAGATATAAATATTTCAGAAATTTTGATTGTTTAGTAATTTGATAATGAAAATATATTAAGATAAACGCTTTTTCCCCAGTTGAGCATAATATTCTCTATAGTTTCATTGATGCAATACTGTGTGTGTGTGTGTGTGTGTGTATGTGTGTGTGTGTGTGTGTACAGGCGATAGAACTCGGGCCCTTGTGCTTGTGAGGCAGGCAGCAGAACCACTGAGCCAAATCCCAGCCCAGGGCCATATATTTTATTCAAACATGTATTAAAATTTCTATTTGTTTTGCTTTTGCTTTATCTGTCAATTTCTGAGAATTGTACAGAAATATCTGTATGAGAAGGTGCAGTAGTCTAGATTTCAGAGATAAAAAAAGTTTTGCTTTTACACTGTAGGTGTATGTTATAGATAGAATAGAATGCTGTTAAATATACCATAGTAGATTAGCAATTTATCAATATCTGATAGCTGATTTCAAATTTAACACTTTTTAAAACCTAACATTTGACTGGTATTAACACAAAGAACACATTTCTTGTATTTGCTTCTTTTACTTTCCACCTTTCTGTCATATTTTAGTATGTATGCCTCTACAAATAAATTTTATCTGATTTTTGAAGATGTGATCTGATAACCTTTGTTATTTTAAGCGATGTGACAGATGATGATGCTGTGCCAACCTTATTACCATGGTGTTTACAGTTTCTGGGAACACCAGCTCCTCCTCAGTAGAAAACCAGTAAAGCTTTGTCTAAGGGCTTTCTCTGGCTTCTGGGAGATGCTAGCCAGCACACTGCAAAGTAGGTGAGCTAGAAGCCTACCAGACTACAAGCTGTGGAATACAGGGGTGGTAGCTTCTGAATCTTGGAACAACTATTAAAGAAACCCTACCTACTCTCCTAGAGTTTGTCACTTGGATGGAGCTTCAATTGCCCAAAGCTCTGCCCTTCTCCTACTTCCTCTATGGAATCAACTCTCAAATTAATGCCCACTAAGAAATGTCTGGGTGTCTGCCTTGAGAAAACCTCCAAAGACTACTACAGTTCTCTTGGTTACTCATACTTTTTAGAGAATGGGACTAAATTAACATTTAGACTTGTTTATATTTTTAAGTAAGCTGTGAATGGGTGGTAATATACATATCATAGACAGAACATCTATTGTATTCTATCATAGATTATTTAAGACATTTTTATGCACAACATGAAATTATAATATAGAGAAAGCAAAAGGTTTAAATTATATTTAATGACAAAATAGGCCTTTGTAGAGATTGCATTCTTCTGAGAACAGGTTGAGCTGAGTAAAAAATTTCCTCAACCTTCATTATTATTTTGAAATCAAGATTTTTTCTACAAAAGCGCTTGAAAAGTTTTAAATTGACCATTCGGTTGAGGTGAGATTATTCTATTCTTACTTAAATTACAGCAATTCAACATGGTTCTTTCTTAAAGACATCTGTTGAGTTTTAGAACATTCTCCCAGGCTTCTTTCTGTCCTTATTGAGCTCAAAAGTACAAGGACGTGAGTTCAATCCCCAGTACCAAAAAAAAAAAAAAAAAAAAAAAGTACAGACTGCTTTGCTCTTGTGTCTCTTCCATCGAAACCTAGTCTCTGAATTCCAGGAACAGGAAGAGGTAAGCACATGGTTAGAGCAGGAAGCCCACGCTCCAGTTCTTGCAGCATAAACATTACTTCCTCTGTATCCCACTGCCTGACGTTATTAGGCGATCTGCTCAGCTTATTTTTTTCCTCATTGAATTTATCGGTACATTTTAGGTAGACAGTACAGTTACATTCATCATTGGGATCTTGTACCTTTACATGACATTTCTTGGTTCTCATTTTTTCCCCTTGTCCCTGCCCTCTCTTCACCCCCTCCTCCCCTCCCCATTTACAAACACTTTGTTTCCATTTTTTTCATTTTCTCTTATTTTTTTTCTTTTCCCTTATTACCTTTCCCCACCCTTCCCACTGTCCCTAAACCTTTAGCCCTTTTCTTCCTATTTCACATTGTCAATTATATCATTAGGATCTTATGTGCTATTATAGTTTATTCACTCCAGATAAACTATTTGGTATTTACACGTGTGACTTATTTCACTTAGGAGTATACCTGCTTAATTTAAAAGGGAAGGGATTGCAAGTACCTCCACAAATCAGAAAGAAAAGGACAGCTGTTGGTTCATTGACACAAGTCTCTACCACAGCTTTCAAGAAAAATTGCTTCTCCCGATAATAGGAAACAGGGCTATAACTATTTATTTTAAACATGTCATTTCTGTGGCTAATACTAATATCAGGTTATGCAAGTTTTAATAAAAAGGGGTTTCTTTTGGACAATGTTTCTGTTCCAAGTTCAAAGGCCTCTGTCTGACAATGACTTTGTTGATTGCATAATCCGGAGAAAGTGTAGGACGTCAGATGACGAGAGACAGAGTGCATATGTGTACCTGTGACTCTCTCCTTATGCAGACATTCACTCAAGGGGATGCACCCTGGCGAGTTTTTCTAATTCTCATCATTTCCAAAGCCCTCACAAGTAAACACCACAGTCAGATCAAATGCCCACCCTCTACTAAGTCAAAACAGTATAAAACTAACCATGTTCACCCCTGGGGAACCATAAGCAAAGCATAAAACCTGCATAAGCCACTTAAATAGATTGCAATAGTAAGTTTTCCTCAACTTGATGATGCTATCTATTAGATTAATTCCTTTGTGACACATTGCATTTGATAAACAATTTGTAAGCCTGTTGGACCATTATTCAACTATTTGTGGCTTTGTCTGACCTTTAAAAAAGTCCCACTTGGACTAAAATCATATGATTTTAATTTTCCTTTCTGTGAAGGTGTATTATCTGCTCATTTTTCAATCACCCTTTTAACCGTCACAATATTTCTCAGTAAATAGTCCTTAATATTTTTGTTTTAGCACACTCAGCATTAATCACATACATAAATATGAGTGCTAAAAAACTTTTACAATGAGAAGCACATTTTAATTTCTTTTACAGAAGATATTTTATATTTGATTCAGCATTTTATTTATAAATCCTGGTTATTCTTTTTCTCTAATATATCTTTAAAATAGTATTTCTAATATAGAGAACTACCATGAACAGATTTATTGAAATTATCAATAAGATAATGTATTTGTTAAAGTGTATATTAGTAATTTCTCATAAAAAGAAGTAAAAGCAGCCAAAAACATATGAAAAAAAATCACTGGTCATCTGAGAGATGAAGATGAAAACAACACTGAGATTTCATCTCACTTTAGAAAGAATGGTTGCTATCAAGAAATTAACCAATAACAAATATTGGCAGGGCTGGGGAGAGAAAGGAACCCTTCTCCACTGTTGGTGGGAGTGCAGACTGGTGCAACCACTGTGGAAATCAATATGGAGATACCTCGAAGAAATAGGGACTAGAGGTTGCATTTGACCCAGCTATCCCTCTGCTGGGTATCTTTCCAAAAGAATTAAAAGAATCATACCACAGTGATATATGTTCCATTCATGTCTTTTTAAGGTTTTAATGGCCCAACCAACAGACATGTTGAAATTTAATTCCTATTGTAAACTGTAAACAGGTAGGACAATGTAAAAAAATTGAAGAGGTGATAGGTCCTCTGCTGTCATGAAAGGATTACTTCATTTTATTAAGGATTAATGGATTATCTACAGAATTGATATGTTGTAAAAGAAAGTTTTGTTCTATCCCTTGTATGCACCTCACTCACCATTTAATGCCCTGTGCCACCTCGGAACGACATGCTGTCCACCAGCAGGAAGGCCCTCATCAACATTACTTCGAGAATTTGGAATTTCCACCCTCCAGAACCATGAGCTAAAATGAACTTGTATCCTTCAAAAACCACCAAGTCTGTGGTATTCAATTTTTATAGCAACAATAAAGAGAGTATATTGGTAATGAAAAAATACTGTAATTCTTACACATATTAACAACATTTCATTTCTCTAATATATTGGATAATACTAGTAAGCAAAAAAGACTCCCTTCCCTAGATTAAAAAATCACCCAGTTTGCTTGAACTAAAATCTGACTTCTGACTATAAATTTTTAAACATATATGTCATATTAAATAGTCTTCATATTTATAAGAGTATAGGATTTCAAAGCCAAAATAGTTCAACTTTAATGGTGATGCATTATTAAAACCACGGTGCATAGTTTTCTTGCCAAGTTTTAGGCTGATCCATTGGATCATGTGAATTAATGCAAAAATACTTTGCTTCCATGTAGCTCCAGAATAATCTCTAAGTTTGGTATGCACATATAAAAATTCATTTATTGACCATCATCTCCTCTATTTTGAACGCTATCAAAATGTAATATGTGTGTGTGTGTGTATATA
>NW_022900943.1:21495614-21585091 GCF_012274545.1 Fukomys damarensis | reverse complement strand
ATATGTTATTTATGTTCAGATATAAAGCGAAGGGGCAGTAATATGTCAGGTAGCAATGCTAGATTTTAAATGTAGATTTATTAAATAATCACATCATTAGACAACTACATGTTCATCTCTGATCATGTTTTATTTTCTCCAATCAGTAGGAACCTGAATATATGTTTTTTATTAAATCCCTTCTTCATATACCTGCTATAAATACGTATTTCATCTTCATAATCTATCATATAAATATCAGTATTTCATGTTTTTTATGCCTATGAAACAAATTTGATATTCATAATTGAATTAATATAAAACATTAAATTTATATACTCATAAATGTTATTTTCTTTTTGTCACTGTAATATTCTAAAATAAAGTCCAGTAATTGGGAAATGGTCAGCAGAAACGGGTCACTAAGAACATGATCTGAAAGAGTATATTGTTGTCACTGACTTTCCTTTCTCTGATTCCCGGCTGCCATGGGTTGAGCAGTTTTGTTCCACCATATTATTTCTGCCTTGGAGCCATCCAACCGTGAACTGAGTCTTCTGAACCTGTGAGCCAAATATACTTACCTTTAAATTATATGTTTCAGGCATGTAGTTCCAAGGATAGGAGAGTGACTAATACAATTGTCCTGTTTAAAATGTGGGGGAAAATTGCATAGATCATGAATAACTACACTTAAATTATTACATGCAAACTATTTTAGATATTTTAGTTTTCAGCAAAGAACCCTGACTGTGTACAATATTAAAACCATTCTAACATACACAATTAAATTTATACTAACTATATCATTTATAATATTGGAAAATACTGCTCACAGACTGGATGTATAGTTACTTCAGTGTCATGATAATAGAGCCATATTTTAAGTTTTATTTGAAAATGACTACAGTTTATTTGATTAGAGAAAAGTTTTATGTTTTCTCAGATTTCAGATAATTTTAATTATTGTGATATTAAATATAAAGATTGTGTTTAATCATTATGTCTTCTGTTTTGAGCATAAGCCATAATTAATGTTTGTATAGATACAAATCCTTTTATAATATTAATATCTCAGTCTTTTTCTGACTACAATTAGCATTCTATTGAATATATGAATGGGACAGTTTGCTATAATTGTAAAATCTATTTATTTGGTTTGTTCTAATGATATAATTTAATATGAAAATGCATTAAACATTAGTGAAGTTTTGAGGATAAAATAGATTCTTTTCAAGGCCTTTGCCAAACAGAAGTCATGCTACTAAAGAAGCTTTATATTCAAGAAAAATCTAGCTGTGGATAATGGCACGAGCCTATAATACCAGAACTTTTGCCAGGCTGAGGTAGGAAGATAAGCTTGGACCCAACTGAGTGACTTAGTGAGACTGTGTTACAAAATATAAAACAAAACTGGGCCAAGAATGTAGCTGAGTGCAAAGGTCCCTGGCTTCAGTCCTCAGTATAATGCGCACACACACACACACACACACACACACGCACGTGCACACATGGAAATTGTGTCCTTATAATTTGTGAGATACACACACACACACACACACACACACTAAGGATTTAAATTTAAAATGTGATGTAGGTCAAGATTATATAATTCATCAATGAGCTGGCACTAAAGAAACAAAAGGTACTGTTAAATAACAATGCTATAAATTTAAATTTAAAATGTGATGTAGGTCAAGATTATATAATTCATCAATGAGCTGGCACTAAAGAAACAAAAGGTACTGTTAAATAACAATGCTAAAATTTATTCAAAGCATGGCCTCACTACATAAAGTATATGAGAGGATTTAGGGATAGCAGACTATACAAGTAGAAGTTATTCATTATGCATCCCATTACCATGTCTATTTAAAACATCCAGCTGGAAATGAATTCTAAGAAAAGCTCTCTGTTTTAAGAAAAGAAACAATGTGTTCCATTGGAATAAGATATCAGACACTAATTTGTAATTCAAATAGTGGTTATTCTTTGATAAGCGTACATAAATGCATGTATATGTGTATTTCCTTCTACACTTAAGAATTAAGATTATCATTGATAATCATTAATAGAAGTTATAAGTAATATTTATCCCTGTCTTAACATTTACTTTAAAATATGAAGTAAAATTTCACTAATCATCTGCCTAAAAATATGAATGAGTTTATTTACTTCATTCATTTCAGCCACTGCCAGAATTTAACCCAATTTATTATCAGATTTATGTATATAAACCAAGTAAAAAGAAATAAGAAGGAAAAACACTTTGTAGGTCTACGTGGATGATTTTTATGTAACATAAATGGTGCAAACGAGCAATTTCAAATGGGCGAGGGAAATCCTGCAAAAAATATTAGTTATTTCCTAAAGGGATATGATCTCAATTCCTGAAAAATGTATCAATTGCTTTTGAGAGGTTAATTGTTCATCAAAGGAAAATAAAGTGGGTGTGTTCTTGATCATGATAATGAAATATGAAAAATATGGAAACATATAGAAAGTGAGTAAGTAACTTCAAGATAACTGGGGACAAGGCTATTAAATATAAGTATATTAAATATGCGTGACTATCAAATCCATATACTATACGTCTCCGAGGAAATGAACTTCACTAAGTAGCCCCACTTCTAGGTATATACCTGATGGAAAAGGATATCACTGCTTTGTAAAGACATCTGATCCACGTTCATCGCCATGTTAATCACAAAGGCCAAAATATGGAAGCCCACGTGTCCATGGACACATGAATGGATACAGAAACTGTAATAGAAGCATATGAGGAACGATTATCTGGTCCTGAAAAGAATTGGATCATACCTTTTTCTACACTATGAATGACTCTGGGGGACATTCAAGTAAATGAGGTAAGGCAGACACAGAAATAAAAATGTTGCCTGACCTCATTTATATGTAGAATAAAAAAAAATCCTATTTACAGGGATAGGGAACTAAACAGTGGTTATTAAGAATGGGAAGGGTTAGCTCAAAGGATACAAAGTAGCAGTCTGCATATCAATGAAATTGTGTGTATTTTAACTCACTTCACAATACTAATCTTTTTACTATTTATGTGTATGGCATAATAGTTTAAATTCCTAAAACACACACAATGAAATTTTAAAAAGGACTTTGAAAAAATATTTGCAGCCTGAAAAGAGCAAGAATTTCTTTATTTTCCCTAATTCTAGCTGTTTTCTTTTCTTTTCTTTTTTTAAAGTTAATAAGGTCTTGCCGATAGTCTTATTTTTTGATACAATGGGGATTTCAGTAAAAACTTAATGTGAACTGCAGTATTTAAAAATGATTACCACACACAGAAAAATATGTTGCAATATAACAGTTGTGCCAATTTTATTTCTTATCTATTAATCTAGAGACAGTAAAATTCCTGCTGACATTTTTATAAGAAATGGGTACAAACAAGGTGCATAATCAGAGCCCCTTTGGTAGAGAACAAGATGAACAAATTAATGGCCTACAGTAGATCCACAGCATTGTTTTGTATAACTTGAATTTTTTTAAAAAGGAAAATGACCACAAAGTATAAAAGGGTTTAGTCTCCAGAACAAAATGCTTATTTTCCTGTATGCAATGAATATATTCTGCACATCTGAAATATAAAGACTTTTACATGCCATAATATTTCACTTTAGAAAGACAAATAGCATGGAATAAAACTACAGACTAGCTGAGCATTCTTTGTATTACTATCATTATTAACTGTTACTTTAAACTATTGTTTAGCTTGAAAAACAATGAAAAATTTAAACGTTCTTACTAGAAGAACAATCCATAAGACTGCAGCTTTAGGAAAGAATGTATCTATAAGTTTGGTTAAAAGAACTCCTTCAATTTGCAAATTTCATGCATTTAAATGACATGCATAGAAACAATCTTGTGTATTTAGAAAAAAATGCGGGAAATTTCATACTTTAATGACATTTCTTAAGTTATATAAGTCTAAACTCAAAATTTATGAGATTTATGTACTTTTTAATATGAAGTTACTCATTTTTCCCACTAAAGTCAGAGAACCCTAAAATTTCTGCATGTTTTTGCATGTCCCCAAAAGGCTGTGCATTCTCATAATGGACTCCTAATGAATTAAAGTTTTCATCTTCTCATTTCAATGTAGCTTAAAAGTAACTATGGTTGGAAGCTTTATGGTCTTGGTTTCCATGATTAATTTACTATATGACATTTTTTCTGCCTCTTTTTCTTTACTTACACATCTGCATCTGACTATTTTCATTCTTATCTTTTGTACTCATGGATTATAAAAATATAATAATTGAAACAATAATGATATATTTAGCTTTGAACATTTCTGAAAAATATGAAAATTTTTTTAAAATTTCCGATTAACTAATGATAATTACCTGGAGATTTACTTATAGAATATTTCTACATGTGAAATTAGTTGATATCTAGCAGGGAAATAGCTGGGTCGAATGGAATTTCTGGATTTGTGCTTTTGAGGAATCTTCATAATGACTTCTATCGTGTTTCACTAGTTGACTTTCCTACCAACAATATACAAGGGTTTCTTTCATCTTGCCCTAAATGGTCATTACGTGACTTCTTGGTGATGACCATTACAAAGAAAGACGAACTTGAGTCATTTGTAGAAAACTAAGTGTACCTTGAACTGAAGGATGCTCCCAAATGTAAATATCACGTGGTTTTGCTGTTTTGAAGATCCCAAAGTATATCTAAAGAGCAAAATAAAAAGATAATAGGAAGTAGAGGGACAGATCTTTTTCAAAGGGGAAAGGGATCAAGAGGTGGAGGAAGTGCAAGGGAGGGAAGGAAAGGGATAGAAAAGAAACTAAGATGCATTATGTATTTGCACCAACTCCACATAAGGAATGCAAACATTATGTATTGAAACATGTGCTAACAAAAATTAAAACATTTTAAAAATTAATTAAAAGAGACGGGGCTTTATCAACAAATGAAACTTGTTTCCAAATAGAGACAGCATGTTAAACAAACCTACTCAATACTTTTCATAGCTCAATCTTTGACACTGCCTTCATTACTACATTATTAATCATCTTTCATTTTCCTTAACCTTCCAGGAAATAAAATGCTATCATATTTCCAAGCCCTCTGGGGTCTGTGGTAAAATGATGGGCTCACTTAACTTCACTTGCTTCCTGAATAGATATCAATTGCAGATTAACCCTGCTACATCTGAAAATCCCCAATCCAAATTGCTATAAAATAAATAAAAAATATTTTGGGGATGCAAATATTCCAAAATCTGAAAAAAAAAATCAAAATTATGAAACACATGTAAGCCCAAGCATTGCAAAATAAGCCTCACTGAACGTGTAGTACTGCAACTTTTGTGACCATCTTGCTCTTCTCCATACTGTGTGGACTTGAAGTTTTCTCCCCAGTGAGTTTTCAACTTGAAGGATGCACCATGAAGTTTTGACCACGTTTCAAAGCCCCTCAGATCTCATCATTACTTCTCCAGCTTGGGGAAGTGAGCAATCCCCCTAATTTATTACAGCCTGAAAATTTAGCAAACATGATGTTTACTTCTTGTTTCCACCATTAATGAGCATGTTTTTCAAAAATGGACCCCTGCCTAATGCCTGTAGTAGTCTTCCAGATACTTCCTCCCTCCTAGAAAAAATGCCATTCATTACTAGTCCTTTCATGGGATACTTCAACCAATTTTTTAGGCAGTGTAAAAGTGTTCTTATCTAAGCTAATTTAAACTAATTCTTTGAGTAAAATTTTATAAGATCCGCTATCCTTTTGCTTTGCGGAAATCTAGATACACCACATCTATTAATGCTTTCATCTATTAATTTCATGGCTTCATCCACAAGGAAAAAAAAAAGCAATTAAATTTGCCTGGCATGATTTTTTTCTTTGTAAAACCATACTGCTTGTTTTTCATCATTCATTTATCCTCTAGATGTTTTCCAATATTTATCTTAAGATTTGTCTCCTTATTTTACTGAGTTGAGATGGCTGGTGTGCTCCTTTTAAGAAAACAGAACTTTGTTTGCTTATAGCTTTTCTCCTTTATGGTCTCAAGTTACCTGTAGAAATAAATAAATCTCTGCTCATCACCGGGAAGCAAGCTCAACAAATAGATTGTGTATTCCCGTTCTGTCTTAATTGTGGCACAGAATCAATATACATGTTATTTTTGTTCTTCAACATTCTGATTTGTATAGAAGAAAAGCAACATGCTTAATTTCTAAAATGATCCTATGCTGCTCATGTTAAATAAGGTCTCCCTAATATGCTAATCACTTCAGCTTTCAATCCTTACCTTAGCTTGTTTTTTGTTGTTGTTGTTGTTGTTGTTCTTTTGTTGTTGTTTTCCTCCTCGCTTGTTCTTCAAGATGATTTTAGAAAGCAGGTCAATATCCTAGCCTTTTCAAAGGCTTTGTGGATTTCACTGCATTCTCATTAATTAGTATATACGTATATAATCCCTATTTATTTCTTTGAAACCCCTTTGGATATTATTAACATTTCTTTTTCTTTTCATATTTTTTCTGAGGTTTCCTTTTCAGTCAAAGGTTTATCTCATTATATATATTTTATAACTTGGATTTCATTGATCTTTTTTCTCATCTGCTGCAGTTTTTTTCTTTATTTCTATACTTTATCCCTGAAGTGGCATTATTTATGTTCATCACTGACATAGTTAATTTACAGCATTCAGAAATATTAGGTCTCTTTTGGAAGCAATTACTTTTTATTTTACCCATAGCAACAATTAGCACATTTCAAGTTTCTGAAATTTTTCAAAATGAATCAAACACATCCCCTTTTTAAACATCCATTGTTCCCAGACAGGCTAAGTCAAGACTGTATGCTTTGAAATCAGGAGTGGAAAACGATGAAGAAAATAAAAAAGGGAAGACTTTGCTGAAAAATCACTGGCAATAATTAACGCAGGCTGGCTTTCAGAGGAGAACTGGAAGAGAGTGACAGAGTTGAGGTTAAAGGTGTATAACAGGAGTTGGCAACTGAGAACCTCCGGGAAGGAGGTCTTTGTCTCAGCTATAATTTGTCTTTTTGCTCCGGAGAGTTAAATCAGAGTTTCTCACAATTATTGTGCACTTCATACATCTGAAAATTTTGCTGAAATGAGACTCTTACTCATTAGATCAGGGCTGAGGCCCTAGGTTCTGCATGACTAAAATCCCCTTGTTGTGGGAATGCTGACCCCTCTGGTTCCCAGACCACACATCTCCAGCAGGTGACAGAAACAGCTCCCGGGAAAGTCTGAGGAAGGGCCTTCTGCCTTGGCCTCACCCGGGAAAGAATTCTTCCCAAACCATGCACAATTAAAGCATACCTGTTTCGTGTTCCATTCTACAGAACCTAAAATAACAATTCATAGGGACACGGGATCATATTTGAAAGCAGCAAATAACTTACATACAATTCAAAGTTTAATATTTCTACCAGAATGAATCTTTTTACTCACAGAAGCTTCAACTGCTGAGGCAGAATTTTCATATCATTCCATATCATTCCAAGAATGCTGTCCTCCGAATATAGATCCTGTCTTGTATACACAGCTCCAAACGGTCAGTAGAGAAATTTATTTCCTGAGAAATTGTCAAGTAGCCCTTATTGGAGTTGGTTTGAATTGAGAGCAGGGAAATTTTGATAGGAGACTGTCGGAGCCACTCTTTTATTCTTGTGACCTTACAAATTACATTAAACCTTAGAATAAAGTAATCTTGTATTTCACATTAAGACTTCTATTGATATTAAATCCTAGAAGAGAAGAATCTTTAATGAATATTAAATACATATTTATATAAAGTGTAGATTAATTATTATACTTTCCTTGTCAATTTGATTTAGATATAATTTGCATGCGTAGACTATATGACTATTGTGTTAACAATACTGGTTTGAAAAACTGAGTTAGGAACTATTTTTTCCTCATCCAAATTCAGAAATATTTGGCATAGAATTGCTGTTATTTCTTTGTTAAATATATAGCAGATCCACTAGTTCTTTCTTTGTTGGAAGTTTCTCATGATAAATTAACGCATTTAGTAGCTATAGTGCAATTTGAGCTCTCTGTTTCTTCAAATGTTTGTTAGCTTGTGTCTGAAGGAATTTCTTTAAACTAAATTTTCAAGTTTGCTGACATAAAGTGGTCATGATATACTTTTATCAACTTTTTGATATTTAAAGTAAGAGTAGTTGTTAACCGTTTTGTGTGGCTAATATTGGTGACATATTCTTCTTATTTCTTGGTCCTATTAGCAAGAATTTATTTACTTCTTAAAAGTCTTTCTAAAGATCCATTCCTTAAGGGGCTTTGTTAACTTTCTCTATGATTTCTCTCGATTTCTTTTTTATTGATATTTCTTCCAATATATATTTTCTTTCTTTTGATTTGGGTTGTTTTATTATAAGCTGTGTGATATGGTATCTTAAGTCATTTATAGTTTTCTTCTTTTCTAAGTAAAGTCACAGACTTTCTAAGAAATTTTTAGTTTCATCCTACAAAATTTGTTTTCTTATCATCTTACTATCATTGAGGTGGAATATTTCATTAGTGGTTCCTTCACTGGCCCATGTTCTATTTAGAGCAATTATTAATTTCTAAATACTTGGTGTCTTCTTTGATGGCTTATGCTATCGGTTATAATTTAATTCTGTTGCCATTAAAAAGCATAGTTTATCTGAGTTCCATCATTGTAAGTTTATTGATGTTTGATGAATAAGTTAGACATATCAATTTTATTAATGCTTTTCAAGAAAGAAAATATGAACTCTTGCTATTTCTTTCCCCAATGTTTAAAGCCTAGCATATGCTATGTACAATTAAAAAGAATGTGTGCATAAATACTCTTGAATATTTTTCAGATTAATAATGTTATTTTTTTAATTTCATGATTGTTAAAATGTTTTGGGAATTGGTCCTTTATTTTGAGAATTTTTCTGTTAGTCTCTTATTCTTGCTTGCCTCTTCACTGTGCTTCTGTGTTTTTCCCAGGTAGTTTTATTTTTAGACAATGAGAATTATCAGCATTAGTTTTATGTGCACCTTGAACAACAGTTAGCAAGTTAGCAAGCATTCTCAGCACTACTGGTACAAAGTATTTCACACATAATTTTTCTAGTATTTGAATTTTTTAACTATTGATCTCATATTTGAAATTGAGTGTTATCTGTGGATTAACATCTCTATTTCTCCAGGTGGATACTAAGTTATTCAAGTATTATTTATTTTTAAATCATGTTTTCTTCGTAATTATCGTAGTCATTCTTATAACACAATTTATTTATGTGTTCAAATCTGTTTGTGGTGCTATTATTCCATTTTGTTCTTTGGTCATGTTGTTATGCCCAAAATGTGGCATTATTGCAACTAAAAAAGCTTATTACTATTTTAAAATATCTAGTAGAATTAATCTTAGCCCATTATTGTATTCCCACAATCATGTTAATAGCAATATTTATAAAAGTTCTGTGTTTATTTAAAATAAACTTAACTCATCTATTTCACCTCCCTTTAAAATAGAATATTTACTGAGCTTACATAATATTTATAAATTAATTTAGAATAAAACAGACCCTCAATGATTGAGAAAGCCTAAGAACAATACTATTTCTGTTTACTAAATGACATTCTAAAAATTAGATTTTGCCTGCTTTGGTTAATTAATTTCATTTTCATTTTTCATATGATTAACGCACAGGTTTTCTCCACCATTATGTCTAAGAAAAGGTTTCTTTTATTATTAAGGATATTTTAAAATTTATCTTTTTCTTTCAGTATTTTCTTGAGTTACAATTTACATTGTTAAAAGTTTTAAGAATGTAAGTATAGTTTTATTCATTTTCATGAATGCATAGAACCTTCTAATGACAATCCAAAACAAGATAAAGATTTATAGGTATCTCAAGGAGGTTCATCTTTCCTCCTTGACTTCCTAAGCAGTTTCTCTTGATAATTTTTAAGTTTCAAATTTTAATGAAATCTCAGTTTTATTACCTTTCTTATGCGTGACAAGGTATTTCTGGTGAAATCTTTAAGATATTGTATATTTCAGTTCTAGAGTTTGCACATCATTCTTCCATAAGGATTTTATTTTCCTGTTTAAATTCTCATAATATTTGCATTTATACCAACAGGGCTTTGAACATTTTCATAACATTTAGTCAGTTTTTTCTGCTAATTTCAACATCTGGGTTATATAGGTTTCCTTCCATTAACAACTGTATTTTCTGGAACATGTGTCCTATTATTTCTTCACATTCCTGTTTTTGTTTTATTTATTTGCTTTATGTGTGATTTCTTGTTTTACGATTTCTAGGTTTTCATTATGATTTTTTTGTTTTGTTTTGCTTTGTATTTGTTTTTGCTTTTTCCTTGAAGTGTTCCGGGATCTCATCTGGTCAACATTTAATTTATTGGCAAATCACAGTGTTCTGGTCAAGGCTTAAGTTTAGATTTTCTAAGTTAGGCCCATTTCAGCATTCTTTGTATCCTTCATAGAAGAGTTCTAATGCCTAAGTAGGAGACTGTCTCATTTCTAGAATGAATCTTTGATCTGTTCACGACAGGCTCTCCACTGTGGCTGCGCTGATGAGCGGCATCTACCCAGGAGGGCATGACTCTGTACTCTGCCATAATTTTCCTTCTTTTCCCCAGCTCTTTTAAATACTCTAGGTTCACATCAAAGTTGAGGATTGAGTCAGAGTCCTAAAAACTCAAAGTAAATTTTGAACTGTTTCTCTGGAAGTTCTTCCTCTCCAGTGTCCTACCCCGGAGATTCCAGCTACCTCAGAGGTTCTGGGGACAAATTTACATCTCTTTGATCCAGACTCTGTTTACTTTGCTGCATGAGACCTTGGAGAAAATTTTGATTAGTCTTACTGATGTAAGTGGAGTTTCTCTGGGTTTTGTTTCTTTTTTGCCCTCTAAAAAGGGTGCTGGATTTAAATTTAAAATGTCTATATCTTGCTGAGTTAAGAAAATATCTATTAATTTTTGTGAGTTTTTAAAATAATGATTATTAAGTTTTTCCACAGCATTTTTAAACAGTTATGAAAATCATTATTTGATTTTTTTTTCTTGCTTGGTCTATCATTGGTGAATAAAGGAAATGATTGTTTTCAAAGATTGATCCATTGTGAGAGTCATTGGACCACATTTAATTTTGCCATGAAGTATTTGTGTCTTAGCCCTGTTTGTTAAGATGATACAGCATTTTCATTTCATATTTCAGTGAGTCTGTTTTTGTATGCATGTGTATCTGTGCACCGCATTAATCAGCTATACTATTTGATAAAAATTATCAGAGTATTTTCCTTTTGTTTTTTGTATTTTAGACCAACTGTATATTTTGATCCTGTCTTCTTAGAAATCTTAAAAAAATAAAACTTGCAAAGTTACAAAAACTCTTACTTAGTGGATGAATTCTTTAGTAATATTTTAAAATCTTTTCACATATTGCAGAGTTTATTATTTCTGTTACAAACAGGATATATCTTAGTATTTTCAAAGATATTCCATGATAATTTAAAATTTATGTTTATAGTTAGTAAATTTTCATGTTTTAAAAAGTGAATTCTATTTGTTTCACTCATTATTTTACCTTTTGCATTTGATATCATAAAAAACAACATTTTGTGCTTTGTTACATTTTTTCTTTATTTAACATACTTAAATTGTTGTCTTTATACTTTGGTAATTGTTTTGCCATTTACTTCCCTTTTCTCTTTAATTATTCTGCTTTGTATCATTACTGTTTCTGCTTTCTAAATTATTATTTATAGTATCCTTTAACTCATTTTAAATAAGAGTTTTTACCTTTATTTGTAAATATTAAAGGCTTTAGTCTCCTACTCCCTTCAACACACCCCATACATTTTTATTATGTAATACCATATTCAGGAATGTATTATTAAGTTTTGAAAATTTCATTTATATCTTTCCTGTCATCAAAAAGTTTATTATAATTCTCAAAATTCCCAGAGAAGGTCACTTCTAATTTTGTTAATGTCTTACTAGATTTCTTTATGATGAGAAGCTTTGCTTGCATTGTTGCTACTACACAGATTATTTTCTTTGGGACTAATATGTGAACATTTTTTGTTAATCTCATTCTGCCTTTAATAAAAAGGTATATTTTCTATCATAGAACTAGTGTTCAAAGTATATCAACCTTCATTATTGGATATGTCCTTTTTGGTTCTGTATATTCTGATTTAGTTTGATCTGAACTTTTTGCATATGTGTTGTTTTGATAGAATCCCCAATGTTACTCTACTTCTTTAAAATGTCTCATATCTCCTATAGTTGCACGGGTGCACTTGCTTTCTCCATATAGTGAATAATAATTTTTTAAACAACAATGCTGTTTTTCATGGATTGAATGCTAGAGATCCTTTTGGTCCTTTGACTGTCTTTTATTTTTGTTAATCCTCAATTTATCCATTTTGCTTTCCACCAGCCCATCTCCTACAACTTTAATGTCTCTAGAAGTATTTTGACCCTCTGAGACAATGATTTGTCTCTCAGAATTGTAGTGTCTCCACGAACTCCCTTTCTGTTCCCATGAGCTATCAAACCCCATGTACCATCAATTCCTTTCCATTTGTGAGTAGCAAGTGATTTGGTATCAGTATTTTGTCACTAGTGTCGTGTACACTTTTCTTGGAGTATTTTTGTATTTGTTTTCCATCATGAATAATGGGCTTCCCTGGTTCTTTTTGTGGACCATCTTCCTTTAAGTCTTTCTGCCGCTGTGGTTTCTATAAGAGACTGTAGTGGAATGAGTGCTCATTTTGCTATTTAGATGATATCTGATATTTGTATTATTTCTTGTTAGTTATAAGAAGTTTTGCACTGTTTCATTCAATATGTTCACTTGGCTTTGTTTTGTTTTTTTGAGAGGGATGTTTTATTTTGTTCTTAAAAACATACAAAGAGAATCCAGGATTATCTCATGAGAACCCAGAAATTTTTGTACCAATGTATTGCAGTGTAAAATACTTATTTCCCAGCTTATATATAATTCAGAGACAATGGAGTTGGTGGTTATAGCTTAAAATCTCTCACAAGTTAAAGAAGAACTATTAGCAAGAAGCAACCTCATCTGCAATTTTACTGGAAAGAAAGTGCCTCAAAGCTCATGAATGGCTCCTTCCAATATATTTTCCCAGAAGGCCAGGTTACTCACTGGCTGTTGGATAAAGGTCTCCATTCTTTCTGATGACACTGATGCACAAAATGGTAGCAGACTGATCTCAAGAGAGCAAGAGAACAGTAAAGAGCATCCAGGTCACAAGTCTTGGCCCCAACCTTTGCCTGAGTTACTGACTAAAGTGACATAGCATTGCTATTTCATATACTACTTACCAGAAGCAAGTCACTCAGTCGGGCTCATGTTCAAGGAGGAAGGCTTTCACAAAACTATAAATATCAAAAGGCAGATATCAATAGACCTTATCACCGTGAGTATTTTATTTTAGTTTTAAAAATGTCCTGCTCTTCTCACCAAAAGAGTTTATAATCAGGGATACAGTGAATACAACTGATGCCCATGCTGTTTGTTTCTAATGCTACTAATTAACAAAAGAAAATATTATAATCTAGTCATTTTAATATAAAATTTGCATTTTGCAGATTTAACTCTTCAGTCATGATATATTTGAAAACAGACATGTTAATCTGATAGAAATTCCTTTATTTGTACAAAATATAATGTGAATTAAAATATAGGTCTTAATACATATCAATCCAGAATAAGTTAAAGTTATGAACACCTCCTACTCATCATTTCATTTTCCCAAGGAAAATTAAATCATTTAACAACCCTATATCCACACAGCTATGATTTATTTTTCCTCTTTGGAAGTAAGGCCTGAATTCTATTTGGCTATAATTCTTTTCTAAAGTTCAAATAAAAGTAAAATCAATTTTTTTTCTTAAATCATTTTGGCGAATTGAGTACATCACGTTTCTCCAAAAGTTCACTTCCAAAAGTGCAGTGGACTTCTCTCACCGTTCCCGAAACTTGTGGAAATATTAATAGATTTATGTTATTTGAACCCCGTTTAATGGAGGAAAGACTACTTTTCCTTTGGGAATTTCACTTGGCACTAGGCACCACTAGAAAAGAACTCGAGATTTTATATAGGATTATGCTCCTTGTCTGCTTTTACCTTCCTCTTCCTACCAAAACTCTATGTGTCAGACGACCGTACAGTGACCCGCAAACCACCTTGTTTTATTTCAAGATTTCGAATTTTTTTTTAGAAATGGCAAGAAACTTGATGTGTAGGCTTTGCAAACCAGGTGTAGCCGTTAAATGAATGTGTGCAGCTATGATCCACACTTTTATAAACATTGAACTTCGCGTTTCATGTAGTCCTCATACATCACGAAATGTTCTGCTTTTGTTGTTGTGTTTTAGCCGTTTAAAATCCACAGAACCATTCTAAGCTCACAAGTCGTATGAAATCAGCAGACTTGACCCAGAGGTCAAAATATGCCAATCAATAACTGCTCTACAACTGAAAAAAACTGAAGTATTTTCCTTGTAGGGAAGAGGTACGGCGTGAGGTGGAGCCAGCACACATCAGCTTCATTTGCATTATACCATAGCTGATTTGCATAGACAGGAGGACCCAGGCTGCGTAGGCACCTCCAGCTAGAAGAGGCAGAGGGCAAAAGACATCGCACGGGGAAGGGGATTGGAGAGATCCAATCGTGCAGATAAGGTTACTCAAAAACACCACAGGGATTTACTAGGTCAGAAACACAGCAGGGCGCCAGCATCCTTGGGTATTGTTTTTTTTATAGCTTCAACTTTTATCCCAAACTAACAGATGTTGAACGCAGTTTTCAAGATTATGCAAAGTATGAGAATCCTACATAGCTAAAAATTTGTATTTGGAGCTGCATTTAAAACAAATGAATACATAAAATGTTCAGTTTGACTAAGGAAGACTTTTAAGCTAATGGGTCGCAGAATTGCAGTTGGCTTTAGGAAACAACCTAAGTCCAACACAGAGGACAACTTTGGTTTATCTGTACGACATACTTCTGACATTAAGGTGTTAAAAAGAGTAAGACATTGCACATGTTTAATCTAAGAACACAGGAAAAGGTATTCAATCCACCTTTGTGTTATTGCTATCTGTTCCCTATTTACTGTACCACGTTCCCTATTTCTGATGTTGGAAGAATTGGAGGGGCACATGTGGAGGTTTCTGACCCTCACCTTGATTCTCTTCTCTTTCCTCTGTGGTCCCATCCCTCACCACCTTATTATGTCCATGTGTAGGGAATTTGGACGCAGCAAACATTTGGAAGCTCTGTTGTGGCAATTGTTCCTCCTAAATAGCAAGGGCTTGGCCACACCTCCTGCCCAAAGACAGGCACCACACTCCTGTTCTCTCAGACCTCAGAAGAACAAAATCAACTATTAAAGTTCTTGAAGGGAAATCGCAACTGCTTAGACAGGGAATTTAGGTTTTGGGGCACCTATATTGTTGACGCAAAAAGAAGGCATATTTCCGCAGACACCTGGCCCCTTGATTTAGTAGTCCCTTATTTTTGAGTGCAAGAAACAGAGGTAGTTTTAGACAACCTGTTACATCAGACCTCAATAAATAAATATCGAATGAACAGAATTGTTGCTGATTAGGTGAATGAGCTATATATGTGTGGAAACAAAGAGAGCAGCAGCTGAAAATAGTAACTCTAATTCCATAAAGTATTGTAAAAAATGCAAATTAATAAATGTTGGCCATGTCATATGTTAGAGAGGAACAACTATATGTTTTCTGTTTTATTCTGCAGAAACAATGCTGAACATTATTTGATGATGAACGTTTTGGACTGCTACATTAAGAAATCAATCCCTGGGTCCAGGGATTTAGCTCAGTGGTTCCACCAGCTGCCTTGAGAGCACAAGGACCGGAGTTCAATCCCGGTATCAAAAATACAAAACAAATGAAGAAATCAATCCCTGCACTCTGAAATGTCTCTCTGATAGGCACAATCGTGCTTTTGTCCATTGCATAGGATTATGTATGTATTTCAGGTCATTCCTATTCAGTAACTTTGCCTGTGGCATGCAGGAGCAGAAGGTTAAAGATCTTGATAGAGGAAAACTATAGATCAATGGTAACACAACTGATTTTCACTTTGCAAAACTTTTCCGTTGAAAAGAATGAAAATCTACTGGCAGAAAGAGCAGATATTCTTTGTTTTGTTTTTGTTTATTTGATTTTGTTTGTAATCTGAAGAGCTTTGCAGGATAAGGTATACATTTGGTTTACAGGCAGTGAGCTAATAGCAAATTAAAACTCAGATTTTGTGTCTTGGATTGCATGGTTGCATAGGAAGTTCCTTATAAATTTTTTAGACAGGGGTTAAAATCTAATGAAATGATACTTATAAATGCTGGGTTAAAAGCTTCACTGATCCTGTGAGTCTGAATATTCTTTCACCCTTTACCAACAATCAGTCCATGGTCTCATTGATCCATGTGGAAGATTTATTAGAAGAAAATACACCAAGAAGATAAACAGAATCCCATAAAAGGGATGGAAGGATAATGGGATAGGGGGAAAAGCAGTGGCCATGAAAATAGTAATGAGGTTTTGTGATAGGAAGAAAAACAAAAACAAAACTCTTGCAGTGTTGATCTTATGCTAGGAATAGGTGGGTCATCTAATCCCCCATCACTTCTCTGAAGATGGATGCTCGATTTACTTAAAGTTTAAGAAATTGATAGTAGAATTATATAGTTTGTCCAAAATCATTCAGCCAGATCTGAATAACATCTTCTTGTTTTCCATTTTTTAAATTAATTTTATTGGTACACTTTAGATATACATAATGATCACATTCATCATGGGGAATTTTTTTTCCTCAGTGAGTTTAATGGTACATTTTAGGTGTACAGTACAGTTACATTCATCATTGGGATCTTGTACCTTTACATGACAGGTTCTCATTTTTTTCCTGTCATGGGGAATTTGTACCTGTACATGATATATCTTGATTCTTCTTTTTTCCCTACTCCCCTCCATACCCTTCAACCCCTTTTCCTCCTTGTTTACAAAAGCTTTGTTTATATCCTTTTCTTCCTATTTTCTTCTTTTCTTTTCCCTTCCTTCCTATCCCCCTCCCACCTCTCTTATTCCCCTTCCCATTTGAATATTTTATTTCTGTTTCCCCATATTTATTATACATATTGGTCCTTATATCCATACCTCTTTGGTTCCTCATCAGAGAAACAATGTGATATTTAAATACACGGGTCTGATTTATTTCACTTAGAAGCGTGGTCACCATGTGCATCCATTTAACTAGAAATGTCTCAAGTTTAGCCTTTGTGGCATCACAAAGAGTACTCCATTGTAACAAAAACTACATCTCTATCCATTCATCCACTGTTGGGCATTGAGCTGTTTCTAAGATTTAGCTACTACAAATTGTGGTGCTATCAACATGGGTGTGCGTATATTGCTGTGGTATTTTTTAAAATTGTTCTGGGAAGATATCAAACAGAGAAATAGCTGGGTCAAGCGCAATCTCTAGTTTTAGTTTTAGTTTTTTGAGGAATTTAAATACTGAGTTCCACAGTGGTCACACCAATCTATGCTACCATCACAGAAAAGAAGGTTTGTTTGTTTGCTTGCTTTTTTCCTCACATAGCCCTGCCAGTATTTGTTATTGTTTGATTTCCTCATGATAGTCATTCTTTCTGGAGTGAGGTAGAATCACAGTGTTGTTTTAATTTGTAAAATTTAAACCGTCAAATGGCCAGTGATGTTGAAAATTTTTTTCACGTATTTCTTTGCTGTTTGTACTTCCTCGTCTGAGAAGTATCTATTCATTTCAGATGCCCATTTTTGGAGTGGGTATTTAACTTTGGGGGTCTCATATGTTTTTGAGTTCTTTACATACTCTAGATATTAGTCCTTTGTCTGAGGGGTAGCTGGTAAACGCTTTTTTCCATTCTGTGGGTTGTCTCTTCACTCTGTTGGTGTTTTTTGTTGTTGTTATTTTTTTTGTTTTGCTGTGAAAATGGTTTTTAATATGATGAGATCTCAGTGGTTCATTCCTTGTAATAATTCACATGCACTCTGGGTTTTGTTCATAGTTTTTGTCCACATCTATTTCTTCAAGGGTTCTACCGAACATCTCTTCCAGCAGGTTTTGTGTTTCTGTTTTAATATTTAGATCTTTAATCCATTTCAATTGTAGTTTAGGGCATGATGTGAGATATAGACTTAGTTTTAATCCCCAGCATGTGGAAAGCACCATTTATTAAAGAAGCTCTCTCTCTTCCAGTGAAGGTGTTTGGCCCTTTTGTCAAAGAAAAGGTGCCTGAGTGTGTTTGGAGAAGAAATTTTGTTACTAAAATTAAACAGTGACCAGTCTTGCTTTACTTTGGTATTTTATATTGTTTATTCCTGCTCTTAACTGATATCACTGCAGCTGCCATGATCCAGAGCATTGGTAAGTGATTTCACAAGACTGGCAGGCTCCTTGTCTTTGTGGCCCATATTTTAATGTGATGAACTCTATTGGTCACTATTTAGACACCTAAAGGTCTGAAGTGAGCCAAGAGATCTCGCTGTCTTCACTTTGAAGACTTTGCCATTTTCTTTATGTAATTATTCAGGTTGCATGCCTATAGTGTTTTACTGCATACAGGGTTAGCTGTTCTCTTTATTTTTTTCCTCTTGATTTGTTCTTTGTTCAGTTTTCTACTTTTTAATTTGACATTATGATAGCAATCAGCCTTACATATGTTTCTCTCTTGCAACACCCAAAGTACTTTAATACCTGAGGAGTTTGATCACCTAGGTGGGGCGGCCATTTTTGAAGCCACTTTGCAGAGGAAGAAACAGAAGCTCCAGAGGTAAAATGACTTGACCAAAAGTACGGTGTGGAAGAAACAGGACAGAGGCCACTTCTGACTTTTATTGGAAACAACTGACTTTTCCTGTACCCGAGGCTTAGAATAAGCCCTTTAAAGTTCTATAAGCCTGCTGAAGATGTCCAAAACCATGTAGAGACCAGAGCACTAAAGCGTCTGAGCCACCTTACTGCACATAGTGGGATTAAAAGTACAACAAGCAACAGCAAAAACACATCTTTCTTTTTAATTGACCATAATGCTGCCTAATGAAAGCCTCAGCTTTAAAGAGTACTATTGGGCAAGGCCAATTCTAACTTCTCCCTGTATTCACTGAAACTTCAAATTTGGTTCCACTTGTGGGCAGAATTTTTCTGGGGAAAAAAATTTTAATATACATTCAAATGTCTTTTTAGAAGCCTTATAAAAGTGGAGTGCAGATTTTGTAAAATTAACACTGTAGTCCAACGGGTATAACTCATCTAATCTCTACTAACATGATAGAAGGCAGCACATTGGTGTCTTTTATGGTTAAAGGTAAACTGTAAAGTAGAATGTTAATAACAAAATTAGAACCCTGCAGTGTAACATTCATTGGCAAGTTTGTCAACAGACAATAAAACTACTGGGTCCTGTAGCACACACCTGTAGGACAAACCACCCAGGACGCTGAAGAAGAAGGATCACGTGAGCCTACAAGTGCACAGCTTGCCCAGTGCAGAGACCCATCTCAAGAAGAGTAAGGAAACCCATTGAAAAATTGAACTATTTTCAAGCTGTTGTTCAAATTTAAAAAGCAACACCATGAACATGTTACTTCGGGTTAGTCACTGCCTTTACTAGTGATCCTCAATAATCCTTATATTATTGTTTTCCAAAATTCTACTATGAAATGGACGGAGCACAATCAAATCAAAAAATTCAGTTCTGCATCTATAAACATATGTATAAGCTTAACTTTACATTTTATTGTACATATTTTACCTCAGTATGGATTTAATTCACTTCCACCAGACCCTTGTGTCTTTCTAAATCCATAAATTGCAACAAACACGTAAGCTGTTGTTGCAGGGAGTTATATGAATCAGAAAGGCTCCATTTCTCACAGCAGTCAGAAGTCTAGCTCAGGAGTTCTCACCCTCTCACTTTCTACATGGCTCCCAAGGACTGTACGTTCATGTTCGAATGCCCCACCATTTATGCACCAGCTTTACAAGCTGCAAAATATATACAAATATAAATTATCATGGTCAGTATTGCCTGTGTTTCCTTAGCTCCAAACCTGGATTTAAATCAGCTTATATTAACTGTAATCCTCTTTCTTTTTTGAGGAACTCTACCCTAATTACTTAAAGGATGGTATCCAATGACGCCCCACGTACCCTAACCAGCGTGTATCCTCACCTGTTCATTTGGAGTTAGGGAGGGAAGCAGCAAGAGATATTTGCTCAATGACTACGGCAGATAAGCATTTTTAAACAGCATTATAAACAGTACGGCAGGAAAGAAAAGGAACTCCTAAATTTGGGTAAGAGGAATAATCTGCCTAGACTAGAGAAATAGAAGAGTTAGCAAAAGTGACATAGAAACTGAGGGTGGAAGGAGGACCTGTGAGAAATGAAAAGGACCGTGCTCTGGGCAGAAAAAGTGTCTGGCAAATTGAAAACTCCGGACAACAGCGCCCTCAGTAAAAACACTATGAAATTCTGCTTGGCTCCTGGGTGCTGAGGTGAATACCTGCTCTGAAAGTCTGTCTCGCTGCAGTGAAGGCAAACTATTTCCCCTTTCAGTGTCTGCAGCTATCCATGCACCATTAAGTTGAGAGCCAGACCTCCGCGCGGGCCTGACTCAGGTGTCACACTATATTTTCTGCAGAGGCGACAAGTACAGAAAGAATAACACAATAAAATCGTGACGTTATTAGGACCACTCTGACAGAACTATATGAAGCTACTACTGATAATGTAAAATTTAATACATGTAGTGCATACTCTGTGATTCTGATTTTCCTCTGGCTTCCTGAAAGCAATATTCTTGATACTTTACACCCACCTGTGTTTTTCATATGGAGATATAAGGAGCCCGTAAAACCAATAAATTGGTTTTAAAATACCTGAGAGTTTTATAATGTAGTGGGAGACAAAATTTTGCTTTGAAACAACATGAAAGTATATTCTATATTCCCTTAAACATACATAATGTTCTAAGTTTTGGTATTGATGATAGTTTCAGTGTTTCATACGAGCGCATATATGGCCACTTACAGAAATATGTATTTATATTGACTACATGTCCTGTATTCATCATGCTTGATTCTTCTGGAAAGACTCCCTAAAAAGAAAAGTCTCATATATTTTCAATAATTTGACATTCTTCCAATGATTTACCTAGACCAATAAGCATTATCGATACAAATACTACAGCAAGAAACCCACGCAGAATCCGATGCTTGTGTTTCTAAAGGGCTTCACTTAATGCATGATATGTTCTGGGTGAAGGCGAGGACTCAGGCAGTCTGCCTAAAGAAGAACCTAGAGATTTGAAACCCACACCATCTCTTATAGGGTTGGTTTGCCTGTCATTCATAATTTCCCTTTATTGCTTCCTTAATTGCCTGGGCATGACCTTAAATTTTGTAACCTTTTCTTTTTTCTCTTTAGGGCTTTAAATGATTTGCACATATCATCTTTAATTGACATCTCAGTGTGACATCAACAAAATAGAAAGGATGGATTGCATATATTCTAGAAAATATTTTCTCTGCAGCCATGTCTCTAATGCTTTGTAAAACAAATTAGCTAGAAATACTTGGATTTTAAGCTTTTCGTGGCAGCCTTTTCCAGGAAGGTAATTCTAGTTCTCAAATTGGCTAGTAGACCAAATCAATAAACATAGATTTTCTCACTTCAGCGTAAAATTCAGCAAATGAGGTTCACTCAGGGAATATTTTTCTTTATGTGAGTTTTGATACTGGTAAGAATTAAGTTGAGAAGGTATAACCCATCTTACATCATAGAAATAATTGAGATAGAGAGTAGATATTAAAATCGCATACTTTTAGAGCTTATAATAAACATAAAAATCACAAAAACAGTCATTACTTGGTATAAAGGGCCTGAAGGTTGGTAGTTTTACCAGCAATATAAGAATTTCTAATGGTGGAACTGAAGCAATTCAGTTCCATTCCAATGTGTTTTCTGCCCCAATAAGTTATTTTTTCAGACTCTAATGTTGTTAAAGCAGATGATACAATTATATAATTAACAAACAATTTGCACTTCTTCGGTATAAGGGGTACCGAATGGTCAAGGTTGCATTGGTAAGAAAGTAGAAGAAGAAGACAGTTTCAGTTACCAAATGATTAAGAGATATTATAAGTAACTTGAATCACTTTAGCTGCTCTAATCCATTCCCTATTCATCTGATGGTTGGTTTTTGTTTACTACTGAATCAATATGTAGTTATCTAAATTGTACTCAAATGCCTCTGATAGAGAGCTTAATACTTCAGTAACATGTATTTCAATTTGACTACCTCTAAATAGATTTTCCTTGAGTCTTTTCCTTGCAACACAAGCCTTGTGGATAATTTAATGAAATAAAGATCATTACTTGATATTTTGACATTTCTACACTGTCTATAATGAAAAAAACATGTCAGTCAAATATTAAAACAAAGAATTCACTAGCCGTTTTGATGGAGCATGCAGTCCCCAAAAGTAAATTGAAATTACTTTCAATTGAGTATGGTAATTTTATTAGCTATTCTATGAGTTTTGCTTGTTAGCCTTAAAAATATGTGTGTGTGTGTGTGTGTGTGTGTGTGTGTGTGTGTGTGTGTGTGTAGAACATGGACCTAAAACTAAGGTTCTTTCCTAACTTGCAATGTCCCTTGCTTTTAATAGTTTTGAACCAAGTAATAATTACTTCACTGCAGAACAGTTTCAAGAGTCTTATTTACCTTCTAATAAAACAATTGTTTATCTTGATCTGTTCAATAGTAAAGTAAGATATTCTATAACAGGTACAGATAGATAAGTGACAAGTGTTAGCATAAGTGAAAAGCATCTCAAGGCAAAAAATGCAGAAGCCAAACAGAATAGAAAGGATGGTTGCGGAGCACAATCAACGACCTTGTCTGGAATTCTGTATCTAAAAGAGAAATGTTCTTAGCAAATGCTTCAACCAGGGATCATCTCTTGTCTATTGTCACAGCTGAACTTTCTATGGATGAGGAGTCAGATTTGAGTGAATCTCGTTTTACCCTTTAGTTAATGCTGATACACACAGTATCATAAATGCAAAGTCTTCCAGTACTTTCTTTTCATGCTCTTTATGGCAATATTATGTGTAACTTTAAATTATTTTCACAAATTTATTTTTCTATATCTAACAATGAATACTTACATGTAAATTAGTTGATGCAAATGTCCTTCCCATATATTTGTATGTATGTGGATATGCAATGATACATAACACTTCAATTTTATTAATTCACTAAGCTGTGCTACATACTACTATAGGGTAGATTCTTGCCTTTAAAGAGCATGAAAGTATTATCCATCATATTTCAAAATAAACTAGTAACAAAATAAGGAAACTATAAAATATGTAGATTTTTAATACAAAAAATAAATGGAAAGTTACAAGTATGCTAGACATAATATCTGATACATTATAAATGCCATATAAATAGTTGGCCATTGTTTTCACACATTTGAGTTGTAAGTCTGTTATATCATTAAACTCCTATCCATTTTAGCTACTTTTTTCCTCTTTCTGAAACTTTCAGAATTTTCTGCACCTTTTTATTTTAGTCTTCAGTTTATTTTCCTATCAATGAAACTTTTCCTCCTTTTAGATCTGAGTAAGTAGCTTCAGAATAAAGATTCAAATTATTTTCTTCCATTCTATAATATTACATATGACAAAGTATTATGTACAGTATTATTTCATTATAAAATGTCTTCTAATCACAATTCAATTAATGTGATAAGTAACAGCTAACTAAAAACATCCCAGTATATTTGAGAATTGAAAAATAAATATTTCAGTTATATTTAAAACTCGTTTTGCACCAGGCGTGGTGGCACACACCTTTAATCCCAGCACTGGAGAGGCTGAGACAGGAGGATTGCTGTGAGTTCGAGAACAGCCTGGGCTGTATAGTGAGTTCCAGGTCAGTCTCAACTACATAGTGAGACCCTGTCTAAAAACAAAACAAAACAAAAAAAACTCATTTTGCAATAAAAATGATTTTCTTCTCTAGTGACATGCACTTCTCTTCACTGCAGCATATTTCACTACCATCATAATGAAGTACAAACAATCATCTCATCTTCTGAAAAGCCTGCTTTGGGGCCAGGGTTGTAGCTCAATGGCACCGCACCTGCCTCCCAACTGCAAGGTCCTGAGTTTGATCCCTGGTACAAAAATACCCTGCTTTGAAATCTCTGTAAGGTCACACTCCAATCTCTTATAAAGCCTGCATTGTTTCCATATTACTATAAATTTGGCTTTTTCAAAGACTGTCACATTAATAGAATCCTATAGTGTGCTACCTTTCAAAAGTAACTTCTCTTGTACAGGACACCTTTAAGATTCATCCAAAGTCTTGCTTACTTCAAACTTTCATTCTCTTCTTTTTGAGTAGCACTCCATATGCGAAGGCAGAATTATAGTTTGCTTATTTATCCTTGTAGGATATTTGAGTTTTTTCTAGTTTTCAGTAATTATAGAATGAAACACTATGGTTGTTTATGTCAAGTTTATTGTATAGACAGTTTTGAAATTTTTTTCATGCTGGAGATCAAACTAAGTACCTCCCACACACAAAGCAAGTATTGTACTACTGAGCTACATCGGCACCCAATTTTTCAATTCTTAGTATAAATACCCAGGAGAGGGATTGCTGGATTATATGGCACATATATGTCTGCCAGCCTATGAAATTATCAAAACTTTTCCCCAAAAAATTGTAGGACTTTGCATTTCTATCAGCAATACTTTGAGGGTCCAAATTGCCCCATAAACTTGACAGCATTTTATATTTTTCAGTGTTTTTTTTGCTTCCTTTTAATTTCCCTTTTATTCTATGTACAGTGATATCATGACTTCATTTTGTATTTCCGTAGTGGCTATTAATATAAAAATTAACATCGTCTTTGTCATCTTTATGTCTCTTTCCCAAAGTGGCTATTCCTTGCCTGTGCTAATTTTTTAAGCTGAGAGGGAGTGCATCAGAGTAGATGTGTAGGGTAAGGCAAAGCTTATGAGCCACAAAGCACAGAGAGAAATGAAGGGCCCGTGATTATAACATTTCCATCCACGGCCACCTACAATGGTCCTGAGGGCCACCTACTGGAAGTCACCTCAATGCCTCTACCAGGTTCCAATTGGGTCACTCTGGGAACCAAGCCTTTAACAAAAAGTTCTTTGGGAGGTATTCAAGATTCAAAATACAGAACCTCCTCAGCTTCTGTGCAAGGTAGTATGCTTTTTTCTTTATGTATTTCAAGCAAGCTATTAAGTGCCATAGGAAGAATTATTTTTATCTGTAGGTTTGTTGCCCATACATTTGTGTTTGATACTGTATTAAAATATCTAACTCGCATTCTTTTATTAGTGCTTATATGGTATATGTTTTTCTATTCTTTTACTTTCAACCATTCTCTTAACTGTTTCTCATGAATAGTGTAATGTCTATTTCTTCCAGTCTTATCATTTAACCAGATAATTTAGGCCTTCTACCTTAAATGCGATTTTTAATATAACCAAGCTCATGCATTCCTATTTGTGTGTGTGTGTGAGTGTGTGTGTGTGAGTGTGTGAGTATGTGTGTGAGTGTGTGCGTGCATGTGTGTGTTGGTATATATGTTCCAGTTTGCTTTATTCATTTTTGTTGCTGTTCCTGTTGTTGGTTCTTGGGATCAAATTTGGAACCCTGTGCTTGCTAGGCAGGTGGTAGAAGCACTGAGCTAAATCCCCGGCTCTGTTTTATTCTTAATTCTTAACTATTATGGTTGATTTGTGTTATTATATTTTCTTCAATTGTTGAAAATTTATAAATAGTCTGCATCTTTTATTTTAGTAATTATGCTTGAAATTATAATAGACATGATTAAATTACAAAAGTGTGTGTTTCGTCCAGTAATATTTTGATTAATAATTTATTTTTAGGATTAGAATTAAAGATGCAATAAAATTTTCCTCATACACTTCAATAGGATTAAAATATGAGGCAAACATTTAAATATCCAGTATCAGGTAGTTGATTAAATACTACTTTTGAATGAAGTCCTAAATATATATATATATATATATATGAGACCACAGGGTCCTGGGATTTAGCTCAGTGGTTCCACTGAATTCAGTCCCCGGTACCAAAAAACAAACAAGCAAACAAACATAATATATGACCACATGAACATGCTCCTATTTATGACAGTGTGGCTGGCAAGATTAAGTATGTCATTTTATTTTATGAGAGTTTTATACATTTCTACGGTAAATGTTTATAGTAACAAAAAAGTAGAATATAATTAGGAAATTTAGAACACAGTAGTTTCAGCAAGAGTTTAAATAAAAAAAAATTATCTCTATTATAATTACAGCAATTCATACATTTCACAGGCATATGAAAAATATTTTCTATAGAATGTATACAAGTTAATAGCACTTTTTTATAAAGTTTTCAATTGTGTGCAACCAATTTTACATCAAAAAACAGTTGTTCACCCTTTGTAAAATAAAAGCACAAAGCTCGCTGACAGGCTGTGATGACAGCCTGGATCATAGAAGAGGAAATTGTATGGATCCAACACAACCCAACTTCGAATATAGAGTTTCTCACTGCACATATCCAGTTGTGTCTGTCAGATACAAACTGTTATTGCTATCATTAACCAACAAGTAAATCCCTGATAAATGAGCATGCCAGAGGCTGCCCTTTCCGTCATCTTTAGCTCAGTGCTGCCATTAATCTCAGGAAAGTCTTGCAACCCTACCGGTGTGCTGTGACCTTGGGCTACAAGCTCTGACATTGAACTAAGTCCAGAGATTTTAAAATTCCCTCACTAACTCTGACTTCAGGCTGCCACAAGTGATGTGAATCCTTTTATCTTCTGCTGTGTTACAAGTTCCTTTTCTTTAATAAACACACACACACACACACACACACACACACACACACACACACAGATGGAACCATACCTAGGTCATTCTTAGCAAAGAATTAACAAAATTCTTGGGAAACAGCTGCTTTGATAACTTTTTTGCTTTTCATCTTTGGTGTAAGAAATGTTGGGACAAATTTAGATCTAGACTACTGCCATTCTGGTTCACAATGTGATAGTTGAAAGGAAGAGCTTATTTGTGGATTTGAAGTTTGGGCCATAGAATGACTAGTTTATTATCTAGAAGTACTGCATCCTAAATGTTGGCCATCAATAGTTTCCACACACTTTTTTACTGGTGAAAAATGAGCTAAAAATTTTAAAAACTTCTATGGGGAGCAGACTCCAAGATCTTGCTAATTTCCTGTGCTTTGTTCACTCCTTTAGTGCAATTCCTTCCCTATGATGTCTGGTTTTATATGTAAACTTGGGTGCAATACAGTACCTTAAAATTTAATCAAGCATAAATCTAGATATTGCTGTAAAGGTATTTATTGTGTACCTGTGGTTAATGTCTATGATCAACTGATTTTGAATAAAAGAGATTGTCCTGGCCAATGTAAGCGAGCCTAAAATAATCAGTTGAAGGTATTGAGAAAAACAGCAACAAAATGCCTGAGATTTTTTTAAAAGACCAAAGGAAGGTCTACCTTAAGAGTAAAACTTCACCTCCTGATTGATTCCTCAGCTATCTAACCTGCATTGTGTGTTTCCAATTTGTCAGCACCTTCAATTATGTGAGCTAATCTTTTAAAAGAAATCATGTATCGGTTTTGTTTCTCAAGAAAATCCGGGGTGATGAACTCACCTTAAAAGTGACAGGACCCTTGCTGTGATTCTAACTAGTAGAGCTTTTGAAAAGTGATGGTGTGCCACTCTTGTGATTGTGTTATACGATATGCTGTCCCAGCGGACCAAAACTTTTCTTCCCTGTGGGCTTAATAAAAGCACAACTGTGTTGAAGCCACGTGATGAGTAATGTTAATGGTATCTAGGAACCATGAGTACCCCTAGGACTAGACCATGTCTCCCTGGTTGCCACCAGCAAAGATGGGAGCTGTAATATACCAATGTCCCAAATGTGCTGAGAGGTATTTCTTCCCCAGCTGAACTTCTGACGAGAATGAGCCTGGCTTTCACTTTTCCTGCAGTCAAGCTTGATCCTGGCAAGGTGAGCAGCCTCATTTGTGCCTAGTCTTCTGCCAGTGACGATCACAGGATAGTCCGTGTGTTGCTTTGAGCTGCTTGCTGTGCTTGTGGACTGTGATAGAAATTTTAAAAATTAAAAAGTAAGTGTTCCAATACAGAATGAATATTTTTATAAATGACATCTATTAACATTAATCCACTTTCATATTGCTTTTTTAACAGAAAAAAAGTTTGCTGTGCTATGCAGTAGCATAGTACTTCAACTTATTTCTCACTCTACAACAAAACATGAATATCTGTGTTATGAAAAATGATAAAATGAGGTAAAATAATAGGATGAAATAGCAAGAAAGATGCAGAGAAAGTAGGAGAATTAAGAAAAGAAAATTTTGTTAAATGAGATTATAATAATGATTTTACATACTTCAGCTCAGACCAAAATGGCATTCAGTCAACACCAAATCTGAGAATATTTTCTAAAAAGTTGTCACACTTTAAAGAACAATCCAAATAGTTTTTTGAAAGAGTAAGATATACAAAGCTCTATGTGTAACTTGTGAGGAAAGCAAACTGTCTACCTAAATCGGTGGTAGAGTGGGTGCCTAGCATGAGCAAGACCATGTAAATAATTAGAAAATTCAAAAAATAGAGAATTATATAGAAATTGAAAGAAGAAACTCATGTGTCCTCAGATCTTTCCTAAGGTCAGGCCAGAACAATGCCCTTTCCTTTCCAAACAATGATCCAGTGCCTTAGGCAATAACACCACAGAGGTTATAAATCTAAAAGCCCCAAATATGGAATTAAATATAACTAAACAATGTCTCCTTTTTTGAATACTAAATCGATGACATAATTTCTAATGAGTTTAGTGGTCTTTCAGTTGCTAAGGTTGAGTTTTGTTTACTCAGTTGAGACCTTGCTGTTTTGCACGGGCTGGTCGTGAGCTTCTGGTTTCAAAGAATCCTCCTTCCTCAGCCTCCTTAATATCTCAGACTACACAAGCACACAACTACCACTGATTTGCAGTTTTGATTTTTATTATGATTTAATTAATCCAGTGTTTAATATATTTAAAGTTGCAACATGACAAACATGGGACATTTCAGGTTTGAGATGTTCACTAACTTTCAACTCCCTAGAGCAAAGTGCAAACCAGGTGTTCCCGTAAAGGGACATCGAGATTTTTACTTCTGTTGACCAAATTTTGAACCACTTCCAAGAAGGCATCTGGCCCACCCAGAGGTTGTTCTTTGTATTGCAAACATTTGCCTCAGCTTGCCAACGTTACAAATTTATTCACCAAAATCTGTCCTTTTATGGCTGTTGAGATTCACTACAAGGATCGGAATACCATTTGTCTCTTCAAAAGTTATTACGCAGAAGATTAAAATAATTTTTGTAAATAACATTTTAAAACTAGAGAAGCATATTACAGTTGGGTTGAAATATAAAACCAAAATTATCTTGAATAATCAAGAAATGCCTAGCTCAAGGAATAGAGCATAAAATGGTGATGTTTACATCTTGGGAAAGCCATATAGACTTTCAAAAATAAAATAAAATAAGATTTAAATTTGTGAATGGACCCCTTTCAAGATGCAAATCTTGAAACTAAATTGAAAGTAGAATTATCACCTCATAGGTAAGGTGCTATATGCCTAACGGTTGCCATCCTGTTCTCTCTCTTACCCAAAGATTTCATCTCAATTTCAGGCTCATAAAGACAGCTCTATATTAAATTCTTCTTGAGTGTTCTAAAATAAACTTCAAAACTAGATGATAAGTATGGCAGTCTCTCCACCCTGGGGACAAGATGAAGTTTTGGAGTTCTCTTTAACACAGCTCCTCGACTCTGCCTGAAAACCCCAAACCTAAGGCAGGGAGAAGCAGGAAAGGGGATGAAAATAGAAATTAAGATGTGTGATGTACACATACCAACTCCACACTAGGAATTTAAACATTACTGCAAATATGTGCTATTTTTTTTTCAAATATGAATGTGGAAAGAAAATTTGAGAGTGAATTTTCACAAAAGAATGAGGGACTCATCAAATTCGATCAGGAATTATAAAATTGAAGGAAGCACAGGGTGTTGAAAATGATCCCGTGTAATCACAAATCCTGTGGTAGAGTTTTGCTATGCTGGAAATTCAGATATACAGAAACAAAGAGCTGGCATACATTTTGGGGTGGAAGCTCATGAGGTTTTTTTGCTCAATGGTAAAAGATAAATCACTGTACTCAAATTTGACCATACAAATATCATTCACTGTCAGAAGGTAACACACCTGGAGAATGAGAATTCTGGATCAGTTTGATTGCTTGTTATCGCAAATAGTATGGATCAGTATTTATAATCTTTTTATATAGACAAGCAATAAGCAGATAATTCAAATTGGAATACACACAAATCTATGTATCTATTTTTGCTCCTAGCATGCCATGTCACTCTCATAATTTCAAAGAAAAGAAAAATAATATCAAATATTTGTAATCATAAATAACAAATTTTCTTCACTATTGCAAGAGTACATTTTGCATTGAATGCCTTGTACATCCACTATAGAAAGGAGTAATGGGATTTCAAAGGCTTAACTCAGGGCAAGAAAAGCACACATTCAGCTATTCATGCCCAAAAATGATAGAATGACAGCCCCAGACTCAACTAAATGATAAAAATCTATGCTAGGTCACCATTGCCACTACCAGGTGAAATGATAAGAGAAAGTCACTGGAATTTGTGTAATTGGCTATGAATTATCTGTGCAGTTTTAAGAACACATTTCGACAAGTCAATATTAACTTTTTTCAGACATAGTTCTGATACTCTATTAACAAGTAGAAATTTTTAAACATCTGTTGTACCCACCATCCAGAGAGAAAAGATAGGTCATAAGTTTGTATTAATCAATGTTGGCTGAGTTAGTTTAGTGAGTTTTAAACCAGTGGATCCTATGAATGAAGAAAATGTGTAGATAATGGATATACCTTGAGACCTGTTAAATAAAATTCATCAGACACACAAGCTTAATGATCGTATGATTTCTTTTATATGAGAAATCTAGAGGAAACATAAAAGCAGAATAAAAGACAAATAATAGGAAGTAGGGAGCTAGATTGTTCTCAAAGGAGAAGGGGCTCAACAGAAAGAGGGAGAAAGGAGAAAGGAAAGGAAAAGGGGTTGAGAAAAGAAATTAAGATGTGTTAAGTACATGGACCAACTTCCCACAAACATATAAACACCACTACACACATGTGCTAATAAAACGAAAAAATAAAAAGTGGGTCTTAAATATTGAGGTGCAGATGAGTTAACAAAAGGTACTTCTTTTTTTGTTTGTTTGTTTGTTTTTTTGAGACAGGGCCTCACTATATAGTTGAGACTGACCTGGAACTCATTATGTAGCCCAAGCTGGTCTTAAACTCACAGCGATCCTCCTGCCTCAGCCTCCTGAGTGCTGGGATTATAGGTGTGCCTCACCACGCCCAGCTAACCAAATGTACTTTAAAAAAGAAAATATCACTTGCTAAGTGAATTATACTCATCCAGTGAAATCACTTCTATTTTCTAGCTTTATCAGTAAAGTCCATAAAGGAAAATATATCCAAATTATAAATAATCCATTAAATATGAGAAACATCCCCAAACCCAAAACAAATCCAACTCAAATAATACATAATTGGATCAAGAAAAGTCCAACTAAAACAATATGTGGATACTAACTGTTTGCAACATGTTAGAATGACAGTGAAGCACGTAGACAGAATTATCATATAAAACCGTGACCTTTTATTCTCATTTTCCTGTAGAAATTCATCATTGCAGGTCACCATATGGGTACTAACATGATGTAGAAAATAAATGTTTGCTTTAATTATATAAACTTTTGGAAAACCATTAGAGTACTCTGTAGCACGAAAGATCTTAATTTCAAACTCATATTTTTCTTTTTTTTCAGCTTTAATTGAGTTTATTGGTACCTTGTAGGGATACAGTACAGTTACATTCATTGTTGGGATCTTGTACCTCTACATGGCAAGTCTTGGTTCTCATTTTTTCCCCTTGTCCCTGCCCTCCCTTCTCCCCCTCCTCCCCTCCCCATCTACAAACACTTTATTTCCATCTTTTCATTATCTCACATTCTTTTCTTTTCCCTTATTTTTCAAAGTGCTTTCATACTCATCTCATGTGAGTCATTTTAGAACAACTTTGTAAAGCAGACAAAAAGTATTATCAGTATTTTGAAGAGTCTAATAAGAAACAGAGGCACAGATCCGTGAAGTGTCTTGAAACATGAAGTTTAGTATTTGCTTTATCTGTTAATGGACTATTTTTACTTTCAACAGATCATGAAAAATTTCTTTTCTCAAAAATTTTGGCATTTACAGATGTCAAAATAATGCCTGAAGCAATAAAAAGCAAATCAGTTCAGAACATGAGTCTTTACCAATGTTCAAATTAACATAAAAATGACATCAAACTCATAAATGTGTCTTTTAGAAAAAAAATCATATCAAGTTGTCACTTTCAAAAACAAATATTAAAAATATTAAAGATGTATTATTTCTCAATTAAAGCAACTAATATTTTTTACAGAACCCCAAAGGTTAGAATATTCTTTCTCCCTAAACTGGTAAATATCCAACAAAATATTGATTTTCTCTGAAAATAATAACACAATAAAAATCCTAAGTTTTTGCATATGCACTTAGTTCCATAACCGTTGAGTTTTGGCCCATTTAATAATTGATTATTTTTAACTTCATAATCAGCCAGAGAAGTGGAATTAGCTGTTTTTGTAGTTAATTTCGAGTATGTTTTTACTCCTCTCTAGGACTCAGGAGACATGGTGGAATTGTTCATTCACTCCAGTCGGTTTCAGATCTATTTCCTTTATTTTCTTTTTGGGGGTACCAGGGATGGAACTCAGGTTCTTGTGCTTGCAAGGCAGGCGGTGGAACCACTGAGCTACATCCCCAACCCTCAGATCTATTTCTGATAGCACACATTTGCCAGAGATCTTACCTAAAATAAATATATGGCTAATTTCAGTTGAAGATCAGTACTGATATCTTCATTGTATCTGAATTGTGGGGTAGCAATCTTGACAACACATTTGATAAAAATAGCTTAGATAGTAGTAATAAGACAAATGATGAAAAATGGAAAGGATTATTTTACCTCATGCATAAATCTCAAAAAGAGTATGCAGTAATACGAAAATGTTCTCAATCACATACATACTAAAGCTCATCAACAGAATAATGATGTTTGCATAGTGATGAAATAGCGGACCTTACATCCAGCAGAGGAAAAAAATAGAAGACAAACAAAAATTGTCAATTATAATAAACAGGAAGGGGACGCTCAATGCTCAAACAATAGCCATTGTTAAACTTAATTATTATTTATTCAATTATTCATGTATTTGTTGAGCGGCATTTATCATCCACTGTATTGATGTACTCCACCTAGCTGGTACTGAAATACTAAAATAAATTAGTTACGGTCCTGGATATGAGCAACTCACATTCTAGCCAGAGCAGAGACAAAAGCAAAACAAAGTGATCTAGTTACAATTTAAAAATCATAGATTTTCAGGTGAAAATAGAACTCTCAAGGTGGTAGGAAACACGACAGAAATATTCTCCACAGGAAAATGGGAGGAACTAGGACTAGTAACTTCATATAATAATGGTATTAGGGGAAGATGGGAAAGGGTTTGAAGGAGGGAGAGAGGGAAAGGGAGAGGAAAAGAAAGTAGCAGAGAGAATGTGCGTCAATGGGACTTGATCAGATACCTAATAAAGCTTGGAAAATCTAGGTAAGCATTTTGTCATTAGGATGAACACATCTGAGTAGCAACAGCCTAGTTAGGAAAGAAAGGATGACACACACTAAGGCCATAGCTGTGGACTAAGGATCACAGAAATTAGCTCAGGATGCACCTCAGTGTCACAAGGATACCTTTCATAAGGAACCCTGAATCATGCACCAGTCACAGCTGTCAACTACATATGCCTTCTGTCATAAATCTCCTTTTCTAAGCCTAAAGGTGTTCAAATGTTAACTAAGTATACATGCACAATCTTTCTATGTATATTTCTATATGTTTCTATTAGTATTCTTCATAGTAGTAATGAATACCTGTTCACCTCCAATAGAAATGCCACAAAACAGAACATTACACTAGTTTTCTTGGAAGTTATATTGATGCTTTTGTGTTAATTTTTCCAGACCAGATTCAAACCCAGGCACTCGTGTTCCCAGTTTAAACTCTCGGACGTCAATGTATCCGATCTCCGAAAGCACTGTCAGTTCTTCTCCTGATTCTGCAGCTCACTCTACAAAGCTTTTCTTACGCATCTCCGTCCAGCCTCTGTTTATTACTTGAAGAAATGGCAAGCAGACAAAATCAACAGACTCAGTCCTGGAAGACCGTACACCATGATATCAATCTTTCACAAATTTACAGTTTGAATTCTGGTAGTGGATGCATTTAGACCAAAATGACAGCATTTATTAAGCACTCACTCCATCAGGCAAGCTTTCTGATTATCTTTCCATATGAGAGCAGTTTCTGAAAATATTTGAAAAAGCTCTAGACAAAGTAAAGGCAATTATAATAAAGAATAAAAATATATAAATATGTTGACATATCCTGTAAAAGCATTTCATGAAGTTCGGTACTTTTTATGATAATACTTCAAAAGCATGACAGTGTAGAATATGCCAGTAATACTACAATACTGAAAGACACTGTGGGTAACAGAGAAAATTTAGCTCATTACTTCCCTTCCAGTTGCTCTTTTGTTTCGCTTGCTTCCCTGAATTGTCAGGGATTACACAAGCAGGATTTTTTTTAAAATTTGTTTTCAGAGCTTTGACCTCAGGACTTAAAAATATCACCTTACACATCTGACCAATATTGTTTCCTTTTGTTGTAATGTTTATCTCTTTCTAAGCCTAGAACTTAGCCAATCCAAATCACAAGCAATTGAAGAAACAAACAAAAAACCAGTGGGCTCATTGCTAATTGGCCAAGTGGAGATTTATGAAAATTTGAAATTTTCATTGATTCAAAAATTATTTCTTTGCAAACTGTTTCCATATTTTGCCTAAATTTTATATTATTGTTTTACAGGAATATGAATCTTTGTTATATAAGTGCATAGGAAGCCAAGAGGAAGACATTTCCCAACACTCCTTATGTGCTTCTCCAGTGCTGTTTAGGAGTACCTTGAGTTTTATTTTCAGATTATTTTAGATGTCAAGAATACAGACTGTGTCAGATATTTCTGACATAAAATATTGAACTCTGTTTAGGGTCAGATATATTTCTAGATAATAATTTAATAGGAAGATACAAATGGAAAAAAAGTTCGCAGATTATTGAGCCCTGGAGATTGTCTTCATGTGGATTCCTATAACACATTAGTGATGATCAGATCTGCTATCCTCAACCATGGTCCTCCATCAGCTACTACTGAAGTTTTGTTGCTGTCATTATGATTATTTTTTTAATAGTCCTCATTTTATTTAATTTTTTAAAGTTTTAATATCTATCTTTGGGGGGGTGTTTATATCTCACCCTGAATACTAAAACCAGAATTTCAGTTCATGATACTCAGTAATTAAAATATCGAGGGCTGGGGATTTAGCTCAGTGGTGCTGCTGCCTGCCTTGCAAGCACAGGGTCCCTAGTTTGATTCTAATAGCAAAAAATAAAACAATAAAATATTGAAAATTTTCATACTTTAATAAGACACAAAAAGACATAAGTAAATTATTAAGCTAAAGCAAGTTTTAGGTACAATATATTCTGAATGAACAGATATAATATATATATATATATTTATATAAATTTTTTCGTAATATTCTTATAAAAAGAAACTATGATGATGGATTAGAAATGGCCCTAGCAATAAAATATATAAGAAAGAAATGACACAAAATGATAGAGAAATCTTTCGTGAATTTACGTTTGTGATCAAGATGGACTTATTCATGAATATCTTTTCCTCCTACTGGACACAAAAAGAAACTCTATCTCCAACCCACGCAACTGCAAAGATTACTGCAGCAGTGTGAGCCTAAAGAATGGGATATAGGGGAGTAAAGCACAAACCTCTACACCTTAGTGTACCTCATGCGTGACCACCTGTTCTGTTTCCTTTTGGTGAATTCTCCCACATGATAATATGAAAAGATTCTGAGTACCTGAGGCCTCAGAGAAAAGCCACCCTGTCAATCCCATGCAGCTTGTACTGCACTATGACAGGAATGACAATTAATCATTTAGGCTCTTGAACTAATGAGATGTTTTGTTGTTAGAACGGCTAGCGCTATTCACTCTAACACGATGATAATGGTGTACCATGAAATAAGTAACATGCTTAAACAAAATTTCTACTTCAGTGAGGAGAACAATTCTAAACAGAGTGCATGAGAAAATTACCTGCATATGTATGCTTTATGAAGCCACCATGGAACAAAATGTTTGCATATATTATTGTTTGGAAAAAGTAAAGGTGCTATTTTTAAAATGTATTGCCTCAAATTCTAGCTGTATTAGAAAATCTGGTACCAGGCATTTTCTTGTTATGTAAATAAATTGAAAACTCAATAAGCTAAATGAAACAGATTTTTGCATAACTGGAAAACTAGCACTACAAGTCTGTGATACCTGGGACAAGAAAATAACAATAATATAGCAATGGCTATTTTGTTTTCTTGTGTAGAAGTATTTCACAGATTATGACAACCAGAAGACAAACCCAAAGAGAATAGAAATGTCACCTTTGATTGAGAAAACAGAAATTATTGTCAGGAATGCCTAAAACTGCTGTATTGTGCAAGACAGAGTATTTCAGTAACAGGAGTTACAATATTTTGCATAAGGACACCTTTAGATTTTTGACAGTCTTAGGATTAAACTCTATCAGGCTAAGAGGAAAAAAAAAACTGAGGAGTGCAAATATAAGTAAATTCAGATATCCCAAAGGCTTGGGATTATTTGAATCCCAACCACTCAACCTGGACAAAAGTTGACACTGACTGAAATATTCAGCAGGATGCACATAGGACGTGGAGGGAGATACAGATCATGTATTGGTCCATGGCATAGTCTGAACTCGCCTATAGGTCGTTCCAGACCCGCAATATCAAAGCTTGGAAAGACCTATCAGATGGATTAGGGTAGGAGAGGTTAAAATTGCACTTAAACCCTTATCGCAGACTCCATAGTAAATCAATTTTAATCAAATCCTTTGAAGACATTTTACAGACAAAGAAGAGCATTTTAAATATATGTGAAAACGTGAAGAACTCAGAATAGAAAAACCATTTCAAAGAGAAAAGCAAAGTAGGAAATCACTTGATTTCACAGTTCTTTTGTAAATGTCAATAACCACACTAGTGTTGATTTGGCTTAAAGGTAGGCATATAGGGCTGGGTACTTAGCTCAGTGGTCTGCTGCCTGACTTGCAAGCACAAGGTCTCGTGTTTGAACTCAGGTACCAAATAAATAAATAAAAAGTAGACCCATAAGTGAATGGAACGGAGTATCTCTGAATAGAATCACACACACACACACACACACACACACACACAAGTGGCCAATAAACTTTTGACAGTCATTAAGGCAATTCAATGGGAAACAAATAGTGTCTTCAACCAAAAGTATGAAAATGATGGGTAAACACATAATAATAATAAAATGAAACGCAATTTTACACTACATCCTACACAAACAGTAACTCAAGTAGATCAGACATCTAAATAAATGTGAAGGTGAAAACCGTAAGACTTTTGAAAGAAAGCAGAAGAATCTTACAGGTTATCCAGTGGGTAAATTTTTCTTAAATTGAATGAAAAGTGCACAAATACAACAGAACAAATGAGTAAATGTAACTTTTTCAAAATAGGAAACTTGTAGTATAAGAGCTTAAGATATATTAAGCACTTTGTAAATACCATGGAAGGAATAGAATATGTATTGAGAGGTCCAAAGCAAACAAAACATATTTGCTGTGTCAACATAAGTAAAACAGCAATAGGCTTGGGTCAAAAAAAAAAAAAAAGGCTCTATTTAAAGTTTGTATCTACCATTAAGTAGTTGAGTGCTCACGAATAAATTCTTCAGTTTCTAGAAGCCTCATCTTCTCCTCTTTAAAACTGAATAACTATTCCACATGTTTACTAAAAAGGCCACATAAGATAAGCCGTGAAAAACTGCCTAGATTTTGACACATAGCAGCTATATTATAATATATAGTCAAATCTAAATATCTCTTCAAGAGATTGTAATGTATATCTATTTCTTCACACAGAATAAATATATGCACTTTGATTTCTGCAAGACATCATATGTGATGTGTTGGATTTGCATGCAAATGTCTCCTGGCCTGGAAAGTGCTGCATGTAAAGGCAAACATCTTGTGACATCTGCAAAGCAATTTAAATCTCATCCCTGTAATCTTATGTTTCCTAACATGCTGATGGAAATTTTAATTTAATGCATGTAGCTATTGATTTGGTACAAATGGCTATAATACGTCCTTAGATGTAACAACTTTTTGAATTAGTTGGTAAGATTTGTAACAAGTGAATTAATATTACATAAATTTTTCACACCTAATAATCTCACGTGTATTTATCATTGCAGCTCATAAAATAATTCTACAATTGTAAGGACCTCCACTATTGTTTTGTTTTGTTTTAGTTTGGTTTGGTTTGGTTTGGTTTTGGTTTTTTGAGACAGGGTCTCACTATGTAGTTGAGACTGACCTGGTGCTTACTATGTAGCTCAGGCTGGTCTTGACTTCACAGCGATCCTCCTGCCTCAGCCTCCCGAGTGCTGTGATTACAGGTGTGCACCACCACACTCAGCTAACCAAATGTACTTTTAAAAACAAAATATTACAGGCTGAACCTCCACTGTTGTTGACATTTGTACCATAATAAACTTAGATTTCATTGTTTTCACAGGTTTTTTACAATGTTTAGTCTACTTCCGATGCATATATCGTCAGAATTTACTGAAAGCAAATCAGATACACACAAATTTATCTGCTTTGTCTAGAAAAATTAAACTTAATAGGGGTAGACTGATATCAATAATTTGTTTTATTTTAACATAGGAAACAACAACAAAAAAACATGCCTTGTGATCTATTAAAGGTAAATATATGGGGAAATGCTTTGCTTTCTCTGTGAATTAACATTTCCAAAAGAGATTTTTTACTTGACTTCTGACCTGAACTGTAACTTCCTGCAAGAATAAGAAAGCAAAATAATAATAATAATAATAAGGAAGTCACTAAAATAAGACATTACTAAATCATAGCAGTGATATGTTTTTCTTCCCTAAAATGTGGAGAGAAATACAATATAAATAAGAGATAGCTAAAATATAGATAGAAAAATAGATAGATAGATAGATAGATAGATAGATAGATAGATAGATAGATAGATAGAAGACTGATATTCTAAGACATGTTAGGATTATGGTCTAATACTTTAAAGACAAATTTTCATGAAGTCACAGATTTTTATGTGTGAAGTACAAACAGGGAATTATCTTTATAAAATGAGAGAAAATTGCTAGTATTTTTCAAATGTACCCTTGACATTTTGAAAAGTGCAGTAATGGATCTGTCCCCATGGAGACAAATATTTTACCCCTCATTTCTGGAACCAAAATTCACCACATTATGATTACCCAGATCTGATCCAGTCTTTCTAGTCTGGCTAGGGAGTTTGTATGATTATAAAGATATGAGCAAGTTAAAAGTAAAGATTTGAATTAAATATTTTCATTTTCCTCCCTTGCAACTGATATTCTATATCATTAAAAATATGTAATATTTTTACTTTGTGTTTTTCAAGATAAAATGTTTTTTATTCAATAAAATGAAAGATTCTGTACACCATGACAAGCTGTGATCAATCTTAAGCCTGAAGGCTAAGAACAGCACCCTGTGCTTCTTCCAATGAGACACAAAGATTACTTACAAATATCCTGAGTTTGTCTGCATTTTATCCCGAAAAACACAAAATGGGACAAAAATTTGAATGAGAGAATTGCACACTCATTATTTGATATGTGCCTTTATTTTCTCCAATTTAAATCATTAAGTCAGATAACATAAGCAAGGATGGTTTATCTAGCGCTTAAAATGAAATAGCTGTTCAGGATGTGTTCACCAAATATTTTCATGTATTTATTTTGTATTTATTCCCTTTGTACACACGGTTACATTTCAGAGTCGGAAAATCTTACAGGATTCAAGTAGGCCTCTGATTCACAGGACATTGCTATTCTAAGCCTGGCTCATGTGGCTGCAAGATATTGGTAGGCAGGGACTGAATCACTTTGTTGGTTTGTTTGTTTGTTTCAGGAACTAAACAGTATCCCTGATGTTGTAATAATACCATTTTTTTCTGTTCTGAATTAAATACATTAGTCTAAGACAGAGCACCAGGTAGAGAAGAGAGGCGGGTTCTTTCCCAGGTATACATCATGTGGCCCCCGTCCAGAGGAAGGGGCCAGAAAAGCCTCTTAGCTTTTAAAATTCTAGTTTTAGCTGTCAACCAACCAAACGAGTAAACGTGAAAGAGAATCACTTCCTTTATGTCTAGGTTTGTTATGTACATTTTCTTCACTTGTGAAACAAGAGAGACTGCCAAATTCCACCGTGTACAATAAAGCTGTACATATGAGGAAGGTTATATATATAGATATACACATACACACACACACACACACACACGCATATATGGCAATGTTGGAATAGATGAGATATATTATAAGCAGGAAAAATATATATACACATACAAATACTAAATATATAACTGTTTTCAATAAAAGCACCCCCTTTTTTGAGTGCATATAAGCAAGAATGAGTTCCTAGTTAATGAAAACAAGTTCGTTATATATAAAACAGTAATAAGTCCAATGACAGAATTCTTGAAGTAATAAAAATTAAAAGTAAGCAGAATAATTTATATGGCCAGATGAGTAAGAGTAGCACCACTGGCAAGAATGCTGTTAATACATGAATATGTCATAAATAAAAATAAAATTTCAGCACAGGAGTGCAGCTTAATTCAAACCTTGAAAGAATAGCGCATCATGAAGTCCCATCAGCACACAGAAGCTACCGCATCACTGCATCTCTTTATGCGAACCTGTACTCTCCTGGTTGTTTGTTCTATCTATTTATTTATCAATTTATTATGAAAGGCTGGTTTCTATAATGGAAGTTTAATCGTGATAAATTATAGTATTAGCTTTTCCTGTTGAGTTAAGTAAAAAGCCACATAAATTAATAATCTCCCAAGATCTATGATTACTTCACTTTCTTGAACAGATTTGCTGCTCACGAGCAAGAATTTTGATGAGATACCATGTTGTCCTAAATCTCTTTCCTCGAAAAAATGTGAATAGATAAAACATTTACAGGACTCCAAATCCACAGGGATATAAACGGGCAAACAGCTGACAGAACGTGGACAGCTTTTTCAGACCCTGTGGAATCCTGAGGTTACCGTCATCAGATCCAAAGCCTGAAGCCGGAAAGGAAGCACAGAACATAAGCTGTTGCTCAGGAGGGTGGAATGCAGGTGGACATGGAGAAGAGCTCAGCTAGGGTTTTCTGGAAAATTGGTGAGAGGTGAAAGTGCAGCGGCAGCACAGCACGAGTCTGAGAGTCACACGTACTGCAGGAGTTTGCTGGCCGATGGTTCAGAAAATTCTGAGAGATTCTTGAGAACCTCCTCTGTATGCAGTACTGGGAGAAGGAAACAGGAAATGCCGTGAGAGGGCCGCCAAGCTCCGCTGAGAGATCGCCAGCTTCCCTATTCAGATAGAACCTTGGCCTGTAAATGGGAAGATGCTACCTAGAAATAGAAGGAGTTCTTGGGGCAGGGCTGAGATCTCGGTGTAGCTAGGGTAAGCTCAGCCAGGCAACTAGAGCAATAAAAATGATTCCTTTTCTACTCCTCCTCCCCTTCCTCTCTTTCTCCTTTTCCTCCCCTCCTTTCTGTCTCCACCTCCTTCTCTTCCTCACACCCCTTCAAAATAAAAAATAACAACTAACAAATAATTTGCAAAAACAGAGGGAAGTCCAAAAGCTATGGGAGGAATAGGCATTGAAATAGGAAACCCTCTGAAAGCCTCTACCCTAAACATAGCCTAAACATAAAGTAGAATTAGAAGAATTTGAAATGATAATGCACTAAGGATATCCACTACAACGTCAAGACTGCAAAGCAGGTTCACAGATGAAAAGACCTCCACCCCCAGAAGTGAGAAGAGGGACATGCTCGTGTCTAGGCATGAACTCGATGTACTTTCACCCCTTTTGTCGTGTGCACGATGTTCACCTTCCAAGAACAAATAAGAAAGATTACAAAAAATCAAGAATAAAATAGCACAATCCTAGAAATAAAGCAATCATGAGAACCAGTTGCAGCACGGACTTTTCCCGGGCCCATGAGAGCACTGAGGTCACAGGATAAAGTGCGTTCCCCAGATCTGGAGAATTAGGCACATCCACTGAAGTAAGTCACCCTAGAGTAGCCTACCTAGAGCAAGAAACACCAAGGATCACTTACCTAGCAAGGGTTAGGAATGTCCACAGGATGTGTACTGACCAGGAAGTGAGAAGATAGCAGGGACAGCTCTCAGAAAAGATCCCCAGATTTTATCTTCCAGAAACAATACCAAGTTTTTGTTGGGGATCCCAGAAAGCTCCCTAGTAGACCTAACAGGGAGAAGGTACAGAAAAGCCATTGAGCAAACCCCTCAGACCCTTCTTTAACAAACCCCTCTTCTCCAAGATGAAGGCCTTCACTAGACAGCAATTCTGAAACCTCATCTCATGAAGGGCAAGGAAATTCACTTAGCTGCTTCCGCATTCCCATCTGACTAAAGGAGAACAAAAGCTGGGCGTGGCCAACGGGGAAGAGAGCTGCCAGGAAATACACGACACTGAGAGCGTGAGAGCTACAGAAGATGTAGGAGGAAGGGGAGACAAGAAGCACTGAACAGACCACCCCGGAACAGGCTGTTTAGCAACTGAGGTTTATTCAGAAGACTAGAGAACGCCTTCTCCTATCCATTGCCTAACAGCACTAATGAGCGTGCAGTCTATGGAGCTGTAAGACGTGGGCCCTCTCTAAAGAGTTCTACAAACATAACCCGAAAGCCAGGTGGAGGCAAAGCAAATTCACTGGAGTAATTTTAAGTCTCTGGTGACTATAGCTAAAGTGAGCATTAAAGGACTCTTAACTCTTAACCGATTGATTTAAATCCTCATGCTCAAGACCTATGCTTCGTGTAAGCAAACGGGCGCAATCCTTATACAAGTTGCTTGATAAATAGAATCTACCCCGTTTAGTATTAAACATTCTGACTCACTTGTATTCTTATTCAGGCCTGTTATTAGTTTCAAAATTTACATACTTATTTATTTTGGCTTGAATGGCCACTTGGAGTAAAATCATCAAAAAAATTAAAAACCAGAATTTAAAGCAGACAAATTGAAAACAGGATTAGAAGTGCAGATAGTAGTTTCTCTTGGCCAAATTCCAACTGGGGGAGTGAATAGGGAGCTTCTGAGATGCTGCTAACACTCTTCTCTGTCAGCCGGTTATTGGTTTGGGTTTACACTGATATACCACGCATCTTTTTTCTTATGCATATTATGCTTCATAAAATGTTTTAATAAGAATACGCTATGGATTAGGTCCCTGCCAGATGTTTTCATTAAATATCAGTCCATGTTCACGTTCTTCCCTTCACCTTTCACGAAGAAAGTCGTTCCCTTCTTTTTCCCCTACAACAAAGCCTTAAGACAATAATAAATTATACTGAACATATTCAGGCATACAAGAAATACAATTAAAAAGAATTCAAGTCGTGTATCAATCTCAGTTGGCTTTAAAATGATATAAGTAACTGGGATATCAATTTGATGCCGAGAAATGATGTAGTGACCTGTGGATTTCCATTCGTCTTAGTAACTGCAAACATGCTCGTAGTTCAGTCTTGCATAGGTCATCGAAAGCCAGCTTCTAAGATGAAATAGGTGAGAAACTTGCTGTCCAGACAGAGAGCTTCGGTCCCTACCTTCTAAGTGCATCCTGTAGCCAAAGTACTGTGACTGGAAATATTCTCTGTGTGTTGCCCCGTACAGAGGTCTGGGCCCTTCATTTGTGCAGAAGTAGCAGCAACGTTCTCTTTCATTTCAGGTCTTTGAAAATACCTCCGGCTCTCTTGCTGCTTTTGTCCCCAACTAACCTTTACTCCAAAGGCTCAGATCTTTTTCCATGCACCACCCTCTCTCTACCTGCAAAAGACTCCACTTGCACAGGCTTTAAAAAATAAAGACTTAAATACCAGGAAAGACATCATAAGATATCTCTGATTAAGTGTTCATTTTATGATTTAGTAAGAATATTTTGGTACATTGTTTTTCAGGGGAAGATGCAGGACAATGATTAAAGCGTGGCATGCCACTGCACAGTAAACAAATACTGTCAAGGGAGTCGAAGCTCGCTTACCTATGGGGAGTGTGTTTTAGTAAGTACCAAAGGAGAAACTGGCTTCAACTTAATGAAATATTAAACATGATTTTAACAGAATGTTAAAAGAAGTCATGCTTAATTTTTACAGATTCTTCCCCAGCAACTGAAGTTGTTTGAAGCCTCTCTTCTTAAAAACATTACTAAATTTTCATTTAATATTTTAGATATGTTGCAATTTCATTATTTTTGAATATATTTTAATTCATTACAATAATACAAGCTGTATGTGTAAAAAGTGAAATCACTGTACTCATTTAATAAAATTAAAATTCACAATTTTAGGCTCATTTTCTACATATGTATTTTTAGGTATTGAATATACAAGAACAAATTTCTAATTAGTTGCATAACTGCTTAAATACAACTACTAGATTTTCTAATAAGACAATATAGATACTCAAGGTTCTTCTTTGTACTCCATTTTTCTCCCGGTTTTGTTTGTGTTTCTTCAGGTTGTGTTTTTTTTAATGGTTGGCAGGGTGGGGAGAAGAGGTTCCGTGGAAAGGTAGTGAAGAAGGGCGTATGAAGGGGAGACTTTATTGTACAGAATGGTCATTAACTGTGATGCAAACGCCAATGTTGCCATGGAAACCACTGTCCACTACAGAATATGCTAGAGCAATTTTTGAACCATTTGTCCATTTGATTAATTATGTCTTTGTGCCGAAGGCAGCTTGGCTTGATTGTCTCATCATGTATTAGAGAAGCTACTGCTCTAACAAATGGGCCTATTGTTTTGGACCTATTCATTTTGGTGCATCCCTGCGAGCTGATAGACATTTCAACAAAATGACTGTTCCTTAATGAGCTGCAGACTGTCAGAATTGCTTAGGGCTTCACATGAGGCACAGACCACGGTCATGACAGCCTCAGTTATTATGACAATGAGTAGGATGTCTATAAAAGAGTCCATATAAATACAATGACCCTCATTTTGATATCACATAGTTGCTTTTTAATTATCAAACCTATGTATATTATGGTCATAAACCAGTCTTCAATTTTGCCCCAACATAAGCTATAGACTTTTCTGACAAGCTGAATTAACATAACCACCAAATCAAAAAGAATGAAATATTTTGCATAATTTGATACAATTGTTCTTGGTTCCTATCTGAAAATATTATTAATGCCGTTATGAGAACTGGCTAGTGGAAATAAAATCACATTTGTGCTATAGTTTGAGGTTATCCGTGGTGAGTCTTTAGCACTCTAAAGTGGTGCAATCTAATTTTACTTGAACATTCCCCCCAAAGAAAACGTTTCTAAATAGTAAAGCAAGAATTTAAAAACCACTTGAGGAGGGATTCATAATATTTAAACACACACACACACACACACACAAAACACTTTTCTAACACTCTCGTGCACATGAAATGGTGAAATAATCACCTACTCTGAGTGTGGAATAGTCACCTGTTGATTTGCCTTGAAGATCAGAGTACGGTGAGTCCAAAGTCAAAGCATCTTTCACAGGGATTAGTATCCAATAACAATCTGTTCTTCTGCCCACAGTAAATTGCAGTAACTCTTCTAAAAAAGAGAACATACTGGTAATTTTTATTTCATGTCTGCTCAAAGCCAGAACAAGATCTTCTGAACAGTTATATACACTTTATAAGAGAGATAAGGGTATGACAGTTATAGCCAGACTCAACATGTGTAAAACATCCCCTTTACCAAAAGTTAATTATGAGAAGAGCTCCCCACATGCTTTTAAATTGTGTATTTCAGTTTTGCTTCTCTAGACCTTTAGTGTAGGGAGCAGTTATGGACACCACTGTACATGGCATGTGTTTTAACTATGTCTCCAGACAAAATCAGTGGTTAAGTTGTGTCTCTAAAAAATCACAGATGGAAATTACCACTCTGTAGCTACCAACAGCACACTTAATCAGTTAATAACTGGAGATTAAACTTAATTCAGATTAATTTGTATTAGTATAGAGTTGTAAATCATTTGCTTTCATATTAATTTACATGTTGTCTAGACATGACATCATGTTGATTCTTTGTGTGGTTCAACTACTAATTACAGATTTTAAGGGTAACAGATGCAAACTTTTTGTTTAATTCTCTCAAAATAAGTTAACACTAGAGTGGTGGTCTACTTTGCTTCAGGTCAGAAAACAATTTTAAGCTTGGTATAAAAGTAGGTATTAGAGTAAAACACTTGAATAAAAATTAATGCATTTAGCACAACAAAGTGTTTGAAAAAGATAAGCAGAGATTTAATAGCTGGTAAAGGAAATTGTAGAAAAAGACAAAAATTGTGGAAATGACACCAAAATCCCCCCAAATCAATCAGTAAATAAGAAGCTGAACCACTATTAGAATGATTGTCACAGATTTCAGTGTGAGTTTCTATTAGCTCCTTTCAAAATCTAAACCTTACAAAAGGAGTAACTGCTCTATGGAACACATTTATTTGATTCTGATAATTCATTTAATTTTAATAACTTTTAGACTTCTCAGAATTTAATGCTTTTAATTTACTGAATACTATAGGGAATTGTGGTAAGAACTAAAACAACAAAAGTAAATAGGACACATTTCCTTCATTTCTTAAAAGATCACTTTCCAGGAACCAAGAATAAACTTGTTGGGTTTATATTCAGGTTGAGAAAACAACATCTAAATTAATTCATTTACTAGATTATAAATTTTCTTTAAAACCTAAAGACTACTAAGAAAACCTAACCCTTCAATCTTACTTTTTCCTTATTTGGCTTATATTTAGAATTTTAAATGCACAGAAATTTAATAAAGTTAATCATTTTTTTCCATTTTTAATTTCCTCATTCTTTCCCTAAGAAATGAGCTTTCTCATTCACAAGACAAATTCTACAGAGACCAAGGTATTTTAAATCAATGTCAGTCACATATTAAGCCTTTAAAAACCCAATGTTTATTAGCATAATATCTATTTTCTTTGCTCAGAAACAGTACTCTTTGTGTTAACCCAAGAAAATCATTACAGAAAATAAAATGATTCATAGATCTTCTATTCTTGGATGGGTGTAGAAAGATAAAATGATAATGTAATACAAATATTGCTACATGTATTTTATGTTACATTTAAAGCATTAACATTATGTCCATTTTATTAAGTAATTCTACTATTTCTATAAATTATATGAAAGACTTTCCCTCCTATTAAAATGTTTAAAATTTTAATCTTCATGAAAGTATTTTTAAATGTTGGTCAGTATTAAGATAAGGATTATTCTACTTATATATCTGTACACCTATGATTATACTATTACTTTTGCCACCTATGGATGATTCTAAATTTGTGAGACTTTACATAAAGTTTAATTTTCAAATTTGAACTTCTTAAAAATTTGAAAATTATTTTAAATTTAAAATTAAAACTTGAATAAATGCTGCAAATATAACAGAAGGAGTATCTGTAAAGAAGTTGGATGTAACCAACCTACTCCATTATTGAAGAGGATTTTCAGACTTCGAGATGATTTCAGTTATCAAGATAGAACTTTCCAATTTCTTTGAACATTATTTAACACAAATATATATTTTTATATGCCTTGGATAATTGAAGTAGCATGCTAATTGTTTCCTAGCTTGGTTTTGCACTAAATCAATAGGCATATAAATTACAGTGAGGATTTTAAATGGGATTTATAAATACATCCAAATCACACCAAGGATTTAAGTTGCTGTCTAGATGCAAATATGCAGTGAGAAAATGGACATTCCAGATTTAGCAGAATAGTTTTCTATAAAATTATCTTTCCGTGCTGCAAGGAAAAGATTTATTTTATTCACTTGGTGTTGTGGTTCAGATCTACAACCCTTCACAAGCCCCGCGTGTTCACAGGTAGGGCTTTCAGGAGGTGACTGGATGTTGGGAGCTGCAATTTCATCAGTGGATTAATCGATCAGTGAGTTCTTAGTTGAATGTACTCTCAGAAGTAGCGCCTCATCGGAGGAAGTGAGTCCCAGGGTGTGCCTTGTGTTTGGCCGCAGAAAAGCTGACAAGTACAGCACACCTCTGACTCACCCTATGCTTACCTGAGGCCACAAAAGGCCAGCTTTCTTTCCGATGGGAGTAGGTAGCTGTAAAATCTCACTTTGCCACATTTAAACATTTCTTAAAGTTTTATTTAATAACCTCTCATTATGCTCACCAGCACCGACAGCATATGAAGTGATAATCCGTAGCAGCTGAAATGTAAAACTGATTAAACCGTTATAAACAACCCCCAACAGGGTTGGATTTCAGAGGTCAGTAATTCCAGGAGATGGTATCACTTTTCCTTAGTCTCCTTGTTGGGAGACCTTTTCCTTCTCAGGGCGTTACTTTTGAAATTTCTCTGAAGTTTCTTCAAACTCCATCTCCCATCCTCCTGCTGCATCCCGCCTCCCTTGAGCAACTGCCTAGCTGGCCACCCCTTGGGACATAAGCCAGGGGATCTGCCTTGAAGCTTCACTGCACTGACCTAAGTACTGGATCCTAACAGTGAAGGAGTCTAAATATCTCCACTTCAAACTTCAAAACGTTGTAATGCTACGCCTCCTTTTTCAAATATGGTTGAACATGGTCGAAACAACAGGCAAAGATGATGGAAACTCTGAAATGCCTCTTCCTCCGCTACACATTCATGTCATGTTCTCATAAATCTGTTTTATTTCTTCTTTTTGGTTTCATGCCTTTTATTTCTATTCTTTGTCCTATCCTATCCTATCCTATCCTACTAGTTAGAACTTCCAGCGCTATGATAATTATGAGCAACAGCAGCACACGTGCTTGCTTTGTTCTGATTCTTAGGGGAAAATTTCAGTCTTTCTCCGTTAAGGATGATGACAGAACTTTTTTTTGTTGTCCTTGTTAGATGGGTTAAAGAATTTCTCCTCCATTTCTTATTTTCCAGAAATTTCATCATGAATGAACATGGAATGTTTTCAATTTGTTTTTCCTAGTTTGAATGGTATGATCATGTGACTTTTTTCTCTTAGTCTAGTGGATTACATTAATTGATTTTCAAATATTAAGCTAAACTTCCATCACAAGAAGATATAATATTTTGTCATATGTAATATAATTTGTAATGTTGCTTGTTTGCTAAAATTTTAAGGACTTTTTGTCATTATTCATTAGTTGCTGGTCTTTCCTTTTGTTTTTTGTTGATATTGCTACTTTTGGTACTTTCTTGGTTGATATCAAGCTAACACTAACTTCATAATATGAACAGGAGAAGGTTATTTTTAAGCAATGTTTTCTTCCTTCCTGGAAGAGATTATGATATTGTTTCATAAATGTTTGGAAGATTTTATTTTCAAATTATTTTATTCTATAATTTAGTTTTCTAGTATTTGAATTTTTTATTTTTCTATTATTTGTTTTTAGTTTTATTTCTTTGTGTCCATTGTGTATAATTTTAAATTTTTAAAGTTGGTTGAGATTAGTTTTACAGCCCAAGACATGTTTCCCCTTGGTATATATCTATAGCTACTTAAAAATAATTTTCAGGTGGTGTTGGGTAGAATGCTCAATATATAGTCAGTTAAATTGTTGGTAAGTGGTACTGAATTCCAAATTGGTTTTTATTTTCTTCAGTTTTATTTGCAAAAGGAGTGCTGAAATCTTCAAATATAATTATGATTTGATCTTTTTTCTTTCCATGTTCTCATGTTTGGTTTTGGTTTTGTTTGTTTGTTTGTTTGTTTGTTGTACTGGATCTAACTCAGGTCCTTGCATTTGCAAGGCAGGTGACAGAACCACTGAGCTAAATCCTGAGCCCTCTCAGTTTTTGTTTTAACATATTTTGGACCTCTGCTTTTGATTCACACACAATTAGGAATACTCTGTCTTCTCAATAGAGTGAATTAACCTTTTAATCATTAAGCAGGGTCCCTCTTTGTCTCCTGAAATTTTCTTTCAAGTCTGTTTCATCTGGATAACAGCCTTTCTTTTCCTTTGAAAATGTTTGGTGAAATATCATTTTCCCTCCATTTTACTTTCAATTTGCAAGTACTTTTATATTTCAAGTAAGTTTACTAAGTAAAGCATACTTCTGAGTTATGCTTCTAATTAAGACAATCTCTGACAATCTCTGTCCTTACTTAACACATTTGGCCATTTATATTAAATGTAATTATTAATAACAGGAGTGAACCATTATTTTATTTTATATTATTTCTTGTTTTTCCCCTTTTTCCTATTTGTAAATTACTTGAACATCGTAATGATTAAGAGATTGATCTAGCTACGGTGTTTAAGAGCTTACTGTTTTGAGAGATGCTTTGGCGTGCCTATATCATAGATTTCATCTCTATAACTTTCCATTGTCTACCAGTGTCAAAACTTTTACCAGTTTTAGTCAAGTATAATAATCTTATCTCCTTTAATGTTCTTTTACATACATCATTCCACTCATAATATAGTTTTCTTAGATAATCCGTTTACATATATCGAGCAACACATGAGGCAGTATTTGTAATCATTGTATCTGTTATTAAAAATATACAAAAATTTATAAAATTCAAAAGAAGGAAAGCCTATTGAATTTATCTATACTTTGCTTGCAATAGATTGTTTTCTGTCCTGATCATTCAATATTTCATTTTTTATAATTTTATTTCTCTTTTGACAATCTCCTTTAGCCATCCTCTCAAGGTTTGTCCACTGACAACAAATTATTTTAGTTTTTCTTCATTTGACAACTGATTTTTCCTTTCATCGCTATAGGATCTTTTTACTGGTACAGCATTCTGGGTTCATTTACTTTTCCTTTAGTACCTAAAAAGTACTGTGCTGTTTCCTTCCATTTTTCTTGGCTTCTCATAAGAAAATTATGTCACATAGCTCTCTCCAAAATGTAAGAGATCATTTTTCTTCGCAAACTTTCAAGGTTTTTTATTTCTTTCTCTAGATCTTAGAGATGTATTTTTTATTTTCTCGCTGTATATTTCTTTGAATATATATGTGTATAGTGTCTTGAAGCATATCTCTCCTGCCAAATCTGGAAAACATTTTCAGACATTATTTTTTAGCCTCTCTTTTGGTCAAGACGTCAGTGACACGAATGCTAAGTTTTTGTTAATTTTATAGGTTTCTGAGGTTCCATTCATTTTTACCCATTATTAACTTCCCTCTCTTGTTAAGACTGGGTCATTTGTATAATGCTGTTTTCCTGTTTACTGATTCTGTTCACCATGTCTGTTATTGAATTTGTCCACTGGTCTTTTTATATCAGTTGTTTTATTTTTAAATTCTAAAATGTTTATCTTTTCTTTACATCTTTTCTGTTTTTCTGAGATTATTTCTTTGCTGCAGCTTTCTTACCATTTATTGTAATCTGTTTAAAGTGTGTTTGTAATTGATCACTGAAGCGTGTTTATTTGAACAGATTTAAAGTATTTGTCGGATAATTCTAACTTCTCTTTTCTGTACATGTTGACATGAATTGATTGTGTTTTGCACTTACTTTGCAATCTTCTAATTCATGGTATGTTGAGTGATTTTTTTATTTAAACTAAGACATTTATCTATTCATATTTTATATGAATGGCCAAATCTTATTTGAACCCGAGTTTTAGTCTCTTTTTTCTGATATTGCTCCAGAAAGAAAAGAAGAGAAACAGAAACGATGCTTCATTACTGACACAAAGGGGTAGAAATCTATTTTCTTCACTCTACTTCCACTGATGTCAATAAATACTGAAAGTTTTCTTTTTTGCCTGGCAGTGTGGGAATTCCAGGTTTGCTACTCTCCACTATCAGGGTAATAGATGTGATCTGATTACATGTAGGCAATGATAAATACTATGATTCTCCATTAAGGCCTTGCTTGATACAATTCTAGTGGAGATCTTCAAGGTATACTTAAGGATATAAGTTCCAACTCTTACTCGGCCTTCTGTGACATAATTACAGTGTAAATACTGAATTACTTCGCTATAGCCTTGCGGGAGTCTAGTTTTTCTACTCAGTCTTTGTCAATACAGTCAGGGTGGAGGTTGTATATCCCTCCCATCCTACTCTATTTAGGTAAAACGCTTGTTGTCTAAAATCTGTTTACTTGGATAGGCTGTCCACTTTATATTCCTTTGCTTAAAGAGAGAGACTATTCTCTATGTTCATTGGTATTTCTCTGTTAATAGCTTATTCAGATTTAACCCGTTATGTATGTGGTATAAAGAAAATTGAGTATACTCACCACAGTCTGTCCTTATTTCTTAAGGTCTTTGGTTAGAATTCCATCTTCTCTCTTTCAGAGTCTTGTGTTTGCTTTGCGTCAAGGTTTCATCTGTACTTATGAAAATAATAGCAAAAGTATGTCTAGCAAGAAATAGAAATCTCAGAAGTGTATTTTGAATGATTGATTTTGGCAGGTATATATTGTGGATATTTAGTCAAATAATCTCAAATCTCAGAAGCTTACAACAACAGTTTTTGTCTCCTGCTAGATTATTTTCAAGTCTGCTGTGCTTCTTATTATAACCGTGTCAACTCAAGTTTTCTGATCCAGGATTGTGAATCTGTTCCACTTGTGCTCTCATTCTGGAACCAGGGCTGAACTAGCAACTCTTCTGATGCAGACTATTTTTTGTGGTAAAAGCAACAGTAAGAATCCAACAGATATGTGCAGTGGCTATTAATGCTTCTTAGTACTGGTACAATGTTCCAGTTATTTTAAAGAGGCCAGAGCAAGTCACATGCCCAAACTCAGTCAATTGGGTGGAGATGTTAATTTCTTTCACCAGGGACAGACAAATCTTGCAGCAAACCATAACTATATAACCATCAAATGAGTACCTGAATATAGGTAAAGTTCTTTCATTGTAAAATAATCAGAAAATTCTCAAACTATACACGGATTGAAAAGAAACCCAAATTCATTTAGTAAATATGATGACGTAAAGAATGTGTGAAAGTACATTTTGTGTTCAAGATGCAAAAGCCATCAAGGCAAAAAGTGGTTTGATGTTACCTTGAGGAACTTTTCACACTTGTTAAAAAATATAAAAATAACCAGCAATTAACTTAGGGTATCAAGTAGGCCACTCAAACTTATGTTAGTTATCAGTTTAATTTTTTATGTGAATATCACGAAAGTTTTCTCCAGGCCATTCCTTTACTACCTACTAATACTTTACTTTGCATTTCTTAATCTCTATTGAAATGTGAACGTATCTGTGGAGACAGAGAGATCCCTAAAGATATCTATATACCCTATTGTCTCAAAAAATTTTACATTAAAACCAAACTTAGAATAATTCATAGAATGATAGGTGGGGAAAAGAAGGATTTTTAGGCAGCTGGAGTGAGAAGAAAAATTAGAAAGAAACCGTTCTCTACTGGGAACTATTTTAAGTAAAGAATCTGGGGCAAAATTTTACATAGCTGCTTCTTTCTAAATGAGTGAATTGATTCCCATCCCTACAAATTCAGTAGTGAGTTTATGTGAATCTCAGAAAGGATTCTAGCCTAAAGGAAGGCATACAGCACAGAGGGATATAACATGTCTGTATGGATTACCTTTGCTTTGTTTTATGTCTTGCTATCTGATGATAATTTCATGTGCTTTGTGCTAGTTACCTTTGCTGATACACAACCAGATCAAATAAATAGAATTAAATACTTTTATTATTCAAAATTACTCTATACAGTAGTAGCGAAGAAATGTATACGTAGTCTGATCCTGTTATTCCTCTGTAACTTCTTGCTTGAAACATTCTAGTGATGATGAGATGCTATTGCTTACAGTTAAAAGAAAGAATTTTTTCTAACGCTTTGGGAAGATACATAGAAGGGAACAAAATAAAACACAAACAGCGAGATAGATCTTTGCCAAATGTGAAGAACAATAAGGATGGAGGAAATATTGCAGATAGCTAAATTAATTAGAAATTATTTTTAAGGCAGTTAAACAGAGCTGAACCCTCAGCATAGAAAAATAGTTGAGGCACACTCACTGGTTAGCATTATAAAAAGAAAAGCGGTACTACTTCCCCTAGAGATGAATAGCAGTGATTGCTATTCCAAATAGTCATCAATCTGCCTAGCCAACGTCCTCTTCATGTACGACTTCTTTGCCCATTTGATCCCCATTTAATCAATATTACCTGGGTAAATGTACTTGTAATCTTATTGTTTGATCATGGTTTTGTACCAACTCATGCCCACCTTGTAATTCTCCATTGGGTCTTATAGTTTTATCTCACTTCGAACACACCTCATCTTGTGCCTTTATGCAATAAAATACTTTTGAAAAGCAGGATGGGTGGACAACCCACTTTAGCAGCTCCCTTCTGTCTCTCTTAGGCAGAAGCTATCTTTCTCTCAATAAATTTTTCTTCCTCTTAATCTCCATTGTTCCTAGAATTCATTCTTCAACTTTAGAGAATGTGAAGTCGTGTTTGAGATTATGTAGCAAGTTTGGAGTTATAATATTTCTCTTTTTATTATTTTTGCTTATTTGGATACCATTTTTGGATTATTTGCCTGATGTAATTTTTTGGATTACTTGGTACCCTATATCAGAACATCTGAGGACAGAGGGGAAGGGGTTGCAAAAAGAAAATGTGTCATATACATGGACCAACTACTTACAGTGAATGTATTTATGCTTTATTGCAAACATGTGATAATAAAACAAGAAATAAATGAAACATGCAATTCCAAAAAAGAACATTCTTATACTGAGTTCAAATTGTCTCTTTTTTTTCAAGTTCCCACCTAGTATTATAATAAGAATTGTTCATTAGAGTAAGAATAGTTTTCTTATCACTGAAGCACAATACCTAACGCACACAACTCTAAGGAGGAAAGGTTTATTCTGGTTCCCAGGTTGCAAAGGTTTCAGTTCACGATCAGCTAACTCCAAAGTAAGGTAAAATGGCAGAGGGGAATCACAGAGGAGAAACAGCTCATCCTATGACAAACAGGAAGTAGAGAGAGAGAGAGAGATCAGGAGGAAAGAGGGAGATACACCTTTCCAGGCCGTGACTTCAGTGACCTACCTCCACCCACCAGACTTTAACTCCTATGATGACATTTATCTATGAGCTCATCAGTTGACTAATTCATTGATGAATATCATATTCTCATGACCCTGTCATTTCCCCAAAGCCCCTCCTATGAGTGTATGCGGCTGTGGAAAATATCTAGACATTTTTCCTTTTCTAAATTCTACCTAACAATAATAACAACAATAAAACCTATTAAGTAATTGTGATCAGCACATAAGGCTCCCAGAGTTAATTAAATCAATGTACTCTTTAATTAATTTACTAGACATTAAAACAGTATCAGACAACTAATATGTTAATCAATATATTATGACTAGATTGAGGGGATCTAGATTAAAGAGCATAACCAGCGGGACAGATTCTATGCTACTGGGGAAAGGGGCTATGTGGTGAGGAAACAAAAATATTTCAAAAGTGTATTTGATATAGACTTTAAATTCTAACTAGAATTCTAGTGTGTAAATTGGGGGCAAGAGAGTAAGAAGGATGCAATTGAAAGAAACTAAAATGAATGCAAGAAGAGAAGATGAAGCACAAAAAGCCCCTGTAAAAGTCAGTTAAGGTTGTCATAATACAAGAGCACACACTGGGTGATGTTATTTATTTCTCGTATCTGGATTGGCTAGAAATACAAGATCGAAGTGTTTTCTTGGTTGCTTTCTCCTGAGGCCTCACTTCCCAGTATAAAACCTAGATTAAGAAACAACATCTATAATCTTCAGGGAGTTTTTCTTAAAATTGGTGGAACTCAGGGCTACTTTACTGTAAGTATGGACCAAAATATTACATAGCTTACTATTAAGATGGAAAAATAATAAATGACCTAGACATATGGGCTTCCTTTGAGGTCAAGGAGTAAATAAACTTACAAAATTATTAGAATGGAATATAAATATAGAATACAGATAGGATATAAATATAAACAAGCCACATTTATTTACATCCAGTTAAGCATCCCAAATCAAAATGTTTGGTGTGATTAAGTACTTTTTAATACAGAACTAAACTGTTGTTCCACTTGTCTGCAGGAATCTGAATGTTTGCAAAATACCTGAGGGAAAATATTTATGTGCACTAGCTACATTTTGTTTCATAATTACTAAGAAAATGTGAATATTAATCAAAAAAGAAATCAGAATTTCTAGTTTTCCTGGCTGAATGCAGTTGTGTGGTTTGTTTTTCTGTGTGATAAATTGACAAACATGTCTGCCATTTCCTTCATTTGATTTAAAATTGCATAGTTCATGGAGATTTAAAAATGAGACAATGTGAAATAGAAAAGCAAAAAGACAAGCATGTTAATTCACAACTTAAAATAAGTTCTTCTGCCCAAAAAAAGGAAAAATATTTTGAGATTTCTCTACCATAATTTTTTGTTTGTTTTCTGGGAGGGGTTTTCTGAGACAGGGTCTCACTATGTAGTTGCGACTGACGTGGAACTCACTATGTAGCCCAGGGTGGTCTTGAACTCACAGCGATCCTCCTGCCTCAGCCTCCCGAGTGCTGGGATTACAGGCATGCGCCACCATGCCCAGCAACTCATTTTAATTCTTTTTTCATGTCCTTCCCTTCTCCTCTCTCCCTTCTACCTCACTCCTCCACTTTTCCTTTTCTAAAAATCTCTCTACCATAATTTCGTATACCACCCAAGTCATATGAATTCATCATATAATTAAGTATTTTCTGGCCTTATTTCTGACAGCTGAGTGCTTATGCTTTTTAATTCTTGTTTAATTTAATATATTTGCCTATCACAGTGATCATGTTATTAAAACATTTTAGTTTTTCCTATCAAATTTTATTAAAGAAAATGCAAAGTTAATTTAGCAATGGTAAAATGCTCCTAAAAAGAGTCCTCCTATCATTTGCAAGTTCATACTAAGCATTGAGCTGTACTAGAGAATATTTTTTCATGAGTGATAATAGTGCAGTCCAACTCCTGTGTAAAACACACACTATAAGGACATTCATTATGTCAACATCAAGGCAATGATTCATTCAAACCTCAGGTAAGTGGAAAACATAATGTGCACTAACAATGGTTTACTACTCTTGGTCCACTTCTAAGAATCAATATTACATTGAGTTATTAGGAAGTCTCATTTGAATGAAAATAGATAACAAGTTCGTTGTGAAAAAATATAGTTGCAGTTTCGTATAATCTTCCAAATAATAAACAAGGACATTTGGCAAGAAGGCATGCATTTAAAATCTATGGAAGATTGTATTTTTAAAAGTTAAGCTGTCTCTTTATGCCCTCCGTTTTTGTACCTTTTCATTTGATTGCATAGAAAGAAAAAGCTAGGGATAATTCTTTATCAGGTGGAATAGAACCTGTCATGAGCAAGCAAGTCTACCTCTCTTGAACTATATTGGAAGTGTAATGAGACTGAAGACACATCAAGGAAGTAACTTGATTGTTTTGTTTTCTAGCGTTGGGAGGAAAGGTGGAAGAAACTTCATGCAGAGAAGAGCAGGCTCTGAAACACAACAGGGAATTGTTGAAAGGTCAGCAGACGAGGAAATTTAAGAGTGAGCTGCCGAGGGCTCCACGTCACTGCCGTTTGAGTCACTCTATCTAGGAGCTGCCCATGATAGGCAAGTTTTTCACTTTTTGTCTCACAAACGTTCAAAGGAGCAGACAGATGTTTGGAAAGGCTAAGTGATATTACTAAGGTGACGTAGGAACAATGCGATTGATCTTTGTTTTTCAGGACATCTTGCCGTGCAGCACACGATCTAATGTAACAGTTGACACGTCGCTATCGTATTTATTTTGAGGAAAAAGATTTCTACGTAACATGGAATATTTCACTTCTGAAGCTGTGTTCTTACTTTGTTCTATGATCACATAACTTCTCATTTTAATTGAATGTATGCACCTACTTGGCTTCCTACTATATTAAAGCTTACAAAATAACTCAGTGTTTTCATTACATCAGATGAACTTCACAATAACCGGAAGAGATGGGGCATCCATTCGTGTGATGCGCACTCATTATCTCCCAAGGTTTAAATGACTTACTCGGAATAACACTGCCGTGTCCACAATAGGAAACTTTCAGTACTGTCTGCAGATTCAAACGGATCTTTTATTATTACACATTACACGCATCTATTGGATAATCTAACACGTAGTAAAATATTCACATTCCTATAAAATGATCCCATATTTTATTTTAATAATCATTCATAAATATAACTTGGAATATTTAAAACTTTATGTTTGAAAGTCCTTGAGGCTGCCTTAACTAACTCCAGCAACTATGTTTACAACCACAGAATCTTCTACAGATCTCCCATACTGACACTTACCGTGACATTTTAATACGTGATTTAAATTGTTCTGAGCGAAACCTTTTAGGAAATGATGTTGAAATAAAGTACCTGGGAAATATGCACTCAAATGAAACCAAGATAGATAGACATATAGACAGAGTCTACTGTATTGGCTCCCGAATGCCTTGGTTCACAAGTGTTTCTCTTGGCAAACAATTAGACTCACAAATGAAAGAGTTTGGCAAGAGTTTGCTTGTGTTTGCAAACTCTGCATTGGTTGACGGACACAATCATACCCATCTTCCCCACACGAACACGAATGGGCCATTTTCCCAAAAATCATAAAATTTTTTAAAATTAAATTCATACAAAGGCACCGCTGTACTAAAATAGTTGTATCACTTTTGAGTTTCTTTTAAAAGGAATATGCCTAGGCACACTTAGGAAAGCCAAACTGAAAAGAAATAATAATTTAAATTGACCTGCCAAATTATATCAATTATATGTATAATGCACAATTGGTTCTCTGTTATACCAGTTATAATTTTAATAAGTATGACTGCACAAACCCAGAGCCTTGTGCAGGCTAGCTAAGTACTCTACCTCTGAGCTATGTGCTGTTTTTAATCAAAAATTTAAATTCGCTTTTCTAACATATTTTCCATATTTGCTGAACTCAGAAACTAATATCCTGCAAGATGTTTCCCCACTGTAACTGACATATATAATAAAATATGCAAATTGGAAAATAAATAAGAAAAGGCAAAAGGAAAGATAAGATTCACTTTGAATAGAAATCATACTTGAAAAAAAAAGAGAGTAGACTTTTGGAAGTACTAAACCTAGGGAGAAGGCAGGGATTGTTTCTAGAACAAAATCCAAGGAATTGTACGTTTTACAATTTGTGGTTTGAGGTTCTTTTTTCCTGTTAACTAAAGACAACCAAGGACAAGCCTATGGTCAAGACAGGTGAATCTGTTGCAGCAAACAAACAACAAAACAGAAACCATGGGGCCCTTTCACAATGAAGACAGTGAAACTAAGGAAGAGTCTCCCCCTAGTGGCGGTGGAGTTAAAGGAAGATCTTGGGAGGGAGTAATCTTGACTGGGGACATTAGGGAGTTACCACAACTAAATTCTTTATCGCTAGGATTTATGAGTCCATGTGGAAACTGTTGATCAATGTGTGTGTGTGTGTGTGTGTGTGTGTGGTCTTACTGAAAACACATGGGGCTAGCCAAACTAGTGGTAAAAGGATGGGAGTTAAGATGGTCTGTGATAAACAGCATGACTTTTCTCTGGCACTGTTAATCTCCTGGTGATTCAGGGTACATTTTGCAAGTTATCCATTCTCATTTATTTTTTCATCACCTCTCTGCCAGCAAAATTTCCCATTTCTCGTCACTGACAAAATGTCCTACCGAAGGCCATTTGAGTTCCTTTGAGCCCATGTCTTGAATTGTAAAACAAAAATGTTAGAACTGATATTCAGCCAACCATTTTTACATCCAATTTTAAAATCCTGAATCACAGAAGCTGACTTTCAAGCATCTGTCTTTAAGGATAAAGGAGAGTTGGATTCTCTGTCGATAAAGTTTTAACCAGCATCACCTCAAGCTTCACATTGGAAATAATATATAAATGGGATATTTTTTTTGGAGAAAAAGAGCACTAAGTTCTCATTTTCCAAATATTCACTAAATATAAGAAAATAAATTGCAACGTAAAAATCCATCCAAGGATGGTGAATCTCACAACAAATGTTCTCTTCTTCAGCCACGAAAATGATAACAATGGAACTTGTGTCTCAAATGAACATTCAGTACCTTTATTTGATATCGAAAACTAAAGACCACCACAGTGAAATAGAAAACATACTGACACCTTGCTCCAGAAGTGGTTTTGTTTCAGATTCCCGTAACAAAACACAAGCATGTGGGTGGCTTAAATAAAAGAAATTTGTTTGCTCACAATTCGGGGGGCTGGTAAATTCAAAGTCCAGGCTTGGGACGGTTTGGTTTCTGCTGAGGTCCCTTCTCCTAGTTTATAGACAGCCAGCCCTCTTCTCATTGTATCCTCACGTGCTTGATAAAAGGAAGCTCTGGTGCCTGTTTCTCTTTTTTATTATTTTATTTTTTAATTGAGTTTATTGGTACATTTTAAGTATACAATACAGTTACATTCATTATTGGGATCTTGTACCTTTACATGACAGGACTTGGTTCTCATTTTTTCCCCTTGTCCCTGCCCTCCCTTCACCCCCTCCTCCCCTCCACATTTACAAACACTGTTTTTGTTTCCACTTTTTCATTTTCTCATATTTTTTTCTTTTCCCTTATTACCTTTCCCTACCCTTCCCACTTTCCCTACACCTTTAGCCCTTTTCTTCCCATTTCACAATGTCAGTTATCTCATTAGGATCTTATGTTTCTCTTTTTAAATGGGCATTAGTCTTATGGGATTAGAAACAAACCCTTATTCGTCCATTTAACTCTTTTCACCTTCTCATGGGTCCTCTCTCCAAATACATTCATACGTTTGGAGGGACACACCATAGTCAATACACCTCTAATAAATACCACATGTACTATATTATTTGCAAAACACTAAGAAAATAATTGCTTTACTGTTTTGTCTCATAACAATATCTACATAAATAGAAGGAATTCCATTGTTTTCTTAGTGAAACTCCTTGCTTTTCTACCAAAAACAGTTTCCCAGTGAAAAGAGAAAGAAATTATTTGCGCTGGGCTGTAGACAGGTAAGATTGGCCTCTTCTGCGTGCCTTCCTCACCTTTGACCTCTGCAGAGATTACCATGGCAGGACGTCTGCAGATCCTAGCTTTGAGTGCTATAACCTTTAACACTTCCTTAAACACGGGATATGGAAAGGATCAGTTTCCAACAGCTTAAAGAAGTCAAGCAAAGTACAAGAGAGACAAGACAAGGGAGAGAGGGAGAGAGAATTTTCATTTGCCTTAGGAGTTGTTAGAACAAAATTTAAATGAATGGATTGCTCTCATTATCATGTAGTTAATTTTCAGCTAAAAATGGTTTTCTGACTTCCATCTTATGTCAAAATACGTAAAGCCACCACTATAAGAAGATTGAGTGGATAGTTTTACTTCCAAAACCATTATTTCATTTATTTTATTTAATATTTTCAGACTTTTTTCAGTGCAGGTTCTAATTTATTGTTTCTACTTGTAGTTGCATTAAGAAAAGCCCAATTTATAATGTGATTTCATTGATGATTTCAGTTATTTTACTTCATAAATAGGAATCCTTTAAATATTGATACAGTGTCTATTCGCTCTGAATTTTAAAAATGTCAGCTTTAATTTCCATTGTAGTAGCAGCAGTATATTTTACTTTTAGCTTTTCTCCTTCCTTGTAGGTGTTGTTATACACATTGTTTCAGCATCTCCCGCAGTAACCTACAACCACAATTCTACTTTCTGTCTCTCTGATTTTGACTCTCCTAAGTATATCACACAAGTTGAATCACACAGTACTTTGCTTTTTGTGACACTCTTATTTCACTTAGCAAAATAATCTCAAAGTTTATACATCATGTGTCAGAATTCATTTCCTTTCAAAATAGGAATATAGGGCCAGGGATTTAGCTTGGTGGTTCTGCTGCCTGCCTCACAAGCACAAGGACCTGGGTTCGATCCCTGGTACAAAAAAAAAGAACCAAATTAACAAACTTGCCAAATTTGTGCTTTGCTATATTGAGACAGGCTGGTTTTATATGGATGCAGAATGAACATTGTACAAAATATCTCTTCAAAAGTCTGCTTTTCTTTTTTTGAACATTGCATTGGTTTGTTAGGGCTATCATAACAAAGAGTGGGTGACCTGAGCAAATGATACTTGTTTTCTCACAACTGTGAAAGGTAGAAGTCCAAAGCAAAGCACTGCATTAGCAAGTTAGTGTTCTTCGAAACCTTCTTTCCTTGACTTGTGGATGGCTGTCTCCCCTTGGTCTCTTCACACGGTCTTTCTTCTGGATCAGTAAAGCACACTCCTGGATGTGTCTGGATCATAGAGGTATGACCTTGGTTTTATCTGGTCCTTTAGCCTGTATCGTGCTTCCTGGTGCCAGGAACTATGGAGCTTTGCTTCACCATGAACTTCTACCGTGATGTTTCTGCCTTAGAGCTTGCGGAATCTGAACTGAGTCTCCGGAAAACTTAAACCAAATTAAATCTTTTCTTCTCTAAATTGTGAGTGTCAGCTGTTGTGTCCCAGTGGCTGGTGTAGAAATCTAACTGATACAGAAAATTAGTACCAGAGAAGTGGGATTATTGCTGTGACAACCCTCACCATGTGGTTCAGAAGCCTTTGGAACTGACTTGTGGAAAGAGTTGGAAAAGGTTTGGAGATAGGGGAAGAAGAAGACCTAGAACACAGCACGCAGAGCCTGATGGGTGATTTGGTAGTTCAGAAGACAAGAATGCTGGTAAAAATGGAGACTAGAAGTCCAAGACAAGACATCTCAGCACTGGGTTGTCTTATGGTCTCTCTTCTTTCTGTGTCCTCAGAAGACCTTCTGTGCTCCTGGAGAGAGATTTCTCTGATGCTTCTTCCTCTTCTTATAAGGATGCCAATTTGTGTCATTAGAGTCCTACTCTTATAGCCTCTTTACTAGTTTTGTAAGAGTTCTATCTCCAAATGTGATCACATTAAGGGTTTGGACTTCAAAATGTAAAATTTTTAAAGGAAGAAAACATTGAATTCACATGGATTGAAACATAAGGAAGAGGAGAAATATGTCCCTAGAGGTTGTCACAGCATCTCATTGAAATGGTCACCTAAGTTGCTTTAGACAAGGCTAGCAAAACACCAACCTAATAAGTTTCCAGATGCTGATATTAAATTAATAGAGTTCATCCAGCATCCAAAATTGTAAAACCCTAATTGAAAACACTGATTTCATTGAATGAATGACTTTTTAATAGAGACACATAAGGTATTCCCTACTTTCCTAAGACAGTCAAGTAGTGGAGAAATTTTACATATCATCAGACAGTACAGATTCCAAAGAAGAGTGAGTTCCATGGCTTTGAGTGAGATTTCAGCTATAACTTCCTTTTCCTTTGACTTAAATAAGCATTCAAGAATTAAGTTCAAAACATCCTGAAATGTTTATTAATATTACAGTGAAAAAATGTGAGTCAGTGCTGGAATGCCAGAATAATGATTTATTTTTTGAATAAATATTATTCTAGCCTGTTCTGAATCTCTTAAATTCAAAATGACTATGGCAAATGATCAGTTGGAAACTACGAGAAAGACTCCTTGGTAGAAAAGTAGAGACAGAATGTCTGAGTGACATTTTTAAATTCTTATTTAAAAGAAAAATTGGTACCATTACTTTTACATGTGTGAGAAGATGACATTCTAGAAAAATTCTATCAGCTGAGCCATCTGAAGCCATATCATATAAATCAGAATTCTTCAAAGGTCTCCAAACATTATTTAAAACCATCATTTTCTTCTGTATGATTATGAGTTCATTAAAGTATTTACCAATTCTTTCTTCATGCTGAATTCACTATTTGCTATTTATGTATTTGCCCATTTACTCATATATTTTTCTTATTTATTCTATTTATAGCCTGTGGATAATTAATTTTAGACAATTAGTTGCAAATTATGTGTGCTTCAAGTCAGATGGCTCACTATTTGGAAGGATAGTACTTTGGAAATTCAGTAAATTCCAAGTTCATTGTTTTGAGAGCAGGTTCATTTCCCTTTATTTCACTGGCAATGTAGGTGAAGTTTCATCATGGATCACTAACTTGGAAGCAAGCCATCATGTAACACAGTGTCCTAGTTTAAGAATATAGTGCAGTATAATCATAATCTAAGTTACAACCTAGAAAGAGAAATATCACTTTCTTATGACTCTTTTCCAAATTGTCCTTACTTTTCCTTTAATCATTGAAAAGAAAACAATGATAAGGGCCAGGGATTTAGCTCAGCGTTTCAGTGGCCTGCCTTGCAAGCACAAGGACCCGAGTTCAATCCCCGGTACCAAAAAATAAAACAATGATAATACTGTCTTACTATTGAAAGACTATTTCAAGGACCAAATGGCTGTAAAAATGTCCGACATTGAAATTTTCAAATAGAATATCTTGAAGAATATTGTGTGAAATATTTACTTATGCCCTAGGGACACATGGATTATAGTAGTAATTGTGAGTTAAGATATTTTTGTCCTAGAAAGACTTTTTGTGTATGTATGGATACAGAAGTTTCAAACAGAAATTATATCTTCTCATTGGTCAGTATTTGAAAGAATGATATTCAGGTAAACATTACAACCTATATTAAGTATCCACAGTTCATTAATTCAGCATCCAAATTAAATATAGAGTACCTACTATCTGCTGTTAAGTAGAAATGGCATGAAAAGAGTTCGAGGTACTAATTCTTTCTGTTTATTTTTAAACATACCAGATAACTGAGACTAAAGTTTATCAGATTTAAAAAAAAAATCACATACTAGAAAATGGAAAGCCTGAATTTCTATCTTCCCACACTTACTTACAATTTTTATATCCCTGGATTGGTCATCTAACCTCTATGTTATCTGGCCAGTTGTAATCTCTTATAGCCTCTTCAGGAATGAAAATGATTTATATTAGTATAAAACATCTATCTAAAACTTTAGGTCAAAATAAAGTTTAATATATACTACAAATATAGTTCCTATTTATTGTATTAAAGAGAGGCAACATCATACAAGAAAAGACATTCTTGTGTTAAATATTCATTAAAACCTATTTCCATAGTGCCTATTGCATATTAGCCAGAAGGAAATATGGTATTGTTAACTTCAAGAAAATTTAAAAAAGCAAAAAGTGCACTTTAAAATGTAAATTGAATTATTTAATTGTACAATCTGCACTCAGCACATATGAAACTTGCAAAATGTTTCACAACTGAGTTTACAAAGGAAGTGAAGATCTGTACTGGTGACATCAAATTCTGATAAAGTAAGTGATTAAATTTCCCATAATGAAAATTGAACCATTCTAAAAATAATAGATGGGAACATTGCTCTTATTGGCCATAAATTACTTTGTTTATAATAAAATGCAGCAGAAGCAAGATAAAACTGAGTTGTTTGCTAATATGTGCTCCTGCATCGCTTGGGCAATTGTTTCTGGAGGGTGACAGGATGATTAGCAATCTGGAAAGTTTTCACTTAAATTGGCAAGGTTTCTAAAATTTGAATTTGAATATATGCTGTCAAGTGCAGCCACATGAGAATCAATCGTCATATATCCTCAATCCCCTTTAGAAAAGGTCTTAAGAAAGTTACAAATTTTACATCCAATTTGCTTCTTTTTCCTGAAGAATTATAAAAATTACAAGACTGAGGAGAAGCTTGCATGATCAGTATTCTGACATTCACATTGCAAGAAAAACAACTTGTGAGGTATTCCTAGTTGCGTAGATATTTTAATCTCTAAATCTTTGATGTTCAAAAATCTTTTGCACCCCCTCAGCTCTTCATTTTATGAGTCTTGGTCTCATTACGTGTGCAACAAGGAAACTCGTTTTACGATCATTGAGAAAAGGAAATGAGCTAATAAATCTAACAAGACCTACCACATACTAATTTTTCAAAGAAAGCTAAAGATTGTTAGTCATTCCTCCATATCTTCAGGGAATTGCTTTTAGGGTTCTTCCTCTTGCTCCCACAGACACCCAAATCCATGAATGCTCCTTACGTATAATGACATAATATTTCAATAAAACCTAGACACATCTTCCTGTGTACTCTAGATCATTTTTAGATTACTTATAATGCTCCATACAGTGTAAGCATTGTATAAAATGGTTGTTGTACAATGTTTTTAAGAATAATGACAAGAAAAAGTCTGTACCTTTTCAGTATAGACAAAATTATTGTTCTAATTATTTTCAACTCACACTTGGTCGAATTCCTGGATGAATAACCTGGGGAGGTGAAGTGTTGACCGCACTTTTTTTTTAAGAGATAGAATTTTCTCAAAAGTCTTTTCTTTCCTAGTTTTCTCAGATCATTGCAATAGCCTCTTTGTAATAATTCAGGTCCCATTATATTCACTTCCAGTCCCAGTGTGTGGGTGTGTGTGTGTGTGTGTGTGTGTGTGTGTGTCTTCACTCGTCAGGATGGTGTAGGTAATTGTTTTTGCCCCTTTTGATTGCAATATAAATTTAAGAATTTATCTAGAAATCAATTTTGGCTAAACACCTAATTAAAATTCTGCACTAATTTTTAAATTTCTCACTAATATTACTAAAAGAGCACCCAATACTAAGAACTAAACAATGTTTCCATAGCAATTATCTACATTAAACATTTAAATTAATTACAAGTTCTTAGAAGATATTCTTTATGTATAAATTAATGTACCAACACACTGAAAATGCCTACAGGAGTTCATGAAATTCCATAAACACACTGATTGATTTCTGACTCTTTTACTGAGGTGTTGTTGTTTCTGGACATTTTTATATTATGAAAAACAACCAAAATTATAATACACAATGTGTTTCAAAGGTAGAAAGTGTTTTACAGACTAACGATCTTCATGCACATACTTATTAGACAGAATTACTATTTATTTTAAGTATACAAAGCTTGGAATTGCATACCAGGAGCAATTTACAGAAAATCATTTTTAAATTCACTGAACTAATCCTGGACAATATACCAATCTTAGTCAGACTAAATACATTTCTTAACCATCTTGATCATAATAGAATGTTATAGTAAGAAACATTCAGTAGAGAAGTGAAGTGAAAAACAAATTCAAAATAACCTGGAGCATAGATTTACAACCACCCAATAATAACTAAAGATACTTGTATCATATACCAGAAGAGTCAACGGCATGTCTACCTTTTCTGTGCCAAAGTAATTTTTCTGTTGTGAACAATCCCAAGTGAATATCACGTTATGTGCAATATCAGTCTATATGTTTCTTAGTTCACGAATATCAGAATTTCTGACTTATAAATGACTCATGTAAATGATTCCAGTTTCATCCTAAGAGTTATATTATTGAAAATAGAATTAATAAATGTAAATAATTACATTACAGATGAAATTAAAGTGAAGTCATACTGTAGTATGGTGAACTTACAAGAAATCCAATATGGCTGGTGTCCTTGGCAAAGGGAAACTTGGACACAAAGACTTGCAAAGAAGGAGAATGCCCTGTAAAGAGTGAAGCTTACGTCCCAAAGTCAAGAAACTACCATGGACCAGGAGAAAATTCTGGAATAGATCCTTCATTAGTTCCTTTGAAAGAAACTTAGCCTTCAGCTCATACTTCTAGCTTCCAGCAAAGATATGATGAATTTTGAGAGTGTAAGTCATTTTATTTGTGGTCCTTTGTTATAGAAACCCTAGTAAATGAATGCAAACCTGAAAGGACTATTGTGAATCAGTCTTATATCCACCACAATCAAGCAGATAACTGGAAAACTACATCAAACTATAATTCACTGAACACAGGGTTAAGCCTGTGAATACTGGGTTAAGGAAAATTAGCCATCAAATAAGATTTGACTTTTCTTCAGAAAGAATACTCTGGGCAATAGGTGTGTGTGTGTAGGCGTGTATAAGTGTGAGAGGGGTTAGATACTCAGGAAACAATGGGAGTCTCACTGATCTGAGGAAACAAAAATCAGAATTGTGGGGAGAGATGTGACTGAAGTTTACAGGTTCTAGAAAGAACAAACCTATGCAGAAAATTAGCAACAGAAATTTGCACAGAATACCTCTTTGCTGAATATTAAGAAATGGGTATAAAATAAAACTCCTTAGCTTCTAACAAAGTAACTAAAAATGAGCCGAATAATTCTAAAATCTCACATAGTGATAAAACCCGTTTCTGTTCCAAATGGCCACAATGAACAGTCTGATTGATAATAGTACTCATTCTAGCCCCAAGAAAGTCCATGACTTGGGAACAGTACTGAATTTTCACTAGAAAGGTGATTACTCTGCAAAAGCCCTAAACAAATTTAAAATTATTCCTAGATAGAATCAAGAATATCTAGTAGTATCTTACTGTGTATGTCATTATCAATCATAAAAGTAAAACAGCATGCTGTGAATTACTCAATGAATCCGAATGAAGGAAATCTAAAAGGCAAGGTACAAATAGAACTACTACAAAATAACTTGTAAGATAGTAGACTTAATCTCAAACATTTCAGTAAACGTATTAAACATAAACTGAGTCACAGTCTATTCAAAAAATCCAAACATGTTGACTATTAAATAAAACTTTAAATATAAAGGTACAAATGATGTCATAGATTAATAGTGAAATTATGTTTTAATTTGCCTGGAGACTCCCTGAGAGAAAGGCTCGTAAGGTGAGTTCTCACTCTCATCAAGATGAACATCATTTCTCAAAAGCATTTTATAAGCCCTAGAACGCTACTGAGAGATTTGTGAAGACATAATGGGGAAGCAAACAGCAGACAGACTCAGAGCCCAATAAAAAGACAATGAAAAGGAATATTCTTGGAAAAATTAGAGTTTGGAAAAGTTATCACATACACTGGAAAATATGTAGTGCAATATAGATGCTAGGTGCATGCTTAGAATACATTTAGAAGACTTTTGTTTTGCACTTGTAGCTGAATTTGGAAGACCACATAAGGAGGAAGTGAGAACTAAGGCAGAGTTGAGACAGCCTAGCATGTGCAATATTGGAATTCTTCTAGATCAAATATAATTTGTGAAGAGTGAGAAGGTACTTTTTCTTTTCACCTCCAGGAAGTTAAAGAAATTTCTGTCAGATTACTAAGTAAATGCTAGGAGTTATCTATTATCACAAGAGTTAACTATTATCACAAGAAACAGAGTTTGAATGATGTGTAATTTAGAAAATCACTAAACAAACAACTGCAGTCTTCAAGGATCAGTAACAACAATTACCAGGGTTGGGCAGAATACAGTTACCAAATTTCAATATATAAATGTCTAACTCCCAACAAAAACAACGAAAATATCAAGCATACAAAGAACTTAAAAAATATAGCATGTTCACCGGACAAAATTAGACTCACAAAAGCCATAAATGTGGAGACTCAGACACTGGACCTAATGGACAAATAATTTAGATTGTCTTAGATGCATTTTTAAAAATAAGAAAATGATAGAATGCTGTAGGAATTGTGAGTATCAATAAAGAGAAATCATTAAAAAGAAACAAAGAAATTCAAGAGCCTCCCCAAAAAATGGTAAATAAAATGAAAGATTTCTTAGTGGGGTTCATTTGAGGACTTGAGTAAGCAAAGTAAGAATTATGAAACTTGAAAATGGAAAAATTGAAATTACTCAACCTGAGGAATACAATAAAAAAATACAAAAGGATATGAACAAGTCCTAAAGAATATGTGCAACAGCATCAAATAAATTTATATCTACAGGAGTCAGAGAAGAAAGATCAAAAGAAACATAAATCACACTTGAAGAAATAATGGTTGAAAGCTCCCCAATTTTGAGTGCTGGAGTATAGCTCAGTGGCAGAGCACTTGTCTGACTTCACTAAAGCCCTGGCTGAAATCCCCAGTACTGTGGAGAAACACACACACACACACACACACACACACACACACACACACACAGAGGCACTCATACAAATAACCAAAAACACCCTCAAATTTTATGAAATGCATCAACTTAAAATTTTATGAAGCTAAATTCCGTCCAAATTTTGTAAATACAAAAGAATCTCCACTGAGAAACACTATAATCAAATGATTAAAAGATAAATAGTAACTCATCATGTATAAGGTACTCACAATAAGATATTTTTTTCCATCAAGTTTATTGGTACTTTTAAAGCAAACAATAGAGTTACGTTTATCATTGCGATATTGTACCTTCACATGATATATCTTGGCTCTTGTTTTTTCCCCATCCCCCTGCCCTCCCATCACCCCCTTCACCCTTCCCTATTTACAAAGAATTTGTTTCCAGTTTTTCATTTTTTTTCCCTTATTTCCTTTCCACTCCCTTCCCACTTCTCCTTTAGCCATTTTCTTCCTATTTCACATTATCAATTATACCATTTGAACCTAATTTACACTTTTAGTTTTTCACACCAGTGAAACTATTTGGTATTAACCAAGTGTGTTCTATTTATTTCACTTAAAAGTATAGCCTCAGTGTGCATCCATTTAGCTATAAATGTTTCTAGTTTTCCATTTTGTTTGTTGGTTTGTTTGTTTGTTTGTTTTGAGACAGGGTCTCACTATGTAGTTGAGACTGACCTGGAAGTCACTATGTAGTCCAGGCTGGTCTCAAATGCACAGCAATCCTCCTGCCTCAGCCTACCGAGTGCTGGGCCTGCCCAGCTCAAATTTTCCATTCTTTATGGTTGAGTAGTACTCCATTTTACAAAAAAAGCACATCTTCTTTATCCAGTCTCCAGGTGATGGGCATTTGGGTTGTTTCCAAGTTTTAGCTACTACAAACTGTACCACTATACACTTGGGTGTATATATATCACTATGGTATGATTCTTTTAGTTTTTTTGGAAAGATAAGCAAGCAGCACAGGGATAACTGGGTCAAATTGAAACTCTAATCCTAGTTCTTTGAATTACATCCATATTTATTTCCAAAGTGGTTTCACAAGTCTGTACTCCCATCAATAATGGAGAAGGGTTCCTTTCTCCGCACAACCCCACCACCATTTGTTATTGGTTGATTTCTTGACAGCAGCCATTCTTTCTGGGGTAAAATAGAAACACAGTGTTGTTTCCATCTGCATCTCTTGAATGATCAGTGATGTTAAACATTTTTTCATATGGATTTTGTTTTTACTTATTGGTCTGAGAAATATCTGTTCATTTCAGATGCCCATTTTTGAATTGGGTCTTTGTATTTGGGGTCTCTGATTTTTTTGAGTTCTTTATATATTCTAGATAGTAGTCCTTTGTCTGAGGAATAGATGGTAAATTTTTTCCCACATTGAAGGTTGTCTCTTAGCTCTGTTGGTGACTTCTCTTACACTGAAATTTTTTTTAATACAATGACAATCCAATTGTTGATTCTTTGTGCATTAAGGATTTGTTCATAAAGTCTTCTCCTTTGTCAATGTCTTCGAGAGTTCTACCTAATTTACTTTCCAGTAAGTTTAGTGTTTCTGTTTTGATATTTAGATTTTTAATCCACTTGGATTTAATGCAAAGATAGGGCTCTAGTTTTAATCTTTAATCAACACAACTTATTAAAGAGGCTATCTTTCATCTGGTGAGGATGGTTGTCTCCTTTGTCAAGAATGAGGTAGCTTAGTACATCTGTTGTTGTTTCTGCATCTTCTAGTCTATTCCATTGTTCCTTAGGTTGATTTCTTTGCCAGTACCATGCTGTTTTTATCACAGTGGCTTTGTAGTATAATTTTAAATTGGAGATTGTAATACCCCCTGCCATGTATCTGTTGACTAGAATGGTTTTTGCTATTCTAGGTCTCTTCTGGTCACAAATGAATTTTTGGATTGTTGTCTCAAGTTCTGTAAAATATGCTGTTGGGATTTCAATAGGGATTACATTGAATCTGTGTAGAAGTTTTGGAAGTATGTCCCTTTTCTCTATGTTGATTCTTCCTACCCAGGAGCAATGGATGCCTTTCGATCTTCTTCTATCCTCTTCCATCTCTTTTTTCAGCATGCTGTAATTTCCAGTGTAGGGTTCTTTTGTCTCCTTCATTAGACTGATTCCTAGATACTTTTTTTGATGTTATTGTAAAAGGAATTGTTTCTCTAATTTCTCTCTCAATGAGTCTGTTACTTGTGTACAAGAAGGCTATTGATTTTTGAGTGTTGATTTTGTATCCAGCTACTCTACTGAATCTGTCATTTAAGTCTAAAAGTCTTTTGGCAGAGTTTTTTGTGTCTTCTATGGCGAATATCATATCATTAGCAAATAGTGACAGTTTAACTTTTCTTTCCTCTTTATTCCTTTTATTTCTTTCTCTTGTCTAATTGCTATGACTAATGTTTCTAGAACTATACTGAACAAGAGTGGTGACAGTGGAAATCCTTGTCTTGTTCCTGATTTTAGCCTGAAGGTTTTCTGTTTTGACCATTTAGAATCCATATTGCAGCAGCAGATTTTCTGAAAGGACTCATTCAGTTTTTTTCCACATTTGTACATCTCTATATTATCACTAAATATCTGTTAATCTACTCTTTTTCATATATATTTTTAACAATATATAAAATAACACATTAACAAAACAATCAACAAAACAGTAACAAATTTTAACAAACATTAAGAGAACAACATGCACACATTAGGTCCTCTATTACCATTTTGGCAACTTCTGCTCTTTCTTCTGGCAATGAACCATCTTGATCTCAGTTTTCACAAAATGTCAGGTGTTTTCATCTATTTCATCTCATCGCTGATAATTACAAAGAGGGTGTGGCCAACAATGTTGGCAGACTTTTCAGGTGAGAGCTACAGCAAAATTATTTACAAAAATATAACAACACAAAAGAAAAAAGCTTTGAGTGTCTGTTTTCATCTTTTCCATTCCTATTTTTCTGACAGATTACGGTTTGCTTCATCATTGATCATCAAAAACAAAACCCTTGGAGCATGTCTGTACTCTATGAAAAGTAGGATATTCATATCCCAAATTCCTAAGAAAAAAAATCGGGAAATTCACGTGCATTTGTTGGCCTGTCATCTAACACTGCAAAATGTTTCAAATATGAATGAGGAGAATCACTTTTATTTTGCACAAGAGTAAGTCAACAGGCCCAGGAATTTAGCTCAGTGTTTCCACCACCTGCATCGCAAGCACAAGGTCCTGAGTTTGGTCCTCGGTACCAAAAATAAAATAAAATAAAATAAAATAAAAGAGTAAGTCAACACACATTCTCATTACCTGGAGATATTTTTGTTTTATTTATAAAAAAAATGTGATATAAACTCCATAAAATGTTATTGAGGGTATTTTTTAAATAACATTTTAATACAGGACTGTTACCCAAAGTAATTCTCCACAGGAGGGCTCAGTGTTCATCAACTCGGACATGTAAGTGAGATATGGTAGCATCTCTTGGAAAAAAATGATTAAGAGATTTATGAAAATAAACTGAAAGATTAGAGGAGGAATTAAATAATTACTGATAATTTTTTTGTTCTGTTTTTTTCAAAGATTTCAACGCAAGGCATTCATTTTCCAAATATATATGTTTAGCCATACTGTCGAGGGGCATAGAAAACTGAAGGTCAAATTCTGGGACAACGCCTCAAGAATAGATGTACAACCAAAGCTTAAATAATTGAACAAAGTTAACCTCTAATGCAAATAAGAGGATTTAGCCTTCAGCACATTTATATGAAATGCCATTTAACATTCTCCTTCTGTGCTCAAATTCCATATTTACAGAAAAGCATTTAGCATCTCAAGAATGCTGTTATACGTGTTACCTTGGATAAATTAGAGCTACTAAATTGAATATACCTCTTTTGCATCAATGCACTGGCAAAATAGCTTAATCTTTGGTCACTTGCCAATAGATCTATTTGAATGACTTTCTTTTAGGCTTTGAGAACATTTTCACCTCAAAAAATTTGGTAAGACTCATCATAAAAAACACAGCAGTGTTTTCATTGTGTCTCTTTGTTTCCAATTTCTACTTACCTATTCTTTATTCAATCTTCTTTGGGAAGTAAACAGTACATACGCTAAGAAAATATGTGGCCGAGGTTTGGAACAGACAAGTATATGACAATGAGCTCCAATTATAGTCTAGTTTACTCTACTTAAGTAATATTTTATGGATGGCCCCAAAAAGTGTAAGTGTATTTCTAAGAAAGCTAGAAATTTTATGAACCATTCTTACTGGTTAGGTTTATATTAAATTATATTTATAACTATAAAACATGTATTATTTTCTCAGTTTCTCAGACAAATATATGATGTAAAGACATTAAATTAGCACATCTCCTCTTGGTCAACTTCCTGTGGGCATAGGGACCCACGTTTTAGATGAAAATACTCTATCAAAGAAATATGTTTCCTAGAATAATACCTTTTGTGCAGTGTTTGAAAAGAATACAGCTTTTTTTAATGGCGAAGTTATAAAGACTCTTGGATAAGGAATTCATAGTGGAAATGCTGACACAACTTTAGTTCCTGTATGCTAGTATGAACTCACAGCTATAATAATTAAGCAATTAGGCATGACAGAGAGCGCAAGTTCCCTGAGATAATCACACCTCTGGGGCATTGCAAGTCACATTCCAAAGATAAGTTTTTTTAATCTCCCAAGAGTGTGATTATCAGATGATAACCACACCCCCTGGAGAAGACTTATGACTCATAAAAAAACTCTATTATAAGAAAAAACTGATTATGTTGCTGTATGTAGATGAAGCTGGCCACGGAGACTATTACGTGTTCACCACAAATTAATTACAAATTGCAAAATGTGTGCCATCCTAATGGTACCCAGCATCCATTCCAGAGACTGGTTTGTTTCCTGATTATAGTTGAGATATAGAAATGAGAGAAGAGATCTTAACTTCTCAATGTCAGACAGAAAGAAATGACTGATCAAATGAATTACACAGATTATGTAGCCAAGCCTTTCCACTGACTAAGTTTAAGGGCACAGTAAAACAATGTCTCTTGTTACTCAAATTGCTCATAAAAAAGTATTGTAATCCAGTATGAACAGTGATATAAGAGTGTACTTGGAGCTACAGCAATCGTCTTACATGTATTGTATTTTCTTTGGCTGATTTGTCCGGGTTTTTTTAATCTGTATGTACGATAAATGTATAAGGTTTTATAAATAAATTTATCTGATTCTGGAAAAATAAAAGAAGGGTGAAGAAAGGAAAAAAAAAACCAGGCTTGTGACAACTTTAGAATTACATATTTTTACCTAAGAGCACTTTGCATTGGTCATTCAATTTTGTTATAGTCTAGTGAGAGTGATCCAGACTACAGACACCAAGATCCAGACCAAGAGACACAGCAATGATTTGATTAAACTGGAAACTAAAAATTTTCTAGTATCTTTGGGCCCTTCATGCCTCTGAGTGAACAGACTAAAAAGTGTTGGTGGAGATGATTTAAATCCAGACTAGCAGGGGAAATGGGATTGCTACTACACAGTGGAGATATGAAAAGTATGTCTGGAATGCAAGAATGTCCTCAGTGCATCTCCTACTATTGTCAAGCTCAGTGTCTCCTACTTGTTACCATGCTCAGAGATTAAGGTCAATGGGAAACTACAACAACTCAATCCAAGCAGAATTTACCAATGGCCCAAACCCTTCAAGAATGAAAGTGTGAGTCATTCCCCCAGGTAAAGAATCAAGACCCATGGAGGTACTTACTGAAGGCAAAGTGAACAGGGAATCAGTAAAAGAAAATAGTTAATAAACACCAGCTATGAACATGGGACCAGCTCCAAAATCAAGCACTACAGTTGTCATGAATATGCCTTCCCTATGTTGTCAAAAATACCTTTGTATACATTGCTTTCATTCCTTTATTATTCATTTATTAAGATAAGACTGATTTTAAATCATTGTTTAAATGTTGTTAATTTATATCACAGCTTTTAAATTATGGATTTAGGAAAAGAGCAAATATCACTCAAAATCCTTTATTTACCTCTTCCTCTGGGGAAGTGTATGGTGCATTTTGGCTGCACAAAGGACTGTTCTAGCATGTTAGATGTAATGACCTTGCTACTGTCTTTAGTTAGAAACTCACTGTGTATGTTTTAAAGAGGTGTATATGGTTGGCAAGCTGACAGAGGTGGACTTCAGGTGGTGAATTTGTGTTATCAACTAAATAAAGGGATGCCCAAAAAATTGTTAAGGCGTGCTTCTCGTGTGTCTATGAGGGCACCAAAAGACAATTGACATGTGGGTTCGTGGCCAGAGTGGAAAAGACCCTTGCTGAATATGAATGGCACTGTCCTGCAGGCTGAGAGGATTGAGGGGAACAAAAATGTAGAAGGAAAAAGGGAGATCTAAATAGCTCACTTATGCTCCCTCTCCATGAGTGGATGGGTGCTTCTGCTGTTGTCACTGGTGGACATCAATCTTTAAGCTCTTCAGCCTTTGAAAGTGAACCTATCCAGCAGGATTTCAGGTGACTTTGGGGGCTTTGACCTCAAACTAGAGTTACCCATCTTTAGGCACTCTCTTATTCTGAGACTTCTACCATCACGAACTGAGCAGCTACTGGTTCTCCCTGCTCTCCAGTCTACAGAGGGCCATCTTTGGACTTTACAGCCTCTTACAATTATACATATTCTGTTGGATGTTTCTCTGGGCATCCCTAGCTAGCACAGAAACTGTTAGAAGCAGACTTAATATTTTATGAAGATCTTAGCAATCCTACCAGCAATCCCATGACAAGTGCCTGAAAATACAAGCTCTTACATCCAAGGCTTAATTAAAGCTAGAAATTTGTGTGAATTAGAGCTATCTTTCCTCATCTCATCAACTCAATTATTGACACAGCAATAATTTAATTGAAGAATATTCAAGTAAAGCCCCACTAAAAGTTGGTGAAAGAAGGCCATGGCATTAAAACTATGATCCTAGTAACAGCCCCAAGTTATTGATTCAGTTTTGAGGTTAGGCTACCCATTACTTTGTTCTTTTCTCTTATCAACTCTGTAAGTTGTTGGTATTTTCATTTTATACTTAAAAAAAAAAGTATACTTCAGAGTGGCTGAGAAACCTGTTTTTCACACTATTTTCTTCATATCCAAAATTTCAATGGTTAAAGAAATTCCTAATCATTTATTAGTACTCAGGAAATCCCCATAAATAAATTTTCCTCACCCTGAGATTTGTTAAGGTGATTTCAGATGCTGGTTCTATGTTTTGGCCTTCTTGTATCTGCCTTTCTGGGAAACTAAAGAAGGCAGTGCAGAGTCATGTGTAGCAAACAAACATGCACACCTAAGTAGAGAAAATAACAATGATAATAATGACAACACTACACATTCCACAAAAACAAAAATCATAGTCCAAAAACAGAATTAAGGAAGTTATTTAAAAAACACTGGACTGAATGTCTTAGAGTTGTTTTTCTCAAAATTAAAATAAAAGATTTATTTTTTAATCAGTAGATGAAAATTAAATACAAGTTGAATGAATCATGGAAAATCTGTCTTCTGAAAAGGATAATTTTATGATAGGTGAGCAACATAAATACATTATGTGTAAATTAGTAATTTCCAGAGGCTGGGGACAAAGGAAAGTGGGAAGTGATTGCTAATTGGAAAGAGATGGAAACATTGTAGAATTATATGGTGGTTTTCCCTTATTCCCCTTTCCCTAGAATGTACCAATAAATTCAATTTAAAATAAAAAAAAAGAATTATATGGTGGTGATTACAGAAAAACTTGTGAATATAAAAACCACTGAATTGTGTACTTTAATATAGTGAATGTTAGGCAAATGTATGAATTATATCTCAATTAAAATGTAGTGGGAAAATATCCTTTTTGCAGAACCTTCAGATGTAAAGGGTAGGGTTACGGTTCAGAATTTAAGTCAGGATCATTAAAGAAAAACATAATAAATGAATTAAGCTCACCAAGCCCAGTATATTGGAGGAACACAATCTGAAGACACTCATAATTCAAGGGAAATCTCTTCAGAGTGACCACATTTTCCAAAACAATAATGAAAATGGGAAAAAAGACTGAAAACATAGAGTGATTGCTCTGGTTCTTTATGTACAACAAAATGTTGAACATATAATTTGAAAATCTATTTGTTGAAATTCAAATATCTAGATCTGAAGTACTTAGGGAGAAATCAGAATGGAATATTTAGATCACAAGTATTCTGGAATATACAAAATTGTACATTCATATGTCTTGTTAGATTCCTCATTGGCTAAATCAGTTCTAACTAAATAAAGCAAAAAAATAGACAAATAAATTAAATTAAAATGACTGGGAGCAGGAAACAAGGCATCTAAAAACGGCAATTGTCAATCAGAGCCACTAGTTCTGATTAGTTAGTTTAACATAAACTGCTGGTATAGGATAATAAGAGCTACTCTGCTTATGTTGAAATTCTGACTCCTGATTTCATCAACCATGCCACCTTGGACAAGTTCTTTAGTTTTTTATACTTCAATTTCTTCACTTATGAAATCAGGATAAGAATATTATTCAACACATAGGTTCAATACTAAGCCCAATATCAGGTACAGGGTAGAGAATATATATTTGCTAGTTATTATTTGGCTAATATATGAATAACACAGACACACAATATCAATATGTACTTTAAAATTCCTTTTTAAATGTTCAGAAAATTGTACAATAATTATATATTCTTAATAGTTGATAATAAATCAAAGGAACATTATATGAACTTTTTAAATCCAGGAAATATACACTAAATTAGATTGTGCTCAATTTATACTGTTATGAGCTTTCCATGCACTTTTATAGAAAAGCAGTAAGATTTCTTTTTGTTCAAATGTGTGTGTGTGTGTATTAATCTGATGTAGATTAAGGCCTGAAAATAAACTCCATAACATCAGCATTTATACATTTATGATCCACGGGATGGATAATATATAACTTATATATTATTTTTATTATATACAATTTAAGATTTAGCCAGTTCTCACTATATTAGCCAAGGAACAACAAGAATCCATAATTTCAGTAAAGTCATTAATCATTCTTGCTCTTTTAACAATAAGTTCAACAGAATGGGTTGTCACAGAGGAGTCAATTTTCAAATAAACATGATTAAATCACCAACACAAAAGCAAGAAAAATACAGTAGGTAATTATATTTTTGAGTAAGTTACTTGGTTGACTTATCCATGGTGATTACATTCAGTTTTTTCTTTTTTATCTTTATTAAGTTTACTGGCATATTTTAGGTATACACTACAGTTACATTTATCGTGGGGATCTTGCACCTTTACATGACGTATCTTGGTTCTTATTTTTTCCCCATTCCCCTGCCCTCCCTTCACCCCCTTCAACCTTGCCTATTTACAAAGACTTTGTTTCCATTTTTTCATTTGTTCACATTTTTTACTTTCCCTTATTTCCTACCCCCTATTCTTCCCACTTCCCCTTTAGCCATTTTCTTGAATTGGATCTTTATATTTGGAGGTCTAATTTTTTTGAGGTCTTAATATATTCTAGATAGTAGACCTCTGTCTGAGGAACTGATAAATTTTTCCCACATTGTAAGTTGTCTCTTAGCTCTGCTTGTGATTCTCTGGCAGTGCAGAAACTTTAAAAAGATGAGATCGCTGTTGTTGATTCTTTGTGCTAGTTCCCATGCTACTGAAGATTTGGTTTTTTTCCTATGCTGATATCTTCAAAAGTTCTGGCTATCTTATCTTCCAGCAAGTTTAGTGTTTCTGTTTTAATATTTATATCTTTAATTTACTTTGATTTTAGTTTAGTGCCTAGTGAAAGATAGGTATATGTTTTAGTGTTTGGCAAGTTGAAAGCCAGTTTTTCCAACACCATTTATTAAGAAGGCTATATTTCCTTCAGTTAGGGTGTTTGGCTACTTTATCAAAGACGAGGTAGCTGAATATGTCAAGAGTTGTTTCTGCATTTTCTAATCTGTTACACTGATCCTCATGTCTGTTTCTTTTCCAGGACCATGCTGTTTTATCACAGTGGCTTTGTAGTATAGTTTCAAGTTGGGGATTGTGATACCCCCTGACATGTCTGTGTTGGCTAGAATTGCTTTTACCAATCCAAGTCTCTCCTGATTCCAAATGAATTTTTGGATTATATTCTGTAGTTCTGTGCTATGTACTCTTGAGATTTCAATAGTGATTGTGTTGAATCTGTGTAGCACTTTTGGAAATATGGCCATTTTCACTATATTGATTCTTCCTATCCAGGAACAAGGCATGAGTTTCCATTTTCTTATATTTTCTTCAATCTCTTTTTTCAGAGTGTTCTAGTTCTCAGTGTAGAAGTTTTTTGCTTCCTTTGTTAGACTGGTTCCTAAATATTTCATTTTTGGGGGTACTCAGTGAAAGGGATTGTTTCTTTAATTTCACTCTCAGTGAGTCTGTTATTTGTGCAAAAGAAGGTCCCTGATTTTTGAAGTATTTACCTTGTATCCAGCTACTTTACTGAATCTGTCAAGTGAGTTTAGAAGTCTTTTGGCAGAATTTTTTGTGTCTTCTATATAGCGTATCAGATCATCAGAAACTAGTGACAGTTTCCTTTCCTATCTTTATTGCTTTTATTTCTTTCTCTTGTCTAATTGCTGGAGCTAATGTTTCCAAATCTGTATTGAACAGGTGTGTTGATAGTGGACATCCTTATCTTCTTCCTGATTTTACTTAAAGGTTTTCAGGTTTTGACCATTTACAATGATATTGTCTGTTGGTTTTCATAGATAGCCTTTATCAGATTGAGATAAAGACCATCTAATTTTCTATAATTTTTTATCATGAATGGGTGTTGAATTTGGTCTAATGTTTTTTCTGCATCTATTGAGATGATCATATGGTTTTTGTCCTTGACTCTGTTAATATAGTGCATTACATTTATTGATTTACATTTGTTGAAGCATCCTTGCATTCCTGGGATAAATCCAACTTGGTCAGGGTATATAATCTTCTCCATGACCCTTTGCCAGTATCTCATTGAAGATTTTTGCATCTGTGTTCATTAAGAGATTGGCCTGTAGTTCTCTATTTTGGTTGGGTCTTTCCCTGGTTTTAGAATCAAAGTAACACTTGCTTCCAGGAATGGATTTTGAAGTATTATTCTCTTTCAATTTCATTGAAAAGTTTAAAGAGTAATGGTGTTAGCTCTCTAAATGTCTTGTAGAATTTAACAGTGAAGCCACATGGGCCTGAGCTTTTCTTTGTTGGTAAATTTTTAATTACATTTTCAATTTCATTGATTGTAATTGGGTGTTTAGAATTTTTATATCTTCATTCAACTTTGCTAACTCAGCTGCATCTAGAAATCTGTCCATTTCTTCTGTGTTCTCCATTTTATTAAAATACTGGTTCTCAAAGTAAGTATTGATTCTCTGGATTTCTGCTGCATCTATTGTGACTTCATCATTTTAATTGCTAATTGCTTGAATTTGAGACTTTTCTTTCCTTTTTTTGATAAGGTTGGCTGGGGGTTTATTGGTTTTATTTATTCTTTCAAAAAACCAACCCTTCGATTCTTTGATTTTTTTGTACCATTCTCTTAATCTCCATTGCATTGATTTCTGCTCTGATCTTTATAATTTTATCCCTTGTATGAGTTTTGGGTTTGTCTTGCTCTTCTTTACCTAGGAGCTTACGATTCATTACTAGGCTGTTTATTTGAGCTCACTCTGATTTCTTAGTGTGGGCATTTACAGCTATGAATTTCACACATAAAACTGCTTTCATTGTGTCTCACAGATTCCTATATATTGTACCGGTGTTGTCATTAAATTGTAATTTCTTCTTTGGGTTCTGCTGTGACCCACTGGTTGTTCAGGAGAGTATTATTCAATTTCCATGTGTTTGTGAAGTTCTTATGGTTTCTTATACTATTGATCTTCAGTTTAATTGTACTATTATCTGATAATATACAGGGTATAACTTCAATTCCTATGCATTTACTAAAACATGTTATATAAGCAAGTATGTAGTCTATTTTGGAAAATGACCTGTGTGTAGCTGAGGGAATGTATATTCTGATTTGTGGGGTGAAACACTCTGTAGATATCAATTAAATTCATTTGTTCAAAAGCTTGATTCAGTTCTAGTATTTCGTTGTTGATTTTTAGTCTAGATGTATTTGTGACATTGGGGTATTGAGGTCCCCCACTACAGTTGTATTAGTGCTTATTTGGTGTTTCATGTCCTTTAATATTTGTTTTGTATAGTTGGGGGCATTAGTGTTTGATGCATATATATTTGTGATTGTCATCACTTCCCGTTGGATTGTTCCCTTTATGAGGATGTAAAGACCTTCTTTGTCTGTCTTAATTAGTTTTGGTTTGAAATTCACTTTGTCTGCAAATAAGATAGCTATCTCTGCTTTTTTTCCAGGTTCCTGTTTCATGGAGAACTGTTTTCCATCCTTTTACTTTCAGTCTATGAGATTCTTTCGCAAATAGTTGGATTTTGCTTCTTAATCTATTCTGCCAGTCTATTTCTCTTGATTGGTGAATTGAGGCCATTAACATTGAGGGTTATAACTGATATGTATTGACTTATCATTGTCATGTTATTTTCCTTTTGTTGGTTCTTTTTATATTTCTCCCTCTCCCTTTAAATTCTCGCCTTTAGGGTTTGCTCTGTTGAGGCTCATGGGAGTTCTGATCTTGTCTTTTTCTCGGATATTTTAAAAATTGTTTGGAGTGCTGGTTTGGTATTCATGAAGTTTTTCTGGTGTTCTTTGTCATGAAAATATCTTATTTCTCCATCCATTTTGAAAGATAGTTTTGCAGGATACATCAGCCTAGGTTGGAGGTTGTTTTCTTTTAAAGCTTGAAATACCTCACTTATAGGTGCTTCTTGACTTGAGTTTAATCTTTAACTTCTGCTCTTGAAAATCTAACTTCCACAGTGGCCTTCTAATTTTTAGCCACAATGAAGTCTCCTGAGTGAGACTAAGCAATGTAGGTGTAAAGAACATGAAACCTCATTCCCCCTAGGTAGATGCTAAGACAGTTTGTGTGTGTGTGTGTGTGTGTGTGTGTGTGTGTGTGTGTGTGTGTGTAGACCACAATTTATGTAGGTTAAAAAATAGCTGATCAATTTCTTTAAAAATGACAGTAAATTATTGCCATATAATCTAACTTTCATTCTTCAGATAAATGCATATTTCACTTTGTCATTTTTACTTTATTGCTTTTGATATCCACAATTAACATTAGTATATTAAAGAAAAGACTTCCAGAGCCATAGGACAGAAAAACTTTATCTGTAATAAGTAGCTAAATCTCTTTATAATTTTCTTTAAAGAATATAATCTAAATTTTTCCACCCCAAATTTTCAATCTACAAGTTTGTCAAAATATTTTTGTTTTGTTTTGTTTTTGTTTTTTTTTTGTTTTGTTTTGTTTTATTTTGATACCAGGGATTGAACGTGGGACCTTGTGCTTGCAAGGCAGGCAGTGGAACCACTGAGCTAAATCCCAGGCCCAAAGTAATAACCTCATTTCTTCTCAGAAATGTCAGATTGCTCACCCTGAAGTGCACCTACTGTAGGACTGAGAACCAGCAGGAGAGGTAGAGGTTTTTTTTTGTTTTTCTGTTTTTTGTTTTGTTTTGTTTTTTGGTACTGAGGATAGAACTCGGGCCCTTGTGCTTGCAAGGCAGCGGTGGAAACACTGAGCCAAATCCCCTGCCACTGAACTAAATCCCTGGTCCCATTTTTTTTTTTAAGATAAGGAAATAGTTCCACTAATCTTTGTCAAAATATGAATACTGGAGCTTTATGTTTTATCTTGCTCTGTATGAATTTAATCATTCATCTACATTAGTAATCATGTGGCTAGCTGAAGACTACCTTCTCCTATGGGAACGATTTGAAAATGAGAAAAATAAGAATTAAGTAATAAGTAGGGCCAGGGATTTAGCTCAGTGGTGCCACACTGCCTTGCAAGTGCAAGGTCCTGAGTTTGATCCCTGGTACTGGGGTTGGTGGGGGGAGAATTCAGTAATGAGATAAGGCTTTTAAAATCATCTTAATTTTTGGACTATTTTGCAACTACACATGAAGTCAATAGGTTATTGTTAAAGTTAGTGATTTGCTGGCTCCAAAGTACTGACCATCTTCTTGTGCATAAGTTGCAGATGGTAGAATGAAGCAAAGGTGTCACTTCAAAGATAGAACTGCAGAGTCTAAATGATTCTTAAAGTGACATATACTTGGCTTTTATTTCCCATGAAAACTTATTTATGGAAGATGAAATCTTTCCCCTTAGCCATTTAGCCCTTGTTTGGAGGATTATGTAGAATCATTGTGGAAAGCTACAGAAGTCTCTTCCCTGGCTGTCTGATATGAACCTTTAAATACAACCTAGAGAAATAAGCATTTGGAGAAATGTAATTCATTTCCTACTCATACCTAGGTTCTATTTGCCTTATGCAAAAAAGGCAAACTATATTGCCAGTTCTTTGTGCACTGTGGAGCAGGGTATCTGCATATTTGTAGGGTGACTTAATGGAAACTAAGCCACAGACAGAAGTGCTAAAGCTAGGTGGCATCATCACAGCACAGCTGGGTGGTCAGGATACTGTACACCAATTACTAGCCAGTGTAAAAGAATGAACTCAAAACGAGGGGACGAAAAGGACCAAGGCCTCAGGGATGGGCTTTTCAGACACAATTAACATAAATCTAGAATCAGACTTGGTTTGCAGGAAACAAATTTCCATACTTTTGCTGCACAACTAAAATATCTGCAAAAACACTCCAGGAATACTATTCTTAGGTACATTTCTTCTGGTTTTTAGGACAGCAAACAAAAGTTTCCTAACTATGTAAATAACATTCATTTAATACCCATTGTAAAATGTTGGGTTAGTGATAAAAAGAATAAGGTGTAAGCTTGTGGCAGGAAACAATGGAGAAAGAGAATTTTAAAACAAAACAAAGTGGAAAAGATAAGTTGTTTATACAAGTAAGAACAGCACATAAACACACATTCTTTTGGGCAAACTTGTATGGACAAATTGACTCATTGTATAGTAATATTGAAAAGCCATTGCATAATTCTATTTAAAATTAATGATAAAAGATGTAACTGAATAATTTCAAGCTTCGAATTTAGGCCATCATGTTAAAGGCATCATGGTAGGAGGTAAAAAGTTTGAGAACTAAATAATAAACCATTTTATAGTATGAAGAAACAGACTTCCAAAGACAAAACACAAAGAAAGAAACAGTTCTATAAGGCAAGTCTTCTAAACTTAAATTACATAGTATTCATTATAGCCATCTGAGATTCATTACATATTAAGGTATACCTCGTCTTGTCCTTGTCTTCATTTTTACTTTTTAGTGATTTGGGGATGGATAATCATAGACATCATTTATTAGATAACTACTTACGGTGGGCTTTGTTCCAAACACTTTATATGGGTTGTTAATTCAATATCTTGTCCTCAAGAGGAAAGTGGCATTGTTACCCACCCTTTGTTTTATATAAGAAATACAGGCACAGAGAAGATAAGTGGCATGCTCAATGCATGATTAGCAAATTATAGAGCTGGAATTTGATTCTAAACATTCTTTCTAGGGCACACTTTTTAAATTACTACATTATATTGAATTGATGAAAGTTGCAAATGAAGCTCCTGAGAACTCAAGAAACAAATAGTTTTCTGGAGTTTTGTACCAATGCTGCATTAGAAGAAATATGATAAAACAAAATGATCCTACTAGTCTCTATTTTAAACAAGTAAATTTGTATGCTGTTAAAATGAAAAACCACCGGATGTCCAGCCCTCTCATTTCTTTCTGTCAAGTCTCACTTCTTTTTTTCTAACCACCTTAAATTCTGCTTCATATATCATGGCAAGTTTTCAAGGGTATGAACTCTAGACATTGTTCTGAATTATATTGAATTATAGTAATTCCTTAGGGTAAAATGAACATGTCATATGTCTTTTAAAAGTTAGAACAATGATGTCCAAAGCCAGCTAGAGGTCAATGAAGTAAAAGTCTTGCAGGAATATGTATGTTGAAAAGATTTTATTTCCCATTGTCAAATTAAAATAATATTGAGATGAGGTGTGCTCAACTACCAGTTGGACCCAGGTTTATAATGTATCAATTTATATCCTCAATTCTAAATCATCCTATTGTTCAGCTGAAACAATTACCAACTAACAGACAAATAGAGCCTAATAGAAGTTTGAGGCCCCCACAATCAATACTAGTTGGTTAAAAGTCCCACTGGGAAACAATGAAAAATGTACTTGCTAGATTTCTAACAATAGACCATGTTACTGGCAGGGTATTTCTGACTAATGCAGGAGCTTCTGAATTGTGCATTGAAATATATGCTATTCTTTCTGTAGGGCCATTGTTTTTGTTTCTGTTTTATCTATGTAATTTGGGAAGAAGAATAGGAAATAAAATATACACTTGCACACCATGATTTGATTTCCTTCATTTTGAGTAAGCATCTTCACTAACAATAAAGTAAAATGAATGTGCTGCCATCTTATTAAACTATAGTTTCCCATATAGTCCAACTATATAGAATACAATACAAGAAATCAAACACAGGAAGGTAGGGGGTAAATAAATATTTCCAAATTTTCTTAAGGCTACCTAGAAGTTAGGTTTAAATATTAGCATTAAGAATGCTAGGATATACCTATCTACAGTCTGAATACTAAATGCAATCTTTGGCTTTTAACCATTTCCTTGAGTCAAAGGGAAATGGATCAGCAAAGCAATAAATAGATTTAAAGGTTTTTCACTTTCTTTAGGCAATATGAAGATGAAGAAGGGTTTTAAAGAGGAGAGATTAGTTCATGAGTTCATTTTGGAAAATTAACTGTGGTAGAAGATAGATTGAACAAAATTGAGGCTGAACACATGAAAACAATTTAGGATTTTGTTAGTCTGGTTATTCTCAGTAGAAAGTGATCTCACCTTTCCACAAATAATAAAATCTAGGCCTCTTTAATATTAAAATATTTATATTCATGAATTAAATAAATATTTGGTTAAGATTTCAATCAGTCTCAGAGAACGCAAATGAGTTTGGGCATTTTTTTTTTTTTGACTTTTAAGAGTTTGTTTTTGGGCCAGGAATTTGGCTCAGGGGTTCCTCTGCCTGCCTTGTGAGCACAAGGGCAGGAGTTTGATCCCCAGTACCACAAAAACAAAACAAAACCAAAGAGTTTTTTTCCTTTAATTTTTATTAGTACCTGTCTGCAATATATGATTACATTAATTGTGGGGAGTTGGCAAATGTATATAATATATCTTAATTTGTTTTTTTTTTGTTTCCTTCCCCTCCTCTTAGAAGTTTTTTTTTTCACAACTGTAATGAATAAAGTTGCTAATGTCATGTATAAGGTAGTGATCAAAGATGCTTTGAAAATGCTGCCATAAACAAGACAACCTGCTCAAAATATCTAGTGTTGATAACAGAGAAATCCTGCCTTTGTTCATGCAAAAGAAAATAAGAATTTGATCCAAAGCTGCAAACTAGGATATGCAGTTAATCAAAATTCTATGACTATTAAGATGTGGCCATTGAGAGACATTAAAGGGTCCGGTAGTATTTATTAAATACGGGTATTGGAAGACTTTGAGTCAATGGTACTGAACTGCAGAAGAACAGGGTGGTGTACAAAAAGAAGAGGAAGAGAAAATGAGAGGGTGTGAACAGGACATTGAATATAAGGTATCTGTGAGACATCTGCATCCCATTAAACCACACAAGTCTGAAATAGATGTCTATTTTGAAGAGACAGATTAGGAAGATATCAGCAGATGGCACTTGGAGGTGTAAGAATAGACGGGGTGCCACTGAGAAAGGGTGTGGGAGTTGAAAGATGAATAACATTGGGGAAGAGTGAATGGACAGTGTACAGGGAGAACTCAGTGTAAGTCTACTGGCCAAACTCTGCGGTCTCCTAAGTCCTTGTGTCTTATAAGTTATTAATGACACAGAAATTCCTTTCATGGGAAAAAGGGAAGCAGAGATACATTAAATTGCTATTAAGTGAATGTTTTACAGCTAAATATTTCACTATACATACTTATAAATGAAGAAATATAACTAACTAAATAAATAATTCAAGAGAAACTAGTACGAACTTCTTTTAATAAATGACAACACTTGCTGTGAAACTTCAGTAACAGCTTCTACCTTGCAGTAGAAAAATAATGTTTAATTATAACTGATAACACAAGATAATATTTCAAGGCTGAATAAAGGAATCCTAACATACTCTAACAGAAATCTCCATAAATTATTGCACCAAAGGTACAAAGTTTGATAGAGTATTTCAATATTATTCTACAACTCTGATCAAAAATTATTTTCAGGTACTTTAAACAAAATGGGAGTAAGCCTGTGGCACGTATTCTGAATGAATATATTCTGAAATAATATGTCTTCTGGCAAAAGACTAATCTCAGTAAGAAATAAATACAGATTAGATATATGTTCTGTCATAAATATTCAATATTATTTCTTGCAAAACTTTGCTCTCTGAAAAATCCCACCATCATATTTATGAATAGCAATACCTTAGGCAACACTATATATGTTTTTATATGAAAAGAATTAGCATCAAGACTTGTTATTTTGGATATCACATCCATCCTATCATTTTGTACATCTGTGGTTCTTTTTTTTTTTTTTTTTTTTTTTTTTTTTTTTTTTTTA
>NW_022900943.1:21464643-21495489 GCF_012274545.1 Fukomys damarensis | reverse complement strand
TTTTTTTTTTTTTGGTTTTCTGAGACAGGGTCTCACTGTATAGTTGAGACTGACCTGGAACTCACTATGTAGCTCAGGCTGGTCTCGAACTCACAGTGATCCTCCTGCCTCAGTTTCCCAAGTGCTGGCATTACAGACGTGCGCCACCACGTGCGGCTCTGTGTTTCTTTCCAGACACTCAAATATGAGTTTCGACAAGTGAGCAAAAGCAGAAAATAACAAATATCAAAATACTATTTTGAATATGTAAAGTACGAAATAATATGGCCTTTGAGTGTTATTCCAAATCTTTAAATGGCCGTGAGCTCTGTGAGCACTACGAACCAGCCGGGTCCATGTGCCATTGTGCCTCGATCAGCAATGAAGTAGTTGAGGGCTGAGATGTACTTATGGGGTACCAATGTAGTACACAGAAGGAGACCCCAAAGGTCGGGAGTCTTACTCAATTTTCATTTCACATTGCACTCATATTTTTATGTGCATCTTGTCATATTAGTGTATCGAGAATATTTTAAGACACACATAATAACAAAACATAGCCAATTCTCACACATTTTCGTTTCACTTGATTCAGGTAGTTAATTGACTTCCCAAAGTAGCTAGCTCACTTTGTCTAAGTAAATTGGTAAATATGGAAGACTGATAAGAGTAGTGTTCACAAATCAGTTTGAAAACTTGGGCATTTTGTACATTACCGCTATTAAAGAAAGACCATTCTTGTGATTTTCTACAGAAAGAAAGAGCACCTGATTAGCAGGGTTCTATGATGTGGAGACAAAGTTGTAAATTCCAGGAGGAGTGGTGTTGACACGTAGAATCTTACTTTAAAAATACCTAAGAACTAATGAGGACATATTACTATGTTTAGCAGAGGATAATCCCGAAGTTTTTGCAAAATCAGTCATTCTTTTTCCCATCTAGACTTGGTATTCTATTTTAAAGAGAAAAAATAATTCATATAATGCAGCTCCTGTAAGTCAATTATAAGGAAATTGGGTGGATCTCATAACAGGAAATACATTATGCTATTAGATGATATAGTCATTTAAGACCACTGATAGAGTAAAATAACAGTCTTAAATAGTGCAGCAAACTGGTTACTCAAAGTTAGATAACCACTTCTCTGGAAAGATAAAACAATGCAGTATTTCTTATCAGGAAGAAAAAGAACAGTAATTTTATTTATCTATTTTGGTACTGAGGATCATGAACAGTAAATTTAGGTGACTAAACATATAAGCAAATGAGGAATAGGTGTTCATAGCATTTTCTTTAAATGTAAATGTTCTAAATAATTTCTATATTATAGGATTTATATATGATCACTTCATTTATGTACAATTTAACTGTAAAAAAGAAAAATGAGTTAAAATCATTAAAGTGGATCCCTCTGGGGAAAAATATTATAAAGAATTTTCAAAAGCAAACAATCCAGACAAAAATGATCAAAAATATTTGAGTAAAATGACACAGTATTAAAAAACAATGAGCTGAAAAAATTTTAGTATTTTTTAGTATTACTGATAATGTTATGAATCACTAAACCATTGTATAACAATTTAAGCATTAGCGTGGCATAACTGATTTTTTAATTTTTTACATTTATCACCTACAGTTTTCTCTGCTTTGATTTCAAATTCATTATTACAAATAAGTACTGGATTCCTTATTCTTTGGTGAAATATTTAAAGAATCTTTTTTTGAAAATGAAGTTCTTAAACTAGTTAAGTTAGTTATATGACTTAACTAGGACATTATAAGTGTGAATGCTTTTTATCATGTGAATGCTTTTTACAATCACACAGCAAAATTGAATCAAATGTAAAGAAATGCTTAAGAATTGAAAGTAAAATAGAGCAAGTCAACTATGTGCTAGCCTTCCTCTGCTGTGACAAACACTTGAGAGAAATCAACTTAAAAGGAGGAAAATTTTATTTCCACTCCCAACTTCCGAGTTTGCAGTCCATGGTCAATGGACTTGGGTCATTTGGGTCCATACTAGCAAGGTACTTGGCAGACTGCATGGCAGAGGAGGTTCACCTCCTTGTAGCAGCCAGAACACAGAGAGAGGGAAAGACTGTTTCCCCAATAATCTTCTAAGGCACGACAAGTTTCTTCATTCTCTGGACCTGACCTCCCAAAAGTTTCCATTATCTCCTACTAGTGCTGCAGGCTGGCCAACAAACCTCCAGCACATAACCCTTTGGGCATCATTCCAGGTCCACACTATAGCAAACAGTTTACCAGGGGACTAATTCACACTGTCATTAGTTTCATCAACTGATTTTAAAATGTAGTAATTTTTGCATCTCCAATAGGTATAGTTTAAATATAGAATTATTGCATAGAGCTCAAACTGTTTTTAGTACTAGTGTTGTCATTCTGAAACTATGCGTCTGTGTGAACCTATAATTGCCAGTCATTTGTGCATAAATACATAGATATTCACTTATATGGCACAGGTAAATAGTACATAGAACAGTATAGTTAGCGTTCGAGATTTTTTGCTAGATAAGAAAATATGTGTAAGAAATAAAATTAGTGTTGGAATTCAGATTTGACTATAAGCTCATGGTATATTTTATCTTCATTTCTTTCCCAGGCTCTATCCAATGAGAACGTCTAGAACGGAGACTAACGCAGTCTCCATGAACACCTCTAGAATTTAAGATCTTAAAATATCATCATTTCCCACTTACAGGAACCAGAACTGTTAGAAAAGTGGCCACTTGCAGGTCATGGACAAAGTATAAGACCATAGATCTCAATAGAAAAAGGGAAGCAAAGCTCAAGAGCCAAACTGAATTATTTCAACTTGTCCGAAATGGACAATTTGAAGAAAAGAAATAACTGTGATAGACACATGCTTAAAATACTTTATGAAATCTGTGATTTTATTCCTATACCACAGTTTTAAGAACAGTATTATATACTGAAGGATCCTAGGAAACCAATCCATGCCTCCAAATATGCAAATAAGAGAAAAATTTTTCTATTTATCCTGTATTTCCTGTGCAAATTCACCTCAGTATCCTTGGCTACATGAAGAAAGTTTACTTTCTATTGACATATTCCAGGAAATAAATGAAAAAGAATGCGAATTTGGGATACAAGCAATTTACAAACTTTAACATAATAATGGATATAGACTGAAAATAACTACAAAGCTAAAACTACTAAATGAATTTTGGGTGGGGAATATTATTATAAATATATCAGGCTAACAACATGTTAACTCCTGTATCTGCTTTAAAATTCCATAAACTATGATAATCAATTATGTGACTTTTTTATCAATTATGTGGCACAGGATGTGTAAACATTGCCAGTGACCTATGCTTGCTACAATATGAACATAAACCTCATCTGTTCTCAAATGTAACTATTAAGTCTTAGAAAACCTAAGTCATAAAAGTGTTAAAATACATCATGCTAAAGGACATGCAATTAGAAAATTCAGAATGAATAACACCATACAGGTCAAATGCCAAGTATCTTCAACAGTAATTTGGAAGGAAAGCAAAAAGAGAACCAAGATGAACTATATAAATTTAAGAGACTTGAGAAATCAAGATATGCATTAAATATAATTATGAAATAATTTTAAGACAGTCATGGAAATTTGACCACTACGTACATACCATGTATGATGGGAAAGTTAAAAATAAATCATTGCTGGGCATGGTAGTGCATATTCATAATCTCAGCACTTGGGAGGCTGAGGCAGAAGGGTTGCTGTGAGTTTGAGTCCAGCCTGGACTACATAGTGAGTTCAAATCCAGTCTGAACTACATAGTGAGAGCCTGTCTCAAAAAAGAAAAAAAAAATTCTTTATCTTTCATCAATTTATATTAACATAATCACTCAGATAAAGTAGTGTGATGACTGCAATTCACGTGGTAAGGGTGGGTCCAGGGAATGGGGTGCATGAAGATATAGTTATTCAGGCTGGTGGGTGAGTACATCAAGGTACAGTGTCCTATTTGCTTTACTTTTAAATATGTTTGCAAGTTTCCATAATAATATTTGGAAAGCAAAAGTACATAATGGGCATGTGAAGATTTTGCTTACATTTAGAAAATTTTAGAAGGCGTAAGTAAAAACAAAAGACCAATTAGGAGGTTACTCCTGTGAGGCAGGAAAGGGATGAGAGTTGTCTCGACCATTGAGTGGCAATGAAGACTGAAAACTGAGCAGATTTGGTATCAGTTGTATTTTTGCTTGAGTCAACTGTGTTAAAGTTAACAAGAATGCCTCCTAGTAATAACTGCTACTATCAAAGAGACTAATAATAACAAAAGCTGGTCAGGATGTAGACAAAAGGGAACATCCTCACATTACTTGTGGGAATGTAAATTACCAGAGTCATTATAGGGACCAGTATGGAGATTCCACAAAAACACTGAAAATAGAACTACCATATGATCCAGCAGCCCACTCCTGAGTACAGATCAACAAGAAGTGAAACCAATATTTTGAAGGGACACCTGCACTCCCGTACCTATTGCAGCACTGTCTACAATCACCACTAAACCCCCAAATTGGACACATCCTAAATGGCCATCTACTGATGAATGGATAAATATGAAACATATATGTGTTTGTGTGTGTGTATATGTATTAATGTACATATAATATGCTCAGCCACAAAACGGATAAAATCTTGTTTGTAACAATATAAGTGGACCTTGAGATCTTCATGTTGATGAAATAAACCTACAACAGAAAAACAACTACTACTGCATACTCTCACTCATATATGGAAATATGGACCTCATGGAAATTAATAGAATAGTGCTTATTATAGACTTGGGAGAGTAGTAACAAAGGAGGGATGAGTAAATCTGATCACTGGCTACTAAATTATATGTAGATAGAACTAAGTAGTTCCCATGTGCTAGTGCAGGGTAGGGTGATTATAGATAACAATAATGTACTATATGTGGAAAAGCAAAATAAGTGATTTTGAGTGTTTTCACAATAAGGCAGTGATAAATGCTGGAGGAGATGTATTTAACCTAATTTGAACATTGCATAATGTATATCTGTACTGAAACCATACATCCCTAGTACTTTATAAATATGTGCAACTTTTATGTTTTATCAATGTTAAAATAAATTTAATTATAAAAAAGAGAACAGTCCCTAAGATCTCGGTGGGTGCCATGGTTAGACAGAAGGGTCTTCTGCTAAGATTGAGAAGATCAGAAAGTGAGGGAATCGCATGGAAATTTGAGGTAAGAAATAATCAAGATTTCTGTTTGGAGCACTTTGAGTTTAAGAAATTTATTCTACACCCAGATGAAGAGAGACATGGGAAAGAAATCAGTCCTTGAGACAGGTGTTTAAAAACCATCAACATGTAGATGAGACAGAGGACTAGGTGGGGTACAGGAAGGGACTAGGGAGGATGGCATATAGAGAGGATGGAAACAAAGGGAATCTAGAACAGAACTCTGAAGGACAACAGCACAAGACCCCATATAGACCACAAAGAACTAGGGAACAAGCAGCTAGGATTCAGGATGCCAGACAGACATGCAACCCACTTTTCTTGTTTGTTGTATTTTATAATTTATTTATAGAAAGTATTCTTACAACTCTGTTTTCTAATGAACAAGTGAACTCTGTCCCTTCCAAACCACTTGCCAAAGCAAGTCCTCGCACAGAATGTCGACTTAATGTTGCAAGTGTAAAGATTTTCATTTCACATAAAAATCAAGCTGAAATCAAAACAAAAATATCCCTGAACATGGCCAGACATTATATGTGATTTGATAATTTAATAGGAAAGATAAACATGACAGAACTTGTTCTAACTGGGATACATGTTTATTTGTACTACTTACCTAATGTCTAAGGCAGTGTATCAGAAACATTGAGCACTGAGTTTCCCTTGTATTTTCCTGAATTCAGTGAGAACTGATTAACCCATTTAGAAAGAGCTAAACCTATCTTTATATGTAGCTAATTATGTTCTAATGCATACATTCAGTAATGCCATGAGGCTGTCCATCTGCAAACTGCCAGAAATAAGCTGCCCAAATTCAGAGAACAACTTATTTTAAGGCTTAAAAATGACACTGATTTAAAGCTTGCTTTTGCTGATTTGATAAACTGTAAATTGAAACAATTACATTAATGTAGCCCATCTTAAGGCCAAGGATTTTTCTAAAAAGAACAAAGAAAAGGAACAAGTGATTTCCTTTAACTTTACATGCTAGCAGAATAAAGGTGATTTTTAAAATCATTGTTTGACCACATGAGAGATGCTACACTAGAAACAAACGAGTAGAACAAAAATGTTAACTATTAGTCTCACCTGAGTAAATAATAGTTTCCAGAACAATGTTTCAGAGTAAGAGACTTTAAGGAAAGGGAGTAAAAAGTCATTGTTCAGTTGGTTTGCTACAGCCATCTCTTTACCAGGAATTGCTAAGAATAGCAAAGGAATAAGAGCATAGTTCAGAAGCTGGCAGACAGTCAATCCATACAAACAATACACTGGGTAAGGCTGCCCTGAAGACGGGTAGACTCATGCGGGAAGAGGTCCGGCGGTAGAGGGGAAGAAGACTATGAAGCACAGCCAAAGAGAACTGGTTTAGAGAATTCAAAGACTTTTCGAGAAGAAATCATTGTCAAAAAAATCCCTGAGAGGGAATAAAGATGACCATTAGAACAGCAAATCCACGGCCTCCGGGTAGCCTGGTTGGACTAATCCATTTTCCTGATGACACCGCCATCCCGAGTCTTCAGGACCAGCCCTGCCCTATATTCCTAGTTTGGCCCAAAACGGAGCATATACAGTGGTACTCATTTGCTCACAATGTATCCATATTTTCAGTCTTGTCTGCCCTGAAGCATCCTTTATTTGACATTCCCACAACCAGCAGGAATGAGACACACATTAAATTTCTGAGAAGCATAGAACAATGAATCCTGTTTAGTGGAATTTTAAAGTCTTGAATTAAAACAACAATAACAACAACAACAACAACAACAAAACCCAGAAACTGAAAGTTGTTTGTCCATAAGTATGTCTAATCTGCATTGGTTGAATTTTTAATTTTTCAGTCATTCTAATATACTTTCTTTGTTACTTTTCATTGCACCTCCTGAGTGACAGTGGATCAAGGCCAGCTCCAAATGAGAGTATTGCTCATACCTGGGAATTTTAAGAGTAGTAGAGTCCTAGCAAAGTTTCCAAGATGAGCACAGTATAGCTGAAATATTTTATTTATTATTTCTAAACTGTTATTTACAGAAAGACTGTTTTAATTAATATACATATCAAAATAGGACAACTTCCTAGTTTGAATAAAAATGATATAATTGAAGACAACATATTTTTGCAAACATATAAAATAAATCAGCCTAAAGTTGCCAAAACAGTTCAATAATTGGCAATAATTATTTGAAAAATTCATGAGTTTTAATAGTTCATAGTATGAATTAAATGACAGGTCCAAGATACAAAATAGGGTTACTTTGAAATCCTTGCCAGTATTCAAGTTACTTGGTAGTTACTACATCTCCGCCATTGTAGCTTATAATGCTTTTTAGTAAAGTAAATGCTTTTTGTGAAGTAAATGCTGATCCAAGTCTCTGAGTGATATCTGGCAAGAAGAGATGTCTAATATTCATAAACAGAGTCACAGTGTTTCCAAAGAAAGAAAGAAAATATTATGAAAGGAAAGTGTGCTACTTGAAGTGTGTTAATGCTATTGCTGGGTAGGTGTTTGATGGTTGTCAACAGTGCTGTGTTTTTCTAGAACTTTCAGCCTTGACTCAAAGACCACTAGGTTATGAGAACTGATAGATTAAAGCTAAAACAATTTTCTTTAAAAAAAAAAAGCCAAGGTGAAACTCACATGGAAGCTAACATCCCATCAGAGTGCAGTTTTATGAACAGCCTGGTGTTGTGAAATTGCACATAATCTGGACAAGGTTTTTAGTCCTCTAATGCTCTCCTCCCACCTAAGGAACTGTAAAAATAGGAGCTCTTGGATGCATTAAGAGGAGACCTTTTTTCCTCTCATTGAATAATAGTTTATGTTGTTCTTTCTGTGATCTAAGTATTGCCATTTTACTCACAGTGAAGTTTTACCTGTTCAATACTTTTTTTCAGTCATATCCATCTATCTCAATGGTTCAAATCTATCTATCTATCTATCTATCTATCTATCTATCTATCTATCTATCTATCTGACATTTCTAAGCAAAACTCAGAAGATGTTCACCCTGCCCTTTCCTCTCCTTGATGCAATCTCCATGACAGTTTCCATTTCCAGGTTGTTTTTGATATCATTTAAAAAGATATTGGTATGTCAAGCCAATGGTTTTGCCACTGGGCTTCTTATCACAATTCAAGAAATCATTTGACTTCTAACAAAGAAAGCCTGTTAGAACAAAGGCATCAATGTATTGAATTTTTTTTTCTTTTCTCTCTGTTGTGCAAGAGTCAAAAGATGAAAATACATTTGACTTTAGGTTTTATTTGCAAATCTACATCAGTTAAAAATCTGCATTATCTACAAAATTCAGGCTTCTGTTTTCTACCTGTCATACAATTATAATACAATTCTTACACTTTAGAATTGTAGAAATAAACATAAATGTAATTAAAAAGTACTCATCTATTTAATTTATTTAAGTCAATAACACTCAATAAATAGAACTTGGAGGAGGGGATAAATAAAAATGGCCTTTCCATCAAGTACGGACCAAGTACATAAACCGTGTTACAATTACATGGAGACTACCATGAAAAATTTGAAAACATAATGTGCTATATGTCCTCTTAATAAAAGATTTTGATGACATGTTAACTAAGATAAGCAAAACATACAGAATAGCATATTTGATGGGCAGCATATTGTATAAATGATTATATAGTATCTGTATGCATATATGCTCCAGCATATGAATTAGTAGCATCTAAAAAGATGCAAAGGAGATTATTAATTTACCTCTTAGTGACAGGAATAAAGAATGTCAATTATATGTGAATTGAGATTTTTAAATTTCAGTTCTTTCTGCCTGATCTCTTTTAATTGTTTCACTTATGCATTTATTGTTTGTATTAGAAACATACATTATTACAAAAGTTTACCTGGGTCTTCTGAACATATTGATTAGTCTATTCAAGATTATTGATAATTGGCAGCACAGAGAAGAAAGGGTGTCGTACAATAGAAATTCTGGAAATTCAGATTTTCATGAACATGTCCTTTAACCATGTGTAAGTCACTCTTCTCTTCATGTTTTACTTGGTTTCATCCATAAAATATGAGCAAGTGGCTCCCCCACCCCATCTTTGGATTAGCACTAGACATTGTGGTAAAAATAAAATAATAGATGAAAATTCTTGTGAATCTTATGAGGCTTCTGCTTCGGGTGGGAAAATTTGTGGATAGCACTTTCACTTTCAGAGCTCATATGATCTGAGTCTTTTATCCTGAGTTCCTTGTGTGTTTCTACTTGGGATTTTTCAGTGAGAAAATGTACTCCACTGACATCTGATTGCAAGAGCCATGATCACAATAATATATACCTAATCTACAAGAAAGATACTAAAAAGGGCAATTTAGGTAACAGATTCAGAAATAGTATGTTTTAAAAAATATAGTTAGTGTATACATTATATTGCAGTAAATTAACTGCTAATACATGTTTCAGTTTATCCACTTATAATGATAGCAAAAGTTGTCATTTACTACATATAAAACATGATCTAAGAACTTAATAGTGTTATATATGTTACTTATATATCATGATTACATTTTTAGGTAGTCATTATTAATAGCATTGTATGAGTAAGCATAATGAGACTACACAATGTTAGTTTTTGTACTCCAAGTTATGTGGCTTGTAACTGAAATCTGATTTTGACCCAAGTCTATGCAAATGCAAAACCCTTTTACCTATCCTGTATTAGCTGAAATCGCGATCAATTCCAACCTAAATATCAGCATCTTTACTTGTTATTACCTCTTTAACAACATCGCCAATTTGTGTCTTTTGGCACCAGGAAGGTGTTAAAAGGGCAATCTTTAATTCAAATGTACAGCTTTTGAAAAAAGAAAAGGGAGAAAGGGAAGGAAAAAAAGCTCCCTAAGCAATTGGGTGGCAAAGGAAAGGAAAAATGAAGGAAAGTTTTAGAATCTTGACAAGGAACCAAAACACTGTACATGAACTCTACCCCAAAACAGCCAAGCCTCTAAACTTACTGGATTGACAAAAAATAAATATAACTAAGATAGAAATTTTTGAAATACCCCCATGACAAAAATGAACAAGAAGGAAATAAAATCCATACATATGTGCAAAAAACAAATTAAATTAATTTTCATATAAACTGAGAAATTCCCTCCAAATAAAAAATCTTGAAGCAGCAGAAAACTGTGTTGACTCCAAACAGAATTACATAGGCTCAACTTCGAATATGGCGAAAACATGTTATGTCAGAAACTCAAAAGCTATGAACTGAAATGAGCAAGAAAAAAATGGAGAATTGAAAAGTTGATTACAATTGGGAAGGAAATGGAGAAAATGACAAAATTATCTCAATAATGAACACTATTACATGATGAATACACCAAAATGAAAATTTAGTAAATAGAAACTAAAAGCAGCGCACCAAAAGAATGAAGATAACAATAAATAAATAGAAGCTAATGGAAAATATGCTAGAATAATAAACATGGAAGACAAGTTGTAATCTCATTCACAAATTGTTTCTCACCAAGGAGTGTTCTAACAATTCTGCAGCTGTGCGATTACTAGATTTGAAAATTTAGTAAATCACTTGTAGATACTGGGAGTCAGGATTATGATTCATAATCACAGAAAGTTGGAAAGTTGGAAGGCTGAAACAAATCTTGTTTTAGTATCAGATTAAAATCAGACACAGGAGTATACACGCATGGTACTTTGTGTGTTTCATATATATGTGTGAGTACTGGTACATAATAAATAATTACTAAATAATATAGGCTTTGTGAATTATATATAGTTTCTGTTGTAAAATGTGATGGATGAACACATTTGTATAAAGTAACACTTCAGTTCATGAACTTTATTCTTTTCCTGATTCTGATTGCAAACTGAGTCACATGAGAACCAAATCAAATTCAATGATTAGGTTCAACTTTCTCTATGGGAAACTTGATTCGGTTCTCATCCAATTTGGTTTGCTACCACAATCACGGAAAGAATTAAGTTTGTGAACTGAGGCACAACTGTATTTACTTAATATACATTGTATACACGTATATATTTGTGTCTGCATGTGTCCCTTCAGATCCATGGGTTTTACATCCATGGTTTCAATAAACCCCTGAGAAAAACATTCAAAAACATTTCGTACACGTATTAACATGGACAGACTTTTTTCTAGTCATTGTTCTCTAAATAGCATAGTATAAAAACTATGTATATAGCATTTACATTGTAATAGGTATAAAAAAACCTTTAGAAATTTTAAAGTACACAAGAGGATATGAATTAGTAATATAAAAACGTAACCATACTTCTTGAGAAGTAGTCAGACTGACTCAATTAAGTACAAAAAAAAAAAGGTAGGATATTTGGTTGATGTGCATGCTCATCATGAGAATGGCTGGTTCTTATCTAATCATCCATACATGCAATCCACCCATTTCCTCTGCTCTGTTGGTGATTTTCCTTTCACTCTACTTAAAAGTCCTTTTGGTCTTAGTTTTAGATAGGATTCCTGGCAACTTTACTATTTATCACAGATTACTAAAAGACAATATAATTTACTGGTATGCTGGAGAGAATTACCATAAACCAAAAAGATAACCAGGAATAATGTTCAATTTCTCACTGATTTGAGTGAATGAAATAAGGGGTTGAACAAATAAATAGTTTAAAGTAGGCAGAAGTCTTAACTCATGTGCAAGAGGGCATCAGAAATGAAATGCGTCCATCAGGTGTCAGGAAGGGACTCTAGTCTGAGTGTCAGGGGTGGTTGATTAAACAACTTTGAAATTATTTCCTATTTTTGCAGCTAAGAAGCTGAAGAAAATAAGCATATTTTGTATAATAGCAGCAAAATAAATCCTCATATACTTTCTAGTTCAGCAGATGTCAAAATTAAGTTTAAAAAAACAACTCCAGATCAATCATTTGAGTATATTTGATAAATTTTCATAACAAAAATTTGTTGAATTATATAATTTAATTAGTAATAATTACTGCAAAATAATTACTAAAAATTTAAATACTCTGCTATGTCTCTGTCATTTGCATCATTGTAATTTCAAAAATACAACAGTGTTGGAAAGTTTGCCATGGGAAAATATTTGGATAAAATGATAATTACTATATAATTTTCTTTTTTTAGAAGTCATTTTTCTCCCAGGGGAACAAAGTTTTGTGGCTGTTGTTCTTTGGTTTTTCTGTGTAGTCACGAAGTACTTTGTAATTACATTCGATCCCAATGAATGTGAGCAATGTGATCTCTAAGGGAGATGGCTTTAATTCCACCACTATTTCGAAGTTCCTCATAGCCAATTCTTGATAGAAAGTCTGAGCTTTAATAATATAGTTTTAATATTACAGGGCTACAGAGACAGAAGAATTATACAGTCTTCTATCAAGAAACTAGGTAGGGAAAAATAAAACCTTAAGAAAACCTACTCAGTTTCTCAAGGTTGGATCTTTCTTATTTTTCACTTGCAATCTAATGTTAAGCCTAAATTCACATTATTTGTTAGGAAGTTTTTGATGACTGAACTGTATTTCTCTTTACAGCTTGCCTTCTATCCTTCTATAATGGATTTTGCTTTAATTAAATTATATTCTTAGATAACATTAAGACTTGAAAAATTTAAATACAGTATTTTATTCAAATCAAAGAATATGTCAGGAAAAATAATGTTTGAGAGCAGGGACTGGGTCTTGTGTGTATTTATAATGCTTATATTTTTTAGAGCAATGGTTTTCACAGAATAAAGGCATAATAAGATATTGAAAATTTCTTGTATAAGAGGATTTAACTTGAAAGAATATATACAGTCACACTGTAATCAATTCACTTTCTGTTCCAAAATCCTTACCTTCTCTCTACATTTGACATCACAGGAAACTATACCTACCCATCAATTCAATGAAAGCCAACCTTCTGTTTTGGGGGAAGCACTAAAGATGTAACATTTGAAATTTTAAGAGTTGTCTCATCCTCTGAACTCACTGAATCCTGAATTATATGTTTTGGTGAATTTTTGTATTATATATTAGATTTTTATGACCCTGTTTTCTTCCAATTGATAAACTCCCTCTGAGAACGAGTATTATTTACAATCTTGCCACAGTATTTAGTAGAAATCTTTGCACATAACAAATATTCAATGAATGTGTGTCAATTAATTCATTCTAGAAAAAAATTGATGGCAAATATTTGCCCCTTTCTTCCCAAGTAGAGATTCAGATATTGAATGATTAGTTTTGAAATGTCCAAAGACTTATTAAAAATAATAAAGTTTCCTTATATTTTTTCCTTTTTGCTTTATGTTTGCACATAGAAAGTATTACAGTACTCATTATTAAGTAATACGTTAATTAGATACGACCTCCAATACGATCTTAGGCAAATGTTTGTAACTAAAATGGCTTGTACTCTGCTATAGACTGAATATTTGTATTCCCAAAAGTATGTTCAAGCCTAATGCTTTTTGGAGGAGGAGCCTTTGGGATGTAATCAGTTCATGAGGATCTTAATGATTGAGGTAAGTGCCCTTTTAAGGAGCCAAAAGATTAATGGATTATTGCCATAAATGGATTAACTCTCAAATAAAAAGATGTAAAGGAATTGAATGCTTAAGAACCACCAATTTTTTTCAAAAACTTGAATGAGGGAATATTCCTATACAAAAATATGATAAATGCCTGAGGAGGTTGATTTATTTAAACTATTCATAGATTATATAATGTAGATATGTGTATTGAAACATCAGATAATACCCTTTAATATGTATATTTTCATATATTAATTAAAATAACTATGATTTAAGAAGGAAAATACAATTAATATTTGTATCTTCATTTTGTATTCTGAAATGTTATTGAATTCATTTATCATTTCTGACATTTTTTGAGGTAGACTTCATGGTAGGCATACTCTAGCTGAGTCAGTGACTTTCAGACTATTTCTACATTCATCATATTGTCTGACAATTCAAGTATTTATTTTATTGTTTCTTTAATTTTCACATTTCTTTAAACAGAGATAAGGAAACTAAAAAACTTGTCTTTGGAAATTCTCATCCCTGAGCCAAACATATCATGGTTCATGATAAATTAAATTTTAGTATAATCTTGGTACCTTAAAGTACAGCATCTATATCTTTTGAAACATTGAAGAGCTACCAAATTAAAACTTTACAGACGTGGATTAAACTAAAGCTTCATAGAATTTACCTTATGTTTACCCTGCCAAAGTCATTGCCTTGAGGACTTACTCAGATATCGTTGTGACTTTTGTGGGTTAATTAATATTTACATAATGCAGTACATACTACTTTTATTGTATATTACTTATATTTCTGATGGCATTTTTTTCACCAAAAATCTTGATTTCTGAAATGCCTCAAGAATAAAGTTGCAGAATTACTTTAGCACACAATGCTACCCATAGACATATGTAAAAATACTGGCAGAGAGGCAAGAAATAATGTCCAATGGACAGGGTTTTACTGCATATATTTGCAAGTGAGTACTTATTCTCATGAACCTTGTAATTCCTATATCTTTATAGAATAAAGATTTTCATTGTATAATCAGAGACACCAACTCCTTCCACCTTTTTTAAACTCCTTTAGTGTGTGAAGTTTTCTGTTCAAGGTTTCTATTTAAAGTCTTTTCTTTTATTATGTTTCTTCAAGGATTTCAAGAGCTGCTTCTACATCTTTGCTTTCTACTTCAGTTTTTAAAAATCCTGCTGGGGTTTCTATTTTCGTGTTACTTCACCAGATGTCCAAACCATTTAAGACATGGCCTCTAAATCCTTGACAGCTATTTGAGGGCATCAGTATGTTCTCAATTCGCTTCATTTTTACCTGATCTTGTCTTGCCTTTTCCTATGGAAAGCCTAAAGCAAAGAAGTAGGGAGCCAATAGGATTCAAGGCGCAGTAAGCACCAGGGGAAAATATAATACTTGTTTTCTTCTCTTGAAGAACTCGGACAAGTATAGAAATGTGTAACTTATTAGCATTTCTTATATAGTGTGAGAAATTGACCCATACCTTTTGGATTAAATCTGTTCTCTCTTTCACGTAGTGTCGATCATTTAATTCTCTCATTTTAGAGTCATCATTTTTATCCTGGGGTGAATAAGACTTTTTTTACTTTTCTTAAGGTACTTCACTCTTACTATAACTGATGGCATATTTGATGAACTGTTTTGTAATTAGTATCCTAAGCAAAAATATCGATGCTATCTCTTGTAATGCTTAAGAAAGTAATGGACTCTTTGCCACCATTTTTGGACCAAACTTAATGTCTTCAGGAACTCTTTCTGAGTCTTAATCTACACAAATTAATTGACAAGAATAAAATCAAAAGAATTTATTGTTAAATTTTTTCTCTGTCATGGGAATTTAAAGAAACTGATTTAACTTTGAGATGTAGGCTAAATCAAAAACAAATTGGATTTTTCTAGAGTTAACCTAACAAATTTCACAAAGAGAATTTGTGCCTATGAAATTTTGACACATGATTAGTATATGCTTGTAATACTGACAACACAACTGTAGTCTTTCATGAGAAAGTGTTATATAATACTACTGCTACTATTTTTTATTTTTTCCTGTTAATTTTATCATTACATTTAAAGCAAACAGTACAGTTACATATACCATTGGGATCTTGTACCTTTCTAAGATATGTCTTGGGTCTTATTTTTTTCCTCTTTTCACATTTTTTCTTCTCCCTTATTTCCTTTCTCCTCCCTTTCCCCTTTAGCCATTTTCTTCTGATTTCACACTAACAGTTATACCATTTGAACCCTATTCATACTGAAAAACTGCTACTATTAATAATCACAACTATTATAGAGTATTTAACATGTTTGACTCCGAGGTAGTAGGTATTTTACCTAACTGAAAACTTTTAGCTGAGTTTGACAGAAGACCTCAAACAGAAGGCTGTAAACATGAATTTGAAACTAACAAGACCATAAAGCAGACCAGGGTTAGGGACAATGAGATTCATGGGTGCAAGACCTGAACAGGTACACAAGGCCCAGTTTGATTTAACACTTTTTAGGACCATGATGAAATCCTTAATCATTTTATCTTTCAATTCCTGTTTGGTAGGTAAATGTGTATCTACATACACTGCCATTTTTTGACCCTCCATCTGCATATAACCTTCATGAATACTTAATTAGCACAGAATCTATGTAAAGCCACCATAAGTTTGAGTTAATGCAACTCAATGCAAGTACAAAGTAAGTGTGTCATCTCTACCACGGAGTAAGTGGAGAGTACTGACAGCCCAAGAAACTTTCTATTCAAACAAAAACTTGGTTCCAGTGCAGAAAGAAAGGCAATGATATTCTAAGAAATGCAAAGTACCAAGCAGCCTTATGGTACTCTATCCTACTCATGTTCCTCACATGTTAACCCACCTCTCCCACTGATACGGATGGACAAAGGAAAGGGCAGGGCATGGTAAGGTAGAGCTTCTCTTCCTTTCTGTCCTTACTTACCCATCTGGAAGCCAGAGTGTCTGAGGAATGTGAACTTATTAAACAGAGAAGTAAAAGAGTTGTGCTATGGTTCAGATCTAAAATGGTCCCAAAGCCTCGTGTATTTGGAAAGTCATCAAAATATGGGGACATCATAGCTGACTTGCCATTAGGAGGTGGGAACTTGTTGGAAGAGGCCACATTATTCTTCTACCTTGTTTTGTAAATCAGAAGAAAAATTGTGACGTGTACTCTCATACATTTAAATTATGAATATCAGTGAACATATAATGTCTACATTTTAAAACAAAGCATTTTTATTTCAGTTACTTGGAAACTAAATATCAAGGAGAAGATAATAATTTTGAGGGAATTTTTCATATTTAAATACACTCACTATCTCTGAATATTCCCTCTACTATGTTAATCAACTTACACCTCTCTTGCTATTGTCACAGTGCTCTATAGATGTCTTCAACTCATTGTACTTTTATCATCTATGTTCAGTGAAGTTTCATGTATAACTGGTAGGTCACATTGCACAAAATCATACAAATACATTTAATACTTAATACACTGAACTTGAAATACCTTTTGTATAATTCACTGAGATTAAATGGCTCAGCATTCTGGAGACTTGAAGAATTAAATAGGTATATATTATTATCCCCATTTTATAGATGGAATCGTAGGTACAAAGATATTAAATAATTTGCTGGAGAACATAGATTTAGTCAATAGCAGGAATAAATTAGGAGTAATACTCAAAATTTGCATTAGGAGAAAAAGTTCAGCAGAAATTTCTGCTACATCTGGATTCTACATAGGAAACTAAATTGAAATTATCACTGCTTACATTATTAATATTAATTTGGTATCAAAAATATGCTAGGTACTATAATATACATGGAATGAGATTAAAACCCCCTAACCACAGCTCAGCTATATATCTAATTCTCCGAACTTATTACTAGTGCATCCAAATGGGTGTTTTATCACCTTAATTATTTTCAAGAAATGACATCAGTAGAAAAGAATCTTCTCAATCCAATTGCTACAGAAAATACAACTCATATCTGCCCATGTAGTACTAACCTTTCTTTTTATTATAAAGATGAAGACAGGATTTCAAAATGTATATTATGCCTAAATAGTAACTAAGGATACAATCTGTTCATTAGGAAGTTCTGTTAGTCAAGTCATTAGTTTGAGCTGCATTTATATTACCACCACCAATTTTAGTTATAATGTTAAAAACCTATTTTTGATCTATGTGGATGTGGAACGTTGTTGGCCATAATTCATTCTTTGTATATAATTGTCTCTAATATTTGTGAAGTACACATTATCCCTAGTGTACAGCTGAGGAAGAAAACGTTTCTGTAAAGTGCTGAGCAAGGCTGAATGACACATGGTTTTGATGGTAAAAGCAGAGTTGCTCTTTTATCTGGGGAAATTCGACTTCTTTCTATTGCAGCATAATTACTCTCATACTGTATAATGCTTGATTAGTCTTAAAATAAGATATTTAAAGCAAGAAAAATATTTATGTCCATTTTATTTTAATTGTTAATATTGTAAGAATTATTATTCTGTTGGATATATTTTTGCAATACTATATTATGTTGGGTTTTTTGTTGTTGTTGTTGTCATTTTCTTTAGTTTTGGTACCGGGGATCGAACTTGGGTCGTTGTGCTTGCAAGGCAGGTGGCAGAACCACTGAGCTAAATCCCCTACCCCTATATTATGTTTTTAATTGACAAACATTATTCTTTTTCCTGACTTTTGTGGAATTTTTTTTTCATTGAGTTTATTGGTACTTTTTAGGTATACAGTAATTACATTCATCATTGGGATCTTGTACCTTTACATGACAGGTCTTGGTTCTCATTTTTTTACCCATATCCCTGCCCTCCCTTCACCCTCTCCTCCCTTTCCTATTAACAAAAACTTTTTTCCATTTTTTTGTTTTCTCATATTTTTTATTTTCCCTTATTTCCTTTCCCCTCCCCTTCCCACTTCCCCTACACCTTTAACCCTTTTCTTCCTATTTCATATTGTCAATTATACCATTTGGATCTTATTTACACTTTTAGTTTTTCACACCAGAGAAACTATTTGGTATTTGCACATGTGTGACTCATTTATTTCACTTAAAAAAATAACCTCAACATGCATCCATTTTCCTATGAATGACTCTAATTTCTCATTCTTTATGGCTGAGTAGTACTCCATTTATAGAAAAAACACATCTTTATCCAGTCTCCAACTGATGGGCAATTGGGCTGTTTCCAAGTTTTAGTTATTACAAACTGTGCCGCTATAAACATGGGTACACATATATCACTGTGATATGATTCTTTTAATTCTTTTGGAAAGATACCCAGTAGAGGGATGGCTGGGTCTAATGGAACCTCTAGTCCCAGTTCTTTTTTTTGAGGTATCTCCATTTTGATTGTGGAATGATAATTTTGAAAATTGTCTTTCTACTATTTTAGAAATTACAGTTCTTTGGCTATGTTCAGTGCTTATTTCTAAAATTTTTGAATACACAAGAAGTTATAAGTTTAAAATTAATCAGCTCTCATAATATTATACTATAAGATTATCCTAAGGTTTTTTTCAATAATTTTCTATTTTGCATTTATAGTATTTCCAGGTTTTCAGTATTATAAAAATTCTGGTATGAATATATATTTATCTAGTTATCTATAGCTGCATGAAAATTTGCATAAGTATTTGTATATCTGTGTGATTATTTCTATAGTATAGTCCCATAAAGCATGAATATCTTGTCAGAAATTATACATTTTAAATTTTGACAGATACTGCTACTTTCACAAAATTACATATAAATTTATTCTGACACAATTAGATATCAATTTATATAATATATACGATTATATATAAATTCATACTGAGCTTAGGGGTCACCCTTTACTATCATTCTCGTCTAATTTTTGCCCCCCATCTTCCTGCTTCTCATTAGTTTTCTAATCTGATGCACAAACAGGAATATCTGACTGTTGGATACTTTAACACATTTTTATTTTTGTAAAATATGCATAATATTTACCATTTTGACCATACAAAGGTTTTACTTATTCATTAGTTCTATTAGATATATTCACAAAATTTTATTATCACCATCATCTCTCCTTAAAATTTTTCATCATTTTCAACAAAAACAATATCCCAGTAATTAAACAGTAATTCCATTCCTCCCACTGTCCTTTGGCAACCTCTACTCTGCTTTGTATTTCTAGTTCTTTCATATCAGCTGTCATACAATATTTCATCAAATACAATGTTTTCAATAACTCTACATATTTATCTTTTTTTCCTGAAAAAAATAAAACTAAAAAATTATAAAACTATACCTAAAGTAACATATTACATCATATATATTTGGAAGTTATAGAAATAGTAAGACCTGTAATTGTTTTCATATTTAACAAATTTCACTCATTAAATGTCCTAATTTCAAAATTTACATGAAATAAAGAAAGAAACTCACACCTCTCAAAGATCATATTTGTTTGTTTGATTTTTAAGTTTTTAGTATTATACAATTTATAAAATTTGGTCAATATTTTAAAAATAAGAAGTTTCATATAAAATTTCACTTTTCCTCCAAAGAAATTGGTGGCAATAAATATTTCATTAAACTGGTTTCATATGAGTTTCTACAAGTTACTTTATAATTATGAGTCACTGTTCAGTTTTAAATTTCCTATTGATACTTTTAGCACATTCTGTGCTATCCTTATTGATGTCTAAACCTCTTGATGCAAGGAATTATAGCCTTATAAACATATTCATGAATATCTTTTAAAATTTATTTTTGTTGATTTTGTTTGTGTATTTTGTCTTCCCTTTTAATCTAATAGAAATTTGAATTAATATGTAGTCATGTGCTTTTTCATTTAATTCTATCATTGTAATTTTATGTCATTATTTTGTCACTCTGTACTGAGAACTGAAAGTCACTTACATTCTTTTCTTATGGTTTTATGATTTCATTTTTGGAGTTAATCTATACTTAATCTGGTACTGCTTTCAGTAAAGAGAAAGGAGGGGGCTCAATGCTCCCTCTTCTCTTGGTCAATTTTGGTTTTGTTTGTTTTAATCTTCATAGCACCATTTGTCTTAAAAATATAGAGATTTATTTTTCACATTGATTTGTATTATCACCTAGGTGTGTATTAAAACCACAAATTTGCTTGAGGTTAACTCTCCCATTCTTATCACCCATCAGAATATATATTCAGATATAGATATATGATATATATATATGATATATATATATATCATATATATGTATCATATTCTTTTCATTCCTGCATTTCTTTTTCAGCCTTCCATAAGTGCTATGCTACAGTTTGGATTTTGATGTCCTCCAAAAGCCCATGTGTTGAAAGTTTAGTCCCTACTCCATGGCGCTGCTATGAAGAGACTGAATGTTTAGTAGGTAGAACCTCTTAGCAGAAAGCTGTCTCTTTGCTTCTGACTACCATAAGATGATAACTTCTTCTTCTTCTACCACCCACTGTTACCAGTGATGTTCTGCTCCATCACGAGCCCTAAAGCAACAGGACCAACTTTTTATGGGTGGAAATCTTCAAAACTGTGATCCCAAATTAATTTGTCTCCGTTATTTTGTTATAGTAATGCAAAGACAACACAGACTGTCTTCTGAAATTACTTTTCTCTAAGCTTTACATTTTCCATAGTCCTACTAATCTCCTTTATGTAGGGCATCAACTTCCTGGTAGTATATAATGATAAATATGACTCCACATAGAGGCAAAGAAATGCTGGATATGTTATTCCAATGAAAAGGTCAGTGTGACTATTACCTATGCCTTAAATAAATTTCCTGTAAGTAAACATACATTGCAGGCATGTGGAAAAGCTTTTAAGAAAGCCCTTAAATATATTATGAATGTATAAAACAATGTAGACATTTTCTTAATGATGTATAAAAATGTTTAAATCTATAATTTTATAATAAAATGCAATCAGAAGTTCCAATGATTTTTGATCCATTCGAGTTTCAGTAAGTGTCAAATATTTCAGTGTTTCTTTGCTTAATCATTTTATTCAAAATAACTACCCATTGTAGTCAATTTTACTTAAAGCAATTATTGAATGTGTGACCATAAAGTCATTATATTTCATTGTGAAAAGTTTGATTCTGTTTCTTCAGAACTTTAAAATGCTCAGTTGGGCACTGGCATATCCATTTAACCATGAAATGTACATATTGCATATAGTACAATGCAAATAGTCCTTCCGACCTATTCAGATACACTCTGTAGAACACAATATACATTATATGCCTTAAGAAAACATCTATAAGTATAAGATCAGAGTGAAAATTTATATGTGAAATTTCAGATCTCAACCATGGTGCCACTGAGAGGTTATTAAAAGTAAACTTAAATGTATACATTAGGAAGAAATTATTAAAAGCAAACATAAATGTCTAAATTAGGAAGAAAATAAATAATTCTTTTCTTGAGAACATGATGACTCAAAGGATTGATAAGGTGGAATCTAACCCAGGTGGATGTTGATTAGAATTTGCAGCCATCTGACAGCTGAGTAGTGATCCGTGTGGACTAAGTTGTTGGCTATAATCTTAATGAAGAAGAGTCAACATCCTAAAAGCTTCTACTGTGATTAGAATTAATTGGTGCCCTCTTTAGCAGCATTGGCCGAACCATTATGTTGAAATGGCATCTTTTCACTCTCTCAGCCTCACTAGCTGGGGAAAAGTAAGGAAAGTGGAAAGTGCCATTTGCTATTATGAAAGCAACAGAAAGCCAACAAATGAAGGACATCACCTCACTAAGCCTGCATCCATCCATTAATTCATCACATCTTGGGCCACATGAGAGAAAGAGGGAGCAGCAAAACGAAATAGCTGCAGGCTTTGTTTTTGCATGGCTTATAATACAGTAAGGGAGATAAAATAAGTGCACAGCAGCTACAGAATAAGGAAAGGGATGTATTGGCTGGAAGAGAAAATGAGTAAAACACTCTGCCCAGCACTCAGAAAAGGGTGAGTTCTATTTATAAGGTGTGAGGAGGTAGGGCTTTAGGCAGGAACCATCGAGGGGGAACACAAAATGAACCAAAAAGTCCATTTCTATTCACTTATCTCATAAACTACCAATCATTCACCCATGAACTCCTTTTCTTTGCATTATTAAACTCATCATCAAAAATCCATATGGCATATATATATGTATCAAACTATATTTGATATCATTTGAATGTATATCTCTAATTATTAACTATGGATTCCTTAACATTAAAATGAATGTAGGATTTACTGATGCATGCTTGCATTGTGCATGAATGTTCAAGACAGAACAAAAACCATTTCATATAATAGCTAGATTTAACAAATATAAAATAATCTTTAAGAATCTGTAGCTATGCATACATACACCAAAAGAAGATGCATTGTATAAAATACACCTAAATACATAAATATAACTAAATATTTCCAGTGAGTGTATCAATTAATTTGATAATTAATGATGTCTTCGCCAAATAACTGTGTACAATAAAAAATATCAAAATGATGGTTTATTGCCAATATGTGGTGTGCATAACACTGTCATTAGCTGAGTGATTTTCTTGTGATAAGAAAAACAATTCCTTCTCACAGTGCAACAAGAAATATATTTCACTTTATAATAAGTACTAAATTTTCTTAATCAAATGACTATGTATGTCAAATGATTTTTTATAATCAAAATGCAAAGATATGATAGAGTTGAGCAATTGTCATAAGATCTAAATAAAGTTAACAAACTAGCACACAGAAGAATGTTGATTCTCTTTTTTTAGGTAATCCATTTGGATAAGAAGAAGTTGGGATCTCCTTGTATTTTGCAAGATTATGTGTGACCAGAGGCAAGAAGTCTAATGACAAAGAGCCTCACCTATAAAATCAAGGGAAGGGGAAACAAAATTCAGATAAACAGGCAATGCCAACAGCTTCAAGGAGAAACTTAAGCTGCTGCCACATTAGCCCTATGTTTCACTGACACACAGAAGGAAATAGCAGGTAGTGAGTATTTACAGAGGCAAAAATTATAGGAAAATGGATGACTTATGGCAAGTTGACCAGAATAGTGATGTTCACGTTGTAGAATTTTTAGATTACTTAAATAAAATATATACAATATGCATAGCCCGGTGTTGGGCAATTTGATGGGTACTCCATTTCAATCCTTCTTCCTGAGCATATTTCAGGCACATCATTCTTCCACAGCAGCACAACAAAGTTAAGATTTACTACTTTTCAAGTGGTAATATCTCTCAATGAAAATACTAAACTGTGCATTCTCAAAGGAAGCAGCATTGCTTCAAAAAAGGGCAAAAGCTGGATGTTATCAGGAAAAAAAATCTTATTCCTCTCTCTATAAAAGAGATATTTACTGTATATACACTTTGAACCTGAATACACTAAATCTGTGATATTATTTCATGAAAAGTCAATTAGAAAAAAGTGTCAGAAAAGTTTCTTTAGGCAGATGACTATATAAAAAATATTAAACACTGGACTAACAATTAGAATTCACATTTAGAGAAACATTCAGAGACATATCTGGTTGCTGCTAAAGCATACAAATGTTAATTCACACATATAACAATACCTACTAAATACCTGCTATATGTTAAAAAATCTAATAGATATTGAAGTAATAAAAATATACAAGGCATAGAACATCAACTCAAGGCTCTTAGAATTCCTTACCAGATGTTAAAAACATCAAGGAGTCAGGGGTATGGGAACGAACGAGAACCAAGATCTGCCATGTAAAGGCACAAGATCTGAATGATAAATATAACTTACTGTATACTTTAAAAGTACCAATAAACTCATCGAGAAAAACATAAAAATAAAAACCACGTAGAAAAAAGGTTCAAGAGTTCAGAGAAAAAAATTTATATTCTTGCTTGAATGACCAGAAAGTTTTCCTAGGGGAAGTTGTGTTAGCTGGCTTTTGAAGAAGTAAAACATAAATGATCATGCATGAAACAGTCCAAATAAGGAGAATGTCCTGAACACATTGCTCAACACAAGACAGGGTAGGATTAAGAGTAACAGCGAAGGATGTCTGGGAATGACAGGAAAATGGCCTAAGTGAAGAGCTGGGATCACACGTGATGAAGTGTGGGATGCCAGCATGAGCTCAGGAAGACTGAAGCTAGCAGACCCTTGGTAGTGGCACAGAGTTCCTAAGGCTTGGGGGGGTCCTTCAATTTGTCACTCTCCAACATATCAGAAAACGCAGGGCCATAGCTAGAGTTTGTGCTGCCTCCCCCGGCCCCCAGCTATGCCATTGCTGCAAGGATGTCTAGGAATGAAACAAAAACTTGTGCCCAAATATGAAAGTAAAGGAAATGTCAAAATCTCGGTGAACTTAGTACTTTACGAGGTAGAGATGTGAGGAGAAGAAGGAGGAGGTTAAGCTTAGAAAGCTACAGATTTGAAAGTTTCAAGTCTGAATGATTCTCCACAGATTCCCTCAATACTTGTCTCTAATAAGGAATACCTGCATGCTCAAACTGCAGGAAAGGTTGCTTTTCTAAATTTCCTTGGACAAGCTCTACAAGCCATAAAATAATCATTAACATGACTCTCCTGACATAAGTCTGTGTTTGAGACCTAAGCAAAATAAAATCAGTATGCCCCATAGGAACAGAATAGCACTATTTGCTCTTATTCCTGGGTGCACTGCCATAGAATTTATCTTGCAACTCAGTGTGGTGCCAGACACCTGTCATACCAACATTCATGAAGCTGACGCAGGAGTACTGAGAATCTTAGGGTAGCCTGGCTACATGGCTAGCTAGTTCAAGGCCAGCCTAAGGTATGTAGTGAGACATTAGTCAACCTCTTCCCTCCAAAAAAATGACAATCATCTTGACGGAAAGAACATCTGAGTATTCACATTTACAAAAGAAAGAAAGAAAGAAAAAGAAAGAGAGAGAGAGAGAAAGAAAAAGTTACCTGTTTAATTTTTTAATTATTTTAATGATAAGATTTAAGCAATTAAACCACATGATCCAACTTCATTCTCCATTGTCTATATAAGCAGTGTGCATACAAATATTGAATTGCCTTGGATAGTATTTGGAAAATATATATCTTATCTAAAATTATTTAGGGAGTTTTAAATTGAAAAGCTAGTAAAAGATGACAAAAGTGTCATCGCTCTAACTGTTTGACATGGATATCCTTTAAGAGATTACACAATGGTAAAATACATATCTCACTTGTTTCCAGACACAATAATCTGAAGGACATAAGTTAATTGGACAATAAATGTGGACTGAAAAATAGAACTTCTAGGGAGATAGAAAATATGTCTTGCACTACAAAATGACTGGGCCTTATCTAGAAGATAACTGTCCTGCAGTACGGATGGTGAAATAAGGCTGACAGGAGTTTACTGTCTTGTGAAATATGAAATGAAGCAGCAATCTGAAATGAAAAAGTGGAAGCAGATGGCTCCCGATACAGAAAGAAAAATATCTGAAGCTAGTGGGGCATAAATCCCTTAAAGATGACAAAGACAAAGACAGGAATAAGTCTCATTTGCTTTTTCATTTTATAATATTATTCCATTCATTTTCTCTAGTAATCTAAAATACGATGATATTTGAATAAAGCAATATCCCACATGTCAAATATATTCTTCCAACACTTTTTTCTTGATCTTCATTACTCAAATAGTATCATCCTTGGAAAAAATAGAGAGAAAAACTACTTCTATAATGGCCATCATTACCTAATAGTGGATAAATCTTCTGTCTCGATGTACAGTTTGTTGGATATGCAGAAAAATGAAATAGGTTTACTCACAGGTATAATTATGAATATTGACACTGATCTATGATGTGCACCTGGCATGATTCTCACAAGCTTTGCTTGTGGAATGACAAATCACAAGTCTGTCCTGCAATTTATAACGGGCCAATTACTTCTAGCCGTGCTGGTCCCTTTGGGTCAGAGAGTGACTCTCAGCACACTTTGCACACTGGCAGTCAGCTACGGATGTTCCCTTTGCCAACACAAGGGGACTGTGAGACATGCTTAGCAAATGCAGTTGATTTTGAGACTCTATCAACCTTCAAGCTGCAACCACTCCTCAATTTTAACTTTCTCATAGGAGATTCTGTGCTTCATTCTCAACTAGGGCTAAGTCTGACTATTCTACACTCATTAATTTGTTTACCATTATGAACAGAAGAGAGACGATCTGTACTGAGTTTGTCATCCTCTCCAACTCCAGTCTTTGTTGGTGGAAGAATAGTAACTAGTGTCCCTCACCTAAAAATAGAATGAAAGTGTTTATTTCAACAATTTTCCTGGCAACAATTCACCTCCTTTGTTGTCCACAGCGTAGCATGTTAACCCTAACATTTCCAATTATGTTCAGGAAATGAGAGTGACTCGTAATCTCATTTTGCATGGGTGCCTAAAAGGTAGGCGTATCACTCGGACATCTATGATATATGAGACAGCTGTTTCTGAAGAGTCCACACTCTGTGTGTAATAACATGTTCCTGATGATATATACCAGTGTTCTTCCTTATTTTGTTGCAGTTTCAAGCGTGCATATTTTATCATTGCTCACAAATTCATAAAAATTAAAAACACTCTAGAAATCATCTGTACCAGTAAGTATAGCATTCATAATGTCGTGACAAAAAAATTACAGCACTGTTTTGCTTTGCTTAACACAATGAAAATTTATCATTCCAAGCAAAGCCGAGCTTTCTCTCCAAGCCAGCCTCCTCCAGTGAGTTGGCCCGGTATTTCAGGTACATTCAGTCTTGTGACAACTCTACCTTTATACACACTTCCAAAATTCTGTGGGAGGAAGGATACCATGGACCACAATTGACTCACATCACCTCCGCTCCCATGTCAGCTCGCAAAGAAGTTAGAGGACAACTTCAAACTTCAAAGAAGCATAATTACAGCCCAGAATTGGAGAAATAGTAGAAATATGAACGGGCAATAGGCGTGCTTACCAAATTATCTAATCCAATACTCTAATTTTCTGGCTAACCAAACTGAGATCCAAACTAGGACCACAGAACAAACAAACAGCAGAGAGATGAGATTATAACATTGTTCACTACTAATTTTATCAAATTAGAGTATCATGAAAATTGTGGCTTTCAACCTGGTTGATAATAACAGAGAGCACTTTTACATTATCTTTTTACTGATATTAAACCAAGAATCCAAAGTGAATTTTCTTCTGGAAATAAAGATCATTTGAGATTATGATACCTTCCTCATAATCCCAAACCAATCACCACAAACACAGCTAATAATAATTAAACTGAAATAAACTAATAAATTTCTCTTATGGGTTATATAAATACTATGCTTTTGCTTCTATTATGGATGTCTTCTGTATATCCTAAAGCCAAACATGGTTCCAATGACTAATTGAGTACTATCCAGCCCAATAATCTTTATACTTACCATACAGTCTCCTGAGAAGAGCAGATAAATACTATAATTCATAGAGATAATGCAAGTTTATAAGTGTTTAGAAGATTACAGATTTTTTTTAACCTGGAAGCTAAATTAGGTAATTATGATAGGGACTTGCATTTCCTTTGCATAAGCATCACAAACTATGCAGATTACAATACTCTGAATAAGACAGGTTACCTAAACCTGAACTGGGTATAGTCTACAGATAACCAAATATTGTCATCAATGTGGGACTTACATTGTACTTTCTTGAAACATGCACAGTTTGATAAAGGGCTAAGACTAAGAATGTGAAGGTTAATATGTAGATAAAATTCCTATCATAACATTCTAATAGTATAGAAACAAAGAAAGGTACACAAACCATGCTTATTTACTTATATTATTTTGATCAGTTTTACCAGTGTTTATTAATATTCACTAAGGAAATCACAAGACATACACACACCCACACAAATAGTGAATTATAGAAAGATATCCATTCCTTGAAAATAAGTCCTCTTATTCACCAAACCAGTTCTGGGATCCCAAATTTATTATATATAATAACAATAGTATGCTTACAGTACAAGTCTATGATGATATAAAAATCTTCATAGAGACATTTGTAAAACTACTGTGTTTAACAGATTCACTTGGAATGATGTGGTCTGTAAAATACCATTTTCCTACTATAGTAGCCTTAAGCCTTGATATTTAATATAAATCTGGTTTAAAAAGGGAGGGGTAGATATTTTTCAGGGTTTTTGTTGCTATTGTCGTTGTTTTTGAAATACATACCTGGAATATAAGAGATTTAGGTAATGAGGGTCTTTATATAAGATTACAAACTTACCTTTTGTTTAACTTACTGAAAATTTCCCATTTAGGATCTACTTTGCAATTCCCCTTTCATATTGCCTTTTTTGTTTGTGATAGTTTGAGTTTTATTTATACTCTGCTTCAGTTGTGCTTTTGCAGAGAAAAAAATCAATGGGCAGTGAAAAAGAAAAATTGCACTGGACCAGTTAAATAGGCAAGGAATATTTTAATCAAAACTCTTGCAAGGGAAAAGAGATTGAACTCTCCTTCATTAAAAACAAAAGGCAGGAAACTTTTAAAGCTAGAATAAGCTAATAGAAAGTGCCAGAAGGTATTTGTTAGAGATGTGGTTTGTCAGTGGTGATTAGGGCATTTGTATTGGATAGTTGTCATTTATCAAAGAAGGTAACTTCCTATTTTCCTCCAGATTCTGGGGGATGGTGGTGCTATGTTGGCTGTTGACTATATTCCAAGGGAATGGCTTTCTGGTCTTTGGGAGTTCCTGGATTTTGGAAGAATTACATCACAAAGGGACAAGAAAAATATGTAATTGAAAATTTTCTAAAGTAAATGCTTTAATAAAAATAAAGTCAGGAAGATATCTTCTTAGAATATAATCAAGCTAAGGTAAATCTAGGCACCATCTTATTCAGAAGTGAAGGTGGGCAGCTCACTTTCATACTCTGCCTTTGGAAAAAAATGACTAAATCAAGGAGATGGAGGCAGACAAATAGCAAAATGAGCTTATTGTGGTGAGACATGATATAGTAAGGATTATGGAGAAGAATTAACATGAGTTTTCTAGAAGTACAAAATAAATTCCCTTCTTTTGGATATTTTCTAGAAGAAAAGTTATTCTTGGAAAGGGTATAGCTGGCCCCTGTTACTTTGTCATACGTTGTCTTTTGTAATTTTTGCATTTATTTGCATTATTAAAACCTTTCTATTATCAAGAACTATAAGCATCATAAAAAAGGATAAACTCTACTTTTATTAATTCATAACTATATAATCAGTACAGGGTTTGCATAAAACAGAGAATGGATGTGCAATCAGAAATTCAAGACTTAAAAATCTGAATTTTTCTGCTCTTTCTACATTATTGTGCCTGGAATGCATTAGACTTTATTATTTTGCTTAAGTTCACAGCTGAATTGATTCTTTTCCTTTCATGTACCTGCAGGAGACTCTAGAAGAACAGGGAGGTGATGTTTCTGTGTTAAGCACTGGTGGTATGGTATATCTCCTTTCACCAGCCTGCAAGGTAACTGGGTAAAGAGGGTAGTTGCATTGTAAGAAATCATCTAAGTAGTTATTATTGAATTAAAGTGAAAGTTTATTATAGAAAAGAAGCACACAGCACATAAGGCCAGAGTCAAACTAGGTTAAGAAGCAAAGCAAGGTGATCCATGGGCAGAGAATTCCAGGAAAAGGAGAGCAGAATTAGTTACTCCACATCAGACTAGCCCGGAATAAAGGATGGATTTCATTTTTATGGGGTCTCAAAGGACTGTTATTAATTATTCACTGTTTTTTATGAAAGAGTTGGGATTCTGAACTGGGTGGAGTATAGTTACTGAATAGGAATTGGTTTGGACGCTTAGGGTCCTGCTCTAATTTGTTACCATCTTTACTTGTGATCCTCTCCTACAGCTTACACACATATCCCAAGGAATACAATGAATTTCTCACTTAGCTAACAGCTTGATTTACTTTTTCTTTCTGTTACAATAGTTGCAGCAATCTCATCTTTTTCTTTTTTTTTTTTTTTTTTTAGAATGTTAACC
>NW_022900943.1:21458498-21464350 GCF_012274545.1 Fukomys damarensis | reverse complement strand
TTTTTTTTTTTTTTTTTTCAGAATGCTAACCTCAAAGTCTTGTCAGTACCTCAGTCTCTGCAAGCGGGAAAAGAAGGAATTGTGTGCATCTGTCCCCAACTTCTTCAGTGACATCACATTGGTAGCCGTTGATTGGCCGAAGGAGCACTATGCATAACACAGAAAAGGATAACCCTACAAATCAGGGTTACCTCTGAAGAAATAGTACCTACTATCCCCTTTATTCAGTACTAAGGATTGAACCCAAGACCCTTGGCACTGAGATACACCTCAAGCCCTTTTTTATATTCTTATTTTGAAACAAGGTATCTATCTCTAAGGCATAGTGGTACCCAGGCTGGAACAAATGTTCAGATGCCCTCCTCACAGTCCTGGAGTGCGGCGATTAGAGGTGTGCACCACCAACCTGAGGTCTTTAACTCTAGCAGCTAATCACTGGAATTTCTTTAGTATAGCTAAGAAATTAAACAAAAATTATTAAATAAAACAAATCTGATACAAAAAAGGAAAATGGTACAAGGAAAACAGAACCTAATTTATTTTCTAGTGTTAATATTTTAAAAGTGTAACATAGGGTTAAAATTTAAAATAAAGTCTTTTGCTCTCCCAAATCTTTGACATTTTCACGTATTATGTTTCCTAAAGAACTCTTTGGTCTTTGAAAATACTTAAGGAATATAAGTTGCTGGATTTATATTTTTGAAAATAAGATTAAGAAATATGAAAAGAAAATTTAACATTGATAATAAAATGAACAATCTACAGATGCCAAAACCACTTTTTCCTTTAATAGTAATTATTATAATTTAAAAGAAACAAAAAAATCTCTGAATCTAGTTTAGAAATTTCAGTTGCTTTTATCTGTTCCATAAAAAAAAAACTCATATTAGCATGATAGTTCATTAAAGAAACTGACAAGGCTTGGGCATTTATAAATGGTGTTGAAATATGATTTTTCAGTTTTTACACCTAAGTGAAGTGTAGCTCTTGGTACTAATAAATAATTCTAAAAGAAAACTGAATTTAACAGAATAAAACCATGCCATAAAATACAATAACATAAACTAAATAAATATTTAATTGAAGTATTAGGCTATGAAAATATAACTTTTATATCTATATTCTTAAATGTGTCATAAAATGCACATTAAAAATTAAGGTGGAGATAGATAGAGATCAAACCATCAATTAGAACATTGTAAAATATCAGTTTACTTGGCAATTACACATGAAGGAAGATAGCTACACAATGTTGACCAAGTTTTGTGGAGTTTAGTTCACCCATTTTGTTGGACTTGAGAGTTTTATTGGCAGAGTGAAAATTTTTAATGTTTCAAACATTGTAGGTGCCAGCAGACAGAAGTAAAGATCTATTATTTTAAATCATTTCTTTTCTTAAAGTGTGGCAATATTAAATTAAATGGAAAATATCCTAACAAAATTCTGAACTCCGCTTTAAAAAAGAAAAGATAAGTTTAATGCAAATAATACTTCTCCTTTCAGGAAATAATGTCAGAGAAGAACAGCTAAACTATCACATGAATGAATGGAGTTGCTAAGATGATACACAAATTACAAAGTGTGTGTGGTCCTCAGATACAAGAAAATAAAGTCAATCATTCAGCTGCTGGAATTATAACACTCAACAATGTCTGAGAAAGTGAGGCAGCAGCTGAAAATCTGTGACTAAATTATATAAACTATTGATCAGATAACTAAGCAATTCAAAAGAAAATCACTTCCAAATATGCTACTCCTCAGATTAATTCAATTCTGAAGAATATCACAGCAGATCATCTGTAGGTGGCCAAAGAACAAAACAACCTGAGCCAATATCCCAGCTTCAGTATCCATTCTTCAAGTCCTCAATATTCTATCACTGTACAAAAAGATATAATAATTCTGTGTTGCAAAAAAAAAAATTATGTCCATGATCCAGAGAAATTCAAGTTGATATCCCAGGGCAACTTTTCAAATATCTTATTCCTTCGGTTTCTCAAAACACTTAATATTCAGACAACCCCAATTTAGCCAAGTAAAAATATAGTAAACAAATAAGTTTTTAAAAATTACCACACAGGATATGGAAAATAAATTTGAAAGAAATAGTGACAGTTACTGTGCTTGTAGATTTATCAGCAGGATACAACACAATAAACTATTTAAACCCATGTGCCAAATTCTCTAATATGATAAATGACAATCATTTAGTAGAGTTCACCTGAAGATTTTTTTAAACCAAGAAAAGGAGGATAGCTTGGACAATCAGAGAAGACAAAAAAAATGACTATCTATAGTCTTTTCCCCTGTTTTTACTATTTCTGCCATGCATTCTTCTCTTTCTCACTTCCTGTATCCTTTTATTCTATTTAATACCATCAGTCTAAAATAACATATGAAGAGCAGGATTTAGAGATTAATTTACCTATATTTACATAGGTAGGGAAGAATTCTACTACCAGATCAATGAAGCATTGTGATATCCTCCTATATCATATGCTTAAATAAGATCTATATTGTCAATTTTAAAAAAAAGCAACATGGAGGATCATCATATTGAACCACTGACAAGTTAATTTGTCAGCTAGATTCACTTTGTCTTGTTAAATCCAGACTTTAATTCTATTTTTTCACTTTTAGTTTTCAGGATGGAACCTAGAGTCTCAAACATGCTAGGAAAGTGTTCTCCCAACTACTGAGAAGCATCCTAGCACCTTGACATTCTTGTATGTACTACTGTGAATGCAGATGCTTCCAAAGCATGACAGTAAGCTGCAGATTCCAAGAGAAAGCACTATGTTTATGATCTCTCAAATGATCTGTTTTTGCTTTCCTCCTCAAGATATTGAAAAACTTTATATATATATCCTTAGTATACTCGCTGCTGCAAAGATGTTTTCTGGTAGAAGTCAAAAGGTCACAGAAATCCAATATAGAAAGAGAGAAAATGAAGGATGAATTGCTGAAATTCGGTTCAATTTTTGTTCAAAATAATAAATTAAAAACTATATAACATTGAATTATTAGGATAATTATTAAATAGCTCTGGAGTTGAAGTTTAAAACTAATTTTGAAATCCAGTCAATGAAATTTCCTTTATATCCTATAATTAACTCTGTTTCATTAGTGTTGTAATTTTTGTGGGAGCAGAGGATAGTAAGGGGAGGGAAAGAGAATTAAAACATTACCTTAAATACAGAACTAGACCTCAAGCAACACTTTAAGAGTGCAGAAAGCAAGAACTGTGCATTCCAGTAGTCCCCTGCCAAGATGTGGTAGGACTACTGAACCACATCAGGCTCTAATCGGGAAGGAAAATATGTGTGCGGTGTTAAATACTTGAGATTTCTGGATTTATTCCTTGCCACGTTCTAGACTAGCCTAAGAAATACAGCCTGGATAATTTGAAGCAGCTGACATGAGGCAGCCTACAAGTTCAGATGTTTTAGAAATATGCTGTTATTGTCTATGACCTGATCTTCCATGACTTAAATTATATTCAAACCACTGCCCTTGTGTTAGACATGTGGAAAACTTGGCTATAAGTTTCTTAACTTTCATTTTCCCTCCTCTCACCAGCATTCCAGTCTATTCCTACCTAAGGTATTTACCTTGGCAAAGGAGAAAAGGCACTTAGACATTAAGTTTCCTGTCACCCTATGCCATGTCACCATGTCCAATCACTAAGCTAGAGAATCTTTTTGATACAGATGTCCCTTTTCTGTTCATTTACCTCTTAGGTCAATTTGGCTTTTCCTGTTAGGTTGCCCCTCTACAGGATCCATTGTCCCTAGATGCTTTTTGATAAAGGTTGAGCTTCCCATCTGGGGTCAAGGAATTTCCCACGTACATGCTTCCACCTTCTTCCTATCCTCCCTCTTCTACTCAGCTACGGGGAAGGGACTTATTTTTTTTTCAAAACAGCAATTTTCTCCTCATGACTTTGAGACATATCAACCATTCTCCAAGTCTTCTCCTTTCTCTTTTCTGGGATTAATTAATATGCTTTATTTATCTTAGCAGTTTTTGAAGTTTTATAATCTGAGCTTCCTCTTACGAATTGACAGTATTTTTTTTAATTCCCAAGAGTGTTTTAGACCTATCTCTTTGAGATCCTTTGCAATAAATGACAGTGTTCTGCTTGGGAAGATAGACTACCTACTTCTGCGAGTTGTAAAATTTCCCACTTGTGTTTTATAAATCACTGGTTACTAGTCAGCAAGCTGTTTCTTTTCAGATTGCTGCATAAGCATGTAGCACAAGAAAGGCAAATTTGGAGTCGACTTGCCTTTTCCTAATTTTAATGCCCAAGTAAGAAACATTACCTCTATCTTTTTGAGCAGAAGTCCCTGGGGGTGGTTTTGCTCAATGACTTGTTATGACCTGGTAACTTTATAAGCTGCCTTTTGAGATGTCCATATTGGACAAAGCTACTTCTATCTGTAAACCATATGTCCGCAGGGTCTTAAAAGGGCATATCACTATAGTCTTGCCTGTTTGCTAGGTCTGAGAGAGACTGGCTAACTTCTTGGCCTGTAAGCATCAGAGAGGCAAGTTTTAAGTACTGTGAATTTTGTAATAACCTCAGAGTTGTCTAAGAGGATGGCCTGACACTTGGAAGGTTAATCACAAATAACCTTTGGTCTCAAGAATTGCTCTGACCTGATTAGGAGTCAGGACTTACAGTTTTTGTCCTAAAGTTTTTCTCTGTTAGCATAGCTATAGCTGCTATTGCCCTCAATTACAGGGGCCATCCAATAGTCACCTCATCTAACATTCTGAAAAGTGTGCTACTGGGAAGAGTTCTTATCCTAGCCTGTGGGTGAAGACACCAAAATAAATATCTCTATTTTCTGATATGTAGAATGAGAAATGTTTTCTTAAACTAGGTATTTCATTATACCATGCAGCAGAATCCATCAGTTGGTTAATGAAGTCAGGAATTCCTGGTATAGTCTCAAAAGGTACAATCTATTTTAGCCTTTGCTGGAATTTCAGAATTGCCCCCACATTTGATTAGTAGATCTCTTCCTGGCAATTAAGTAGGATACTGTGGGAGAATTAGAAACTCATGATTAAACATTTGGCTTTTAAAGTTACATATCAGTAAAGGAGTAAAGAATATTTGACTAGGAAGTCTCCTCAACTCCAACTATAGCTAAAGATTCTAGCTTCCCGCTGAACAAGGATATGGCCTAGAGGTAAAGTCAGTGGAATCTGCAGGGGATGGTTCATGTAGTTTCCCATGACTTACCTTGGGACCTGTACAGAGAGACAACTAGGTCTTCAGTACTTCAGGTGGCATTCCAAGCAGAAGGAGGAGACTTAATAAGCCCATATACCAACCCTGTGAGACCCAAGTTTCAAGAGAGAGAGATCTCTGTCCAAAGCTAGGATGATACTGGTGTCTTTCATAGAAGCTATTTGATGGCTCTACTGGAGCTGAGTAGGCATTGGGGCCCATGCAGAAGGAGGAGACCTAATTTGAACCCACAAAGTATTCCTTGTGAGACTCAAGTATTCACTGGTATCTTTCATAGACACAGAGAAGAAACCCCTACTGAGGGCTTTTTGTCTCCACCCTGGGGCCTACTTACTCCTTAGTGACAGGGGGTTGAGCCACTTGATGGCTCTACCTAGTCCTTTAGATGTCCCTCGGATTAAGGTGGAATCCCTCCACCTGGCCACTCCCTTAGTCATGTTGAGGCACTTGATGGCTGTACTTAAGCAGAGTGGAGCCACTTAAGAAACAATATATCTTGTATTTAATCTAATAGCAAACATTTTGGTACTTTCTTTAAGGCAGTGGAAACAAAAACCTCCTTTTTAAGAAAAAAAAAAAAAAAACCTTT
>NW_022900943.1:21422531-21458394 GCF_012274545.1 Fukomys damarensis | reverse complement strand
AAAAAAAAAAAAAAACCTTTCAAAATCCAAACAGTGTTGGAAGTTCCACCTTTGACTCACAGTCACTTGAGTTAAACTTTACAGGCTGTTCTTTTGCACTGCTTAAACCATCAGGCATATGTTTCTAAATTAACTTCATTTTGTTATAAGAAATAAGGAAGGGACATAGCCTAAGTCAAAAGAAAAGAGGGAGGAAGCCAACACATTATCTAAAATCAGAGGCTTAGCTCCATTCTACAAAAGTAAGATTTTTTTGATGACCACGAAGTCACTTGAAAGCAAACACAGTGGATCCCACATGGTTTATTCAAAATGGGCAGTTAGTCATGTGAGAAGACAAGGTGGCAGCCAGTAATATGGCAAAACAAGATGGAAAGAAATGGACATCTAGGGGAAAAGAAATGACAACAATGGGAAAAAACACAGGTGAGACACTGGGCTCAAAAGGAGATAACTAGGGTAGGTGCCAACACAGGTAGACTACCAATTTACCAACAGCTATTTTTGCCCAAAGAATAAGAAAGCTAAGCAAAGTATCATGGAGAATAGAATTTTGAGGTCAAAAAGCCATACTAAATTCTAAGTTGCCTGCAGAGTACCTGAATGATCTATTCTGCAACTAGGTTAATAATAGACACTCTGGCTGTTCTTTACTGACTTGTATCTGCAATGAGTGACAAAACATGGTAAAAAGAAAGAAAAGGGGAAATAAACTTAAAGTGGGCATGTAGGCTTCCTATGGCTGTAAGAAAAACAAAGGCCATACATTCTTGCCCCATCCCATATGCTAGGACATATAGGAAACAGTTCCTGGTACCATAAGAAATTTCCCAAATTCTCCAGCTGAGGTGAGAAAGACAAAAAAACAGATAATGTCCAGAGGGCCTTACATTTTCTCCTGGCTGTCAAAGCCAAATATAGGTCTTGGTGTTCTGGAGTCTTCTGGAGGTGGTTTCTAGGATTCTTCTGTCCTGAGTAAAGAATTGGCCAAGTGTAAGCAATAGCAAAGTCTCATTAAAGGTAAGAAAAGAAGCAGGATCAGTAGAGTGAGTTTGGGACACATCAAAGGAGAAAACAAATACACCCTACAGTGTGAGGTGGGCTACCAAGAGAGAGAACAGAATGGGAAAAACTCAATGTTATCTGTTCTTTTGTATCACCCACTCCTCGGGCTGATGTCAAGTCTGTGCTATCCTGTGGAAAATCTGCTCAAGTTCTCCCGAGAAGTCCACAGGTAGGGCTTTGGGAACTGTTCTGCCCAAGTGTCCTGTGATTTTGTAATTAACAGGTAACACCTACTTCTCCAGCCCGATTTGTGACAACCTGATCTCCTGTGTCACTTCTACACTTTTGCCTTCCTCCTATGTGGTCAGTTTCATGGTTTCAAATATTAAATACTCACTGATGACTGTAAAGTTTTTATCTCTAAAATCATTTCTTTTTATCTTCATATATCACAGTATTTATTTGGTATTAAGATCATTGGAAATTTAAAACATCCAAGAAAGAATTATTTCTCTCATTTCCACCTTGTACACACTTACTTACAGTCTGACTCTGATTTCTTCTCTGTTATTCCTGACTCATTTTTCAACCACTTATCCAAGCCTACAGTCATATTTGATTGTCTTCTTTACATTCTACATTTATCCAATCTGACAATAATTCTGTCTACTTTATCTTTTTAAAGGATGGAGGGGACATATTGCCCAGTCTATTCTCAAATTCCTGAGCTTAATTGATCCATCTTGGCCTCCAAAGTAGCTGGGAATATAGGTATGTATTACCTTACCCAGCTTTGTCTACTTCATTTTTGAAACATAATTTCTCTCATTGTTCCACCACTAACCAATGTGGAGATCAAACCTAGGGATTTATTGATGCTAAGCAAGCACTCAACCACTGACCTACATCCTCAGCCTCTGTCTGGAATATTAAAGTAATCTCCTACCATATCTTCCTGATTGAAAGTTTGACAGCTTCATGTCAGAGTGATGGCAGCCAGAGTGATTTTTTTATATGTAAATCGGACTTTTACCTTCATCAACACAAAGCAAAATAAAGCCTCCCATTTAATGAAAATAAAATTCAAACACCTTTCTAATTTATCTTCCTAGTTCCTTTTCTCTGAATATTTCACCTGGGTTACTGTTCTGTATCCACATAGCAATCTTAATGTTGGCATAAAGGCAAATTCTTTGCTGTCCCTCTGAATTCTTTCTTCTTATATTTCTCTATGATTTACTTTTGTAGCTGGGAATTTCTCCTCATTCAGGTCTCAGATCAAATGCTACCACCTTAGAGAGTCCCTCCCCTTTCATCAACCTCCTTGTTTAGCTATCATATTTCCTTATATTATATTTTTTATTAAATTTATTTATGTATAATTTATCATACCTGTTTACCTATTCATTGTCTTCTTCACTCATCAAGTACACGTACAAGCTGCCTTTTGTATTAATTTCATATGATATCTAAAAGATTGTGTGTTACATTTTCAGATGTTTAGCAGATGTTTTTGATGCCAGAAATTTTTTAACCAGTTGGAAATGGCAGTTTCAGTGGGCATGTAAGATGGCTATACTCAGAACAACAACAGTAAAAACTCCAATATTCACATGAGGGAATATAAGGGGAAGATTTGAACTTTGAAATTAGAATTTTCATTATCTAGAGACCAATGTACAAGTAGAATACTTTAAATAAATAGAAATGATAACTAGAAGGCAGACATATCTTATAAGCATAGAGATCCCTGGACAAGAAATTCAATTTCTATAACTTCTATTTTTTCACCTTTTAAGCGTTTGAAAAATACTATTGAGAATATACTATTTTTTAGTTATTGCATCAGTTGGTGAAGCTATCACAACAGCTAAAATAGACAGAAGACTGGCTCTCATAGAAGCTGTGATTCTTTTCCTTATCATCTCTCCAACTATGCTGGCTAATTTCGATTATCAATTTGACTGGATGAAGAGACTCCTGGAGAGAAGATTGCATTATAAGATCACTAACTTTATCACTGGACTAACCTATTGAGGAGGGCAGAGCTGAACTGTCTATCGAGAGGTGGGGCCTGGTTGAAGGAAGCAGGTAATAGGAGCATGACCTTGGGGATGATGCCTGATCCCTGGTACTGTCCTCGCTGGTTCTTCCTCTGCTCTCTGCTTCTTGGCCTTCATGGTAGAGCAGCTTTCCTAAGCCATACCCTTCCACCATGATATTTCTGTCTTGGGGTGAACCACAATGGACTGAAGCCATGAGCAAAAAAAAAAAAACAGAAACAAAAAACTCCCCTCTTCAAAATTATAGGTGTTAGATATAGGTGTTTTGCAATGTAAAACAGAACAACACACTAGTTACCAGAATGTAACCTCCATGAAAGCAAGAACCTCATCCATTCTATGCACAGCTATACATCCAGCAACAGGCACAATAAGTTCCTGTTTAGTAAATAATCGTTTAGTAAATGTATTAAAGCATAAATATATATTGCAAAAACAATAATAAAAGAAGGCATGTGCACTTCTGAACATAGTACCTGGCACATTTTATATAGCTAATTTACATTTTGAGTAATGGTAACACAACCCCACCCTCTCTCACCTCCCCAGCAACTGAATGCAACATTCTGCTCAAGTTTTTGAGATATGCTATTTCTTTTATGCCCAAATTATATTATTGAAATAAACATATTTCTACTCCTTCAAGTGTTGTGGCTATCCTACTCTACCCACACTTAATCACACAATGCAGGGCACCACTTTTAATTAAAGTCCAGGGTTAAATTTCAATTGTATGATTTTAGTAATTGGTTATTTAGACCACTTGGGATCAATAAAAAAGATGAAACTCTGTCTACAGCAACTGGTAAGCAATGCCATCTGCCCCTTGCCAGAAAGGGACAGCTGGGAACTTTGCCCCCTCAAACTGAATCCCCCTCCGCTGAGTGACAACTCAGAACTGTTGACTTTCAAGTTGGCTGTGGGCTTCATGGCAGCCAGCACCACAGTGCACATGAAAGAAAGAGCTTTTCTCAGACATAACATACAGGAAAATTCTCTCTAAGTTTTCTCCGTGAAGAAGGGAGGAAAGAAACAACAGAAAAGATTAACCCAGCTGCATAAAGAGCAGTAAAGACTCTGGTACTGCTGTGCTCACACAGGTCTGCTTTATGACTCCCTCCAGAGCCGGCTTGCATCGAGTCCTCATGCTGTGAGACCAAGGCATTGATTCCCTGACTATATTTGGCTGACTGGTTACTTCACTTTCTTTTTGCTTTACACACTTATTCTGTATCCCCCTTGTGAGGTGAAAACAATTCAGAAAGAACTAGACTGCCATACAGGACTCTTTATTTAATTTTCTCTTTCTGAATAATTCATAAAGGAGATCTTACCAAGTTGCCTTTCCTGTGAGGTTTTCTCACATCCATTTCCTTCACACAGTGTCTTTCTTCAGTAAACTCAGGAGCTCTGGGTTCTGATTCTACTCTTAATCTAAGATGAATGCCGGGATTCAAAGTTTGTTTCCAGAAGCCTTTAGTTCAGTCAAGTGTGCCACTCAGAGCCTCACAGGCCATCCCACAAATATTTCTGGCCCCTCCCTTGCTATGGCTGCACTGGGGCATTTGTCTCTGTCTTACCTGCTCAGCGTGAGTGCTACATATTCCTTCAGTCTGCTTGGACACCCTGCCCCAACCCACTCCTCCTTTGCATACACTGTAGAGTGACTTCTATAGCCCAGCTGTTAGTTGCCATGTCATATTGTGATACTATATTTATTGTCTCCATGTTGTTCATTTTTAACTCTTCTTTAGTAGTTTAATAATACTCAAATATTTCAATAATCTAGATTATTAGTCCATTCTCCAGGAAAAAAAAAAAAGAACCATTGCAATCCCATTTATGTATCTACCCACTTTCTCCCCAAATAAAACCTAGCTAGAAAATAATCAGCCACGAAATCTAGAGATCAGACATACCAGTCCCAATCAGACTGTCTTTGCTTTACTTGCAATTACTATTCTCCTGGTCAGTGGCTACTCTGTAAGGCAGGTAAGGAAAGGAGAGGCTGACTGGGGCTGGCATTTTTTCTTATTCATCAAGTTTATTGGTACATTTTAGGTATACGATATCTGATTATTTTCTTTTTTTCCAGTTTGGTCTTATTTTTCAAGGAAACACAGTACGTAAGCATAAATTCACAGTTGACTTCCATATCTAAAGTTCCCACACTCAGAGATTCAACAACAGTGAATTGAAAATGTTAAACAAATTTGGTTTGTCCTGAACACCTACAGACTTTTTCTCATCATTGACCCTGAAACAATACAACTGCTTACATATTTACTTTGTATTAGTAGTATAAGTAACCCAGACATGATTAAAGTATACTTGAGGGTGTGTCTATAGTACATGCAAATACTATGCCATCTTACGTAAGGGACTTGAATATTGATGGATTTTGATATCTTCACAGGGTTCAAGAGATGTCCTGGAGACAATCCCCCCAAGGGACAACTCCTACCACCCCCAATCTGTGTGTGTATGGGTGTGTACGTGTGTTTGTGTGTACAGAAAGAGAAAACAATAGGACGTGGAGGATTTATGTTCAAGAATTAGCTCATGTGTTTGTGAAGCTTTAGCAAATTCAAAATCTGCAGGGTAGTCTGACAGGGTGGAGACCACTGAAGGTTTGCCTCTTGAGCCCAGGGACGACCATCTGACAGAATTCCTTCTCCATTCAGGGGTGATCACTCTCCATTTTATTGAAACTTTCAACTGATTGGATGAGACTCACCCATGTGCTGTAAGGGAACCTGTTTTATTCAAAGCCCATCAAATTAAATGTAATTTCAACTAGGCAAGATACCCTCACATTAATACCTACAATGCTTGCCAAATGTCTGGGCATTGTATCCATCCAAGTGGATACATAAAATTAACTACCACACAGAGCAATGTCATTTGTGTGTAATAAAAACTCCATGACCCTCCATCACGTGACTGCTCAGCTCAACCTCTTCTCCGCAGTCCCTGGTCTTGTCATGCTTCTTGTAAAGAAACATTTGAATGTATTGTATCAATTGTACAGACACTATTTCTTTCCTCTAGTCCTAGACATCCTTCATTCGTTTATAGCTTTCCCAAGGAAGCATTCCAGACACTCCTGACTGGTTTCCCTGATCTCATCTCCCCATAGTAGAGAATACAAGACAACTTTCTTTTATGGGCTTAGGAAGGTTGTACTTTTCACATTTATTTACATTAATATAGTAATATTTGTCTTGTATATTTCAATGTAAGTTTCATGAAAAAAGAGATCGTGTCCATTGTTTTCTCACCTTTATGTCCTCAGATTGTAGCAGTTTATGCCATAAAGAAAATATTCACTACATTTTTGTTGTCTTACAGGCAAAATGAATTAATAGCCACTCTGATTAATATTGCTCCCTTTGTAGAATGTTTCCAAAAAAGCAGATGGCACCCACATATTGCTGAAGTGATCAGACCAAACATGTAGAAAGTGAATTTAATTTATTCTCTATGCACAAAGTTAAATAATCAGTGCATCATCTGCCTGAACTGACTGCTTACTTTGTGACAGGCACAGTCTCAGGACCATAAGATCTTCTAGTATCATAAATTAACATACATAAATTAACATACATGAAGCTCAAACTATTTGAAGAGAAAAGAGCAGAAGAGGAAAGAGATAGATTAAATTTAAGGTTGCTGACCAAAGACACAGCTTTCCGGGCATATATTGGGTTTGATATATACTTAATCAGTAATGTATAAGCCAACAGTATTTTGAGTTAAAACATGGTTCACTTTTTAAGGATGAAATCCCTTAAAAAAGAATCAAACATGGAGTTTTGAGACTCTGACTTGACATCATTTTTTAATTCTCAGAAAAGTTCTTTTCAAATCATCCCTAAAAATTTTTGTTCTAAATTAAAATTTTTTACATTAGTTGCAGTCTAGCTGTTTGTATCATTTTCTGCCCTTTGTTGGGATTACTGTCTTTCGCCAAGCTGCGCTTCCTTAAGCATGAAAACAGGCTGACCGCCGAGGCTCGTGCCTACAATTCCAGCTGCTTAGAAGCTGAGATCTGAGGACCCTGAGTTCAAGGCCAGCCTGGGTACCATAAAACATGTCTCCAAGTAAAATAAGTAAGGAGGAATGAAATGACGGAGAGAGGAGGAAGGAGAAAAGGAGGAGTGGAGAAGAAGGGTAAAGGACTGGGGATGCAGCTCAGTGGTAGAGCGCTGTCCAAGCAATGCATGAGGCCCTAGGTTCAATCCTCAATCCCCAAAATGGAAAACAATGTTGAGAATGCTTGCTTTTTTCTAATGCAAAATAGAATAAACACAAACATATTAGTATTAGACTTCAGTAGTTTTACGTTCTTCTGAATTTTTTTTCTCTTACGTAGCTATTTTTAAGGCAACTATTTCTTTTTTTTTTTTTCAGCTTTAATTGAGTTTATTGGTACCTTTTAGGGATACAGTACAGTTACATTCATTGTTGGGATCTTGTACCTCTACATGACAAGTCTTGGTTCTCTTTTTTTCCCCTTACCCCTGCCCTCCCTTCACCCCCTCCTCCCCTCCCCATCTACAAACACTTTATTTCCATCTTTTCATTCTCTCACATTTTCTTCTTTTCCCCTATTACCCTTTCCCTACCCGTCCCACCTTCCCTACACCTTTAGCTCCTTTCTTCCCATTTCTCAATGTCAGTAATCTTATTAGGAACTTCTGTTTTATTGCAACTATTTCAATGCTATGGCTAATCTGGCCATCTCCTCTCTCTGCCTTTATTTCTTCTGGGAATAATAAAAATACATAAACCACGCGAGTATTCTGAGAATCAATTAACACATTTTACTTAAAAAACTCCTTTAAATAAGAAGTACGTTGTCAATAGCAGAGTGATTATTATATATTAAAATATTTTAAATAATCAATTTTATATGTAACTTCAATAAAAAATTATGAAAAAGCCTACAGGAAAACAACTTCAAACATATTATGCCTAAATTCTCAAGCTAGTTATGGCCAAAAAATAGCCTCTATACCTTACACTATGCTTTATCATGAATAGGGTCTGTCCTATCAAATAAATATTTCTTTAAAACCAGTTAATGTACAGCTGGTTGATAATAGAGAAAATGAAATCTGAATAATACACAAGTTGACTTGACCCATATTCAAATATCCTAAGCACATTTATTTGCTTCAGTGAATAACTGTGGTAAGAGGCTAATAGCCTTACAAACCTGAAAATACGGAATAAGCTGAAAGGTGACCATACAAGGGAATACTCTGCCTGTGATCACTTAGCTAAATTTAAAATGAAGACCTAAGTGGATTTTCTGTATTGCATTAAGTATTATTGAGCGGAGAATTCCTTCACATATTCCTGAAATCTAACTCACTTGTGTCTCACCTAAGCTTAACAAACTTTTTACTTGTATTCTGCTTAACTAATTCCTTTAACAAATCCTACGAGAAATTCTGCAGTCTTTGTGATGACAGCCATGTAGTTTGGTACCAAGAACGACAAAGTTGAGGGTGAATTTCAGTCTCGCTACTTTCCTGTTAAATCATCCTGTATTAGTCTCTAACCACTAGACATGGTTGTTTGTTCATCTATAAAATAAAGCTAATAGTATTATCTGCCTTTTTTCACTACTGGCAATAAATGGCATAACTATTATAAAAGGCTGTGCAGTAGAAGTATCACATTTAAATTATTGTTGAAACAGAGTCAGTATTAACACTGTGGGTAATCACTATGCTATTAGTTGATTTCCAGTTTCTGGATCATTGATTTTTCCTACAGAACATAAAGTATTCATGCATTTTAGTTTGTGAAAATGAATGTTCCATCTCTGGGTGAACGAAATTCAGCAGACTGATTTTCATTCTATTCTGTCCTGCATGAAATAAAAAGCTTGACCTCAATTATCTTCCATATCATCTGCATATTTAAAGGAAAATATTGCACAAGCTGCATTGCTATCCTAGGTAATTAGCTCTTTACTTCTTATTTGTGTTTAGACTTAACATCTCAACTCTCCTTGCCACACTTACATCTTTAATTGTGATTGTGCTCAACCATTTATGAATGCTATTTTTTTTAAAAAGCACCTGACAATGTGAAATAGGAAGAAAAGGGCTAAGGTTGTAGGGGAAGTGTGAAGGATAGGGGAAAGGAAACAAGGGAAAAGAAAAAATATGAGAAAAGGAAAAATGGAAACAAAGTCTTTGTAAATAGGGGAGGAGGGAGGGGGTGAAGGGAGGGCAGGGGTATGGGGAAAAAAGGAGAACCAAGACCTGTCATGTAAAGGTACAAGATCCTGATGATAAATGTAACTGTACTGTATACTTTAAAAATACCAATAAAGTCAATAAAACAAAAAAAGCACCAAAGAGCCAATATCATCATGTTTAAGCAGATCCCAAAGCATCTCCCAAACCCGATACTTAGATCTAAACCACTCAGCATGTTTGGCAAAATACTTACAACACAGCTATCTGTTTTTGGAATAAGTGCCCCTCTCCATTCTAGTTAATTGAAAACAACTCTAAATGGCCCTCCTGAGCATAAAAAAACAGGGATTAAGATATAGTAGTAGAACAGTATCAGGGTTTTAAAGACTTATATAAACAACACAGTTGTTTGAGCGGGTGACAAATAAATTCAAGCTCCCCAGGACACACTTGTTTAGGATTTTCCCAATTAGGCATTTTATTTGATCTTCGGGTCTGGGTGAGCCACAATTCTCTAGAATTGAAGAGGAGATTAATGGACCAGAGACAATGGCTAATTCATCTCCAGGGCTTTGTTCATTGCTTGTCTTTGCTAATTTAATACTGATTTCCAAACTTAAATAAATCAAAATGAGAATTGGGCTAGGGCAGCACATCTTAACGAGCTACGCCATTACAGGGTGATTCTTCAATACCCGCACCTTTACACTAGGTATTATTGGTTTGGAAACAATGCTCCCCTTTTGGAAAGGTGTAAATAGTAGAGGGATAACATTTTTATATAATCTCTATTAAGCCTGTTCATTGATGGTATGGAGAATGGAGCATAAATTAGCATATTTATTAAGAGATTTGAGATGGAAATTTTGGAAGGTTTGGAGTATAGGAACCTGACTGCTCACAGTCGCTTAAAGGAGGATCAGCAAGCTAGGGGGCACAGATAAAAGAAAAAGCAGCTTTTCCTTACGATACTTCTAGAAATGAAAATGAAGTACAGCAGGCTAGGATCACACAGTAATTTTTAAAGATATTTCATATCTGTGGACTAACAAAGTTTATTTTTTATCCTTGCATACCCTCATCTTTGAATTCAGGATATACATTTCTAAGTACATTTCGCTGAAGAGGAGTGATGCTTTTTTTATCTTGTTGAAGAAAAAAATTAAAACAATTTTTCACCCTACTGCAAATCAAAAGACCTCGGCTAATACTTTGAATATCAACAAATCAATTAAGTAATACAAAGAAAATACACATTTAAAGACAGGAAAGGGCTCATATAAAAGCCTTAACTTTTAGTCCTTCAACGTTTTCAAACAGGGTGTAAATTATGGGCTAACATATTGTGAGCTGAACAGCTGAACTCGGGGGAATCACACTTTTAGATCAATTTGCATTAGTCAAAATATATATGTATATTTTTTTTCCAAGCTCACCAAACTCCTTGAAAGAATTCTTTTCTACAAAGCACTGTGTCTTCAGAACAGTATGATAATACGTGGCAATGTCTGTTAATTTCAGCTCACACTGCCCTGGGTCACAAACAAATAATAGAATAGGACTGAAGGTTTGTTTTCTTTTAATGCCTCTTTTTTTCTTGTCCACAGTCTGGTCTTTATACAAGAACTAAAAATAATATAAAAACAGTCAATCCTCAAAAGAAGACACAATGATGAAAATTAAGGCTTATTAGATTTGTGAAGAATCTAATGAATAACTTGGTTTAAAATCACTTTTAAATTTTATTAAGTTTCCAACTTATAGAGAATGGAGAAGGAGCCCACATGTTGGCATAGAAAGTCTACACCAAATCAGTTTTCCTTTTATTACTTTGAGCAAAAATTGTCATATAAACCTCTCATCTGCATCTTGTTTTCTGATTCTCTTTCTGTTCTTTTATCTAACCACAGGAAGAGCAGCCTGGTAATTAACTGACTCGTCCTTTGCCATGTTCCACCCTGAGCACTAAGTCTACGCGAAGTAGCAAACATTTTTAAGTCACAAGATGTAATTTGTGCAATTTAATGATTCTTTTCTTATTCCTGCTTTTCTTTTGTAATGGTAACTTTTAGTTAAGTTCCTGTTTTTAAAATTTCCATTCTCAGGCAACATTCACACTTTATGAAAATAGCCATGCTCTCCAAGGGCTAATTGAAGCTCTACAGCTTGTATTACATTTTTTTAGGAAAAAAAAAAAAGATAAAATTATTTTATTTTGGTAAGAAGAAATAGAGAATTTCAAAGCTATCAATTTCTCTGTAAAATACAGTTTATTTTTACTTATTAAAAATGTGTTCTTCATACAAGCACAAGTATTTACTGCATACCTGAAAACTCAGGATGATTATGGTGCAAGATACAAACTGTGTGGAAGACAGAAATCAAATATAAAGTTTTCCTATTCAGCGACTTATTATGATAGAATGATCTTTACAATTAAAATAAAAGCAGAAACACCTCTGCATTTTTTAAAATTCAGAAAATTCTATTCAGTCTCAGAGCGAAACATCTAGCATATGTGGAGTACTTTCTAAATAATGAGAATTAATTCTTTTAATACTTAAAACAACCCTATTACTAAATATTATTGTCATGCACTTTTCACTGATGAGGAAACAGACCCAGAATTAATGGTGGGTCCTACATTTAACTTAAACACAATAAAACTATGTAAGGAATTTATATGAGAAGTTGTCTTCTATATACTAATAACATATAATAGTTGTGTTACTTAGAAATAAAACCAAAGAAAGCTATGCATAATCAGTTCACATTTCTGCACATAGCACATTTTGGGATAAGCTATAAAAACATTAGGAAGTCAGTTCTTGTCTTGGCGCACCTAGGAACCAGAACAGAGAATGATCACGTATTCGTCAGTGATTCTGTCCTAAAATAATGAATGCTCAACAGTATTTGAATACACATAAAACACTCTAGAAATTTCCTATATAATCGGTAAGATTAAAATGAAAATTTTTACAATTTTTCAGAAATGCAAACTATAACAAATACCTTATAGGATACACATCCAAATGCGTGTGCAGAGAATCAGTGTCCAAATGATTTTTTTCCAAAAGTAAACAGAAGTTATATTCAAAATAAAAGTATATAAACAACAACAAATTGGGAAAAGCTTACAGATTTAAAAAGTGGAAAAACAAATTCAATATCACAAGCAAAACACTACCCTAACAAAACTCCACAAAGCTTCAATTTGACTATCCTATTTTTTCTTCATTTATTTGCATATTTTTTTCAAAATGTCTTAATAAAATTCAGGATGAAAATGTTGACAACTCTTTATTATATTTCTAGCAATGGATCAATTTAAATGATGCAGTAATTTCTGAAAAATAATTGAAGAAATTTTGTGTCAGAAATGTTATATCTTTTCTAAGGCCACAGTCAGGAAATGGTCTGGGGATAGAGTAACATTTATTTATATTTACATCCATGTAAGAACATTGATATTTTGGTATTCTTGACAGAATCAGTAGAAATCACTGATCTGCTTTCCACTTTGACCTTTGTAGTTTCTAAAATTTAGAAAGTTAAATAGGAATTATGGTTTATAAAGTAATTTTGGATAAAAATGCCTTTTGTTCATTCATTATAAAGCTTGTGCTGGTCCCCCGAAATCAAACATGAAAGCAAAACTAGAGCATTCAAACTAAACTAGTACCCCATAGCTAGAAAGTGTGGGGAGTCTCATCCAGCCCCAGAACCAAGGGACAAAACAATGGAGCGTTTAGAAGAGAGCAGACTGCACCAAGTAGAATGAGTCACCTTTCTAAAGCCACAGAATCCATCCCAGTATCATTCTGTCCCTACCTTGCAATCTTCTGGTACCTCCTATCAATTGAACGCAAGCAGACCACTTTCTGGAACATAGAGCTGAGTAGAAAAGATAGAAACTGAGTTGGGCAAACTAAAGAAAGATACCAGCAGACATAGGATAGCACCTTCCCTCAATAGCTTATTGGACAATAAGAGGACATTCACATATACAAGTTAGGAGGGTGAAGTTATCATTGGCTCTACAGTAGTACTGAACAGTATGGTTAATGCTTTTAATGGTCTCAGCCTACACTGCTGGTTTTCTATGAACCTGTGCAACAGATATACGTCAAAGAAGACACCTGAGGTATGGGAAGGAACTGGTGAAGAGGATGAACGACAACTAATAAAGAGGAATAAAACTAAGAACACAAGAAAATGTAGCATTTCATTTGTACATGGACAAAATGGATAAGAAAAACAGTATAAGAAAGCCCTCCCTCTTAAAATTCAGCGCAAATGTCATTTGATAATTGACAGCTCAGTCTAGGGATAAATAATCATATTTAGCTGCAAAGAAATCATCTTTGATCAACAGAATTATCAACATGCAGAATGTTGGGAGGGAAAACTGCGTAGAAGGTATTTTTATTTCTCCCCTTCCGTTCTCTTCATTTCCTCTTTTTCTTCTCAGATAGATTTTGGACAATTAGTGTATTCTCCCCTTTCTACTGTGGGAATAGATTGGCAAGCGAAAGCAGCACACTCCCTGACATTATAAAGCTCATATACTACTGAGAAGAAGACCTGAAAAGTAAACATATAAAATACAATGAGATAAACTCTGTAATGGATAATAGGGGACAATCTAAAAGACAGTAACAGAGAATAGCCAAAATATTCAGGGGTGAGGTGTAGATACATAAAACAACTTCTTTGAGACATCCGTGTGCAAGCTGAGAATTTATTATGTACAGTAGTAAGAAGGAAGTTATGAAAATAAAATTTACACTTCATAAAAATTGAGAATCCAAATATTACTGTGAAATAATGGAGAATATTAATATCAGAAAGACATTTAGGAAAACTATACATAAATAACTAGAACCCTGGGTCACACACACACACACACACACACACACACATACATATATTATACACATGTTTACATATAAGTTTTCTATAAGAAAATTTAAAAATGAAAAAATATTTTTAATATATGGGAGTAGAGGCCAGAATGAAAGGGTAAGGTATACAGTGAGACATATTTTGAGGATGTTTGTAATGTATTCCGGAGATCTATACCCCACAATACTAAAGAAAGCGGAAGATTTTTCTCTTCAGTCAGAAATTGAAGCAATTAGTAGAAGTGTGAAATCCATAATCATTTGTTGAGCTGCTTTTAAAAGTGTTTATCATCACATGTAGTAAATCTCAGTATCATAATTGACCATATTCTTCTCTCACACATGGCAGGATAAAGCGCACATGCTCTTTATTGATGCCACTAGAAGGAACACACACTGAACCTCAGGAGTAAAATATAACTTTAATGCACATTTAGAAAAATCACTTCACTTATAACTATGCACAAGAATAATTACTAAACAGGGATGAAATGGCATGCAATTAACTAGAATACCCAGGATCACCAAAGGCATAATACAGAACAGAGGTGACCAAAGGATTCTGAGATTTTGTTTAGGGAGTAGCAAAAACTATCCAAGAGCATCGTCCCTGTTCTTTTGTGACTTCTGAGGAGGCTAGAAGTGTGACCTTGTGCAGCCAGATAGGTACCTACTTCTCTCCTACACAGTCCTCTGGCCTCTCCATTTTGATTACAGATTACATGCAGATTCCCCTTAGTGTTACACACTATCTGATCCACCACTTAATACGTTCTGACATATGACATTTTCAGCTTCGGAAAGTTGTATCTTAGCCATTGGAGTACCAGGAAGCTGATCTGAAGTCAACAAGATCTTAGAAATTGGCACTTTAACTTTATGTGGGACCTGATTACATGGCTGTGATATGAGAACAGTGATCATATGTCTCATTTTTTTCTTAAACAGTCTCTGCACATTTCTATCGTCTTGGTGTTAATAACAGAATGCACTTTTGTTTCTCAGAGTGTGTTTGTTTAGATGCTCAGTTGGACAGTCAACCGTACTCTACTGGGAAAGTACACTTTTTAGAATGTCAGTGACTTCAAATGGATAACATTAAACTAATCAGAGTGTTCATATTGTTTCTGTACACTGGTTGGCAGAAACTATGAATACTGCAATGGAGAGACATTGGATTAAAAAATTGATAGGACCTGTTATAAATTATATAAAAGGAATAAAATTTCACTTGTTTCGTGACAATCATAGTTTTCCCCAGCAGGTTGGGAGATGAAACATATCAAAGCCAATCTGGTTATTACACATTTACATTGTGCCGCCAATTTTTATATAAATTTATTTTCTACCCAAGGTGAGAGATGCTTTCATTGTATACCAACGCGTAACAAAGGAGGCAGGCTTATGACCTCCTTACCCCAATGCAAGCCAATATGACACATGCTAATCTTCCTCATTCCATGGCTTCTGATTGGATTTGCTGGAATACAGGGGCATGCAAGGAAAATAGCCATGGAAAAGGAAAACATTATAACCCACTTCATCGGTTGCCTTTCTGTAGTCATACTTAGCTTTTGTCTCTTAAATGGTGTAATGCCGCCTTACAATAAGAGTGAAGATATCTTGTTACTCATGTAAGACTTTGTTGAGAACTAAAACCACTCTTTGCAATCCTATCTTTAAAATTAAAATGAGGCAGTGTTAAACAAATTGCTTGCATGCCCATCTACTCTTGTCATGGAAACATTACCTTTTCCTCTTTATCAAAAACCAATAAGGAGGTTTGAGAAAACTAAACACATAATAAAAGAGACTATCTGAAATATTTTTCTACTTTCAACTTAAAAAAAACAGTAGCTGAATCCAGTACAGCAACCGTTCATCAGGATCAATGCAGCATTGAGAGCTAAAAGGGAAAATGCATGTAATTTGTTTAGGTAATATCATACAAAGCCTGTGTTTGAGTTCATCTAGACAAATGAAAGGATCACACGTGTATATAGAGTTAGCCAAGTAAATAATAAGACAAAAGCGTAGCTAAAAACCCTCATCATGGGGGGTAACATTTATTTCTAGATAAATACCCTTTGCTCTTTGACTGTGGTTCCAATACCTGTTTATGTAGATGGAGAAGAGAAACAAGCAAACGTCCCCCTTCACCACTTCAAGGAATAACTGCTGGGAAGAAGCAATACAGTCAAATCGCTTGCACCTTAAACACCAGGCGCTCTAGATGGAGGGACGGTACCTGACAGTTTGAAGCTGTCTCTGAGACTCAGGGGAGTGGCAAGAGGCAAAGTCTGTGAGATGCATTTTGTAGCAGAGAAAGCAGAAAGGCCTTCAAAAGTATAGAACAAGAGGCCAAGGGGAATGGGTGTGAGCTCTGTTTCAATAAATAAAGCCCATAGGAAAAACCAACACGCATTCGTGAGAATACAAGAAGAAAGCAAAGATTTGAGAGGGAAGGACTCTTACATAAACGAAAGGAATGAGTCACTGCATGCACAGGTTTCCCTGTTGGGCTTCTGGTTACATATTCAGAAAATGTTTGTTGTGTAACTGCAGCGCACAAGACTCTCTGAAGAACCAGAAATGACTCAGACACAAGAGGTGAGATTTTAGAAGGAAAAGGGATTGCTAGCCTATACAAAGCAGCGCAGGAACATAAACACATCGATTGAATGACTAGTTTATGTACCAAAAGGCAGAAAACAGTCTTTGCCCTTTAGATGAATTTTGCAGTAATAAATATCTCCTAATATTAATCAGTCTGCATTGGACACGGATTTTTTTTCTCCTCCAAGTTCAAACCTATCTTTGGCTTTTACAATAGCTTTTAGTTGTTTGAAAGGTTTCTATGCAAATCTCTGCTGAGGAAATCCCAAATCAGCTATGAGCTGGTATACCTTGCCCTTTAATTGATTTCCAGATAGCACTGCCCGGGGAGTCGTGCAGCACACACTCCTGTTGAGCCATTCCCCTTTATCTCGATTACCCTTGATGTGTTATCAGGAAACCCATACAGCTCTCTCTCTTCAGGGGATCATTTTTTTCCTTTGGGAGGAGATGCTAGGGTTTTACAGATAACTCAGTTGGGGGTTTTCAGGGCCATTCGTCTTACAATCACAAACTGAGAAACAAAATCTCTCTTGCAGTTAATATCATTCAACACCACAAATTCCAGCCATCTCTAATTTAACGTGAGTATCTGGACAAAGCACTGTTTTAAATAAAGCATTTCAGAAATGGTGTTTGTCAACACCCACCGTTTGATGCCGCTCTCATTTACTCCAGAGCAAACGCTGTCAGATACCTATGGTCTCTCTGTACTACCTCAGGGGGTCTTTCCAGTCTCACCATCTCAGATCTCAGCCTTCAAAGAGTTTACCCTGAAGCTGTATTTACAGCCTGAGCCAGGAAACAAGGTCCTGCTTGCTTCCACACACCTTTGTGCCACATTAAATTCCAAGCTGCACCAAAATAACAACTCTCTCTGCATCAGTTGGTGGTGGGCTTGGGGGTGGCTGCTATGCATTTTAACTTTTTGAAATCACAGACAACGAGCCAAGTGAAAAATGATTCCAATGGGCTTTTGCCAGATCTTATAGCCAATACTTTTTTCCGGATAGGATATAGCTCCACCTTATGGCAGGAAGTTATTTAAAGCGGAGATAGGACAGGGGCAGACACACGGGAGCCTCCACCACTTGCCCCACCCCAGAGTCTTCCTTTCCCCTTTCCTTCTATTGCAGATGCAAAAATGTCAGTTCTTCCACGTGCCTTCCTTGGGAGTCCGGGAAAGACTCACAGGAAGCCTAGTTAAGGACTGCTAGTGCACAAGCATTGCTAAGGAAACAGAAAGAAAAAGGAATGTTTATAGAGATGCAAAATACAAAGCAAAACAAAATGAAAACCTTTCATCGCGTCTGTACAGTTAGACCCCCACGGAGTCCAGCAAGGTCTCTTCGCAGAGGAGAGGGGGCCTGCAGTCTAGCCTCTACCACCTCGGGATGCATTTGCCAGTTTCCCTCATGGAAAAGCTCCTCAGGATATGTCAGAGGCGTAAGCAAATTTATTAAGAGATCGAAGCGGTGTACACTTGGAAAGACGTGTAGGCGCTCCGGGGGTGAGGCATGATATGGTCTGTGGCTAGGGTTGTTTACATGTTCCTAGAGGTGGAAATCGGTGAGATTTGTGAATCGGTAACGGAGCATGGGAAGAAAGGGATAGGCCCAACTTACAAGCTTACTGTATCTTTTTAACTCTTAGGAGTTTTGAAATGAGTGTCCCGGAACAGAAGGAAAAGGACATAGTAACCTTGGCTAACTTTGCATCCTGAAGCTGTGATTTTCTTTAAATTGTAATTTTAAAACTACAGTTTTAACTGGATAAAGATGTGATTTTTCTATAAAATGGAATATTACTCAGCCATAAAGAACGAGAAAATAGATTCATTCATAAGAAAATGGATACATATTGAGGATATACTCCTAAGTGAAATAAATAAGTCACACATGTGTAAATACCGAATAGTTTCCCTGGTGTGAATAATCTGCAATAATACAGAAGATCCTAATAAGATTACTGACATTTAGAAATGGGAAGAAAGGAGCTAAAGGTGTAGGGAAGGTGGGATGGGTAGGTGAAGGGTAAAAAGGGAAAAGAAAAGAATGTGAGATAATGAAAAGATGAAAATAAAGTGTTTGTAGATGGGGAGGGGAGGAGGGGGTGAAGGGAGGGCAGAGGTAAGGGGAAAAAATGAGAATCAAGCCTTGTCATGTAGAGGTACAAGATCCCAACAATGAATGTAACTGTACTGTATCCCTAAAAGGTACCAATAAACTCAATTAAAGCTGAAAAAAAACCTACAGTTTTCATTGTCTTGTTTTCTACCTTATCTATATTTCCTCTATCCTACATCATTTTGATATTCTGATTAATAAAATGTTTTGCTCTATATTGTTTTTCCTGATATTTGAACACCAAATGTTCCCACCAACCTGTCTCCTATATCTTATCTATTCTTCTTCTCTTGGAGCCAGTTTCTACATGCTAACCTCTGAAAACCATGAAGCACTTATTTCTGCACTAATGCATCAAGATTAATTTAGACTTTTAAAACCTTACCATAAGTATTGGCTGTTCCTATATTCTATTTCATACAGCTGTATCTTGGTAAGATGACAGTGGGCTAATACGAATTTTTTTCAACTTTGTTAGTGAATATACTGGATATTTAAGAGATACACTGAGTTTCATGGGGAATTTTTGAAGTGTCGTCACATTTATTCAAAGAGCTATCTGTATGAAATTTGGAAAAAGTGAAAGAAAAGGATCTACTTTAGTTGCCATCCTTTCCATGTGCCAGCAGTTTTGTCAGGCAATAGAATATATTTTGTCTGAAGCAAACCCACAGCCTTCTTCTAAATATTCACATCCCAGTTTATCAATAGCATTCAAGTGGTTTTCCCAAAGTCAGGTAGATACTATGTGTTCCATTGTATCCTATTGATAAACGTGGCACCATTTTTTTAAACCGTACCAATTGGCAAAGGCTTTGATAAAATAGTTCTATGAAAGTGACCATTTGGACTTTCCAATCCTACTGAATGGACTGCTATTTTACCTATATATTTTCCCACAAAAATAAACATTAAAGAAACCTTATCAGACCCTCATATGTCAGACGCTAGCCAGATAATATAACCTTTAATGAACACATGCTATATTAATATATTTTGCTGAGAATCATGAGAAGATAAATAGAAGAGGGATATCACTCCTCTCTCCTCTGATGTAAGGGAATTAATTGTTTCAGCATAAATATTTTGTCAGTGTTCGTGTGCCTGGCAATGGGGAGAAACTGAGGTGGATTTGCATGGAAAGGCAGATGTGTAAGCCTCCTCCAACAGACTTACTGGTAATTGTCACAATCACAAGACCAATAATTCAGGACAGGAAATAGGACTTTAGAGGATATTGCATTGAGAAAACTGCATTGAACCTGGATTTTTAGAGTGAATATAGGTTTCTTATTTCACATTATTAGCATCAGTTTCATTCCAAAGGTGAACTTAAATAAGATTACATATGTGCAGTCTAGTGATTTTCTGTGGTCATTACTACAAAATATCTGGATTGGTATAGTGAAAATTTTCATCTTATAAATTGTCAAAAGCCTGATAGCATCTCCATAGTTTCTGCAAGTTCCCACCTAGTTATCATTTCCTGGTCAGCTTTGAATCTCATCTTCCTGCCTCTACCTCTATAGCTCACTAGGACTCCGTTTTGTGCTTTCAGCTCCTCAAGATGTGGAAGTGAGCTTTTTCCCTTTTTCCAATTTTCCTTTTATTACCCCATGGGAGTGTAAGTTACTCCCATGGGGAATTTGTGATTATTTGATATACTTTGATAGAACGCATGTTTGGAGAAATTAGAGAAAACTTAATATACAAATGGTGATAGCTGATAGGATAGTAGGACCAAAGTGCAAAATGTTTTAAAATACTAGGTATTTTATACTTAGGACTTTTTGATCACTTACAAAACACATCTTCTACTTTCCTTCGTAATTGTTCTTCCCACAACTTTTCTATTGCTTACCCAAACTCTAAGTTCTCCTTTACATTTTTTTTTTTTTTTTTGCAGGAAAAATGGTCCAACTACTGGGAACTCAGCACAGATCATCTTTAAAAATTCATTCTTATCAAAAAGTCTAAGGAAAATAAGAGCCTTTTTACATAAACCACTATTATATAACCACTATAAACACTGACCATGTTTTTAAATAGCAAAATTTCCTTCTTTAATTATACATAGAATGGTCACCAAAGTGTATAACCCTATATTTACCCTTAACAGCTATCAACAGACTGGTAACAAATTAGCAGTGTGATGTAGTTATTTAAGAATTATCAAGATACCAAGAGTTAATATATAATAAAAATATATATATATATATGATATATGTTATGTCACAGACCTAACTCACAGACCTTATTCATTAGAAGAACTAATTTATCTGATTTAAATATTATATTCTATGTCAACATGATACTGGATGTAACACTTTGAACTTTACAGTAGAATGTACAGCTCTAAGAGTGGTACATAAACTGAATTTACTTACAAAAATCAGTACAATAGTAGCCCTTCAAAAATCAACATAAAATGTCTTTATGCTGATAAACTGATGTAGTTACTAAAATAATCATCTGCCTATCCATTAGCTATCTACCAGTCTGCAGAGGAGAACTAAAGAGTCATATAGACTACCTGACTTGAAAAACAAAGTAAACATTAGAAAAACATTATTTCTCTTTTCTGTTTTTTTGGTCTTCATATTTTTGCTTATGTCCTATATTTTATATTATGCAGATCTCTCTCACGCCTTGATATGCAAGGTCAATCCTAATTGTGATATATTCTTTATTATTCCACGTACTGTACTTTGCTTACTTCATTCTTCAGTGATAGTAATTGCAGTTATGAAAGATAGCATTGGTATTGCTATCCCATATTACATAAAGATTATCTTATGCACTTTAATGTTTTGGTTGTAACCAGCATATAAATACTTAGTGTATTTAGTTTCCTTTGTATCTATGTTCAGTGTTAGTCAATTTTCCACTTTTTGATTCCCAAGCAAAATGGCCTAATGGAGGAGAAGTTTATTTTGGCTCAGTTTCAGAGGTTTCAGCATGTGATCATACAGTTCCTTTTGCTTCTCGGCCCACAGTAAGCCCGAATATCATGGGAGAGCATGTGACACAGCAACTCAGCTTACCTTGTGTTGGATGGCGGAATAGGAAGAGTAAGGTAAAGAAAGGGGTCAAGGAAAGATGTACCCAGCAAAGATACCCCAGGTATCTGTGTCCTCCAAGGAGGCCTATCAGCCAATTCAGACAATGAACTCATCAATGGGTTAATTTTCTTGATGAAATTAGAGGTTTCATTATCCAGTCACTTCCCAAAACCCTAATAGCTCACAATTAAGTCTTCAACACCGGAAGGGATATTTTGGATCCCAACTAGAACTACTAAGTGCATAATTTTGCACAAATTCGAAATATACATTTTTTTAAAAACATAGTTTGAAAAACACCAAAGTACAGAAAAGAGGATTTTTTTTCTCAATACCACCTGCAATATTTTGAGAAATCATATGCTAAAGCATAGGACTGACATGAAATAAAATTTTAATGCCTATTTCTTGATTTTTAGCTGATATTTATATCTCTGACATATCAGTCAGATATCTCCATGAAATTCTGCCTATATAACCCCAGAGGTCCATTTTGCACAACACGTGGGCTGTTATTATTCTTGGAAAACATCACTCAAGTTAAAATCATAACCTGCCAGCATCAGTTTTGCTAATCTCAAACCATGAAAAAAAAAAGTGAACATACCAATAAATAAATATGTAAAACGCATGAGAAAATTATATAAAGGCAAACTTATTACAATTAAATAAATTGAATAATTCATTCCCATATCATCTTGTTCTCTCACTTGGAGAAATACTTATTTTGCATATTCTCTTAGTTGAATAAATGATTAATGGGGCAGAACAACAACAACTGATCTGTCTTAGCTTATTCTAAAAGGTGAACTTTTTAGAGACTAGTGGCCAAACTGCAACCTAAAGCCCACTTTTTTATCCCAAAGTGCCAACACTGCAATTAAACCTGAATACTGAAGTTTTAGTATAGAAAAAATAACTCATACATTAATATCTTTTGTCCTAGGTTCGCCACCACTGGCTTAAGTGTAAGAAAATCCCTAGTCAAAAATCTACCTAGGTAGTACATTAATCAACAATCTATTAGGTACTAGATGTCACATATATTTTGGTATATATTTGATTATTTATGGTACTGAAAAGAATGAAATGAAAATCAATAAAATCCATTTGATTTGTGTCTTGGAATATATTTTGAGCCACACATGCTAAGGTTTCTCAACCTCATCGCTACTGACAATTAGGCCTGGGTAATTCTTTAGCATGTCTTTTTATTGGGACAGGCTTAAAAATGTTTCCAAGTATTGTCTAATACTCACTGGAAGAGTGTGAGGAAATTCACTTCTATCCGAGTATCACTGATGAATACAAATGTAGTTTTATCTTGCTTTATAAATGCAAGATTCACTTCTAAGAACAGTCTTTCAAAGTCTTTCTATATCTCACTAATGTAACCCATATACAACTGGACTGCTTACACAGCAAACAATTAAGTAAAATCCCTTGTCTACAGAAGAAATGTAAACATTTACTGAACTTACATTAGAAACACAAATTAAGGTTTAGTTCAAAGCTTTGCCAGTGAAAATTGTAGTTATATGATAGACACAGCTAGAGCCGTATCTCTTGTTTGGCAGAGTTCTCTTAAGGAACTTTAAGTAATCACATTGCTCTTTTAACAAATAGAAAGTTATCTTCACTCAACTTTAAGGTCTTAAGAGAGGCACACAAAGAAGGTATAATTCCAAAGGGTTACAAGTCCTTTCTACAAGGCTATGATTTTTGTTCATGTCTACTAATGGCTCATGTTTTAAAGGCTTGGTCTCCAGCCTGTGTCACTGTTGGAAGGAGAATCTTCAGGAGGCAGGGCCTTGTCAATTGATGTTAGGCCGTCAGAGGCATGCCCTTGAAGAAGGTCCTGGAACTCCTAACCCCTCTTGCGTCATCCTCTTTGCTTGCTGGCCACCATGAAATGATCAGCTCAGCTCTATCACGTGATCCCTAAGATGATGTTTTGCCTTGTCACAAGAGGCAAGTGACCATGGACTTATGCCTCTGAAACTATGAGCAAGGATAAGCATTTTCTCTTACAAGATTTTTATTTCAGGTATTTTGTCACAGCAAGGGAAAGATGACTAATACATACTGGGAGGATTTAAATGATTATCCAAGCTTAATGAAGTAAATGTTTTTAAAATTTCATCCTAAGAGAAGCTCCTATTTGGAAAAGTCACTTATTTCCATAAATGTCTCTATTGCAATTCCATTTGAGAGTGTTCAATATGAAGTATTACACATCTTAGAAATATTAAGCCACCACTCATTAAAAAATTTAAAATAAAGGGTCAACTGTGCCCTTAATATGCCCTCAAATCTTTGACATCTGTCTACATGAGACAGTGAAGGTTTGGGATCATATTAGAATTCTTTATGTGAAGAGCAAGGAGATTTTAGACTTCACTCTTGAACTATTGATTATTATTATTGAACTTTTTAATCTCATTGAAAAAATTTTCTGAGAATAGCAGCACTCTTCAGAGCTTTGATTAACGTTACATCTCACGTTGATTCTATGGATACGTTTTCTCATCTCTGTGAGTTTAAGATAAGTCTCCAGTTATTAATATGCTTCTAAAATCTACATCCGTGGTATCACTGTCAGAATCAAGCAAGACATCAATTTAAATGTATCAGAGAAAAATCAGTCTTGGACCTTTCTACTTTCATCTAGATTTTTTATATTCTTTTAAAAGATATTGGATCCTTGCCCACTTGCAAGAGTGCAGAGGAAAATAATTACCCTTCTCTGTATTAAGGTCATGGTTTTATTATAATGGATTGTGACAGACCTTAGAAGAATTATGAACTTGCTAGTTATTGATTAAGAAGAGGTGATTAACATCAATTATGATGACACGGGTACTTGTTATTTTAGTCCAACTAAATAATTCACCAATATTTAAGTGGTGAATATTAACTAATTCCATCCAGTAGGGCAGTCAGTTCTATTTTTGTCAATACCGTTTTGAATCATGTCAATAATGTATTTACTAACATATCAAGAGACCAGTTATGGCAGTTAGAGTGCTTTCATTTAACTGGCTTTGGGATCTGCCCTGTGGGACTGGTGAAGCACACTTCGAAATGTGTCCAGGCGGGTTGTGGATGGCGGCATCGGGGCCTCTGGTCCTTCTCCACTTCTGCTCTGGCACTCTTCACTGCTGTGGCTCTTTGCCACCTTGAACTAAATGGCTTTGCTCTGCCAAGTCTTCTGCAAAGACATCTCTGCCTTAGACCTAGAAGATCATGGACTGAAACTGTGGGCAAATTAAACCTTCACTGTGTTGGAGTGAAGTATTTTGTCTCAGTAATCATTAAGCTTTAAAAAATAGAAAATTGTTGCTAAGAGTTTGGTCATTGCTGTGATTGTAGCTGATCATGTGGTTTAGAACTCTTTATTTTATTTTGTTTTTAAACATTTTTATTAATACCTGTTTTTAGTACACGAAGTATACATTTATCTTGGGGACTGGTGCAAGTATGTAACAGAGCTAGTTTCTTTTTTAATTCTCTTTCTCTTCCTACCCACCCACCTCCCTCCCTCTATCTCTACATGCCTTTTCCCCATTTTCATTCTTATTGTTATTAGCCCATGTTTATAAATATATACAGGACAAAAGCCTAGAATGCTATAGGTAGACAGCTTCTTGAATGATTCTTGTGAAAGCTCAAGATTCTGATAGGACTACTGGCAGTAAATGCCAGACTCAGGACATTTCAGCAGGGAGCAGACTCCACTGGCAGTTGCACTAAGGGGTATGTGTGTCACACTTTGACAGAAAAATCTGTCTACATTTCGCTCATGTCCTGGGATCTTGCAGGAAACTGAAGTTAAGGTAGGTAGGCTAAATAATCTGGTGGAAGAAATTTCAAGACACCCCAATATTTAGGCTGTGGCATAAATACAGATACCCACATTTAGCCATATTTATAATGAGAATCCAGGATAAAAATCAGAGCAGAATAATTTGAAAATTTTAAATTTTGGCCTATAAGGAACCATGGCTAAAGTTGGGTTGGTGCCACAGAGGTATGGCTGCTTAAGAGATCCACATATTAAAAAGCAAGCAAGTACTTTGTATAGGGATAAGAAGATAGCTAGAGAGCATTTCAAAAATCAAGACTATCATGTCTCATGGGTGCACAAGTGTCAAGTGGGAAGGGCAGGGGAAGGCTAATAAGGGAAAAGAAAAAAATATGAGAAAATGAAGAAATGGAAATAAAGTGTTTGTAAAAGGGGAGGGAGGAGGGGTGAAGGCAGGGCAGGGACAGGGGGAAAAAATGAGAACCAAGACCTGTCATGTAAAGGCACAAGATCCCAATAACGAATGTAACTGTACTGTATACCTAAAATGTACCAATAAACTCAATGAGGAAAAAAAGAAGAGAGTCCCTGAAACCCCTAATAGAGAAGGGCCTTCTAGGAAATTGGTTCTTAGTATTGATTTCACCATGCTCTGGCTTCTAGGCTCTTAGAGGCTGCAATAGCCATGGTCCAAGAGGGCCTGGCTACTGCTTCCACTGACAGCAGACCTTGTCATCATCCACATACTGTTAATTTAACTTGCATGCAGAATGCAAGAATTTTAGTATCAGGGAGACTTCCCCACAGATTTCAGAGGAAGGCCTAGGAGGCCAGGTAAGGAAGCCCTCAGAAGGAAATGTGTGAAGCTGTGAGAATAAAACCAAAGATACAGGGAAGACCCCAGGAAATCAGAGATGCCAGGAACATGAAATGTCCTTGTAGGAAAACTGCAGGCTAAGAGTGGAGCCAACCCAAGAGAGAAGCAGTGTAGACTGCAATCAGCAAGACCAGAGGAATGAGGCTACCCACGCCCTCTGGAACTCGTGTCTCACCATTACGTGCACCAGAAGCCAGCTATGGAGCTACAGGACTTAATGTTTGCTCTGCTGGATTTCAATCTTGATTTCAGTTCTGATTCTTTTCTACTCTATTATTATCCCTTTTGGCATGGGAGTTTACCCTAAGCCATTGTGCTTGGGAATTATGCAAATTGTTTTTGATTTTTTAGGAGGTCTACAGCTAAGTGTTTGCTATGACATTCAAGAGAGATTTGGCCTCTTGAGAAATGGTGGAACTGTTGAGACATTGGGGAAAGATTATTGACTTTAGGGTTATATTTAGGATGCTTGTCTTATGTTAAATAGAATTATTATGAACTTGTTAGTTTCTTTACTTGAGATTAAATGGTTTAAGGAGGTGTGTTTGGGTATGAAGTTGCCAAGTGTTGAGATGTGGTTGTTAGGGTAGGGTTTCAGCTTGATTGTCTTTGGGTTCCCTCCCAGGGATTGGTGGAACATACTTTGGTATGTCTTTGTGGGTCATGTAGTTGTGGCCTTTTATCTGTGTTGTCTCATGTCTGTTTCACTCTGACACTCTTCCTTTGCTCTGTTTCCTGGCCTCCACAAACTAAGAAGCTTTGCTCTGCCGTGCCTTCCACCATGATGTTTCTGCCTTAGAGCCAGATGATCATGGATTGAAATCATGAGCAAATTCAACTTCTATAGTTTAAATTTTATGTTTAATCTGTGAGCCATTTTGAGATAATTTTTGTGTATGACTTAAATTCCTAGACCTTTTGCCTGTGGATGGACAATTACCCCAGCACCCATTTTTGAAAAGGTCATTTTATATATTGAATTGTGCCTTTGTCAAATTCAGTTAGGTATGTGTGGTCAGTTAGTCAGCTTACTGTGACTATGGCCATGAGACCTGGTTTAAAAAATTAAAGGGAGAAGAATTATTCTGGGTCATGATTTCAGAATTTAATCCACGGTCACTTGATTCCATTACTTCTGGCCCATGGAGAACTACCATGTTGGGAGCATATGGTGTGGCAATATAGCCCAATAGAAAAACAAGAACCCAGAAGATAGTGAGAAGCTAGAAGAGGAACAAGGCAGAGGATATAGTCCCCAGTACAATCATGGCCTACTTTCTTCCATTAGGCCATACTTCCTAAGTCTCTACCACTTCCCCCAACTGCCATCATATTAGGGATCTATCAATAGCTTCATCCCCTGAGGAAATCAGAGCCTCATGATTCAAACACTTCGCAAAGCCCATCATCTGAATACATGAGCCTTTGAGGGACATTTCACATCCAAACCATGCTACTTAGGATTTGTTCATAAAATCTTTTCCCATGCCAATGTCCTCAAGAGTTCTACCTAGCTTATCTTCCAACAAGTTTAGTGTTTCTGTTTTAATATTTAGGACTGTAATCCACTTCAATTTTAGTTTAGTGCATGGTGAAAGATAAGGGTCTACTTTTAATCTTTGGCAAGTTGAAATCCAGTTGTTCCAATACCATTTATTAAAGATGCTATTTTTTCCTCCAGATAGGATAGTTGTCTCCTTGTTAAAGATGAGGTAGCTGAATATGTCTGGAGTTGTTTCTGCATCTTCTAATCTATTCCACTGATCCTTGTTTCTGTTTCTTTGTCAATACCATGCTGTTTTTAACACAGTGGCTTTATACTAGAGTTTCAAGTTGGGGATTGTGATATTCCCTGCCATGACTTTGTTTCATAGAATGGCTTTTGCTATTCCAGGTTTTTTCTGGTTCCAAATGAATTTTTGTATTGTTTTCTCTAGTTCTGTGATATTTACTTTTGGGATTTCAGTAGTTATTGCGTTGAATCTGTGTAACAGTTTTGGAAGTATGGCCATTTTCACTATATTGGTTCTTCCTACCCAGGAACAAGGGATGCCTTTCCATTTGCTTATATCCTCTTCAATCTCTTTTTTCAGAGTGTGGTAGTTCTCAGTGTAGAGGTCTTTTGCTTCCTTTGTTAGGTTGATTCCTAGATATTTCTCTTTTTTGAATGCTAGTGTGAAAGGGATAATTGCCCTAATTTCTTTCTCAATGATTCTGTTATTTGTGCACATGAAGGTTATTGATGTTTGAATGTTTATCTTGTATCTAGCTACTTTGTTTAATCTGTCAATTAAGTCTAGAAATCTTTTGGCTGAGCTTTTTGGGTCTTCTATGGAGAGTATTATCATATCATCAGCAAATGATGATAGTTTCACTTGTTCTTTTCTTATCCTTATTGATTTTATTTCTTTCTCTCATCTAATTGTTGTGGCTAAACTTTCCAAAACTATATTGAAAAGGAATGACAGTGGACATTCTTGTCTTGTTGCTGATTTTAGTGTGATGGTTTTGTAGTTTTGACCATTTACTATGATGTTGGCTAATGGTTTTTTCGTAGATAGCTTTTATCAAGTTGGGATAAATACCATCTATTCCAATTTTCTGCAGGGTTTTTTTTTATCAAGAATGGGTGTTGAATTTTTTCAAAAGTTTTGCTGCATCTATTAAAGTGATCATATGGTTTTTGTGCCTAACTCTAAAATACATTGTATTACATTTATTGATTTACATTTGTTGAACCATCCTTGCATCCCTGAGATAAATCCAGTTTGGTCATGGTGTATGATCTTGATGATCTTGATGACCCTCTGTATTCTGTTTGCCAGTATCTTATTGAGGATTTTTGCATCTATGTTCTTTAGGGAGATAGGCCTGTAGTTCTGTTTTTAGGCTGGTTCTTTCCTTGGTTTTGGAATCAAAGAAACACTTGCTTCCAAGAATGAATTTGGAAGTATTTTTTCCTTTTCAATTTCATTGAAAAGTTTAAAGAGTAGTAGCAATAGTTCTCTAAATTTCTTGTAGAATTCCACAGTGAAGCCATCAAGACCTGGTCTTTTCCTTATTGGTAAATTTTTCGTTTTTTGTTTTGTTTTGTTTTTGAGACAGGGTCTCACTATGCAGTTCAGACTGACCTGGAACTCACTATGTAGCCCAGGTCTGTCTCGAGCTCAGTAATCCTCCTGCCTCAGGCTCCTGAGTGCTGGGATTACAGGTGTGCGCCCCCACGCACCACATAAATTTTTAATTATCTCTTCAATTTCACTGATTGTAATTGGGGTGTTTAGAATTTTTATATCTCGTTCATAATGCTTTGGTAATTTCTATCCATTTCTTCTGTGTTCTCCATTGTATTAGAGTATAGGTTCTCAAAGTATGTATTGATGATCCTCGGGATTTATGCTGGATCTGTTGTAACCTCACCTTTCTTATTCTTAATCACATGAATTTGAGCATTTTCCTTCCTTTTTTAATAAGTTTGGCTAAGAGTTTATCAATTGCATTTATTCTTTCAAAAAACCAACTCAATTTGTTGATATTATTTCTATTGTTTTACTTTCAAACAATCTATCCAATCATTTCTCAATCTTATTAGATTGCCTTTTGATTTTTTTTATTGTATGGTGGAAACAAAGGACAAAAATACATTTCTAACCTTAACCTATGAAGCACCATAGTTTGGCAACAGTACTCTATAGAAGATGAGATTGTTATTCTCATGATTGCCTCACTGACTAAGAACGGGGCTCTTTGTCAACAATACAACAGCATATGATGTCGTATAGTGCTAGACTAGAAAATGATCAGAAGTCAATGTACAGTTTTCATTGAATGCCTATCAGTTTTGTACTATCCTAAAGTCAAAATTGCTGCTTGAGTGACCATAAGTAAGGGTTCAGCTATACTACTATTATGACTAAGTTTCTTTTTGTCTTTTTAAAGTTTTTATTAGTACATGTTTGCCATACATAATGATTATATTTATTGTGAGGAGTTGGCACGTGTACATAACATATCTTAATTTTTTTTTCATCTCCCTCCTCTCCCATCTTTCCCTGCTCCTTCCAACTCTTGGTCACCTTCCCATTTACAAAAACTCTATTTCCATTTTTTTCCTTGAATTCTAGCTTATATATCATCCATTTCTTCTCTTTCTCCCTACTCCCTTCAACTTTTATTCACCTTCTTATTTAAAAAAAAGATCCTCTACTATTAGCTTTATTTTGCTCTTTATTTGTCCAATTATTTCTCAAAAAAGAGAATCCATGCAATATTTAAGCTTGTGTGTCTGACTGATTTCTCCAAGTCTCTGAGGTGCATCCATTAACTTACAAATGCCTTATCATTTTTGTAGCAGAATGGTACTGTAGTGTGTATAAATATATTTTCTTTATTTATTCAGCTGCTGATGGGCATATAGGCCATTTCCAAAATGTGACTATTATAAATTATGCTGCTATGAACACGACTATATGTGTATCACTGTAACACAACGACTTTAACTCCTGTGGGAAAATACCTAGAAGGAGAATAGCTAAGTCGAGCGGAATTTTTGTTTTTAGTTTATTGAAGAACTTTTGTACCGATTTCTACAGTGGTTGTACTAGTTTACATTGCCATCAACATTGTACAATGTTCCCTTTTCCCCAACAGACTCTAGTATGTCTTATTATTTGATTTCTTGAGGATAGTTATTCTTTATGGGCTAAAATGGTACCTCATTGTGTTTTTCTAATCTACTCTATCAAATTCTACTTTTTGATTGGTATATTTATACCCTTAAATTTAACATAATTACTGATACCTTAAAGTTAAGTAAGCAATTTGGGGGGGGGGCTTTTAGTTTGATCTGCTTTAATTCTATATAGTCTTTTGCTTTCCTTTTTACGAGCTTCTTCAATATTTTTACTTATCTATATTGCTTTGACTGATTTTTTTACATGGCTGTTTTAGTGATTATTGTAGGTATTATGTTATATATCCATGCCTTACCATAATCTATTTGTGTTTTTAATTCATTATTTCTATTAAACATAAAAAATATTGCTTCCTTTTATTTCTTATTCTCTCCTTTTTCAAGTTTTCTTAAATTTTTCCTCAACATATACTTAGAACATCTTATAATTTTTGCTGGAACCATCAGCCACAAGTTAGAAAGTTCAAGACAAGGACAGTCTACTCTATTTATATTTTTTTCTCACTGTCTTTCCTTTGACTGATAAGAAATCCAGCTTTTGGCAATTATTTTGTAATTGCCAGAATCTCTGTTAATCCTCAGCCCCCAAAATCAATATTCTTTGCCAAGACCTTAATCTTCTTGCCCTGTGTACAGAACATAACAATATGGCCAAACTCGGGGTACACTCTCCAAATCCCATCTGTTCTGGACCCGCCTTTCTTTCAGCGCACTTTGAAATTTCCAGCTGACTCAGCACCTGCAACCTTTGCCTTCCCTCGGAAGAACCTGTGCCCCGTTTCGCAGACCAGCAAGCAAGAAAAGTCAGGAAGCTTTGATGAATGCTGAGTTCATCGTATCATTTGCCTTGTGTCAGGGACCCTGCAATGTCCAGTATCTCCATTGTTTACCATGGAAAATTAAATCGAATATATAATATTGCCTCGTAACTGAAATCAGAAATTTATTTAATTTTTTGAAACATTTAATGAATAAGTTATCTACAAACATTTGACTGTTTCTGAAATCAAACATTACCAGACTGGCAGTTATCTCTGTAGAACTGGCAGTTATCTCTGTAGAACATTTAATGAAGTGCAATGTTCATTTATTAAAATGTTTGTTTATAGGAGGCAACCTTGATTTGAAAATAACCTTTAATTTCTTGGCAAATTTACCTGCATAGGCTGCCTTTTAAATTTTGTGTATTATTTATTAGTGTCTTGCTGTTATATATAATTACTATAATTAAATATCCTGTGGCGCGCTCGGTGTTCTTTGCATAACAAAAGAAAATAGTTTATTTCAAATATTGATTTCCTTTGTTCAAAGAAAGAGATAGTAAGGAAGCACCAGCTATGCTACTATTCATTTTTAGTCTTGAGATTTTGTTGACCCTCAAGGTAAGACGAAGGAACCATATGTAACATAGCTTGGGACTGGAGATTCATTTACTCTGTGTCCTTTGTATTTACCACATGGGTCTTGGGAGAAAGGAGCAAAGTAACCACCTCTTACGGTAGGAAAGTATTTCCCTGGAAAGCAGTGAGGTACAATGGAGAGGTTTTCGTTTTGTTTTCTAGTCAGACTAGTATGAGTTTAAGTCATTTACAAAGTATGTCACTTTAGGCATTTTTTTTCTTGACATCTCTGTGCCCACCTTCTTGTCAGCATATCGGGGCAAAATTTTCAATCTCAGTATACAGTTCTTGGGTTTAGATGATATAATAGATGAAAAGTTCTGTTCCATACCTAAATGAAACTTATTTGTTAAACGTTTGCCATGTTTGCTCCCTACTCTACCAACACCACTACTAAAAGATTCATATGTATATATATCATATATATGTATACATAATTTTGCTCTTATTGTGCTTGGTTTAGGTAGAAGAAAACGGAGTGGTTTTAAACTATAGCTTTACCATGTGAATCTGAAGATTCATGAGCTTTGTGTTCTAGTTTTATAATTTGCACAAAATAAAAAACAGTCCAGTTGCTCAAGAACGTTATGCAAATTCATTGGGCTTTTGTGGAGAAATGAAGCTTTGGGGAATAAGAAAAAAAATAGTTCAATGAGATAATCTATTTTTCAAGGTCTTTGGGAGAAAATGGAAAATACTACAATAATCTTTATTTGCTATTTATATTTCAATATGCCTTAAATATGAGTTTCTCTAACAACTGCAAGCCCAATATAGTTTAAAAAAAAAAAACAAAAAACAACAACAAAGTGTAAAATCCAAATTGTGCAGGACCTACTCACTCAGGGGATACAGAATATACCGTCTCGGAATCTGTAGCATGTTTTGACTCACCGTTAAGTTATGTCCTGACGTCTGGAGAGCTACCTCAAACTGCATTACAAGAATGTCTGTTGTAAGTAGGAAGTCCAGTTGGGCACCAGATATTAGCATTGTTGTTGGCAAGATCTGACCTAACACATAGAGGTGGCTTGTGCACCATGAGTCAGTTAGCAAAAATGCCCTTTGGAGCAATAACGCACAAATACCTTTCATGATTTTCTCCTCCTCTTCCTTAGTTGAACCCCTTGCTTTAATCAGAAGAAGTCACCTTGAAGTGACTATGAGCAACGGTGAGATTCTTATTTTAAATGTTTTAATTATCAGATTCCATGGTGAAAACAAATCTGTTCATTCTAGAAGATATATATCATTATCACACACAAAAAAATCCTAAGGACAAAGTGTAATGAGAGAGATTAAGAGAGATCTATAAAGTCATAAAGACTTGGGGGAATAAAAGTACAATACAGTGTCACTCTTGCATTGAAATACCCGCCAGAGGTTGATGTTCACCTATACTATGAAATGCTATTTTTTTCTGTCTTCAGGGTCTACACTACAAAACCATGCTAAAAGAATACTTGAGTACAGGGAGGAGGTAATACTGAATGTAAGGTATTAGCTTTGTTAGATTGAACACATATTGAATTCTGCATTAAAGCAAATTACTAAATTTCCAATTCATAGATAATTTATTTGGGGTTTCAGAATTAATAATTTTCCCAACAAAAGGTCTATTTTCCATAATTTATTGAACAAAGTTCTAACACTAACCTACAATTTACTCTATTCTTCTATTGTGTGCCCTCTAATTTCTAGAGTTGAACATATTTTACAGGATTAATTTAATATCTAAGGATGCTATGAAAAATTATATAATTTGGGATCTTTGAAATTCTAATTTGAAGTTTGATGAATAAAGCCTCACAAAATTTCCAGGTACAAAAATTCCAAAATTTGATCAATGGAACAGTTTTTCTCTCTCCTCCTCCTCTTCAATTTTTTCTCACAATATATCTATTGACTTTCTGACAGAAGGACCCATGGAGTTCAGTAAGTTATCAAGTGAATTTCAGAAAACGTCTTGCTGCTATGATCTAACATAGCAAAGAAGAGAATCTTGGATCTCAAACATCATATGGCAAAAGGTAACATTATCATTATAAATGACAGATGCATTGACATATTTGATACAATTGTTTATAATGTTGTGAGTTAGAGGACTGTACCTGAACTATACTCCTAGGACTAACTCTAAGCCCTCCCCTGTTCCTCTGGGGAAGCAAGCCTTCCTTTGCCCACATTGCTTCTACACCAGGCAGCTAATCTTTGATGACACAGTGACATTTTACCAATCTCAGTAACACCTGGTAAGTGCCTCCTGTTGATATTAGTACTGTGTTTTAATGAACAAATAAATGGCTTATCTACTCTTCTTGGCAAGAAACCCCAGCTATTGAGGCAAAGCACCAGCTCTCCCTACGTTAGTCAGGTTAATTGACTCTTTGGATGAAGTTAAATCACACTTATCCCCAGTGGGATGTATGTTTGCCAGTAATCAATAGCTCAACAAGATCCACATGGCAGGTAATTAAGTGGAAAGTAATTAATACCCATCAAAGGTTTTATTAACTGTTTGCCATTCCTTCACTCAAAAGTCCTACTATACTGTAAATAAGGAGAAATAAGTAAGGGGACAAGGCAGGTGGGACCTAGCTTTGTTTACTAGGAAGCCAAGGTACTGCAGTTTTTGTCCTCAGTTAATAACATTTTGAGGTAAAAACTGCTCTCCAAGTTATCATTTGGGTGGTTCTATTTTATTTTTACAAATATTTAAGGAGAAACAGGCTCTCAGAGAAATTATTGTAGAAACTTTTTTTACTCTGATACTATTTTTAAGGATAAAAAATAAGATGCCACAATATTAAAGATTTGTATGCTGTGGTAGTTTATCTTGGTTGTCAACTTGACTAGACTGAGAGATACCTAGAACATTAGTAAAGTACACATCTGAATGTGTCTGTGAAAATATTTTGGGAGATAACTGTCATGTAGGGAGCAAACGGGGAAGGGACGACCTTCCCTGAATGTGGGCAGCACCCTGCAGTAGTCTAGGGGCCTGGATGAAACAAAAAGTGGAAGAAAGGTCAAGTGGTTACATGCACAAGCTTGATTATGCTTGAATGGTCCCTTCCTCCTCCTCCTCCTC
>NW_022900943.1:21420345-21422508 GCF_012274545.1 Fukomys damarensis | reverse complement strand
CTCCTCCTCCTACTCTTCCTCCTCCTCCTCCTCCTTCTTCTTCTACCTCCAGTGTGATAATACTGCAGATTTTTCAGCCTTTGAATATGGATTTACTAAAGTAACTCCCTAAGGAGCCTATATCAAGTATGCCCACAGAGGGCTGTTTGTATCACTGAAAGCTTTAAAATGTTTTCCATCACTGCCTAGGGCTTTAAGCTTGGTCCCTCTTGTTCTGAGACTACTAAGCTTTGGACTGAGTAGCCACTGTTTCCTCAGGTCTCCAGCCCATAAATGACCATTGTGGGACTAAATTAGCCTCCGATCAGATAAGCCAATCTAATAGGTCCCTTCATAATTATATGTATACTATTGGTTTTATTCTTCTGTAGAACTCTGATAATACATTCATTGAGCAATTGACTACTACCAATAGCCTAAATATTAGAAAAAATAAAGTGATTACCATGGACAATGGAACACTCTATACATCCTTAATTGTATTTTTTAACTTAGATCCTTTGACTTGTATTTATTTTTTGAAATGTTTTCTTTTAATTTTTTTTATTAAATCAAAAACTCAACTGCATAAAGTCATGTTCTACATTGTGAGCTATCCTCTCTTTTTCTCTGCCTTGTGTGCTGGCACCAGTGTGGAGGACATATTCAACAAGTGTCTTGTGCTTTTTTTCGTATTCACAATTTCTTCCGGGAAATAAAATGAGTCAGTTTCCAGAGAAGCCCAACAGTAGACAAAACTCATGATTAAGACGGGGAGATGCAATAGGAATGGTGAACAAAAAGGGACACAGAAAAATTAAACCACAAGACAGGTAATATTTCATTTATTTGGAAGTTTCTATCTTTATGCCCTGCTAAGACTTAGATTTTTAGACCTAGCTTATTATATTTTCAAGCTCATTTAGATTTAGTTTTTAAAATGTAGTGGCATATGTTGATAAAATGAACATGTTTGTTTCCAAGTTACCAAATCTCTTTGTTACCAAATCTGAATAGTTTTATAGTGGCTTCTCTTCTTTGGAGTGAAGATATTTTCATTAGAAAAGACACTAGTGTTAAAGATTATTCATACCACTAAACCTATGAATATTTGATAAATTATTCCGTGCCTGTATATTAATGTTATATGCCTATAGAATTTTTGTAATGTCAAATTAAAGACAAAATTTGTTGAAATATAGCACTGATATATTCCTGAAAATGAGTATCTTGATTGTGCATCTGATGAGATAATTAAAATATAAGTGTGTCTGTATAAATTGGTCTAGAAAGGCAATTACACTAGCAGATGTTTTTCACATTGTCCAGTTGTTCTACATATTAGTGTTATGCTCAGAAAAGGCACATATTTAACTAAACTCAATTGTTATTTATATTGCTACTATGCAAATGTTCTTTACACATATTTATAAGTCAATTCCATCTATGCAAATACAAATGAATAATGTATTCATATGTGGGGTTTTTAGAGTGGCCGTTATTTTCCATTTTTCCTGGATTCCTCCATTTAACTCCCATGTTACTGATCTATTAACTTATTCTATTTCTAGCCAGACTATATATAGTCACATAACAAAGTTTCCATCAATGGTGTTGGAAAAACTGGATATCAACCTGTCACAGATTAAAATTAGACCCTTATCTTTGTATTCATATGTGGGGTTTTTAGAGTGGCCGTTATTTTCCATTTTTCCTGGATTCCTCCATTTAACTCCCATGTTACTGATCTATTAACTTATTCTATTTCTAGCCAGACTATATATAGTCACATAACAAAGTTTCCATCAATGGTGTTGGAAAAACTGGATATCAACCTGTCACAGATTAAAATTAGACCCTTATCTTTCTCCATGCACTAAATTAAAATCCAAATGGATTAAAGATCTAAATATTAAAACAGAAACATTAAACTTGCTGGAAAGTAAGTTAGGTAGAACTCTGGAAGACATTGGTATAGGAAAAGACTTTATGAACAAATCCTCAGTAGCACGGGAACTAGCAGAAAGAATCAACAACTGGGATCTCATCTTACTAAAAAGCTTCTGTACTTCAAAAGAAACCATTAGCAGAACTAAGAGACAATCTACAATGTGGGAAAAAATTTTTACCAGCTGTACCTCAGACAAAGGACTATTATCAAGGATATATAAAGAACTCAAAACA
>NW_022900943.1:21297130-21419722 GCF_012274545.1 Fukomys damarensis | reverse complement strand
AAAAAAAAAAAAAAAAAAAGTTTCCATCAATGACATACCACATATAACAGTGGTCCTGTATGATTGTTGTGCCTGGTGATATTGTATACAATCATATTAGCTTGTGTAAGTATACTCTTTGTCACTCACACAACCACATAAACAACTAATACTCCTCAGAACATATGCATTAGGTAATAATATTCATACACACTCATACACACATAATCACAAATATTAACATACATTAATATATACATACTAACAATGTCAATTTCTGTCAGTCTTCTATTCACAGAAAAGAGTGGTGGAAAGCATTCTCCCAGATATCTCTTTTGGAACCTCAAAGAAATCATCTGTACCACCATATTATGAAAAGTGACATACCCCAATCCTTAGAGTTCAAGGCTTGTTATTATCTTCTTGTTTATGTGTCTCTATGAAACCCAGAAAAACTTCTTATTATCTCCTTTTGGGGAGTTTATTTTTATATGCTCCTCACTGATAAATACTCCATTCCAGTATCATATATAATAAAATAACCTTTTATTTTTGCAGTATACTTTCTCTTCTACAATACACAAATAGAGATTTTTTTTCAAAATATAGAGTCTTATCATACTTATTTATCTCAATGGTAATTCAAATAAAATGAGTATATATCTAATTCCATTTCTTAATTTAGTGGCTATATAGAATTTTATTGTTTGTATCATAATATCTCCATATCAACGAGCATTTTCAAGTTGCTTTCAATTTGTACTACAATAAACAATATATAAATATTTTTAATAAGCAAAATTGGATATCTTATCAGCTTTAAAACTGTGGGAAGTTAATACTCCCATACATTAGGAATATATTCTACTTTTCTGTCTTTTTTTTCCCTATTTAAAAAATTGTAGATTTGCATTTCTCCAATATTAAGGGTACTCATAACATCCCTTGAAAAAAAAGCAATAATTCCTCAGTCTCATATTATACACTTGAAATTATTTCACTCTTCCATTGTCTTTTTTAAAAACAACTTTATCTTTCCAGAGGACTCTTGTTTAGGAAGATAAAAGTTGTTAAGAACTTTACTTCTAATTCCTGGAAATTCCTGAGAGACTTATCTATCACCTCTTCAATAGAAGCATCAAACACCACTTTAAATTTTCTGAACAACCTGCCTCAAAACACCTGGCTGGAGCCAATACTCCTACAACTTTATATCATCATTCTTTTCCAATCCTAATCAAATCTCATCATACCTTAACCCAGCTTTCAAATACTAATCCCTGACTTGAGATTCTGACCACCTATGAATTGCTCTGGTGTACTTTGGAAAGACAGAATCCACAGAAGAAACTTCAAACCTTCCAGGGCTGGGGATTTAACTCAGTGGTTCCGGTGACTGCCCTGCAAGTACAACGACCCAAGTTTGATCCCCAGTACCAAACCAACAAACAAACAAAACAAAACTAAGAGCCAATCTCAGGGTAATGTAAATAAAATTATTAGGGGCCGGGGATTTAGCTCAGTGGTTTGGTGGCCTGCCTTGCAAGTGCAAGGACCAGAGTTCAATCCCCAGTACTGAAAAAACGAAACAAAACAAAAACTTCTAATTATGGCAGCTTAAGGTGAGATATTTTTCAGATGAAGGGAAAGATGATCCTGTTTAAGAGAATGAATTTAAGTGACTTGCACTACATTATTTACTGTGTGATTGAGCGAAATGTCTTAAAATGTTGTCTTTTGCCACTGATGTGTTTCTAAGAATCTTGTCAGTATATATGATAAGCATTGCATTCCAAGTACAGAATATGCTTTTTCCCAGATATGTGCTAGGGCTGAAATGATTTTAATTATGCACATTTCCATGATTCTCAGGTGTATTCCATATTTGGTCACCAGGAGAAAATGAGACCTCCTTATAGAAATATAAATTCTATCACATGAAAAGGAGAAGATATACTATTGACTTCTTATTTTTTCATTTACTTCTCACCCAAAAGAACCAAAGAGTAGCTATGATTATAGGCATGGCATAAATGAAAATGACTGACACTCCAAGAAACCACTGGCCGTAACTCACAGAGCTAAGGAGGCACAGATCTACTTACTCCTACAGTGTTAGTCATCGTCCGCTGAATGCTGTACGTTTCAGAGGAGAAAGGAGTACCCAAGCACCTCTGTTAGAATACAAAATCACACTAAATGGAGACTTTAAGAGAGAATGTGTTAGAGGTATTGATGCTTTCCTTAATTCCAGAATCAGAGTTTCTGGGAGGTGCAGGAGATTGCAGGACCCTGAGTCCTGGATCCATGCACTCAGAGGTAAATTCTTTCCCCTTCTACGCTCTGCATTTCTGTAGAAGGCCTGTGAGCAGGCCACTTGTCAAGTGACCAACAATCTCAAGTTGTGATGCATCCATATCCGAATTTGTATGTAGCAGCATGAAACTCAGGTGACTTCACAAATAAACAGGAAACACAATCATGGAGGAAGAGGAGTTTCAAGATTGGCGGTGTCTCCAGTACTTGTGAGAAGGTAAAGTTTGACATCAGGAATCTTACATTTCTTTAGGAGAGTCTGTATTCACTTCCGTAATGATTTCTATTGATATCTCAGAAAAATTTGGTAAAATGTTAGGTTAGCAGCAAAATGGTAACATATTTCAATGAAAATAATTTATATTCAGGATGGATTTCTTTCATGTGACATAATTATCCTGATTATTTCAGCTATCACATTTCACACATCAATTACTTTGCAGGCAGAATTTATTTTTTTCATAAATGTTTTTGGGAGTATATTATTAACCCTACTTTTCGATAAGAAAACTGAAGTTGAAAAAGATGAAGCAATTTTTCAAAGCTCACAGAACGAGCATAAGACAGACCCTAGATCCAAACTCATGCCTTTACACGTTAGGTAAAACTCTCAAAAGAAGCAAATCCTACTATATATATTTCCATGATCAAATAATTTTATGAATGGAAAACAAATCCATTGAGCAATATCCCAACATCAGAATTCGGATAGATTAAAAAAGAAAAGATAGCTGCTACCCTTGTCTGATTGTAAGCAATTACATGTATAAAGGATATATTTCATGGAGCTACTGGCATTACAAACTACAAAGTGGTAAAGAGGAGTGTGCTTGCTAATACACCCAGCACGGGAGCCACTCTATAATTACACTGCTAGCAGCTCTGTAATGAGCACTTTCTCCCCCTCCCTCCAATCAATACAACTGCCTATCAATGTGAAATAGTCACACAGCTTTCTACAATGCAGAGAGTAAAATTCAATCCCAGGGTGACAGTATCTACAATGTATTTGAGCGTACTGCTTCTTTCAAAATGCATTACTGGTGTTATTTAACATGTGTTGAGGGTGGCCAGCATGTAGGAATAATTAGAACAATGGACACCTCAAATAGAACAACACATAGATGCCCTGCTGAAGTGATAAGGAAAGGTGTTATCAGAGGGAAATCACATTCAACTAAGGCATAAAAAGGAGACATTATTAATGCTTAATTCTGACTGTGTTGAAATCTCTGTTTGCCTTCTTTTATTGCTGATAACTCTACTGCCTTGACCTCACTGTAAAATTAATCATAGGCATTATGTTATATCACCATAAGGAATGTGTGTGTGTACATGTGTGTATGATCTTCGTGATTTTTCTTTAAAATGACACATGCTCATTCCTAAATTTGTCCACTACTCTTTTAAAAATGCATAATCTCAGAGCAGACATGGAAAAAAAAAGTTTTTCACAACAATAAAAACTATCCCAGTCCAATTTAATTTCAATTTTCATGAGCTGTATAGATTCCTGTGAGCTAGGTCCTACATTGCTTTCTTGCTTTTTAACTATATACACTTTACCATAGATATCTAAAGATAGAAAGAGGTTTATAGTGAGTTGTTCTTTTAAAAATCACCGTGTCCCTCCCTCCTAGGAACTGGCAGTAACTCTGAGAGGCGTGTCTGCAGAGTTGTTGCCTGGATATTCTCTGGCAGCTATGCTGTGGTCTCTTCTCTGGCGTCATACCAGGTCCTCTGTGTCTGGACATGTGGTTCCAGCTGTAGGACTCCTCTTCAGTCCTGGCTCTTGTTTGAAACTTCCTGGAAGAACATCGTCTCAGCTCCGATTCTTTCTTAGTTCCCACTGGGGATGCCTCTATAAAGATCACCTCTGTTCTGCATAGAGATATCTGTGTTTTGTTATGACTTGGTTGGTTGGTCTGGTTTTGTCTTGATATACAAGATTGGATACAATGATCTTTAGGGGCAACAAAACACTTCCTCATTGGAATTAAAAATATAAATGGATTCTCCATTATAGCTATACCATAATTTCTTTTTTGAATAGCACCATTCATATTTTCCAGGCAATAGGCACTTGGTATATTGCTTCAGTGGCATGTGATACAAGTATAAATGTAAAGAAAGATGCTTTCAGAGCAAGCCAGCAAATATATATTCAATACTTATTACACACCAAGCATAAGTAAGCCAATTTTTCTTATTCAGTCTCTTATTTATTTCTGTTGGGGATTGAACCCAGGGTGATGGGGGTTCTACCACTAAATTAAATCCCTTGACCTCTTTTTCTTTTAATTTTGTGACAGGGTTATACTAAATTGCCTGGGTTGGCTTGAACTTGAGCTCTTCCCACCTGTTTCCCAAGTAGTTGTGGTTACAGGTGTGTGTCACTATGACCATTCATAAACTTCATTTTCAACAACAAAATAATCCATCAACCAATTCACCAAAGACTATTATCCATGAAGATTTATGGTACAGATGAGTCCTAGAAAAGGTATGGATATGATATGAGGGTCCACAAAGATCCTCCCACAATTGTTCTAAGAGAAGACAATGTTATTCATTATGAGAATAATTTTACCATGTCAGCTATTACACTTTTCACAGTCAGAATAGAGAATAAGCAAAATCTAACCAACCCTTTTATCTTTACTGAGTTATCTTTCCTATTGAGTAACATGATATTTCACTGCTCTTTACTAAAACACATTATATAAATACTGTCAGCTAACGATAAAAAGAGGAGAGTTTTGAGTGCAGGAAAGGGCCTTATTCAGGCTGTCTCTAGGAGGGCAGAGTGGAGTGAAAAAGAAGACCTTTTCTTTGGCCTTGGTACTCACCCTCCTACACTGGCAGGATGAAAAAGATGAGTAAAGATGGGAACAAAGGACTATCAAGGACCACCTACATCTCAGGGCAGGACAGGGACACACACTGTGAGCTCTCAGACTCCTAGTATCTGCTTCCCCTCATAACCTCGGCAAAACATTGTAGGATCTATGCTAAGGACTCATTAATAAGAACTAAACAGGGTTGAAATTGTTTAATTCAATGACAAATGAATCTATGAATTCCCAGATATGATGGCGGTGTGACATGTCAGTATCTTCTCAGACTTCCATTCTGAACATTGACTAGATTATTCTTCTGTGACCCTGTAGCACACATTATTTCTTCATAATTTCTCATTTATTAATATACAGAATCATGCGTACAGATGCTAACTAATTCTTTTTTTAAATGTTTTGCCTCTGATTACTAAAAGATAATTGAAGGGAAAAAAGATGGAAACCGGGAAGGAAAAGGAAATAGGGAAGGGAAGGAGAATTGGAGAGTGGAGAGAGGATTGGGAAAAATTAATTAAGATGTATTACACACAGGAACACATTCCCCACAATGAATGCGACAATTACATATGGCAAAAATATATTAATAAAAAACAAATTTAGAAAAAGGTTTGGTTTGAAGCACCTTCATCCACATCTCTCTAAATCAAGAATGGTGTGTACATATATCTACCTTCAGTTATAGAAAACTTTAATTAATATTGTAATCACTTCTATTGTGTCTCATGATCCTTCTCAACACAGCTCCACTCGTGCACCATAACTAAGCAGCAGAGTTGGCTGGGAAGATTAAAACATCTCCGTTATCCTGCCTAGATCACTGCAGAAATGTTAGGTTGAAGTTCACTCTTTATATTCTTGTCTGAATTGTGCACTCACTGGGTTGTCATCAAATCTGTATGAAATAGGTTTTTCCTCTAATCCTGCTTTGCTGACTTTGGTTTTACATCTTTTGTTAGTTTCACAGTTTTAAACACTTAACCAACATACAGAACAGATGTACCCCAGGATTAATAATTGCCCCTAATTTATTTCATTCCTTTCAGATTATATCTTTACCTCTGCCATTTTGAGGAAAGCATTTTCTATGTGTCTAATATTTGTTAGCTAGAAGATATGCTTGTCCTATTGGCCATTATCGTAGACTCAGGCTAGGTATGTTTTCTATTTTATATCTTTATATTGTCTGTGTGTAAAATACGATCTCATATTAATCAACCTTCCTCATGGGATGCAAGCTTTGTAATTCACATACTGTGAAATGTCTGTTCATATTAGATGCCCATTTTTGAATCAGGTCTTTGTATTTGGGGTGTCTGATTTTTTTTTTGTAGTTCTTTATATATTCTAGATAGTAGACCTTTGTCTGAAGAGTTGCTGAAGAAAATTGTTTTTCCCACATTGTGGGTTGTCTCTTAGCTCTGGTGGTGATTTCTCTTGCACTGCAATAACTTTTTAATACAACGAGATCCCAGTTGTTGATTCTTTGTGCAAGTTCTTATGCCACTGATGATTTGTTCATGACGTCTTCTCCTATGCCAATGTGTTCAAGAGCTTTACCTAATTGCTTTCCAGTAAGTTTAGTGTTTCTGTTTTGATATTTAGATCTCTAATCCACTTGGATTTTAGCTTAGTGCATGGTGAAAGATAGGGGTCTAGTTTTAATCTTTGGCAAGTTGAAAGCCAGTTGTTCCAACACCATTTATTAAAGAGGCTATTTTTCCTCCAATAAGGGTATTTGGTTACTTTGTCAAAGACGAGGTAGCTGAGCATGTCTGGTGTTATTTCTGCATCTTCTAATCTATTCCATTGTTCCTTGGGTTGGTTTCTTTGCCAGTACCATGCTGTTTTTATCACAGTAGCTTTGTAGCACAGTTTCAAGTTGGGAATTGTGATACCCCCTGTCATGTCTCTGTTGGCTAGGATGGTATGTCTCTTCTGGTTACAAGTGAATTTTTCAATCATTTTCTCTAGTTCTGTAAAATATACTGTTGGAGTTTCGATCAGGATTTCACTGAATCATTATAGAAGTTTTGGAAACATGGCCATTTTCACTAAATTGATTCTTCCTACCCAGGAGCAAGGGATGCCTTTCCTTCTTCTATGCTCTTCTATCACTTTTTTCAGAGTGCTGTAAGTTTCAGTGTAGAGATCTTTTGTCTCCTTTGTTAGATTGATTCCTAGATATTTCATTTTTTTGGATGCCATCATGAAAGAATTGTTTACCTAATTTCTGTCTCAGTGAGTCTGTTATTTGTGTACAAGAAGGCTACTGATTTTGAGTGTTGACTTTATATCCAGCTGCTCTACTGAATCTGTCATTTAAGTCTAGAAGTCTTTTGGCAGAGCTTTTTAGGCCTTTATGTAAAGTACTATATCATCAGCAAACAGTGCCAGTTTAACTTCTTCCTTTTCTATCTTTATTCCTTTTATTTCTTTCTCTTGTCTAATTGCTGTGGCTAATGTTTCTAAAACTATAACAAACAGGCATGGTGATAGTGGACATCTTTGTCTTCTTCCTGATTTTAGAATGAAGGTTTTCAGTTTTTGACCAGTTAGAATAATATTAGCTGTTGATTTTTCATAGATAGCTTTTATCAGGTTGAGATAAAGACCATCTATTCCAATTTTCTATAGGATTTTTATCATGAATGCATGTTGAATTTTGTCAAAGGCTTTTTCTACATCTATTGAAATGATTATATGGTCTTTGTCCTTGACTCTGTTAATATAGTGTATTACATTTTTTGATTTACATATGTTGAACCATCTTTGCATCCCTGGAATAAATCCAATTTGCTCAGAGTGTATGATCTTTTTGACGATCTTCTATATTCTGTTTGCCAGCATCTTATTGAGGATTTTTGCATCTATATTCATTGCAGAGATTGGCCTCTTTTTTGCTTGGGTCTTTCCCTGGTTTTGGAATCAAAGTAATATTTGCTTCCAGGAATGATTTTGGAAGTATTGCTTCCCTTTTAGTTTTATTGAAAAGTTTAAAGAGTATTGGTCATAGTTCTTCTCTAAATGTCTTGAAGAATTCAGCAGTGAAGCCATCAGGACCACGGCTGTTCTTTTCTTTTTTGGCGAATGACCCAGGTACAACCGAAAATAATGCATATTCTGATTTTGTGGGGTGGAACACTCTGTAGACAGCTACTAAATCCATTTGTTCTGATTTGGTTCTATTTTATTTCATTGTTGATTTTTTTTGTCTACATGATGTGTTTGTGTTACTGGAGTTTTAAGGTCCCCACTGCAACTGTATTAGTTGCTTATTTTGTTTTTCATATCCATTAATATTTGTTTTGTATAGTTGGGGGCATTAGTATTCAGTGCGTATGTACTTATGACTCATTTTTTTCCTTGTGTATTGTTTGCTTTACCATGATGTAGTGGCCTTCTTGGTCTCTCTTAATTAGTTTTGGTTTGAAATCTATTCTGCCTTCAATTAAGATAGTTACCCTCACTTTTTTCAGGGCTCCTGTTGCATGGATAATTGTTTTCCATCTTTTTATTCTCCGTCTATAAATTTTTTTGTGGGTTAAGTGGGTTTCTTATATACTACAGCATATTGTTTCTTATATACAGCATATATTCTTAATCCATTCTGCCATCCTGTTTCTTTTGATTGCTGAATTGAGGCCATTAACATTGATGGTTATAACTGTTAGGAATTGACTTTTCATTGTCGTGTTATTTTCCTGTTGTTGGTTCTTTTATTTTTTCTTTTATCCTTTTAATTTCTTGTCTTGCCTGGTATATTTTCTCTCTTAGCCCTTATGGAGTTGTTGTCTTAATTTTCTTTTTCCAGGATATTTTTTTAAAAGTGTTTGTGTTCATGAAATTTCTCTGGTGTTCTGTCGAAGTTCTTTGTCATGGAAGTATCTTATTTCCCCATCAATTTTGAAAGATATTTTTATAGGATACATCTGTCTAGGTTGGAGGTTGTTTTCCTTTAGGACTTGAAATATCTCACCTAAGTTCTCCTTCAATGGAGGGTTTGTGTTGATGTGCTTTCCTTTGCATGTGATTTATTTTTTTTTCTCTAAATGCTTGTAGTATTTTGTTCTTCTGTTGGGTTTCCAGGATCTTCATTATTACATGTCTAGGTGTGGATTTTTTTTTTTAATTGAGTTTATTGGTACATTTAGGGATACAGTACAGTTACATTCATTGTTGGGATCATGTACCTTTACATGGCAAGTCTTGATTCTCATTTTTTTCCCCTTACCTCTGCCCTCCCTTCACCCCCTCCTCCCCTCCCCATCTACAAACCATATGATCCTCTCAATAGATGCAGAAAAAGCATTTGATAAAATTCAACACCCATTCATGATAAAAACCCTGCAAAAAATTGGAATAGATGGTCTATACCTCAATTTAATAAAGGCTATTTATGAAAAACCATCAGCCAACATCATATTGAATGGCCAAAAACTGAAAACCTTCATGTTAAAATCAGGAACAAGACAAGGATGCCCACTATCGCCACTTCTCTTCAATATAGTTCTGGAAACATTAGCCACAGCAATTAGACAAGAGAAAGAAATTAAAGCAATAAAGATAGGAAAGGAACAAGTTAAACTATCATTATTTGCTGATGATATGATACTCTACATTGAAGATCCAAAAAACTCCACCAAAAAACTTCTAGACTTAATTGACAGATTCAGTAAAGTATCTGGATACAAGGTGAATACCCAAAAATCAATAGCCTTTCTATACACAAATAACAGACAGACAGAAAGAGAAATAAGGGAAAAAATTCCTTTTACAATAGCATCCAAAAAAATGAAGTATCTAGGAATCAATCTAACAAAAGAAACAAAAGATCTCTACACTGAAAACTACAGCACTCTGAAAAAAGAAATCGAAGAGGATATAAAAAAATGGAAAGATATCCCCTGCTCCTGGGTAGGAAGAATCAACATAGTGAAAATGGATTTTTTGATTGTGGTTTCATGGAGTCCTATATGCCTCCCTTATAATATGTCAAAAACTTCCCATTTGGGAAGTTTTCTGTCATTAATTCTATGAACAGTTTTTTCATGTCCTTTGTACTTTCTTCTGCTACTTCATGGATTCCTATCAATCTTATATTATTCTTCTTTGCATCATATAAGAGTTGTTGAATTGATTTCTCATGATCCCTTATTGTTCTTAAGAGATCGCTCTTTTCTTGGTCATTGACTACAATCCTATCTTCTATATCTGAAATTCAATCTTCACATTGGTTCATTCTGCTGTGAATGCTTTCTATGGAGTTTTTAATCTCCTGGATGTCTGAATCTGTTTCATGGATTCCATTTCTTTCCTATGTTGGTCCTTCAAGGTTTCCATTTGTTTTCTATGCTAAGCATTCATAGTTTCCATCATGGTTCTGAGCCCATCTATTTTATCTGTTTCTGTTCTAGAGTCTAATCATGTCTTCCATTCTTCTCACCATCTCTGTGATTATCTGGGAAAGTATTTCTGTTTTGAATTTTTCTAGAGCCTGATTGATCTGGGTTTTTTTTGTTTTTCTTTTACTTCCTGTGCTATCAGCTCAGGGTGTCCAGGTGATTGACTGTCGGGCTTTTCCACCTCATTTCCCTCAGAGTTTACTTTTGGTGGGGTGGAAGTCTGTGATTGTGTCTTATTTGAATGTCTCATCATTTCTATATTTATTCATTGGTACCATCCTTGGTTTAATACTTCAATCTTCCAGACATAGGTAGTCTTTAGGTTTTGAGTCTCTCATGTCTCTGAGGGAATCTCATTTTCATTATACCAGGGAGGACAACTGATTAGAGCAATCACAACACCTTAGCCCAAGTGATACAATCAGCAACACAGTAGCATCAAGCGCAGCTTATAAAATGACAATTTGTGGTAATTATTAATCTATTACCTTTAAGTGGGTGAATTAAATAAAAATGAAGGACTTGCCCCAAATATGTTTATAGTGAATAAACTCTTCAACATAGCAACTTTACCCTTCAGGATGGGGATGTAGGAGTTGGGGATGGAGGGATAGATAGGATACAGAAATGTTAGAAGTGAGGTCAGCAGACACAGGAAAATCACACAAACTCTAGGGAGCTTTTGAAGAGAAGAAGAAAAGACAAAACAAAATATTCTGAAGAACAGAACAAACATAGCAATAGCAAGGCTAGATACTATAATCATTTTCTTATAAAACTAATGGTAACTGAGAGAAGGCAAAAGAGATGAAAGAGAAAAGAAAGAAAATAAATTTGAATTAGGAAAGGAACAGGAACCAAAAAGGGAGAATAATGGAGATCAACATGGCAGAGAGTCAGAGAGAGAAAGAAAGCAAAGAAGATAAGAAAAATATTTAAGAAAGGAAAAAATTTTGAGAAAAGAAAAAAATATGTAAAAAATTTTTAAATGATTAAAGATAAGCAAAAAACATTACTTTGAAAATAAAACATACAAATAGAAATAGAGGGCCTCCTTCAGTGTATGCCTCTGTTGACACAATAGACAGAGTGGGCAGGAGTGTGCAGACCTAAGTTAATTAGTTTCAGTAAGCCTTCAGATGGACCCTGAGGTTCAGGCTGATTTCTGTCTGCAAGGCCCAAGTTGAGATCTCTGACCTCCTTCTGGGTTGAACTCTGCAAGGTTCTATTGCAGGCTCCAGCTGTCTTTCTGCTTAAGTTAGACCAGGTTCCCATGTGAGATGCTGGTCTCTCTGACTTACCAACTATGGTGGTGTGGTGTGCCTGTACTGCAGATTTTCTTCACCTTTCCAGTGGATTTCAATTTTCATCTAGGAGCCTCAGAGAGGCCCACTTTCTCTTGTTCAGATGGTGTAGCTGGGCTCCTCTGATGTGCTGGGCTGAAGGGGCAGGCCTACCAGTGGATTGCCAGCTGCTGCTGGTCTCCTCTGGCATGCTGGGTCAAAGGGGCAGGCCTATTTTATTATTTATTTATCCTAAAAGCATTCCAGAGCCTTCCCTCTTGCTTTGGAAATGTCAGTGTATTATTGTCAATGATCACCCTCCTTGCAGTAGTACCCAGAGCCTTTTATTTTTATCTACCTACAGTGTGCTACTCATTGGTCAATCTCCCCCTCACTTTCACAGCCTCCACCAGTGAGTATTCTACTCTCAACTCCTGTAAATTCAACTTTTCTGTACTCTACATATGATTAAGTTCTTGCAGTACTTATGTTTCTATAGCTGGCTTATTTAAATTAATATGCTCCAGTTTCATCCCTGTTGCTGCAAATAATAGAAACCATTTTAGTGTTTATATGAAGGTGTTTCTTTTTGTGCTCTTCAAATCCTTTCCTGGGCTGTATTCATATGATCTATCCCTAAGAAAACACCTCACACATAATTTTCATAACACAAATTTATGTCATTTGATCCTAGACCTGCATTTTACTAACAATATTTTTGTGTGGAAGCTGTGTAGGCTTTCAGTTCTCTACTTTTCATTAATGTAGAGAGAGAATCTTTGTAGTATTGATGTGAATTGACAATAGTGGAAAGAATCTAGTTCAGAGGCCCAACTACCGTTATTCTATCCCATTTGGCACACCATCTCTTTTCAACTAATGTAAATATACTGAATACACTTTAATATAGAAGAGATTACCTTTTTTCTTATCACATTGAAAAGAGTATTTTTTTAATTTACAGTTTTGTAAGACATACGGAAACAAGTACAAGCTTATAAATGCTAGTATGAGTATAAATGTTAATTTTGGAAAATCTTGTGATAAGAAGAGGAGGAAACAGAAAAAAAGGAGGGAGGAATAAAAAAGGAAAGAAGGAAAATCAAAGGAAAGAAAAAGGAACAAAAGGGCCAAAAAAGAAAAAAATTGTGGAGGTGGGGAGGAAAAGGAAAAATACAAGAAAATATTTTGAAGCAGGTGAAGAGAGTAACAAGGCTGAGAGATACTGACTGCCACAGATGAGCATTCTCCCTCTGGATAGAGAAGCCAGTGAGAGTGGACTTCTGAGCTGCATGCCAGTTCGAGGCAGTTGCTGCCCTGCCCTCAGCCTTCTCATGTACTTCTGATCTCCTCTTTTCTTGAGGTCATCATCTTGCCCTGATCTTGAACAGGGGTGAACACATAGCCACTTTCTTCTGCCCTGGGCTTTGTTTCCCTGTCCAGATCAAATATTTTTCATATACATTTGATGGATATATATGAAATGCAGACACATATTTATCCCCAAAGGCTCAACATATGACAATAGTTGCTTTATTTATCAAACTTTGAACTGTTTCTAGACTCATGTGAAATCCAAAAATACCTGCATCCCAATTGCATTCTAAGAATGAACTTGCACATCTCCATTCTTTCAAGATCATACTCTTAGCAAGTTGATAAGAGACAACTTGATTGTGCTCTTCTCCCCATGGTTGGGAACCCTTTGGAAATGTCTGAGGAAGAAAGTAATACAAATGTGTAGTTGGTTTGTATACTGTAATATATAAAATCTCTTATAATAAAAGAGAAAGAAAATAGCAGAGATTAGATACAGGTACAGAAACAGGTATTTCCATTTACTGATACACCAAGAAAATGGATCTAGAACAACAGAAAACTTAAGAATGCAAGAACATACAATAAAAGTGAATTAAAAGTCTGAACCAAAACCTCCAAAAAATCATAAGAAAAAGAACCAAACAAACAAATCATGTCTTTAGCTTCCTAACAGATGTTAAAAAGGTTGAAGACCCACCTCGGTCATCCTTCTGAGTCACATGTACTGCTGCATGCATTACTAAACCAGCTGATGGGTTTGTAGCTCTTCTGAGATAAGCACCTTTTAATATTAAATATGTTTTAAAATGTAGATTATGTATTTTAAAAATTTAATAGTTATGTAATATGTAATATTATTATGTATTTGAACTATACTTGGTACAGATCAAGATGCTTAAAATATATTTTGGAAAGACTGGATGCACAAGGAAAGCATGCTCATTTTGCAGAAGAGTGTACATCGAAAACAAAATAACTTTAGGGCCAGGGATTTAGCTCAGTGGTTTGGTAGCCTGCCTCGCAAATGCAAGGACCTGAGTTCAACCCCCAGTACCAAAAAAATAAAAATAACTTTTTGCTGATCACCTGATAAAATTATCAAAATTGTCTAGGTCCTTAGAGTTGTGCTATACAAAATTCCTAAGCTGGTTTCAGATCACGTAAACATCAAAAGTATGTTTTTAGAAATTAAGTGCATGTGGGAGCGAAGAAATAAAAAACATTAAAGTATGATTCTAGTAGCATCCAAATTTATTGCAGTATTTTAAACACTGCCTATAAGTTCAAGGAGAGCACATAAAAAAGACCTCCACCTCCAAATCCAGTAAAGCTGATAAAAAAAAATAATAACTTTATGGACTATTTAGAAAGGCAGTTGGATAAGCACACCTACATCAATATTTTGGAAAATATGAATTAACAAGCTTATTGAGTTATAAAATTAGTGTGACAAGATGGGTGCATTTTAATGGGATAGAAGAGAACAACAACAACAAAAAAGAATAGAAGAATAAAAAAGAAACAGAATAGGAGAGATAATGCTGGTATATCGTCCAAACCAAAGAAGGTATTTGAAACCCAAAACACTTTTGTTTCGGAAATATATATGTATGCAGACAGACATAGGTATTTTTATTGTGTTTACCAGAAATGTTTTGATAGCCTCTGCCTTGTGAATTATGAGTGAAGGGCAATTTGCATAACACCAAGAAGGGGATGTTCTACTTTGGAAGTGTTTCAAATGGTGGCCTTTCTGCTTGTACAAATGACAAAGCACTTCACAAATAAAACCCTGCAGTCGAATAATCAATATGAAGTGATGATGTGGGGAAGAAAGGGGGACAGGCAAGAGCAGTAGGGAGTGGTTGGCAGCTGTAAAGAGCCACTTCAATCTAACAAAGAAAAAATGCAGCTATTAGATTAGCGACTGTCCACAACTAGTGGTTTCTTCTCCCCTCCCACATCCCGTACAGTCTTTTTTCAAATGTGTGAGTTCTTGAACAATACCGATTTTGACATTTCCTATAATATAGAATGGCTCAAAAATCATTACAATCAACAATCATTACAATCAACTGAGTGAAATGGCTGGAAGATGCTTAAATGCCCTCAGTGCTAACTTCTCACTCGTTGAAGCAAGCCTCAGACCATCTCTAACTGCTGATTAAGCCATCACTTAATGCATTGTAGCTGGAACTCTGATTTACTAGGGGAAAAAAAGGATCAAAAAGAGCAAGGAAAATGTTTAATGGTTTAATATGAACCAAAAGGTTTCCCTCCATTTTTCTACATACTATACTTCATACCACCAATATGTTGCTTCTAATTATGTTGACAATTATGTGGACTCAAAAATAGAGTAAGGTTCTTTACACATTGTAATTGACTTCCCAGTCATGGAGGAAGACTAAATCTGACAAGGTTTCCTGCACTTAAGTGACTTAAAATTTATTATAGAAAAGAGTTATGTGCTTATCTCCAAGAAAGGATTGGAGAGAAGCCAAAGGTGGTGTTCAGTACACCTGAGAATCTCGATCAGCCTCTATATCACTGTATAACATGGACACACAAGCTGTTATGGTTCAGATAAATGTCTCTCAAAGGGCCACATGTTCAATCACTAGTCTGCAGTGCTACTGGGAGGTGGTGGGACCCATAGGAGACAAGAAGGAGGAGGTTATGTCATTGGGTTGGAGGAGAAGATTATATCATTAGGTTGTACTCTTAAAGGGCATCTTGGAACCCAAGTATTTTCCTCTCACCCTTTGCAACCTGACTCCCATTGGTAGGCAGTTTCCTCCTCCATACATATGTTGCTTCATTATAGGATGAGAAGAAAAAACATTGCATCAAAAGGCATTGAACAATGAACTGAAACCTTCAAAACTGTAAGTAAAATAAACCTTTTCTATTTTTAAATTTATCTCTGTAAGCATTTATTACAGCAATGAAAAACCAACTAACTCTCATGACTTTCTCTGGGTTTAGATTCCTTATCTGTAATACTAAATATGAATACCTAAACGCTTCAAAATTCCTTTGATTCTAAATCGTATGCAGTTTCTTCCTCAGTGCATTGAACAAATGTATAAATATTCATCAAATATGTTTCTTTAAATTTCCACTCCTTAGTTGGACTTGGGTTAATATGTCATGACTAATTCTAGGCAAACAGTTGTGAGCAGAAAAGGAAAACTATGTTATCTGTAGGTTTAGATATCTAAAAGCAGGTTTGATTCAGGATTGTCAAATTCAGCAAATAAAAATAGAAGGGCACCAGGTAAGACAAATTTTAATTTAGAAAAACAATGCAGATTTGCATATAATCTGTTCCACCCAATATTACAACTTTACATGGAGACTACTTAAAGTTAAAAAAAAAGTCATTCTTCATTTACCTGAAATTCAAATTTAACTCAAACCCTGTTATATTTGGTGACTCTAATTTGAATTGAAAATCTCTCTTTCCATAGCCAGTCTGGAAAAACACTTGTTGAACCAGCAGCATTACTAGTTCTAGCAAGATGGAATTCCTGAAAAACTAGGTAGATAACTGTAATAGAGAATCCCACAACCTAAATAAAAATCAAGAGAATAACAAGCCTTTTTAGCTTAAGCTGTTGTATTACAAGGTATATTTTTGCTGCAGTATTTCTCAAAAATACTTTGACCAATGCAGTCAATCTTTTAAAATATATTGGTGAAATGTTATTTTAGAAAGATAAATTGCATACATTCAAAGGACATTAAAAATTGTATAAATAGTAGTGTCTATATTCAACAATGCTTTACTTTAGCAGAGTCTACTCCATGATTCTACTTGAAGAAATGATTAAAAGTATTTTTCAGAAAACACAAATTTTAATGGAAGAAAAACATAATATACTTTGACCAAAATATCTCCATATGAAGCCAACAAAAGGACACAATTTTCATGTTTTTTTTTTTTTTTGCATTCTGGTTTTTACTTTTAGCTGAGATATAAGAGTTTCTCACTGATATCATCAGCTTAGCCTCTGTACCTTTTATTGATTTTTTTTCTTTTCTGCTACTCTACATATTTCTTAAAATTCCGTGTGCACACTTGACTCTAAATGCTGCTTCACTAAAAATAGTATTCTATGTTTTTAAAGAATGCAATGTCTTATTTCATAGGAAAATTAACTACAGTTATGAAAATGCTTTAATATTGTCTTCTGCTGCTTATGTATGTGTTTTTCCTAGAAATTCTTCCTGTTTATTTTTGTTTGTGTGTTTGATCTCGGTTTTTATCATTAGCGGTCTCCTACAAATACCTGCCTAAATTTAACTGTTCATATTTATACCTGTGCCAACCAAAGCATAATCACACTCTTCTCGAAATTTGATTTTCCTGTCATCCTTGGGGTTCATTGCACGGGAATTGATGGAGAAGTTTCACTGTAGGAACCCTGTTTGTTGAAACAGTCATTGTGACCATTAATCATGGTATTTCAACTTGACTTGAAATATCAGTAAAGCACAGTTCTGGGTGTGTCTGTGCATGACTGACGTGTAGGCCAGCAAACAGAAGTGGAAAGGTCTACTCCAGATGTAGGTGAAAACAAGTGATAAGCGTCTTGCCTGAATGGAATAAAAAGGGAAAGTAGAATGAAGTGTGTCCACTTTGTAAGAGCTTTAGTTTTTGCCATTGCTTGTGAATCTGGCCTCCAGTTCCTGCAGACTTCCAGGTCAGACTGCCCAGTGATCTTCAACCTTCAGTTGATCCTGCATCTTCGATCACTCTTGTTCTACATCTCCTGTCTTCCTGGGCTGAGCAATTCCTGACTCCTCTGGCTCTCTAGCACATAGACGGCCATCACAGATTCTTCCACCTCTGATCTTCCAAGCCTATCCAATAAATACCTTCATATAACTATATTTATATTTCCGATTTTGTTGACCCAAGAGAACCCAAACTAACACAGATGATCCTCCAATCCCCAGTCTGGAATATGTAAATGTAGCTGGAGAGTCTGAGTCAAACATCAGAAGGCCGATGGCCAAGGTCTCATCATTAAACAGGTGAGATTTTTTTTACTTCTTCCTGGTGTCCACCCCTCTTGCTGAGACATCTTCTGAGTTTCACGTAATATGGTAGAACAAGGCAATCGCCCAACTGCTAAAGAGTGGGGACAAAGGCATAGAGGCTTGGTGGCTACTTACCCAGACTCCTCAGCTTCAGGCCTCAAGGTAGACATAACTTTGTCAGGCCTCTCAATTCCAAAAACCCATCTCAAGTTTTACATCATAAATATTCTTGACACTTAGCTTCTTTTCTAGCCAACTTACATCATCTGCACTGTGTGTATGTGTGTTTTCTACCAGCTCAAATTCCTGGCATCCTCCTCTTCCCACTCACTCCTCTGCTCAGATTTTGTCCTTATGGATTTATTTTGTTATTCTTTTATTGTCTTTCCTTTTGTTTACTAAAGTTTCAAGAAGCTGAGATATGAACCCAGACCCCTAAAACATAAAAACTGATCTAATTTCCATAAGACACTATCGCTCCTCACAAACATTGGTGGCACAAAGGGAAACTAGGAAAAAATGGTAATTTTTGACCTAAAGAAGAGTATCTGTCATGTTACCTGGATTAAGAGACTTCTGGAAAGGTGAATGGATCATAGGGTCACTGTACTCACCCGTGGCTGAATCCACTGTTTTCCTAGTTGAATGTGCCACTGAGAGGTAGGGGTCTAGTCGGAGGTTGATCAGTGAAGATATGCGTTTAGAAAGTGTGTCTCTAACTGCTGCTCTTCCCCTGTGCTCTGCTTCCCAAATGCCATGAACTCAGTGTATTTGTTCCACCATGCCCCTCCCATCATAATGTTACTGCCTTGGAAACAAGAGACATGGACTGAAACCTTCTGAAGTCATGAGCCAATTAAACCTCTCCTCTTTAAGTTGAGGGTGTCCGGTATTTTGTCCAATAACAGGAAGCTGACTAATACTATTCTTACTTTGGTAGGTGCAGTTTAACCAGGTAAAAACGTCAGTATCATATGCACAGATAGCTGGACTGACATGGGACACTGTTATCCCGCTGGGAGAAATTGTTTGACGATGAGAGGAAGAAAATGTCTGTATTTGTCACCTTTCCCATTAATAGATCAAAATATTTGACAAAAGCATTTAAAGGTGAGAGGTTTATTTGGCTCACCATTTCAGAAGGTGCAGTCCATAGTCAGGTGGCTCCAGGTCAGAAATGGGATGGTGGAAAGGCATAACAGAAGAAAGCAGAATGTGAGGAAAGATACTGGAATAAGAATACACCCTTGTGAAATAGGAAGAAAAAGGCTAAAGGAGTAGGGGAAGTGGGAAGGGTAGGGGAAAGAAAAAAAAGGGAAAAGGAAAAAATATGAGAAAAGGAAAAAATGGAAACAAAGTCTTTGTAAATAGGAAAGGGTGGAGGGGGTGAGGGGAGGACAGGGGAATGGGAAAAAATAAGAACTGAGAAACATCATGCAAAGATACAAAATTCTAATGATTAATATAACTGCATTGTTTACCTAAAGAATACCAATAAACTTAATAAAAAAATACACCCTTCCCTGTCATATACCCAGTAATCCACCTCTCTAACAAGGGCCTACCTCTGAACACATAAGATTTTTGGAGGACATTTTAGATCTAAACCACATCAATATCCCTTTCATTTTTCCTTCAGGATTATTAGAAAGACTAATAGACTGGTGTAAAAGCATCTACAGTGATGATGACAGAGGTAGGCCTAGAGAGAACAGAAGCACCCTCCTTAGAATGTTGGGAACATTGAAACTAGGAGAGTTTCAGCGAGTACAATAAATGAGCAGCTGTTTGGAAAATATGAGTTCTGGAACTGATCTGGTTTGAACTTGTTTTCCAACCGAGGTTGTAGTATGAAGTAGGGGACTGAATGGAATCAAAATTTAATTTAATTCCTTTAACTTGTATATGAAGTCAGGTGAATCTAAATATATTGTTGCCTGGCATATTTAAGGAGGCAAAGTAATAAATTCAAATAAAATGCACTAGAATGCACTGGTATTTATAATACACAGGAATAGTAAACTTCAACAATATAATCTGTGTATGGACAATCATGGAAAACATTTTACTTTCTAACCTGCTGTCTTGTGCATGTTTGACTTTCATCCCTGCTTTCCTTTCTGCTTGTTTTTTATGGCATTTGAGAGTGGGTTGATTAATGGTCAACTTGTAATCCCCAGCTGAACTGAATCTGGGCGTGGAAGATCCACCTGAAGACTGTTGCCAGTAGCCATAGAAAGAGAATTAGAGGGGAAGATCTTGGCCTTTGATTTTCTAGGACGGTTTTCCTGATGCAAACTAGTCTGTTCTCTTCGGAGGAGGAGGAGCTCAGGACCTCGCTGTTGCTAGGAATGGCTGCTGATCTTTACCATGAGCATCACTTCCTGGCTCCAATGTGGATCCCTCAGCATGGTGGCACAGATCCTTCATCTCACGAGCATGGATTTTCTGGCTTCCACCACTGGCCTTTGGCCTTCCAGGTGCAGATCCCCAATACGGACAAGCATGAGACATTGTCGTGGGCTCTAGGCCAGTGGCTGAACTTGAGGAGGACGTTGCCTTGGACTCTAAGCCTTTGGCTGGACTTATTTGGGAAACTGCTGGGATCCAGGCCCTCAGGTGAACATTTTGGGCTTAAGTGTCCCATTAATCTCTTGCACTCCTTTGTATTTGACTCTTTGGATAATTATCCTAAAATAACCTTATAAGTTATATAGCCTGTGCTTAATGTATTTCCTTGCCCAATCCTTCTGACTAAAACAGACACAATTTTTAAGCTCAAAGAACCAATTGAAAATGTTAGCATCAACTTCTAGTTTGTTTTAAAAAAGGAATTTCTCTCCATTCTGTGTAAGGAAAAGTAAAGATATGTATGGCTAAGGGGTCTTAGCAAAAGTTTGTTGCAAGCATTGGTGAAACAGATTGGATGTATCATCAATGTTTAATAATACTACAGACAATAAAATTAAATAAGACCATTTAGTTTTTGGTAACCAACATAAAGCTTAATCATATATACATAAGAAATTACTTACAGAATATTATCTTCAGACCTTATTTCTTTGTTTTGTTTTGGTTTGGTTTGGTTTGATTTTTTGAGACAGGGTCTCACTACGTACTTGAGACTGACCTGGAACTCACTATGTTGCCCAGGCTGGTCTCGAACTCACAGTGATCCTCCTGCCTCAGCCTCCCATGTGCTGGGATTACAGGCGTACACCACAATACCTGGCTCAGAATTTATTTTCCTTCCGAGGAGATAGGTAAGTTAATAACAAATAACATCATAAAAATTGTTTCAAAGCATTCTTCCTAGTTGCTACTCCTATGGATTAGAAAATATTATTGCTTCTCAAACAGAAATAGACAATAATGTCAATACATATGTTCTTCAAATTATATCAAATAGATATTAAATATTTGATCCTTATGTGATTTTATGTGAAAAATATAAATTCTTCTGCACATTACTATTATATCAATTCATGGGTGGAGCTAAAGAATTCACAATAGATATTAAACATGTTCTTTTTTTTATTGTTCCATTGGAAAATGGCCAACTTTAAAAAGGAACATTCTGTTAATAGAGCAAGACTGAAGATCATTGGCTTGGGAGATATAACGTAGATCAACGCCACTTCCAGTCAGCTGCTCCACCCTCGGAGTAACTTTCCTTTAAGCTTCAGATTATTCATCTGAAAAATGATTATGAGAGCCCCAATATAAAGGCACATATAAGTTATGTTCTAAGTTCTTGGAAATATATTTACAATTAAACATATTATTATTACTTTGACTTGATGCATTCCCATTACAGGGTATGGTAGTTGAAATCTGGAAATATCAAAAATCAGCCTTGTAATCCTTTTATTAGTGTCATTCATTAAATTTCCACATTTTCCCCATTTTGTTCTATTTCATTTTCTATTATCTTCTGTTAAAATCCTGTAGTCACTTGTATTGTTGCCCTGCACAGTGGTGTATCAGTGTTGATGGCCTAGGTTTTTGTCATATTTTATCTCAAAAATGTGTTCTCAACCCCTTATGTGTAGACTTGCATTTTTTTCGTATTGTCAATTTTTCTAAAAGATTCATTATGCATGGGTGCGATGTTAAAATGAGGCTCTCATAATCCACTTGGGAGAACAAAGAAAAGGTTCCAGTCTCTGCCGACACACAATCAGTAAGGACCTGGCTACTTAAAATTTTTCTTATCTTATAGCCATCTCTGCAGCATAAAGGGAGATTGGAGTGCTCAAGAATTCTGGAAGTATTCATAAATTTTGAGAGGTTTAGGGTTCAGAGTTACTGGTTCAATCCTGAATGCTTTTGTCATTTGTCATCTGTTGAAGATTAGCTTCCATTCCACATTGCCTCAAGACATCACTGTTGCTGCTATGATATTCTTTTAAATTAGTAGCTTTAAATTCTTATCTCTTCACTGTTTTTGAACAGTACTTTTGAGACGCTGCGAATGCATAGAACTTTCTTGATTGGCAGTGCAAACTCTTCGCTGGATTATTTTGACTTTTTGATTTAAGAAAATAGATGACTCCGAATAATACTATGTTGTTTGCTAGGACTGAAGTAAAAATGCTGCAAACTGTGCGGCTCAAACAAAATGTATTGTGTTGCAAATCTAGATGCACAAGTGTTAGATAAATGTGTTCAAAGAGCTGTTGCCAGAAAAGGCACTAGAGAAAACCAAGTTTCAGGATTTTCTTTTCATTTCTGGTAGTTCTTTGGCCTGAGGAGTTAAAACTTGACTCTTCCCTGGACTTTGCCCATTTGGGTATTCGACTCATATTCCCTCTTTTGTAAGGGCACCAGTCACATTGGATTCCAGTACAGTTTACTCCAATTTGACTTTCTCTTAACTGATTACATCTGCAAAGACTCTGTTTCCAGATAAGTTCACGTTCTGCAGTGCTAAATTCTAAAATTTCAACATACAAATTAGGGGGAAAAGTCACAAATCAATATATAATACCATTCCACATATAGCTTCATATGTCAATCTGTTACTTAACTCCAAGGCCTAGTCTTTAATAAGAGAAATTAATTTTAGATCAGTCTCTGAGGAACTTATTGAAGAGCACTCCTTTGGATTTCAAAGGGTGCTTGGTGACCTAAGGCACCCAAAGGAGCACAGGAATGATACGTATTAACTATCATCAAATTGTGCAGTGGAAACAGCATTTTTCTTTTCAGTAGCTGCTGAAAAATAAAAATACTGTGTGACACCTAAACAATTCTAAAACTCATACAGAGCATTAAGGTTCTTACACACAGCATTGATTCACCAAGCAATAACACACCTGAGTCTGCATAAAAAAATCTAGAACACTCCATAAGTGAAGATCTAAGTTGAGGCATAAACTTGTGACTATGCTAAGACCAATGCAGAAAAATTAATAAGGCATTAAAGTTTTCTAATCTGCACTTCATAAAAGATAAAGCTTGAGGTAAATTTTCATTTCCTTAAGCAGCCTTGTACATTCTTTAAATTTCAAAGATGCTAATTCTCACCATTCTCACTGATATATAGAAGTTAGAGACATGTGAGTTTTGAAGTTTGGGTATGCATTTTCCCTACCGGAAAAGAGCATTATTTGGGAAATATTTATTTAAATAATACACATGTTTTATTGGGCCGTATTTCCTCTATGGTCTGTGTTTTACTGAAAATCATGTTGGTGCCTAACACAGTGCTTAAACTCAGTTGCTAACCAAAATTGTTGGCTGAATGAGTAAAAATAATATACCAGTTTTATGTCTGTTTTTCTTGCACAAGCGTTCATTTATTGTGGTTAAATTAAACTGAAACTAAGAGGATGAAGGATGGAGAAAGGATGAAAACAGAATGGTAGGAAAAATTGAGGGGAGAAAAGGAAAGAAGGACCGAAGAGAAGTTTAGGAAGAGATGACAATCCCCCTGCTCTCGTTACACCGGGCTGCTCCTGCAAAGATTGCTCTTACTCAAGTACACTGTCCCCTCAAACAAAACTTGGAATTTGAAATTACTTTCAAAAATTCAGTGCATTCATTTAATGTAAAATAAATGATTTGATAAATTGGGTGGGGGGACCCAAGAGGCTGAGTCATGACAAGAAGTCTTCAATCCTATTGGCTTATTTTGATTGCATTTGCAAGTACCTGATGAAAATGTGCAAATCAACCGAAGTCTGCCTTCCAGACTTCCCGTTGATTGTGTGACAGAGTTGCTAGGCACATAAAACATTTGTTTTACAGCACTGCATGATGAACTCACAGTGTTTTACCTCCAGGACCGAAAGTCCTTAATTTGTTCTTTGAAGAACAGTCTGTTTTCATCAAGAGACACGCTTTCGTTGATCAAGCAATTCTACAGAGTGACATTAAAGAAAAAGAATCCAAGGATAAGAGTTAGCAGGGAAGTATCTGCCTAGTGCCCATGAAAACATAGCAGTTCTTATGTTCCAATTAAACACATTTATTAATTTTTAAATGAAGTTTCAAGATTATGCCTGCATCCAGCACAATCGCAATCTCCAGGGTAGAGGGGGGAAAAAAAATGAAACAAAAGCAATAGGAAAAAATAAGTGAATTTGTAGTGAGTACTTTGTTTAAAGGAAGTAATATAAGTGTCAAAGAATATATAATAGATTTAAAATATGGCTTTTCTAGAACATTTCTGTCTGCTTAGGAATCTATTAGAATTTTCCTAAATCAAATTTAAGTAGGTAGGGGGTGAAAAGAATACATTTATTCTAAGTATTGTTTTTCTATTTGGCATTAAACTTCTTCTCGGGGAATATCCTGATGGATTTGTTGAATAGATACTTATTATTAATGTAGCACCTGTCAGCCAGCTGCTTTCATTTCGCCTCTTCAGACCTTACAGGTGAAGAGTAAAATGAGTGACACTTTCCCTCCCGACGCGGAGCCTGCCTTCGAGCAGGAACTCCTCAAAGAGCAGTGGGCTGGAGGGAAGAAAGAAACCCAGAAAGAGAGGCCAGGGTCGACGGCACATTCCTGTAATCTCAGCAGCTGGAAAGGTTGCGAAAGGAAAATTGCAAGAAGTGTGCACTGTGGACAATTTAGAGACTTAGGGAGACCCTGTGTCTAAATGTAAAAAAATTGAAACAAGGACTGAGGGTGTAGCTCACTGCAGAGGCCTTGGCTTCAATCCCTAGTAGATGGGGTGGCTGGGACTCAACACAAGAAAGGAGCAGGAGTTTGGGGCTTGGGAGGAGCATTAAACAGGTAGAACTCGAAGACTTTAAGAGGAAATTGCATGCAAGTCTTACAAGTCCTTTCAGCCCACAGGCGTTATCCATGGGAAGGGTGTTCTTACATGAACACACACAAATTTTAAAAGAAGTACGTTAGAATTTCTTAGTTTCTTGGCCCATAGCACTTCTAATATTTAATAACAGTTCCAGAGCACTTCAACCAAAATGAATACATTCATTTCCATGTATTACCTTACAAAAGCCCCTAGGTTCTGAAAGTGTAGTGACCACTGAAAAAGTGGAGCTCTCGTTGCTCACCTGTACAACAGAGGGGAAAGTGCCAGGAAATCAGTATTACCAGGAACGTCCTCGACCAACTACTCATAAGGGTAGTGCATTCTATTGTTTGAGTGTTTCTGTTCCACTAGAACTCAGACGTTGACGCTCTAACCCCCAAGGTGATGGTATAGACCCTTCGGGAGGTTGTTAGATCGTGAGGACAGTTCTCTCATGAGTAATACTGTTGCATCAGAGGAAAAAAAGGGAACACTGGAAACAAAGTTTTTGTGAATAAGGAGGCGAAGTGGAATTGAGGGAGGGGAGAGGAATGGGAAAGAAGAAGAATCAAGATATATCATATACAGGTCAAAATTCTCTATGACGAATGTGATTATTGTGTACCAGAAAAACTTATTTAAAAAAAGAGAGGCCTGAGAAAGATCCCTTGCCTGTCTCTTTGTCTCACATTTGAAGTTACAGTGAAAAGAGGAGCATCTGGGCCCTGCACCAGACAGCAAATTTGCTGGTGCCTTCATCTTGGACTGCCTTGCCTATACAGACTCCCATAAATAAATCTCTGAGATTGATAAGCTATCCGGTTTCTGCACTTTCTTATACGAGCCTGAACGTACTTAAACAGAGCAGACCTGGTGCTGTTTCTTTCCTCATTAGATGATAGAAATATGAGGTGTTTGTCTCCCAGAGTTCCCCACTGGAATTAAACCCCAATTACCCCTGGTGGGCTCTTTTCCCTTTCCTGTTTGGTTTTGCCCACTGTTTATAATGTCTCCTCGAATCACCTCCGAATCAATGTACCAGGGAATACTGCCTTGGGCTTTTCTCTGGGCAGAGCTAAAACTTAGACAAGCGAATTAATTAGTCATCAACCACGCATCATATTCTAGTCATCTTTTAGTTTTTCACCCTTTCTCTTGGTCCCAAAAATCAATGCTAAGAATGCAAGTTGTATGATTGGCACTGATTCAGTCATTGTATTCATATGGTGTCTAGTCTTGCCACTATTCAGTCAATTAAAATGCATCAAGCTGCCATTTTTAATGATGCACATATATTTTTTAGTTTTATTTTAACTGTACATATATATATATATGATATTCCAATAAATGTAGACATTGCATAATGGTGAGCTCAGGGTGTTTAGCACACTCTAATACTTATCTTTTTGGAGGTGAGGACATTTAGAATCCTTTCTTCCAATATTTTGAAATATGTAATATAGTATTATAGTCAGCCTGTGGTTCAATGGAGCACCAGGACTCCTCTCTTCTTACTGTGACTATTTCTAGGTATCCACCCAAGCCTCGTGCAATTGTAGTGGGGCTTTGGAAGAGGTGGCTATATGCAGAGTGTGTGATCCTGGGATTGAAGATGTCGTCAACTCATTGGTTTGGCATCGTTCTGCGTAGGTTAAGGGTACTAGGATTAAGGGTCGAAGTATTACCTGGCCTAAGGTGAGGTAGCCACACAGAATATAAGGGACAGCGTCACTTGTTCCTTGCTGGCTCTTGCTATCTTTGGTCTCTCATGAGCTGTTTCTCCTCTGCGATGCCCCTCTGCCGTGCCACTCTGCTTGGGAGCCAGACAACTGTAAATAGAAACTTCTACAAACCATGAGCTGAATGAATCTTTCCTCCCTTAACTTGTGAGCACTGGGTACTATATCTAGGCAAGAAAAGTAGCTAAGATACTCCTATGCGGCTGTGCTTTTTAACCCATTAGCCAAGCTGCCCCCGTCTTCCCCCTCTACACTCCCGACTCTCTAGCAACACTCCTGCTACTCTGTATTTCTGTGAGATAAGCTTTTACAGACTTCACAAATGAGTGAATAATGCAGAAGTCCTCATATTATACGTAGTGCCAAAAAGAACAAGGTAGTAAAGCACAGAATCCCTGTTTTTAAAGCTCCTAGTCTCCAAAAGATAAAAGCGTATGGACTGGTGACTGCCTGACATTATACAGCAAATGTTTCAAAGCCCTCAATAAACAGCATTGTAATACTCAAACTGGCATCCTTCTCATCCCCATGAGCACCTTTACCTTTTTCCTTGCGCTCTTCTTTATCCTCTTACAGAGAATTGGTAGAATACAGCAAAAGCAGGGGTGCAGATCTTTTTTTTTTTTTTTTTTTTAATTCTCTGAACTGGGCTTGAACTCAGGGCCTTCATACTGAGCTCTATCACTTTGATGGATTGACTGAATACACAAATTCTTGCTAAATCTCTCAATTGCCCAGGCTGGGCATACAATTGTGATCCTTCTGCCTCAGCCCACCAAAGTGCCAGGAGTGCAGACTTATATCACCCTGCCTACATAGACACAGGGTTCAAGTCACACATTGAGACAATTTTGATGTTCTCAGCAGTGAGAAGAAAACTACTCGGGTCCTCTGTGTAGCATCATTGCATCGTGACTCCGAGATCATAAGTCTCATCTTGGTCAGACATATGGAGAAGAGAGCGTGAAAAAATGAGCACAAAATCCATTCCCACTGCTGAGCACTTTGACATCAGGGCTTCATTCATACTGGGATAGTAAAGGAGATTGATTCATAAAGGCAGGGATTATATGGAAACTTATCTTCTTTTCTCACTTATCTCCACTAACTAATAATAAATACCACTAGGAAAAGTCCTCCTCAGCAATCAGAAATCAGGAAATTTTTATATAAGTCTTTGTGCATTGAAGTGAGTATTCTTTTGCCAAATTAGTCCTGCATGGTCATGTGGAATTCAGTCAAAAAATCAGATAGATATGTAAATAGATTAAATAAATAGGGAAATATGTCTCAAAGGTTATAGGATGAATTCACGCTTTCTTTCCTATTGCCAATAACAACAAAAATATCAAATTACTTTTAAAAATTCAGAGTGATTTTCAATTTAGTTATATTTTCACTAAAGTTCTATATGATAGGTATTGCTGGAGAAGTAGAAGGACAATAATTTTGTTATTACACATGTCACAGGGATGTTAATAATGTAACTATGAGTATCATTCAAAGACATCAAATATTATTAGGAGCCAGGTCAAAGGGGAAAGACAAAATTGGTTTGAAAGGAATGTCCTACTTTCCCTGAAGGTGTCATACTGAACTCTGTTGGTCAGATGTAGCGGAAATTTAAAACTATCTCTTGAATGAGACTTGAAGGAGGATCTGTGGTGTATTTGTGTGATTATGGGCACCATGTGTCACATGAAACAAATTATTTTTGTGCCACGTCATTCAACTTTTGACAGCAAGAGAAGTAAGTTGCTACTTTCAAGCACTGTTCACACATTCACACACACCCAAGCACTGATACACACACAAAAGCAGGGAAGAACATTTTAAACCCCTGTTTAAAGCCAGTTTTGACACCTACCTCTCAAAGTCAGAGTCCCAGCCGTCAGGAGGCTGAAGTAGCAGAACATGAGTTCAACATCAGTCTGCACTACATAGCTTAGACCCTGTCTTGAAAAACAAAATATAAAACAAAACAACAAACAAAGTCAGTCACTGGTTAAATCCAGGATACTGATGAATAAAGATGAAGTTTATATTGCAGAACAATCTACCACTATGTGTCATTGTCTCAGGAAAAAAAAAAAAGAGCAGGGATTACTTCAGAAAAGTAAGTTGTAATTTTTGTTAATTGTAATGAACCTTTAGAAAATGAGTAATAGAGTAACCATCACATTCACTCAATTCTTAGATTCAGTATACCAAGCCCATAAAGATTACATATTTTCCATGGTGTAGTATTGTCTGGTAGTACTTTTAAAAGGAAAGAAAAGTTAGAATAGTATCTGTTTGCATAATTTTATGGATCTAATCATGTGTATTGAAGCAAGGGGGAAAAAAATAAGATGTTTAGCCAACTCCCCTATTGGCACTAAGTTAAAGGGAAGTAGCCTGAATTAATGACTGGCCTGAACTGAATGCTCTTTCTCTCTCCTGACTGCATTTCAGTACCTCACACTAGGCCAATAAAATGTTGCCTAGAAGCAGTCATTACAGAAACTACTTTACTAAATAAGAATGTAAATAAGATTGGGTCACAATTTGTAGTGTATCAATTGTTTTAAGGGAATATTTCAAAGTACAATTTACATAAACTAATTAAAGACAACCCCAACAAACTTGTTTACATGATAAAATCAAGCCATGGGCTCCCATAGCTAGAAAACTAATAGCCCAAAAGTTTGTAGCTGTTTACACAGCAAGCCTGAAATTAATGTTTCAGTGCAATAAGCACTGCACGTCCACAATTCTGACACTATGTTGACCAGAGGAAAGAAGAGCTGGCAAAGTAAAATTTCTCAAAGAAAATGCTGATCACATTTAAATGATCCACTTAAAAACAAAGTAAAATAACAAAAAAATAGTCTTGTAACTCCCAGATAATTATTTTAAATACATGCTTTTTAATATGTGAAAAATCGCAATATCAGAGACATCAAACAAACAAGCAAACAAACTCTGGTCCAATGTCAACAACTTGATGCAAGATAGGGCAGAGATAAGAATAGAATTAAGAAAACATCTTTAAAAAAAAACATTCTGCTGTTCAAACTAGGGATCAAATTTCTTGGCAAATGCCAAGAAAAAAAAAAAGGTCTGATGTCCCCATTTCCCAGGACATTTGTATTATAGAGCAAGATAATTTTTAAAAATTGGGAAACAGAAAGAAAACAGTACATTTCATGTATGTATGTAGTGAAAACCCTTCTTTGACAGGTTGGGATAGTAAACATTGTTATCAGAATGATGATACTTATCAATAATTCTATAAAAATAATTTTCAAGCTCATATAAAAGCTGTTCCTCATTTTAGCTTCATTCAACCTGTATTCATCAATTTTCAGTTGGGGAAATGAATTGATTTTTGTTTTTTTTTTTTGAGTTGCTCCTTTTACCATTTCAGTTTTATTTGCAAAAAACCTTATACAGTAACCAGGCAAACAAAAGATACAAATTGCACACTGACTAGCTCCGTCTCATAAATATTTAGAAACTGTCCTTCCCTAGAATGGGCAGCCTGTTTGTTCTGCTCAGAGAACATCAGAGTAGCTGCTTTCTCTGTACAGAGATAGAAAGCACAATGCCTGACAAACACAATAGCAACTCACATTTTCATTATTTTCATCAGTGATATCACAGAATCATCCACAGCTAAATGTTCCAGTACCAACCACATTACAATGAACAGCAATAAAATGGAGAGTTTGTGGAGAGTAGATTGTGAGCTTTTAAATGTAGTTATCTTTGGCTTCCTGTGCTGGGATGGTAAAAGAGAAGTCAAGCTATATTAATGTCAACTCTGGTAAATTTGCAAGTGACAGACACTTCAGTCACTGAGAAGTATACTGAGTCTACTGATTCTTTCTGAACTAATATTTAACAAAGCTTTCTAAAAATATTACCTATGGCACATATCATGGTGTGACATAAGGCCAACAACAAGGGATATAAATTTAACTTGGGAAATTAGAGATGAAAGGCATACTAACCCATTAATCATTTGTACTATTCCATTTTAGCAACAATACACCATTATCAGGTGTGGCACAGTTGTGGACGGTTTTGACCACCACCGTTGTCCTGTCCCTGTAGGAATTTAGAGCAGAGGAGGTGGAGGCGTGCTCTTTGGAGTTGTCAAGGGTAATGTTGGACAAGAGACTTCCAAGGGATTTGAAATAAAAGGTCAAGGTAGTATACGAATGAAGATGGTGGTAGCAAGGGAAATACAGAGCTGTGTTACTGCAAAGAAATATGTTCTCCTTGGAAAAGCAGGTCTGAAGTGGTTGAGTAACATTGTTGAGGGAGCAATTAGGGTGTCATCTACCAGAGCTGGTTATTATCAGTGGAGAGCAGCTCAGCAGGGAGAGCAGAGAGACCAGGATACAGACACAAGCAATTGCAGTCCTTTCATCGAAAAGCTTCTATCTCACCTGAAACATCCACAATAACAAAAAATCAATAATCATGCATAGCAGTGTTACAGACACTGTTTACAAAAATTATGCTGAGGACAATTATCATTATTATTTTTGAAAATGAGCTTAACATTCATAAGAGAAGCATGACAATAAGTGGCCGATTGAATTTCAAAATGAAAAAGGGGTCCCTGGGTTGAGTAGTAAAAGTAGTGGTAGGCAACAGTGAGAGAGTCTGAGAGAGATTTTGAGTGAATAGATTGGACTGAAACATTACATGATAGAACTTTATTATTAGAATATTCTGCTGCCCAGTGAGGTTTCTATGATGAAGTAAATGTTGTATAGCTGTCCTGCCAATAGTATAGACACACGTGCAATGTGGCCAGTGCAATTAAGAAAGTGGTCTTAATTTTATTTAATTTTAATTAATTAAAATTTAAATATAAGTGGCCACATGAGACCAGTGATATCAGTCTTAAACAGCATAGCTCTGGAGAGTAGGATATGCCCAGTGAGGTTTCTATGATGAAGTAAATGTTGTATAGCTGTCCTGCCAATAGTATAGACACACGTGCAATGTGGCCAGTGCAATTAAGAAAGTGGTCTTAATTTTATTTAATTTTAATTAATTAAAATTTAAATATAAGTGGCCACATGAGACCAGTGATATCAGTCTTAAACAGCATAGCTCTGGAGAGTAGGATATATAAAATTTGGAAAAAAAATGAGAAATTCTCTTGAGATTATGTTGAATTTACATAGAAATGTGGAGGAACTGATATTTTTAATATGCTTCCAATCAGGAATGTCATAGATTGCTCTATTTAATTAGATTTTTCAATTTTTAAGCATTTCCCAAAAAGGTTTTATAAACTTTTATCACATAGTTCCTAATAATAAAATGTGGAAACAATCCCACTGTTCATATGAATGTAATGTGCGTGGAAAGTTTCACTAGAAGAGAAATTAAAAAAAACATGCAACATTATTCATAACATTTTATAAGTTGAGACACAAAATGAAATATATGGCATTATTTCACTCAAACTAGAGTAGAAATAGAGATGAAACATATCTTTATTATGTGCACAATAAACGCATACAAAAAAGTGAAGAAATAGTCTATTATGGAGTCAGGATGATGGTTTTTTCTACATGGAGGGAATGAAGTTGCACCGCAGGGGATTTCTAAGATTATTATTAACCTGGTTATTTCTCAATTTGAGTGGTGGTACTACAGGCATTTGGCTTTATAATTATTCATTAAGCTGTAAATGCATGTTTTATTTCCTTTCTGGATGTAAATCACAATATACAAAGGAAAAGATTGAACAAAATTCAAGGTGAAATAAAAATTAAATTGAAGTCATCGAAACAAAACAGACATGACAGATTGTAAAGTACAGTCTCCCATTCTTTGTAGCTCTTTCCGTTCAACAGGCAGAGCAATTCCTTCTCCATCCACTGAATCTAGGCTGGCTTTGTGACTTACCTAGGCCATTGGGATATTACCTAATATAATATAAATGATGGTTTTAACTGAAGAGGCTCCTTGGACAGGATGCTAGAGCGACGTGGCTTGGTGGCTTGGTACTGGTCACCATCTCAGACAACCACAGCACACACGAGTGACGCCATCTAGTCCCAGGTGTCTGGTTAGCTGACTGTAGCTACAGCAGGAAGATGAAGCACCACCTAAGAGGAGCTGACTAGCTAAACATCACCCAAATACCAATCCACAGCGTCGAGAGTGAAGAAAATGTGTTTAAGCCACTAAGCTTTGAGTGGTTTGTTTTCATCAAAAGTTAATTATCAAAGCAGCAGAATGCTTCGATGTCCCACAAAAGAGCACCTCGGTACAATCAGTCAGTGATTCTAAATCCAAGTATTTTCACAATAAAGAGAAGACACCCTGCGGTGCATAGTTTTTATTTTCTGATCAACAACTGCCAACCAAAGGCAGACAACAGCATGTTGTCATGGACTAACCTTGCATAAACTTATCACAGTGGGTTTCTTTAAAAAGACACTGGTTAAAGCTCCACTCACCCCAAGGTGTAATTAAACTCAATTTTGCAAGAGATAGAGGAGCTATCCAAGTCAACTGCTCTTAAATTTCTCTTCTGTAAAGACAAAAAGATTATGGCAAACAGTAACTCTAGGAAGACGTTTCAGAGAGGGCAGGGAGGACGTGGTGCTCATCATTGGCCCACACGTCGTCCTGAGGACATTGCCTTCAACTGTCTTAACGCATCCTTTGAAGTTGTACTGCAGACAATTCATGGGTAATTTATAAAGTACTTGCATTTTATATATGGGAGGGTATGGAGTAAACCGAGAGATATTTTCTTTAGGTGCAAGAGACAAGGCAAATTATTTATGGAAATATCTTGTACCTGACTTTCTTTATTTCATTTGCATTTTCTAATAAGGAATCTTACTACCTGAGATTTTAATTCTAACTTTGATAAATCTAAATTCCACATCTATAGAGCGACTCTCAGTTTTCTATGTTTAAATCTACTTTGGCCTCTCTTGCTGCTTGGATATCCCAAGTATGTAAATAATACCCTGAAAACAAAACCAGCCCTCTGTGTGTAGATTACTACCCCGAGCCAGCAACTCTATGGCATTTCTCTCTTGGGACTATATTCTTCCCCTGCATTCATTATGTCTCTGCCTATGGAAATACTTCCCCTCTTTCAAGATGTGTTTGGAAAAATACAATACTTGAAGATGTACCTAAATACTGGCCTGTCTAATTTACGTCATTTTAGTAAAATTTTCCTTTGCTCTAACACAGCCACTGTGTGCCTGCTTTACTCATCTGAGCTCATCTTAAGTGTTTTGAATGCAAAGATTGTATTTTATTACTTGAATTCTCCACAATGCTTAGCACACTTTTACTCTCAAAGAGGCTTGATATATACATTTTTTTTAATTTTAAGGTTTCAAATGCAATCTTACATCTTCTCATAGCCAGAAGGTCAGCTTATTCCAACATGAGCATGTGTCTGTAAGTAAAAGTGAAATTAATTTGGTTAAAATATTCTGAAGACTGTGTGCAATATGGGGTGTAAACTTTGAAAGGTAGTTATGCCAATGGTTTCATTCTCATGAGCGATCTATATGGAGCTTCCGCAAAATGAGCTAAGCCATCTTGGGAAAGGACTTTGGTTAAAAAGAAAGGAAAGAAAATGAGCAAAGAATAATCAGTGGGAGAAAGAAATATATAAATAAATTTTTAAGTGTGACATTTGAAAAACAGATTCAACACAGGTTGTCATATTGGGAGATTAAAGAACCTAAGGACCAAGGACAGATGCTGGACATGTATTAGAATTTGTAGTAATTTTAAACAATATCAAAAATCCCTCTAGGATCTCTCACTTAGGAAATGTGTGATTACTAAATCAACTGAACTGAGCACTTTGGATTTGTACATTTTGCTATACATGATGCACACCTTAAAACTGCACATATTGTACATTGCCTAGCCAGCATTAAAGGGAATTTTACAAAGTTCTACTTGTACTAAAAGTAAAATAATACCTATTTGGACACAATGCATGTTACTTAAAACAAATGAAATGAAGAACTACTCGATTTAATGTTCAATGTAATAATAGAAATATAATTTTCAATTATTCAAGGAACCAAATGGAAAGAGGAAAAGAACAAATACAAAGTTGTTATTCCTAAACAATGTGGTGTTAATTGGTATTAAAAATAGCAATATATCAATAGACCTCTAATTTTTTTTAGAGATTTCTCAGAAGCTCTCCTTCTCTTTATCATGGGAAAGGGAATGTTATAGGAATTTAATTGCCTAGGTGCACGGACAAATATCAATGCAAATCTACTTTTAAAATAAATTCAGCACTATGTAATTTTATATTATAGGGCTGTTTCCATATATACATAGAGGGAGAAGTAAGATTTAACAGTCATACAGCTGCTCAGATATTTTGTTATTACAATCCATAAATTTTTTGTGCTGTAAAACCTTATCAGTTTTCTTTAATACTACTGTGATTGTGTCAAAGGGTATAAACATTTTGCTATGTTAAAAATCGTAGCTTTAAGAAAATTTGCTACAGATTCGTTATAATCTGTCCTGCATATATTCTTCTGTTATCCTGTTTCACATGTGCGTAATTTCCTATAAATGATGAATCTACTCTTATTGGCTGATGTCACAAATTTCAATATTAATACGACTCTAAACCTAGGTGAGCTTGCTGAAGCAAAACTAATGATAATCACAGAATATCTGATCTTTGATGCATAAAAGCATCACCTAGCCTTCTAAAAAATGACTTTAAAATAGATATATATTTTAAAATGCTAACTTGAGTCAGTGGTCCAGAGTTTCCTGTATTTTATATATTTCTGAAAAATATCATCCTATGGAAAATCAATAATGTTATGTGTCACCTAAGTGTATCAGGAAATAATAGAGTATTTTTAAAAGACTAAAATTTGCATGTGTATGTATTTATTTTGGTATTTAAAAAATAAAATACCCATAATCTAACATATAATGACAAATGCCCTGTCTACTTGTTCAAACTGTATATATGATTTAATTTGATGTGGAGGAATAATGACAGTATTTTGCAAATATAACTGAATCTATAAGATTAATCTTAACCATTGGAGTGGTAATTTTTGCTTTCATAAAAGCTATCACCTTATTATAAGCTTAGGAAAAAATAGAATATATTTTCAGCTTGTTCGTTAAGTGTTATGAATATAGAAATACATGCCAGAATAATTGTCAGATTTTTTTTTACCGGTTCCTTTTTTTAATAGAGGTTTTTAAGGGTTCTGGAAATTGAATCAATAACCTCAGAGGCAGATCAAGGGTTTAGAAGGGAAATCTTGCCTGCACTCTCTAAAGCACTCCTATATTCTTCACTTATTCACTCCCTAATTCCTGGCAGAAATTTTCCATGAAGAACTCCGAGGCGATAGGATTGTTTGCCTGGGTGGTCAGAATGATAGAATGGGAAACTACTCCGTTTTAGGACGGAGAAGGACCGGTCCCGAGCTTATGGGGGAATGGTTCGTATCGAGTATGAAAGAGGAGAAACATTCTGAACTGCAGAAAGCTGAGCAAAGGAAATCTTTGAGACGTTTTCTAGGTCCACAAAAGGAGTGTGGCACTACAAAGCCAAAAGACTGTGTGCAGGTTTCTGGCTTGTTAGAAAGCTGAAAATAATTAACCCAGATGATTTTTGTGCACCAGAAGTACTTGTTACATTTTGAATCTTGAATCTGAATTCATGGTCAACACAAATATTTTTCTCCTCGGTCAGTAGCACTGAGCACATGCTCAAAATATGAAGCTTTGCCTGTGTAAACGCCTGTGAAGGTGTAACACGCATCTTCATTCAATTAAAAAAATGAGCTTTCGTCCATTTCAGACTATGTGTTTGCAAAAGTCTATTTTATTTCCTGATTAATTTTTCTGCCTCTATTAACAAAGTAAAATAGCATTTCATAAAACTCAGAGGTCTACAACTTAGGCACCAGGCAAGAGGCTTCCTTTGAAATCCCTTTTCTCCTCCCTGCCCCCACTAATGGATTTAAGATGATTAAATTGCAGAAGGCAAGACAGAAAGGTGATGTTTTGACAAAATGAGCTTGGTTGTTTGGAAGCAGCTCTGGAGTCAGGGCCCTGAATTGGGGGCCTTGTGGGCTTCTCTCTAATGCAGATAGAACTTCATGATATATTTAAATCCTTTTCCGCAAACATTTCCCTGATTTGTTGCCAAGCCATCACTGAATTTAGTAATCCAGACAGATTACCAGAGAGGGCCTATTTTTAGGGTCCTTCTGTTGCTGTGGCAGTTGCGGCTGATCGGATTACAGCTCTATTCTACCCATGTAAAATGCATTGATGCTTCAAGAGAAACCTGCACTCCACTCCTGTAATTACAATGTCAGCCTCATAGCTGGATATTTCTCTCTGAATTTATTTTGCAGCTCCGTTGTGGCCAATCCATTATTAACTCATGAGATCGTGCGTTGTCTTTTAGTCTTGCTCTGTGCCTTTCAGACTAGCTCACGTGTGTGTGTGTGTGTGTGTGTGTGTGTGTGCGCGCGCGAGCGCGTGTGTTAGGTGAAGGGTGGGTAGCAAATGCACACCGTGGGTCACAGAGGACAAACATTATTTCTCTGATTCTGAGGGGGGGAAATGTAACCTAGACATTCTCTCGCCTATAAATGACAATATCGCCATCTAGTGGTGAAGAAGGCCTTCAGCATGTCATTACCATCAGGTGAGGAAAAGCAGGATTTATAAATTTGTCTCAGCGGGTATTTTACATTTAGCCTTTACAGGGTCAGTGTTTTCCTAAGAAGAATAGACGTTTACTCAATCACATTGGACCCCACCCTGCCATCTTTGCCAGGAACAAAACATTGCGATTGACTTCAAAGGAAGTTTATCCTCCACTGTTGTCTGATGTCTAGATGCAGTTTGTCTTTCAGAATTATATGTGTATGTATGTGTATATATAGGAACCGGGGATCGAACTCGGGACCTTGCCTTTGCAAAGCAGGCGGTGGAACCACTAGGCTAAATCTCCCCCAACAGAATAATATTTTTAATGATTTTTTTACAAAGCATTAGGAAGGAGGCTCATAGAAAGTGTAGTAAAATCATGAATTAATTTCACATGAAGTTATTTTTTTCTGAGAAGTAAATTACCCAACAAATTATGCGTCTTCCTTAAAATGATCTTCCATCAATTTCATGCCTTTTACAAAGTATTTATTATAAACAGATAAGCAAATAAATAACATTTTCCCTCAAAGAAATAAAGTCTAACGCAGAATGTGGAGAATTTGGTTTTTGTTTTTTTTCTTTTCGTACCTTGTTGCAACCTTAGTTGAACAGCTCTTACAGTATGAAGCCAGTAAGATAAGGCTACTTTTACAAATGTACTTGATTACATTGTTCTTATTTTTAATACAAATGTGAGAACGTTTTAACTAATATTGGACTCATATCCAATTACATAGCTTGTAGTAACAAATTCATTCACTTAAATTAAGTACATAGAAAACCAAGACATGAAGTTGGCCCTAGGCACACAGCACAGCCGCCAGGGGGCAGCACGTGCCGGGCCCTTGCTTTTGTAGTTGGAGCATGGAAATTGTGACAGTCAGGGTGTCAGGAAATGTGTTCTCTGCTGAGGGACTCTGGGATGCCGACTTATCCAGATAAAATTGAAAATATATATGAAGTATTTTCGAAGATTATGGTACCAGAATGTGCTGCCCAGAGAACCCCATGTCAGGGAATCAAAATGTGTCTATAGCCTTGGAAAAATTCTTACCCAGTGCATGACTCAATCCACTGACATTTACCCGTACATTGCTTTTCCCTCCCTCTTTTTCCAGCTCTCCCCCTTTCTCTTTCCTTTCCTTTTCTTCTCTCCCTTTATTCTCCCTCCTCTTCTTTTTCTCTTTTCCTCCCACGCTGCTCTTTCTGTCGTAGGAGGTGGGGTGTGGCAGTCTGGCTGGAGAAATGGGCAAGACTTGGAAACTGCGAGATCCCGGGACAGCCAGGAGGGCACGACTTAGCTCGCTCTTCATCTCCTAGATGCACGGTGCACTTTTAATTTTTGCTCTCACCTTTTTTGTTGTTGTTGTTTTTCTCTTCTACCTTCAGCCCTCATCTTTGAAATAAACCTTTCTGACCTGTCCAGTTCTCTCTTTCAGGCAAGAAGGACCTGCAATACTTGTTTGGCTATTATATGACACTTCTGATTTGCTTCCTTGGCTTCTACCATTTAAAAATAACACTAGTAATATGGTGTTGACACCAACATCAGGAGTGACAGCAAGGAAGGCCAAAGCTTTTGTGTATCTGTGCAGTGCTGAGATGATCTTGTTTAATCATTTTAACCTCACTATTGTTACCTATGTATGCAGAGGTGTGAACTACAGGGAGACACTTACATAAAATCAATTTAGAAAATATTTTCTCCACACGTTATGTAATCAAAATGCAAGAGGGATAAGATTGGATATATGTTCTTGTGGAGTGTGAATTCTAGAACGAAGGGAATGGAATTAATATACAAAACTGAAAACAAAGTATTTGTAGATAGGGAGGCAGGGAAGGAGGGGGTGGAAGGGAGCGCGGGGGGGGGGGGGGAAAAATAGATGGATTACGTAAAGGGGCAAATTTCCAACAATGAATGTCACTATATGGTACACCTTAAATGTACCAATAAAATACATTTTAAAAAAGAAAGAGAACCCGAGCAGGTGAACAAAAGAATCACAAATTGTGAGAAAGGTTTTGCGATGAATGAAATGCACTCTAGTTAGATAAAGATTAGGGTTAGTAGTCAACACAAGTTGGACCCTTGCTACACACAGTGGGGCGTTGCTCAAGGACAGGGACCCTTCTGAGAAGCGCTGTGAGACGGTGATTCTGCTGTTGTCCTCCTACGGAGGAGTGGACGGCGAGGCTTCCCGTGCAGGCGCCACGGTGTGTGGAGTGATGTGTGCTGGCGCTCTCCCCTCCTGCTTCCTGGGCTGCGGTGGAGTCCGCTCTCGCAGACTTCGTGGGCAGCACAGCCCTGGTCACACACTACCTTCTTTGTGTTTGCGCTGCCCTTAGTCTGTCTTCACATTCTGCAGAGAATGGGTTTTGGTCACCTTAAGTAAAACACATGAAATCCCACTCCCCTGAAATAAACCCGACAAGGTCTTCCGTGCCATATTGGAGACGATGCCCTACTCATGAGGTCGAATCTCACCCATAACACATTCGTTCCTATTGTGATTTGAAGTGGTGGGGATTTCTGCTACATCCCTTTAATATCTAATTATCTAATATTTATATCTTGAGCACAGGTTAATAGGTTGATAAAAAAGGTTTGTGTGTTTTGAAAATATATTTCTAGCCATTTTAGAAAATATACAGGGTTCAACATACTCAGTTTGCTAATTTTAAGTAATCTAAAATGTTCATAATATTATTCTTGCATAAAATTTTAACCCCTTGGTGCCCAGGTTCACTATTGATATGATGCAACAAACAATAAACATGACAAATACAGGGATATTTGAAATAATGGTGGAGAAACATATACTGAATCCAAGTTATGAACAACACTTACACTGACTGAAATAATTTCATTTTCTCTCTTGAAGTTAAAGCTGTAAAGATTTTTTTTAAGAGTCACAGCTTTAGAATAATCAGTTTTCATTTATTTTCTGTATCTCTAGTATTTATGAAAGATAGATATTAAAATGCATATTTTAATTTTATATTTTATAAACATTCCTTGGTGAAGTAAACCATGTTTTCCGGCCCGGGGATTTAGCTCAGCGGTTCGGTGACCTGCCTTGCAAGTTCAAGGACCCGAGTTCAATCCCCGGTACCAAAAAAAAAAAAAAAAAAAAGACAAACATATTTTCCAAATCATCGCCCTACTTCCATTGGACAGTCAGGTTGTGTAATGTAGACTTTCCAAACTTGACATGCTCTATAAAAAAATGATACGATGACATTATTTAAGGAATATGTGGATTTTCTCACTCCCAAGACACAGTATGTGGTACATAATTGTTAAATAAATATTCATCGAATGTGTTAATAAACGAGTGAAGATCAATATTTCTTAGGTAGACAAAGCTACAACAGTCCCGGGAGCAGGAATGTTCGTGTTCGGTGCCTTCCATTCAATCATATTTTCAGAGCCCTTTGTACCTTCGAGCAACTACGTCAGATTCTGAAAGTTCAATTTTAAGAAATAGCGCCAGCACTTGAATAGATAAGACATAGTGATAAGCTATCTTTAATTTCAGTTATTGCCAAGATCTGAGAAGAATTTTAAGAAACAGACACGCGCAGGATGCTTCATTGTTGGGAACCAGGGGTCTAAAGTAATGAGAAGCTCATGAGCGACTGCAGGGCTAAAATGCCTTTAACGTGAGTCTAAGAAGAAATTTAAGCCCCAGTAAGGCTCAGCTCTTTCAAATGTGTTCATTCATATCTTACATTGGTACAAAAACAAAACAAAACACTCAAACTGGTAATCTTTATAAAGGTACAGGGAATAAAAGGACACTGACGGTGGCCTCTCACCTGGGCAGTGACAAAATTAAGCACGTAGAAGTCGACCATAAAATAGGTGTATACATTAGATTGCATTGTGTTAGTTTCTTTTTAAATTAATTTTATAGGTACATTTAAGTTTTACAATATAATGACATTCACCTTGGAAATTTGCACCTTTACCTAGTACACCTTGGTTCTGACTTTTTCCCATTCCCTCACCCTCCCTTCGACCCCTCTATCCCTCCCTATGGATAGAGACTTTGTTTCCATTTTTCTATTGCCTCGTATTAATTTCATTCCCTGCTCTCCTTTCCCCAACCCCTCCCACTTCCCCCTCTCCTTTGCCCATTTTCTTCCTATCCCACAGTATCTATTATACCTTTTAGTCCTTATTTACACTTTCAGTTTCTAACACTAGAGAAACTTCAGTATTTACACACGTGTCCTATTTATTTCATGTAAGAAATAAGTGCCCTCAACGTGCATCCATTTAGCTGTACTTAATGGGCAATTGGACTGCTTCAAAGTTTTAGCTATTGCAAATTGTGCTGCTATAAACATGGGTGCACATATATCACTGTGGTAGGATTCCTTTAATTCTTTGGGGAAGATACCCAGCAGGGGAATAGCTGGGTCAGATGGGACCCCCCATCCTAGTTCTTTGAGGTATCTCCGTACTGATTTCCACAGTGGTCGCACCAGTCCACACAACATCAATTATACATTTTGATCCTTATTTATACTTTTAGTTTTTCACACCAGAGAATCTATTCGGTATTTACACGTGTGTGAATTAATAATTTCATTTAAGAGTATGACCTCAATGTGCATCCATTTAGCTATAAATATCTTTAGTTTCTCATTCTTTATGGCTGAGTAGTACTCCATAAAAAAGACCACATCTTCTTTATCTATTCTCCAGTTGATGGGCAATTGGGTTGTTCCCAAATGTAGCTCTTACAATTACATGGTTGAGCATATATCACTGTGGTCTGATTCTTTTAATTTTGGGGGAATTATTCCTCTCTGTAGAGGAATAGCTGGATCAAATGGCCTCACGCAGCTCCTATCCTCATCGGTCCGCTGGTGTCAGGGAGGTGCTCTACCTTCGTTGGGGCGACTCTTTACTCACCCAGTGGTCTTCAGCTCTCGTCCAGTGGCCTTTTCACTGCTACTCTCCTGAACACCAATTCCTAGGTTCTGAATGGTGGCCTTCCGGATCCCAGATCTGACCTGTTGTCTGGGTGGGCTTCCGGCTGGGGTCTATGCACACTTGGGATGGTCTCTAAGTGTGCCTCTCCCAGGGGTCCTTATGTAGCTGTTTTCTTGGAGGGTCTTTGGCTGGGGGCTGTGCACCCCAGTTCCTGCTATCTGAGCAGGTTCTAGCTAGGGTCTCTATGCACTTACCGGTGGTATCGGGGCAAGCCTCTGGCTGTTGTTTGTGTGCCTGTGTAGCTCTTTCCTAGGTAGGCCCTTGGCTCTGGCCTATGCTGCCAAACCATGGGGTTGGGGAGGGGCCCTGGAAGGGATCTGCCTGCAGCTGTGCTGCTCTGGTCCACACCTAATTTCTTCATTTTAATCATTTTACTTAGGCTTTGCAAAAAAATATGCTTGTTTTCAGGAAATACATGCTAAGGTATTTAATAATAAAGGAGCATCGTATTTAAAACTTTTTTAGGGGCTCCAAAAATGGGGGGGTGAGAGAGAGATAAAGGACAGAAAGTAGAGAAATGTTAAAATTGGGGGATCTGAAATGAAGATACATTCTTCTTATGATTTCGTTGTAAGTTTGAAATTCTTTAAAGTAAAAAATAAATTCAGTTTTTTACAAATATACTTTTTGGCACTACAACCTTCAGAAATGTCAAGCTTAGAATTAATTAATGGTTTTTCAAGCAAACCATCTGAACTAATCATTGATATGACAAATTAAATATGTGTTTGTCATTCAAATTTTAATTTATGAGAACCTTTAATTTACAAAGTAAAAAATACAATAGTTGTATATTACGTGTTCTCAGGGACACTTTAAAATAACGCTAATTTAATAAATATGCTCAAAGAGCCATAGGAGGGATGGCCAAGAGATCATAAAGTTGTCTTGGAGCCTTGAGGTTACTAAGCTACTTGGCCAACCCTATACCCAAGGACCGTCAGCCTCTTGTTACCAGTAAATAGATCCTTTCCTATCTAAGCCATAATAATATCTATCAGGCTTTCTCTCAGCTGGAGGCAGAATCATTCCAAAACAAAACATTTAAACATTTAAATGTGTAAATGCAATTATTGGAGAAACTCAAAGTGATGACAAAGTTGAAAATCATTAAGAGTAGATAGCACAAGGGAGATTGAATAAGGTGCTGTTCTTGTTTTCTATACAGGCACATTAACATGTGCTTTCTCATGTTAATAACAGAAGTAGATCTATGTTTTTCAGTAGAAATATTATACGTAGCTACCCGAAGAGGAATGTGGGTGCCTCAGATGCATTTGGCTGTGGGACACTGTACTTTGCCTGGCCATGTAAAAATTAAATTAGAAAAAGTGATCTGGGTGATTTAAATTAATTTCAAATAAAAGCAATACAAAAGGGTACATGCTGACAATATGGAATGAGAGAAGATACCATGTAAGACGATATGTCATTTTCTTAATTTAGTAACATGCCCTCAATTACCTTGCCATGTACTGTTTATTTGTACATAAATACATTAACAAAAAGTACATAAGGACATTAGCACCATTATTCAATGTATTTCTGTGTTTTCTCTAAAGAACTGAAAATAATTCTGCAGAAAGTAAAAATATTTTTATACTTTTTTTTCTTTACACAGTTAAAAAGAATAAATTGTTTTCTGTGTAAAAACCTCAGGCTCAGGTAAAAAAGGTGAACTTGGAAAGCTTTATTTTCCTGGATTTTCAAGGGTTCAACAGGTCAATGAACATGCAAGGTGAGGGCTTTGGCAAGTAAATGTTGGAAAATTTCAAGAGTCCAACAGGAATCAAGAGGACTTATTTCAGGTTCTAAGGGAACACTGGCTCAATGGACTCCTTTCCAAAGGAAGAGTACTGAACAAAGAAAAGTTCCAGATTTTGTACAATTGATCAAGGGAGGCGGTCTTTCTAGTGACATAGCAAGTGAGTTTACCATAACAGGACAAGAGCAGACAGTTTTGTGATTTAGCCTTGAAAGAGTCTTGTAAATCTTATGAGAACAAGATGACATATACTTTATTTATAGAACATAGTTGCCAGTTTTACCTGTATCAGCATAAGGAGTTATAGCTGCAAGAAACAAGGCAGTTATGGGGGGAGCTGCCCAAGGCTGGGATGAACTTGCCCTTCTTTGAGTCCTCCTTCAAGCGCCCACATGTTAGATTTGAAGGGCATAGATATGCAGATGTAAATTTAAAAAATACACACAGAAAATAGCATGTGACAATTAGTAAACCAAGTAGACCGCCTTGGATAATAGAAATAACATCTAGAAAGTACTCAAGTGACTAAGAAACTATTGAGAATAAAAGAAGAAATGTAAGACAACTATAAGCAAACTAGAGGCTTGAAGTTGTGAGAGACAGAGAAATAAAAAAACTGTCCAACACAGGGGGGAAAGGAAGCAACTAATAAAAGTAATTAATTCTTTGTTTTGCTTTTTTATTTTTTGAGACAGGGTCTCACTATGTAGCCGAAACTCACCTGGACCTCACTATGTAGCCCAAGCTGGCCTCGAACTCACAGCAATCCTCCTGCCTCAGCCTCCTGAGTGCTGGGATTACAGGCATGTGCCACCACACCTGGCCAAAAATGGTTGATTCTTACTGATAAGATCACTGATGGTTGTCCAAGTCACTCTATCTTCAGGGCAGTGACAAATCACAACAAATGAAGAAGAGGAAACAATTTGGACTGTGTCAGAAACCATGTAGAAAAGTGACAAGAATGATCTGTGTGATTCCTAAAAGTTTATGCTCCATTAATCTTACTCAGTGAAAAACTGAATTAGGAAAACTGGATAATGGTTTTCTAAAGCTTATTCTACATAGATGTAATGGATACATGAATTCAGTGTTCTGTGTTTCCATGTTGCGTGTAGTTTTTACCCCTTGATGATGACTTTTGTTCTTTTATAGTCTTTAAAATATTTTCATACTTTGTACAGATACACCTTATGTGTCCTGGCCTTAATTGTAAACCCTATATATGCTTTCTAGGTCTATTTCATTTTATACAGTTTTTATGCTCAAGTATACAGTAATAATTATTGTCCTCCTTGTTCATTATTCCTAAAAGTGCCCCTCAGGGTACCTACCTCCTTTGCTTCGTGTGTGTACGCTGAAGAGGTAGTTCTAAATGTTACCACGAGATGGCAGTAAAGATCAATAATTGGAACTAGGAGAAAAATCACCTCTTGGAAATAAAGTATATTCTATGTTCACATCAATATGAAACATACAGTGTCAAATTATTTAGCTCATACATATTTGAAAAAATATGTTCACTGGCTACTAGTGCTTGAAAAAGACTCTTTGGGGGAAAAAGAATGGAAATATTGAAAATAAAGGGTTAAAAATTAAAATCTAACAACAATACGCCTGAGACAATGGTGCTCTCCACAACTCTCTTAAGAGAAACTTACAAGCTTTTTACAATGTACAACAATTGTGCCTAAAAGTCACAGTTCAAGTCTATGCTTTCTGTTAGAAAACATGAAGTTCCCCAAAGTAAAAGTATACAATTTCTTAATTAGAATTTTACCATCCTTTATTTTACAAATGTCCTCATTTTCTGAAGCAAACGGCCAAAGTAAGGACAATATTAAGATGTTATATACAATGATTCTATATATTATCCAGTACATTAAATCTTATATTGACTTATATATTGAATATGTTTAATAGCAGAGTTTTTATATTGAAAAATAACCTCAGAGTTCCTTATGTTTGTGTCAACGCTTTATTTTAGGCAGGCTGCAGTGTTGCTTGCTATCAAATGTGAGTGCTGTGGGGAGACCTTTCGGTTGTCTCTGCGTTCTAAACATCGCCACTAGGGCGTTGTGTCAGAACTCAGGGACCCTGAAACATCCACAAGGACTTGTTCACCTTCCAGGAAGGGCCACAGAAGCAGGATGGTTTAGTGAGCGGCTCAGAGGATCAGGTGTTCCTCTCAGCCTTCTTTTGGCGTTTTCATTAGATAGCCCCGGATGTTTCACCTGTTACTTAATCGAAGCCGGTGAATCTACGGTGGCACCAGAAGCCATGCGTTTATAGTAGGTGTCTCTTATAGTGGGTGTCTCTCTCCCACCGCTCTCTCTCTCTCTCTCTCCCTCATTCTCTCTCCAAAAATTTCTGATTTTGTTTTTTTTTTTTTTTTTTGTACCAGGGATTGAACTCGGGTCCTTGTGCTTGCGAGGCAGGCGGCAGAACCACTGAGCTAAATCCCTGGCCCTTGAATTTTTGAATAAAGAAAGAAAGAACCAGTCAAGTAGAAATGAACAAAAATGGGACTCATGATTATCATTTTCCATTGAATTCCTTACAAAATACAGAAATAAGAAGAAACAATGAGCAAAATGTACTCACTTTTTTAAGAAGTTTCACTGAGTTAAATTCTGCAGAGTTCTTTGACTAGGAAGTCAGGTGATTTTGAAATTTAAGTGGGATCTTTTTGTTTGTTTGCTTTCTGTCAGGTATTCTTACAGAGTTCACCAAGAAGAAGAATCAAGACTGCTGTAAGTTGAATCTGGAATGTTGTCCAAAAGCTCGTGTTGAGCACTAAGCCTTGAGATGCTGCATTGCGCTCTCTCTCTCTCTCTCTCTCTCTCTCTCTGTCTTTCTGCTTCTAGGCCAATTTAAGTCAAGTAGCTTTGGACCACCCACGCCCTTAATGTCTTGATACGCTGCCTCCCCCAGACCCAACATTGGAACACGGAATGGAGCTGTTCAAACCCTGAACCGAAATAAATCTTTCCTCCTTTAAATTTAGTTAGTTTGTTTGTTTGTTTGTTTTTTTGAGACAGGGTCTCCCTATGTAGTTGAGGCTGACCTGGAATTCACTATGTAGCCCAGGCTGGTCTCGAACTCACAGCGATCCTCCTGCCCAGCCTCCCGAGTGCTGGGATTACAGGCATGCGCCACCATGCCCGGCTAAATTGATTTTCTTAGAGACAGAAATCTGACTAACATTTTCATTTCCAAACATTTTGAAAATCATAGAAAAATTATCATGCAGTTTTCTTCTCAACCCATTCAATCTTCTAAAGTCATTTCAGTTCAGAGCTGAGAATTAGCTTAACCAAATTTTAATCACCATCTAGAGCAGCAGAGGTGGATAAAACATAAGAACTGATCAATTATTCTAAGTGGCTTATCACTACCAATTGCAGCAGTGTTTGGAAGAATCCATTTTTCCACTTTCTCTTAGTTTGACATTAGTTATTTCTCTGATTTCTTAAGCACCTACTGTTATTCACTTTAACTCTATTATATACAGTCCTTAGAGAAACTGAGGTAGCAAGGATCTGAGTTCTCTCCCTGGTGCCAAACAAACAAGCAAACAGAAAAATCATACATCCATCATTTTTTTTTAGTGTTTTCTCCGTTGGTATTTTTAATTCTTCATTTATATAAAGCAGATAGCACCTCCTTTCAAGAAGTGAAGACTAAGTATTTTTATTTAATATCTAAGCATAGTTTCTGACTCATGCAAGGCTGTTAAAACAAAATTCATTCACTCATCCAAAAAGAAGAAGCACTGCTGGTCCTTGCGGTTTTCTGCATTTAGAAGATTTTCTATATTTTTACTTTCTTTTTAAACTAAGCTACTTTCAGTGACTTGCACCTATAAGATAAAATGTTAATAAGTCCATTTGAAAACTCTTTTCATATCTTTCAAATCAGTTTGTTCAATCTATTTCACTAAATAATTGTAATTTAAGATTCAGGCTCCAAGGCTGGGGATTTAGCAGCGGCACTGGCCTGCCTTGTAAGTGAAAAAAGTCCTGAGTTTGATCCCTGGTATCAGAGAGAGAGAGAGAGAGAGAGAGAGAGAGAGAGAGAGAGAGAGAGAGAGAGAGTGGGGCTACAGCCGCTCGAAGAGAGAGAGAGAGAGATTCAGGCTCCAGCCTCTTGATACCAAATTAAACCAGTAGATTACACTTAAAGAAGATCAGAATGAAAACGAAGGGCCAATGACATAATTGTCACATCGTTTTTATTTTCAGCTATAGTTTATGGGGTCTTATGGTTCCTGGTAAACATATTTTAAAAAAAAAGCTTATCTCCATTATACAGAGTGGTGATATAAAAAAGATTTATAGGCTATATTGTTTTCAGAAAGCGGGCAGTTGCACTGCAAATCTGTTGAACAAATCTTCCCAGTTAAGCGAATGTTACAGAATGGAAACTGCAGTTAAGAAGTCTTCCAGGCTACTTGAGAGCGTCACAGGAATGTTTAGTTTCCTCCACAAAGAGCCACCAGAATTTTTTCATAATCTCCTTTGGTTTCATCCTGTTCATTCAAAAACAAAGTACAGTTAAAGCTCTAAAACTCATAATCAATATACTCTAATTATAGAAGAATTACTGTCTTTTTAGACTTAGGTATAGATCATATCATACATTTCAGTACATTGCTATCTGACACTGTTGACCAAAACACTGTTTATTTAATTAAATAATATGTAGAGCAGATAACTGATATATCTGCATTGTCAAACAAAAAGCAAAACTTTTCAAGACTCAGATGACAAACTTCTCTGAGCTTATTATGGCAGAGGCACTACGTTTAAAGAATGAAACACAGTATCACACAGAAGTGAAACAAAATATAATGGTATATCATCTCATACCACAGGAGAAATACCTGATTCACTCATCAGCGAGAGACAAAGTCTGTAATTTTCTTACTTATTCTTGGTAGATTTCATGAAACATAAATAGTGTTGTGGATTTAAGTAGTTACCTACTTTTCAATAAGCTCAAAACTCTTGACATTTCTCTTATTTTTCAATGCTCTCATGAGTTAAATTAAACTTTTTTTTTTTTTTTTGGAGATGGGGCTTTGATAATTTGCCAAAGTAGCACTCATCTGCGAATATATATTTTAAACATTTTACACATGACAAATTAAGAAAATATTTTAAATAAGTCCCTCATCCTCCAATATTATTATTATTTGCAAAATAAACCATAAAGTCTATCACACCGTGAGAAACTAAACCATTTTAGAATACTATACATGTAAAACTAAACATTTCTATGACTCTGGTTGAAAAATGTACTTAGTTCTATGGTATAAAACTTACTAGTAAATTTTCGGTGATAGTTTAATTTATTAATGAATTGGTCACATAACATTTTATTAATCTTATATGTGAAATTTATAGACACAGTAAGCCCACTCTTCCCTTTGAAGAAAATGCATGAACTTTCACTTGTGTAAGCAGCCTTGTGAATGTTATAACATACCAGAATGGCTTGGCAAAGAGAGACACCATACATCTTCTGATAGTATATTTTGATATCATTCATGTCGATTTCAGAACGAGAGACCATAATCCTAATTAGTGCCTTATGACGAGTTCCAGCACCCTGTCCAAAACAAATCACAGTGTCTCTCATAGTCACAAAAATACTCCCATTAATGAACTCAAATTTTATTTTATTATTTTTTGGTAGAAAACGCGGGTTCTTGCACTTGTGAGGCAGGAGGTGGCACCAATGAGCTAAATCCCTGGCCCATTACAGATTTTAAATTGAAGTCCATTTACCCTTCCATAAAATCTCCATAAGAGAAGCTGTCTCCATACACAAACACATACCCCCACACACACACGTACACACACACGTACACAAGTAGTAAGGAAATGATAAATACTAACTGCTAAATTATCAGTCAGCACAAAGAGCATTTATAACCTCCTAACTGGCCTTCCAACACCCAAGCTTTTCTATATCTATTCAATAATTACAATTAAAGTAAGACTTTTTCTGAAACTGCTCACTGAATTCATCTTTTCAAAACACTTTGACATTCTCCTATTGCTCTGGTTTTCTGGATAAAAACCGATCATTGTAACAGGGCTTACAATGCCCTGAGTAATTCTACAGCCTCTTCTAGGGTGTGCCATTACTCTAATTAGATTTATGGTCTTAGAAGGGTTGTACTTCCTTCTGTGTTCAATCCTGAGTACGTGTCTCCACTTCTTGGGCCACTGTTACTTTATCTTGTTTTTTCTTCCACCTCTCCTTCATCTGGCTCATTCTTATTCAAACTTAGGTCTTAAATTAACTGACAGCAAGGCTACACAGACTTCTGAAGCCATGGGCATATGGAACTCTGTGCTTTCTCATAGCACCAGGCATTCACCTTATCCAACTGAATATCACATGGGACAATAGCAGGCATAGGGGAAGCCACTGTGCTAACGACTAGGCAGCAGTGTCTGGTGTGCCAATCATTAACGTCAATTTACAGAGGCCCCTTAACATTAATTGATTGGTTTTCTCTCCCTTCCTCCTCTCTCTCTCTCTCTCTCTCTCTCTCTCTCTCTCTCTCGCATTGCTAGGGAATAACAAAGATAACTTCATCATTATTCATTTGAGAGCTCCAAAAATAAATTTCAAAGTGATATCCTACATAATACCATGCATGTTACAGAGTAATGTTAAAGTGAAATAGTTGGAGTATTTCAAATAAACCTTAATATGACCTCCTACTTCTATAAACATGAAATGACAAAATGACATTTTAAAGATTCAATATTAACTCATGATGTGAAAGATGACATAATAAAAAAGGCAAATGAAACTTAGAAAGTGGAAGACTATAAAACTCACAACTCTCTATCTTGCTACGCAAAGTGGGATCAGGGCAAATAGGTTGCTAAAATCATACATTCAGTCATCCCTTCCTGGGTAGCTCAGGTTTTAAGCAAATCGCAAGTCACCCATAAGTTACTTAACAAGCTGACTTTATAATAGCATCTATATATGTTTTTAAATGCACCAAATCTAACAGAAGTTTATTTTAGTAAGGTAGGGTTTTATCTCTTGCATTAATACCACAATGCTCAAGTACCAAATGTGATTTTCAAAGAATATTGGAGTTTCTGTTCTATCTAAAAATTATTTTTCTAAGAAAAGCTTATAAGTAGAATGATACCTTCATAGCCTGATGAAGCTTCTCAGCAAAGAAAGCTGGTTTGCTTGAGGCACATTTCACTGCAAGAAAAGTACATTTTAAGGGGTTAGATGTATTGACCACAAAAGAAAAAAAGATACATACAAAAGAAGAGAAATAGAGAGTTTTGCCAGCAAGATTCTGTGGACCACCATTATTCCTCTTCCTCCTCCCAATATGGGATATTTGGCTAACAGGAAGATGGTATGACCATCTAGATGGTGGTTTTGTGTATTCACTTCCCAGACAATATCATTTTTTTTTTTTTTTGGTACTGGTGATCGAACTCAGGTCCTAGTGCTTGCAAGGCAGGCAGCAGAACCACTGAGCTAAATCCTCAGCCTTCATTTATTTTTAAATCACCTTAAATCCACCCCATTAACTCTGAAGATCTTGTTATCCTGAATAAACTACTCGGGGACATAGAGGTGTTAAAGATCATGAAAGTAAATATGTAACCAGTACTTTAATAAAAACACTAAAACATACATTAATTAGTAAAACCCAGGACAGGACAAGTTTTAAATATAGCTGCCCAAGCAAAATACTACCATAAGTCAATGTGCAGGGTTCTTTTTTTTTTTTTTCTATCTTGCTACACGAAGTGGGATCTACGAATCACTAGCACTGGTATTCAACAGAAGCTTGTTAGAAATGCAGAGTCCAGGGCCCAGCCCAGGTCTTCTAAATTATTATCTGCGTGTTGGCACAATTCCCAGCAGATTCATCTAGTTGCATGGTACGGCTAAGTACACAACTCCTCGTTAATAAACCCTTCCCGTCCAGGGCAACCTACCGATGGCTGTGAGGCATCTCTCGATGTCACCTTTCAGCTCCAGGTCCAGAGCCTTGTTCATGTCGTGCTCACTGTACTTGGTGTATTTCTGAAACACTGAACGTTACATTCACACTACGATTTCTAACGATCCTAGCGCTCTTTAACAAATTTCCACAAAGTCGGGGTTACCGACTCAAGGAATCCTTTGGGATAACTGCATTTCTGCTCCGTTTTGAAAAGCTATTCACACATCTTAGCATAATACGGAGACTTCATCTTCTCCTAGGAAGGTAAATCACATGGAAATTGGGATAGCCCTATATATTTTGGAGGAAATGTTTTCAAGGACTAGCAGTTATTAGAGATGGCATGTCAAGGACAACTATACTTTTTTAAAGGTCCGCACAGTAAATATTTCTGTTTAACATTAGAAGTCATGGTGTTATTATCAGATAATAAATTTTAGGTAGTCAGGATAATTTTGCCCTTACCCTGGTTTCCCAGAGATTCAGGGCTAAAGCTTGTGCACAAAGCCCGTAATTATTTTCAGGTGTTTTTTTTTTTCTTTCGTTCACTGGAATTTCATTTGCTCTGTACTATGTGACTGTTGTTATATAATTAGTCCAATAATTTGGGGAAATTAGGAACAGTGGAAATAAAGAGATGGTAATCGAAAGTCACAAACACGTTGGCAATGCCAGGATGACAGCTGTACAGTTGCACAGACAAACGGTAATAACAGGGCAGGAGCACCATACCCTGTGACACAGGAGCGACACTGACTAGGACTTCTCTCTTTCCTTTCTCTTATGTGTACTCAATAAAAAACAACTTGAATGCCCCATGCACAAGTTCCAGGATTATTGTTACTGTTTTTTACCTCTGCGAAGATGGGAGTAGCTTCGGGTGGTCAGAATGGTGGTGAACACATTCACATCTGTCCCCTTTCTCCTTTCTCCTGCCTCAAATAAGGCCTGTGGGGAGACACAAACACAGGCACTTGACTGTGCTGCACTGATTTTGGCACAAGAACGTTAGATCTCCTCCAAGATTTTATAGGCAATGGTTTTCTGCCCAATACAACTGGAGTTGGCAACACTAAGTGTGTACCTTTATTAAAGACAGGGGCCTTGTTCTGTTTGTCTATCAAGTATCTTGCACGGTATCTTTCAAGGTGCCTGGTGAACATTAGAGAGTGAATATGTTTGCAGAGTGCATATTTGCTGAGTTGAATTGCTTTAAGATTACGCTCTATGAAGACAATTCCAAAGGACCCCTAAAGATTTCTTCTTTACTGTTCACAGTCATTATCAGCAAATGGTACTTGTAAATGGATAATTCAGCCATATGTAGATCTTGCACTTCAGTGGTTATAGTTTCTGGGTTCAGATCCTAGCCCTGACACCTAAAAGTGGACGATCTTAGACAAATAATTATCTAACCTTATTAACCACACATTTTCATCTTTTTAAAAATGAAAAAGATAACCATCCCCTTATTATCACAAGTACACCCTGTTAACTTTGAAATGTTAATTATTATCATCATTCTGGGTCACACTAATCTGTGCAGTGCTCAGAAAGAGACACGCTGGAGCCCCAGAAGTCTTAAAAGAGAAAGCATATTTAGAAATGTCACAACCAAACAAGAAAAAATTTTATTATGGGCAACTGTTCAAATAATAACTTATTTTTGATATGCTTGCACAATTTCTATTAAAATTCTCAAGCTTTCCATGTTTACACAAATTTATTTTGCACATTTCAAGCCAATTGCTCTGCCATGCTTGTACTTAATTTAACAAAAACTTAGCACATACTACGTGTGAATAATGAACTTGTGGAGTGAAGGTGATGCGGATGGACGAGTAAGTTTCTATTCTTACTGGCTCATTGTGGAGGATTTTAGATAAAGAATACTGTTCCATGAGAGAAGCATAATGCAAATATAGTTGCTTCATGTTTTAAAAAAATCGAAATTTTATATTCTAAAATGTCATTTTCTTCTAATGTTTTGGTGTATGAATAACTGGAAACCCCACTGAAATGGTTTGCAACAGTATATTGTAAAATATTATAATAATTACAAAACTGTTTTGTTTATATCTCTGCACTATCCTAATAATCACTGTTAAATGAATGTTTAATTCCACTATTTCCCACTTCACTTAATAGATAATTTATTTTGCCTTACTTACACTCGGTAAAGTAAAAATACAGTCTTCTCTATAAAACCATTTGGGAAAGACAAAAATTTCACTGCTCTCTTTCAATCCTCTCTGGCTTTACGAGATCTGCTGAAAATTTAAAGACAGCATTTTTCAATCCTGGGCTATAAGAACTCAAGTCTCATTCAGGGAATGAGCATTACAGAACCACGGGCTTCTCAGGAGATCTGAGATTTGATTTCAGGCTGAGAGCATGAAGCAGTGAGGTCGTGTAAGCAGGGAGGGTGGTTTCTGAGCCCTTGCTTACCCTGGCATCCGTATCAGCCAAGTCGTCATTCACACTGAGATCCTCACATCGGTCACCCTGGAAAAAAATCCATCGCATTATAAGCTTCTCTTTACCACATGATCATATGATTTACTAAACTTCTCTTAAGCCAGATAAATAATATTCTTTGAAAAACAGCGGGTCAAAAGGAAATCTTATCATTTATGACATCGTGGATGATCCCAAAGGATGGCGTAACAAGTGAAATAAAGTCAGACGAGGAAAGACATATACACCACAAACTCACTTATCTCTGGAATTTACACAGGTTGACTCATAGTAGCAGAGATAGATTGGTGATTACTGGAGAGGTTGAAGAGAGGAAAGGATGGGGAGATATTGGTCCTGGGGTACAAATTTTCTGACAGGTAGGGAAGAAGAATAAATTTGGGGATTAATTGCACAGCAAGGTGACTATAGTCGATATAATGTATTTGTATATTTCTAAGTAACTGAGAGGAAATTTCAAATGTCTATGAAGAATTGGTAAGTAATGAGGATATGTTATTTATCTTTTTATTAATTTCACATAATATTCATGTATGAAAACATCATGCGGTACCCTATAACATATATAATTATGATTCATCATTAAAATTAAAAAGCATTAATTTCACATTTTTAGAGAGAGTTCAGAGCTCAGATTTTATTCTTCATAAGAGCAGAGGCATGTCGGAAGTTTTTGAATTTTACCTTAACAAGAGAAAGCAGAGCCTTCTGAAAATCTCCAGATGTGTCTGAGATGATATCTTTGGCCAAATCTCTTTTCAGTTCTGAGAAGTAAGGAAAAATAGTATTTTGATTAAACTCTTATAAAAGTGTTTCCAATAATACAATCAATATCTGACCTATCTGTATTAGCTTTGAATTTACAGTGCTACAATGTTTGATTCATAGGACATATTTCAAAATATTATCATTTTCTTTTATAAAATAGAGAAATTAGAAACAGTTTAACATTAAATTATCAAATTCATTTCCTATAGGGCAACAAAAATATTTGAATACTACTAGAAATGAAAGCCCATATTGTAAAGCTTTGCCAAGGAGAAAAAAAATTGCTTTTTGTACATTATCAAATTATTAATTCTGATATACAGTATAGCAAAAACATCATCAGTAGGATGAATAGAAACTTAATAAGATAAAATAGAGATAACTGCTTGAACATAAATCCTCTACTTTAAAAATTATATTTTATGTATAATACATTCAATGATATATTTATATATTTAACTACATATACATACTTACATATCTAAAATAACCCTTAACAGAAAAATTAACAATTTATAATTGACAAGAAACAATAATTTCATACAGCCATTGGACTGTATTTTTGATATAGTAGGGGAATATGGAAAATTAATTTTATAAACTGTTTTATCAAATTAAAATTAATAATGCTCATTTTTATTATTGCCACTGATAAATCCAGGATAAACACTGGTAAAGACATAAGATTACAGAAAATGAAATGAAAAGCTTCCTTATTTTGATTTCTCTACTAAATATAGCTCTGAAAACAATATGCAAGAACTGTTGTACCCTCTGTATACAGCCACATATTGGCTTGGGAAAATAAGAAAACCAGCAGCTCAAGGAAACTAGACCAGGCAAAATGGCAGGCAGGTGTGATGACACGTGCATGTAATCCTGTATTCCTAGAACTCTGGGAGGCTGAGGCAGGAGGATCGCAAGTCAAGCCTAGCTTAGGTAATTTAGTGACTTACTGAAACCCTCCCTCAAAATCAAGAAGAGCTGGGGACATAGCTTAGTAGGAAGACCCTAGCACCCAATCACCAGCATAAAAACAAGAAAGAAAGAAGGGAGGAAGGGAGGGAGGGAGGGAGGGAGAGAGAGAGACAGATGGGGGGAACCAGACAGAGAGAAAGAGAGGAATAGCAAAAGACTTGCACCCATCATCTTTCAAGTACTGAGCATGTCACTTAGATGAGCTGCTTCACTGGATATATAAAATGAGCCATATCTGATCTTTCAACTCCATGAATCCAAAAAGATAAAGTAACGCACTCATGTTTGCTATAATGACAACAGAAATGTGTTCAAGAATGAAGACTACCTAATTTTTACCTTTTCGAGGACAAATGGTGAATAATATTTGAGATTTTTTTGGGGGGTTACTGGGGCTCGAACTCAGGACCTTGCACTTAAGAAGTAGGTTAGGTGGCTGCACCACTGAGCTAAATCCCCATCCCTGTATTTGAGATTTTTAAAAAATTATGTAGCTCCTCAGAATAAAAAACAATGGAACATTTTTATGAAATAAGTCTCAGGGTAACAGAAAATCAAGTTCAGTGCTATGAATCAAGTTTCCATGATAACATGGTATCGGTTAATTCTGGAAGGACTTTTTTAATTAAAGTGCAGACTCCATGTAGCGTGGGTCACGGGCTGTCTCCTTGGCATGTTAGCTCGCTGAATGTTGCCTGGTAGATATTTAATAGACAGTGTAGACATTCAACAGACATGTGCCACTGGCAAAGAAACATTTTAATACACAGACTTTCCAAAGTCCCCATAAAGTAACGTACACATTACATTTTAAGAAAGTGCATCAGGTTGCCTTTGCAATTAAGGTACTGCAGTGTGAGACATCAGGACTTACCATCTCTGTAGACTCTATTGATTTCTCTGATTTCTCTGTTGTTTCTCGATGCCAAAATTTCAATGATGGTGTCTTCATCAGTTCCAAGTCCCTAAATCAAAAGAAAAGAAAAAAGGATGTATAGGAAAAAAAAAATCTGTATTCAAAAGGATCAACTAGTTTTTACATCACAAAATTTACTGAATTTGTCATTAGTCATTTTTGCCCACAATGTTTAATAATTATAATAAGCTCTATTATTATATTGCTTTAAAGCAAAGTGGATAAGTAGCCAATTAGGCGTGGATATATTAAATATTTGACTTACACAATGACATTATAAGGAAAGTATTAATGCTAACATGTATTTCCTCGTATACCTATGAATTTATCCTTTGAATTATTAATGCACTCATCTGAATTCCCACTAATGGGCAAGCCCTCTAGTGGACACTGAAGAAAAGACAGGAATATGCAGACTTTATACATTGTGCTAGGGACAGGAGCTTTGGCTAAATCGGTGATTTACCTTCATGGCAGCACGGAGCTCATCCGCATCAAACTGGGCTGGAGTTTTCAGCAGAGCTAAAGCCACTTCTTCTAGATGACCTGTGAGGGCTTTCTTCAGAGCTTCATCCAGTGGCTATAAAACAAAAAAGTTAGACCTAGTGTTTCTAATACCTTAGTTTGTATAGCAACATAGTCATCTTATGACAGATCCCTAAATTCAATAATTTAACACCTATCTTTCATATTGAAAAGTACACTAGATACTAGGAATGTCATCTAAACCTTTCAGATCTAGTAGGATTAGATCAAATTTACTAAATCCATTGGTAACTTCTTGCAGGACAGGATTCTCAGTGTTTTACACAGAGAAGAAGCTATGTGTCAACAGAAACAATAGCAAGAATATTCTTTTTCTTTTTTTTTTTTTTTTTTTTTTGGTACCGGGGGCAAACTTGGGACCTGGAGCTTGTAAGGCAGGTGGTGGAACCACTGAGCTAAAACCCCAGCCCAAGAATAATCTCAAAGGTGTGTGTTAATTTCTAAGCTTTGAGATTTTCATTTCTCAAATAAGCATGATAATCAGTAATTGACATTTTATAATTTTCTAATTGCACACTTAAAAAAAAGAACTACCTACGTTTGCTGTTAAGATATAAAGTTTACTTCTAAAGTAGAATTACATACAAATTTTAGAGTTCAGAATTCAGCTCATTTTGAATTTTAGCAGAAGTTTCAGTTCAATGAAAACATATCCCTTATGATTTATGGTAATTTTGATGCATGCTAGGTTCAAATAGAAGACCTATCTCCAATACAAAATATCACATCTGGAAGGAGTTTACATCAAGATGAGGACTGTATAAATCCAGTAAATGTGTCAGAATTGATTCATTTGCAACAAAGTGGATAAAATACTGCAACTCCAGTTTGTGATGTAATGAGAAATAATGGTTACAAACAAACTGAAACAATTAGATAAATGTGCTTCAGAATCCACGTTTCTGCATAAACTTGAGCCAAAGCAAATATCTACCTTGACCACTCTAACCTACCTTTCCCTTTTCCTGGAGGTAAGCTGCTTTGATCTGCTGACGTTGAGCATTGTTTCTCTTAGTCAGGATGTCAATGATGGTGGCTTCGTCCACACCTGGAAATAAAAGAGTCTCCAGGTTTTAAACTCAATTTGCTTGACATAAAATGATTCATTATCAAGATGTTCCAAATGCAGTTCTTAACACACTAAAATTTTTTTAAATGTAAAACATTAAAAAACTATAAATTTTATCAGTGTAGGAATTAATCATTATACTTCTTATCAAGCTGGAAGTCTTAAAATGACATTTTCTTCATTTGAATGAGAAATAAAGAGCCAATAAGTTGCTCCTGAAACTAGATGTCAAAGTGTTTGATCCTAGTTCAAACTCTAAATGCAATCAGCTATGTTGACCCTGGATTTTTGCTATAGAGTTTCAGAGAGTGAACTGGTAAAGATAATCTGCTATAGCAGGTAGCAGTAGACAGTCCCTGATTTGACCATAATTTTCTAAGTACTGAGAAGGAAATTTGTCTTCATTTGACAGAGATCTTATCATCAAAGTGAAAGCTTCTTTCCCTTGCTCCTGTCTGTTTTCTGATAAGCTTTCAAAGCACACTCTGAAATGTCCAGCATGGGCCTGTTTGAGGGAGACACACTCACCTTTCACTGTTATAGCTTTGTGCAAAGCAGCAACATCAGAGGAGGGGTCAAACCTGGGATAGGGGCTCACAGCTGAGCCGGGACCACCTTTGGATGATTTCACAGTTTTCTGTGGATCAGAGAGACTCATAAATTAATATCCATTCACTTGTGGTAGTTTTAAAATTTAGTATTGTAAATACATCACTTTATTTTCAATCTACTTACAACATAGTTCTGTTCTTCGTTGTCAATAAACCAGGCCTGCTTGAGGAATTCTGATACCATTGCCATTTTTAAAGATGTGTCTAGAACAAAAAAATAGTAGAAGATGCTTTTAAAAAAACGAACCATCCTCAAACATTCCCCCCTTGCATATGTGTGACACGCTGTTGTTGTGCAATCTCGTCCTTCCTTGCTAGAATTATACTTCAGAACGTAACAACATGCGGGGTACAGGCATTTTTAAAGTGATCATGTAGTGAAAAAAGAAGTCTCCGGACTCTGAGCAGAAATGGGGCCCTAATCCCTAGGGATCAAATGACGAGGAAGCATGTTTGCTGAAGAGAAGAGTTGGCGATTGACTTCATGTACTAAGTTCACAAAGCAGCCACTATCAGCCAAGCTCTCAGGGTGCAAAAGCACTGAAATACCATCCTGGGCCTCACAGAAGCCAGAGCTAGTGTGGTCTCTGCCAGGAAAACCACAAAGGCGAAGAAACTTCTTAGAGGAAGTGTTGCCTGGGCAGAGCCTCTCTCGAAATGAGTCAAGATGAAGGTAGCAGAAAGGTAAAGAGAATAAAGCGGACAAGCTTATGGCATTTGGGAGGTGAAGAAAAAAAAAAAAGCATGCTGAAGCAAGAAATGCTAACAGAAGCTGGAACAAAACTGTTTACTTGTATGTCCAAAGCTTTAGGAATGCATTGGTAGGTTTGTATAAAGCAAGCGTAAAGCTACAAGATCCCAATAATGAATGTAACTGTACTGTATACCTAAAATGTACCAAGAAACTCAATGAGAAAAAAAAAAAAGAAAGTAGCATGATTCTAACTATGTTTCAGAAAAATCGTGAAGAATGGCTGAGAGACGGGTAAATTGAAGATTAAAGACTGTTAAATCTATGTGGGATTAAGTACGGCCTGGAGCAAAGCAATGCCAAGAAAACAAACATAATATTTACCTTTATAAAATACAATAAACTGGGACAGTCTAGGAGTGGATTAACCCAAAACGCAATCCTTGTATTTCTTCTCAAATATCCAGCTTCTTCATCCATTTCTTGGTATAAAACTATTTCAGCAAATGGAGTAACTGATGTTTCGTATTTCTTTCCATCTAAACACTAGCCCTCCGTGTTTCTCTCCCAGACACAAAATATCAGGAAGAAGGCTATTTTATACACGTTTTTGTTTCAACAAGAAGTGGGTGAAATTGCAACATACATGACCTTGTGACAAAGTCTACCTATAAGGAAGTTTCTTAAAAGGCTCATGTTTTTGTAATAATTTTGTTTAGTAGAAATGCATATATTTAAAAGTAAGAAATATATTAAAATTTAAAGAGAACGTGTTTTGTCTGCATACACCAAACAGCCAACCATGATCCTTTTTGTCTGGAGCTGTATTTTTCTGTGCCCACGCTCAAGGTGTACACGAAGCTATCTCTCTACACCCTTTTGTCTTATCCCTCCAGAGACTGATATTAGGAATACTTGTGAGGGAAATTAGAAATCTGTCACTACAAATTCACGATGCCAGGCTAAATGACTCATGAGAAGTAAAACTGAGTAAAGCTGAGTCCTGAGCAGCATGTTCAGACAAAGTATGCAATCGATGCTTCCTGACAAAGGCCTGCAGTTCCAAGTAATGAGATTAAACACCCCAGGGGGAATACTTTCCACCGCAGAAACAATCTCTACTTAATGGTCGTGGGGATTGTTCAAATTATTTTGTCATCTGTGTCAAGAAGCAATATGTTTTGCATTCATTTAATGCATTCTCTTCTCTCCAGCAATCGATAAATTTAAAGGTATTTCCTAAGGTAAAGTCACGATGCGCAATTTTGCACAAGATTTTACCTCTCATTACAATGTAATCTGGTGCAATCATTGTTGCCACAAGGAACTGCACATTTCAGCTGCTTAACTGGCACACCTAAAACTTCACAGCAACATTAGAAAGACTCAAATCTTTAAAATTTCTATTTTCAACATCTCAGCCCTTAATAAAGGAGAATCCTCAAAAGGAATGCTACGATTGCTCACTTGGTAAAAAACACTTTTTCATCACTCCTAAAAGCGTGTTCAGCTATTCTATTCTTTTGAATTAAAAAGTATAAACTTCAAAAGAAAGCAACGCAAAGACGAAAGGTATTTTCAAATACAAAGTGAGTCTGACAACTTCAAAATAAAAGTTTGAAAGCTATTATACTTTGTTATTTCTTTCACTTCTAAAAATAATTGCAAAATGAAGTGATTTCTTTGTAAAAAAAAAAAAAAGAAAAGAAAGAAAACCTAGGGAAACAATGATACTACTATATTAATCACGTAACATAAAGTGACAAAAGTGAGGCAACTGAGGAACTGATTTGCTATGAGTGTCCCTAGAGGAGACTATTCTGTACTTTATGTGTTCTGAGTTTCTATATTTTGGCCTAAATCATTTGCAAAAACTAGAAGGATGGTGTCAAAAAGAAAAGCATCTGGGATAGAAGCATCCTCAGGAAAAACAACAGAGGAAAATGGAATTTGAAGTCAGCCAAAGAACATCTCCCAGCTCTTGAAGATACCAGATTCACAGTAGAATCTAAGAAATGACTCTAAAGAACAGATTTTAATATGTCCTGACAGTTATTGCCCAAAGCCAGTTGTGCATTAACAGAAAATTTGCCTGATTTACAAATACCACATCAAAAAATAATCTGGCCAAATTTCATTGCAAAAGCACTCTGCATGAAAATCAGATTCTGTGAATTTTCTTTTCTCTGTCCTTTTCATTATAATACTTAAAACCTATACTACCAGTAGATTTTTAAAAGCCTGTACTATCATCTTGTGTTAGCGCAGTATCTCTTTTAGTTAGCTGCCAATGCACTCTGAAACCAAGTTTATCGCCACGATTAGCATCAGCTCATTTGAAGTTGAAATCGACCATTTCTGTATAGGCTGACATATAAGGAAGTTGAGTGCTCTATTCCGTATTTCTTCTACAGAATCACCTTTTTGTGAACATAAACAATTAATCTTTACCTACAGATAAAATAAGCAGCTTTCTGAAGATTAACAATTTTGTATATGTATGTGTTGTCCCACGAGAACCCTCTCTGATTTTTCCATCTTTCCCAGTCTCATGGAAGACTGCTTCTAGAATGTGTGTCAGAGGAAGCTGAGCTCTGTCTTTTTAACAGACTTTCCTGGGTGCAAGAGTTATACTGCTATATCAATTGCCTAACTCACAAAAAATAAAAATAACCATTGAGTATTTCATGTGAGACAAAAGAAATGTGTCTAGAGGATATACATCTGCCATTTATATCTTGGTTACATGCAAGAACTATCAGTGTTCTAAGACAATAGTAGCAAGTAACCTGCGCTTGGAACAAAAACCTTAGCATCATTATCTGTCTAAGAAAAGGAATGTAACGTCAAAGTAGTTTTCCAGCTCCCAGTGGCAAGAACCATGACGTAAATTCATGCCTTCTGATTCCAAAGAGTTATATATTCCTTTAAATTAATTAACAAAATGACAAGGGAAGGTCAATATTATTTTTAATAACTCACACCTGAGAATCAAGTTCATTAAACTGTGAAACTATGTCAGGCTTCACCCTAGCCCTAGGCAGTTTATTTTTAAATGCTTTGCCTTGTGCATAGTTTCTCCTTGATTATATATTACTCAGATGTCCCCACACCTACCCTCCCAAAGAAACCAGTCAGAGTATACAATGGAGTGACTCTGAACAAACACTTTCTGAAAGGCAGGCTCATAAATGTTTTGCTTCTGGGATCTGGGATCCAGAGTCCCTGCATCTGGAATGTTCTTTCTTCCTGTACAATCACTTCCTTTTGCTCAACTGCTACTTCTAAATGAAGACTCATAGCAAAGCCACCCCATTCTCCAGAAAGCCTTGTTTTGTCCTCAGCACTGTACTGGGTGACCTTCCATGTTCTCTCAAACATTCTCCTTTACACTAACTAATGGCCCTTTGTCCTGTGTGACCCTGTCCCACTGACTTAGTTATATGCCCCGCAGGATTCCATAACAGCAATGCAAACATTATGTATTTCAAGGCCCTGAATTTAGTACTGTATGCTCATAAGTCTTATTAAATTAATATGCATCTTTGCTGGTATTTTATGGAACATCTGCACTAAGTTAACAACATTTCACAACTAGAGAATATAAGCATAATGCTGAGATCTTCTGGACCTTACTCTGCTTTTCTGACAATCTGACCTCAAGAAAACAGTGAACTTTTCCAGATGGCCTTCATTTATAAAATAAGATTAGAATAAGTAGTACAAAAAATCTATCATAGGTCTGAACTGACAATATTAAATTCCACCTCAAGTACACGATGGTAAAGAAAATTAACTGTTGAATAAGGGCATTATGTAAATTGGATTTATTTTGATTTTTCCAGATAAAATCTATCTAATTTTAAAGGAAAAGGAAGTAATTTACTTCAAAAACTGTAGTTTGTCACTCAAAGGTAACAGGCTCATTAGATTTCCCCTGAGTTTAAATACATCTTAAGTTAATGGGCTTAGAGATAATTAAGAACAATCAGCTTAGATAGTTTATATATACAGAAATCAATCTCTGCAGATGTTTTGATTGAAAAAGTACTTAATAAGCATGAAACGCTATCTGGTCCCTTAGTAATGTTATTATTATTTTGTCAACATCAGTCATACGTTGGAGACCTGCCAAATGTGGCTGAGCCTGGGCCTAGGATGGTTCTAACTTCTACAGAAGAGGCCATTTCAGAATTACGAAACCAGCATTTTGCCACATTTGAATGTGTTGCAAAATGCCTTCATTTACAGCTCACAAGCTACACTCCTGTGGACAGAGTGGAACTCACAGTTCAAGCACAATTTCAAGCATAACCAGGTCAAGAAAAAGCAAATCTCTAATTAGCCAGTATCACATATTAGAGATCAAGATATTTAATTAACATTTAAAATAAACTAAGAGAAAAATACTTGAAGTGACATTTGTAAAAAGCAGTAGCCAAGTATATAGCTCTGATTCATAATCTCTCACTTTTGCAAAGAGGTACAAAACCACTCAAACTCTCAGATTTACTTTGTGCTTCCTTAAGAAATGTTATGACCATTCAGTCGTGTAACAATCAAGATGCTGTTGGAATAGGTTTTAGACAGCACCTCTTGCATTCTCATGGGATAGTATAACTGACATCACCCAGGAAATGTTTCCTTCTCCTTAGGTTTTCAAACCAGCACTGGAAAAGCCTGTCCATGACACAGATCACAGGAAACAGAATGTGGCCACACCCTGATTAAATGAAATGAGTAATAAGTGTGCCTTCTTAAAGAATATGAGTAAACATAACATTAATTTCAAAAACGTTAATTACAAAGAGCACAACTGCAACACTGAGATCTGAATCTATTCAGTTTTAATTACTAAAGCAGAAAATAAATTACAAAAGTGCTGCTGTTTTGTAATTCTCTGCAGCACACTTTTGTCACTTTGGTTTTTCTGGACCCCTACAGACACCCACCCGACAGACTGATTTCCTTGTAAGATAAAAACGCACATTCCAAGGCAGAAGAAAGGAAAAACACATTCCTGAAAAGTTAGGAGAGGTTAAGCACATTCTTTCCTTCTTTACCCTGGTAACTTAACAGCCAAACAAAGTTATATTTCCTGTATCTTATAAACTGTATTTCTCAACTAAGCTAAACAAAACATTACAATCTGTAATTCCTAAAATATGATTTTTCAAAGTATATTAAGTGCAAGTGGCCATAAATCCTACAGAAGCAGTAACATTTAATGATCACAAAACTCCTGAGAAAACCACAAAGCAAATCCAGAGACATTTTGTTTCACTAGTGTTGGAAAAGTTTTCAAAGCAACTAAAACTACCTAAAAGGAAAACCAAGGCTTACCTTTTTTTCTGCCTTCTTCCAAAGAACTCAAGAGAGGCTCTTCTCTGAAAGTTTCAGTCTACAAGTGGAGCCTAAGACTCCTGATTTTATAGGGTTTGAATAGAGGCCACGCCTAGCAACCAGAAGTTAGTAATTGGCTGTCTTTTGTTTGAAGTACAAGGCTCAGCTTTCTCCAAAAACAAAGTGAAACAAGTCTTGCTGAACTACTCACCAAACCCATCAGCTGATAGCATAAAGAAAAAAAAATGGGAAAAGCAGGTTGTTTCTCCTCTTTTGCATCTTCCTCCCCCAGGAGTAGAATGCAGCAGTTTCAAGTATGTTACGCTATCAGCCCAACTCTAACACAAATACTGGTGCACTCTTCCTACCAAGTTGTCTATAGAATAAAATGTTTAATGACTTAAAAAATTTAAAAAGGGGAAAAAAAACAGGTTTGCATTCTAGCTCCATGGCTTATTACTATTTTGCGATCTTGAGGAGTTCCCTGAACTTGTTGTTACTTTTGTATATAGGAGTATTATTCCCAAGGTTGCCTATTCACTACAACTCTTCTGACAATTGAAAAATAATGAATGTGGTGTGATTAAAAACATCATCGAGGGCCGGGGATTTAGCTCAGTGGTGCCGCTGCCTGCTCAGCAAGAACAAGGTCCCGAGTTCGACCCGGTACAAAATAAAAAAACACCGTTGAATATTTATTTACATTTTAAAAAATTACATTAAGAGCCACGTTGTCATTAACCTCCCTCACAATACTCTCACTGGCCTCACACAGACGTATCGCATGGTTCTCACCCCTCGCTCTCTGAAGCGGCAGTGGACGTTTTCTCTCTTGTGTGTCCCGAATTTGATTCAAATACTTAACGGCATTTTCTCAAATAAAAACTGTATGGGGTTTTCTCATCCATTTTATTCACTAGGTCTGAGACTGTGTGAGCTCTCGCTCTTTCCCCAAAGTCAAAGTGATCAGGAAAGATAAACAGTTGAATCAGGTCAGCACATGGAGACAGCCCCAGCAATTCCGCTAAAGATCAGTCACAAAAGAGGAGCTCTAGAGCTGCTTCAGGAAGGGGCAAGAGCACCTTCGCATTTGCAAAAATTCGATTTCCCTGTTTCTTCGTCTACCTTTTATTTTGCTTTTGAATTTAATTTGGGTTCCTCATACCAGAAAAACCATGTGATATTGAAGCCTGTGCGTCTGATTTACTTCACTTAGTGGATAGTTGGGTGGGGGAAGAGGACGAAAAAAGAATCAAGATGTGGTATGTATGTGTACCGACTCCCCACAGTGAGTGCAGTCATTACGTATTGTAAACATTTATTAATAAAATCAAAAACACCATTAAAAAATAGTTGCAAAAATAATGGGATGTTTGTCCCAAGCCAGAGGTAATGTTATGAGAGGAAGCAATGTCAATGTGTTTTTTTTCTATAATAAATTTTAAAAATTAGATGCTCTGTAGTTTTCCATCACAATGGGTGTGTGTGTGTGTGTGTGTGTATTTATTTGTATCATTACACAGTGATTAATACTTTTCTGTTTTTATTCTACAAGCATTTTCCTACCTTCAAAATAAGACTTTTTAAAATTGTACTTATATAATAAAAATATAAAACAGATAAACCTCCAGATTGGTTTCAAAATTTTGAATAAAGTTAGATTTGATCATTAAGACACAATAAAAACCTTGTTGTTAGAGAAAGGCTTATCTATATTAATGTTTTAATAAAATAGGTTATATTTAAATTTTGATGCAAATAGATTCTCGACATTTTAAAGTAGTTGAACAATAGAACAAGGAATTAGAACTACAAACTGAAAGGGTTAATAGAGGAACAGGTATTCTAAGAAATTCCCAAGTGATATAAGGAAGTACAGGAAGTGATTCATTTTTTTCTTCATGAAACCTTACAAAATAGTATATGATGTTTTCATTAAACTATGTACACATGTACACGTGTGATTTCTCTTAGAACTATGGCCCTATTTATTCTGCCATAGTGGTTTGTACCATTTCCTCTTTTCCTTATAGGTAATTATGTGTATCAAGTTTCAAAAAACAGTGAAGATACCTTTTATTTCTTTTGTATCAGAAATTGAACTTGGGTCCTTCCTCTTGCAAGGCAGGCTGAGGAAACACTGAGCCAAATCTCCAGCCTGAAAATACCTTTTTAATAGGCAATATTTACAACACATTCTAAGTCCTCAGTGTCCATTTCAATGAAGCTAATGCATCTTGCAGTTAGGATGATCATCTAATCTGTGTATGAGAAAATGTCAGTTTGTATTTTCAGCACTTATCTCATATGTGTGCTAAAAATAAGAACAACTAATTAGCTACTAATTAATTTGATTGACCTCATTGCGAATTGATCTTGACAGATGTACACTCGGATTCTAATATCATATTTATGTTGTCACCTGAGAAGGGAAAAAGTAATTATACTAAATCTGGTTTTCTATTCTTATTCATATCCCTAATTGGCTATGGAATGGTGGATGGAAAGTACTTACCCAGTGATACTTTTTTGAAATGAAAAGTAGTCTATGTTTTTCGAAATAAAATACCGCTACCCACAAGAAATATACAGTCTCATTTTGTTTTGTCTTTGTTGATCCCAGTAACATAAGCCAAGTGGAACTGCTTTATGTATGTGAATTTTAATGCTTCAGTAATCCTATAACAATGACGATAAACATACAACTTGTGGTATGATTAAGAAAAAAAGTTTAAAGTACAGCTTTCCAAAATTAACTTCCAGATGTAATTGTGCAGGCAAGGGAAAGTCCCAACCATATAAAGATAAGAAAGTCAGTCACATGGGACTATTCCTGTGAATTGTACATTGGGCTCTTTTTTCCCATATGATTAAAATGCCCACTGGGTTTGTGGAAATTCAAGGATGTCTGCATATGTTCTCATTGACAGCCCAGCCGGAGGAGAGGCAGGGGTTAAATGCAGTTTGTGAGCGGAATGGCGCATACCTCCCCTCCAAGGAAGTGACTCACCACTCCCCGCTTCTCCAGGAGGGTGACTCATCAGCTCCACAAATTTTACACGCGGGGAGAGCACACCGAGTAAAGGAACAGAAGAAAAGAAAAACGGTTATAAGCAATCATCCCATGTCAGATTTTTACAGGATACTTATTTTACTCCTTTAGTGTAAAATCTGATGAAACAGAATATGGCGCTTATCACACATGCCACACCATAACGTGGTCAAGAATTTGTGTAAGACTTTAGCAGAACACCCAATTTCAGTGAAATATGCCTTTGTCCTCTAATTGTTAAGCTCTCTCTGAGGATTTTTGCCTTTTCGGAAGACAGGTATATCCAGAATCCTGAAGAGCAACGGCACACTGAAAATTCAAAATCTCTCCACAGTTTCCTTACACACTCACACCCACTACCGAGAGCCAGGGAGAATCCTGCTTTTCATTTCTAATGAGAACTGGTGTTATAAATGGCACACAGTCTTAGTTTGCAGGGTTATTATCGTTATTATTATTCTTGGTCATTATTGACATCGTATAAAGTACAGAAATAATTTTTTTTTTTGTCAAATTTCAACCTATCTCTGAAGCAGCTTACCACAGAGGTACAACTTTGCTGGATCTCAATTCAGAAAAACCGAAAAGACAAAATGAGATGTGTATGAATAATTCAGGAAAGAAATTCATTTTCTTAAATATATCTGATGTAGAGATAGAGATAAGTCATTTCTACGTATATCTGATGCAGATTGCCTATCTGATGATTGCTTTAAAATGCAACAGATTATCTCATCAGTTGTCTTTCCTTCCCTAACTGTGTTAGTAGTTGTGGTTTGCTGAAGTAGTTATACACTATAGTTTATTTTTGTTTTTTAACTTCATTTTCAATTAAGTTTATTGGTACTTTGGGTATACAGTACAGTTACATTCATCATTGGGATCTCGTACCTTTACATGACAGGTCTTGGTTCTCATTTTTTCCCCATTTCCCTGTCCTCCCTTCACCCCTCCTCCCTTTCCTATTTACAAAGACTTTGTTTCCATTTTTTTACTTTTCTCATATTTTTTCCTGTCCTTCCTTTCCCCTACCCTTCCCACTTTCCCTCCTCCGTTAGCCTTTTTCTTCCTATTTCACATTATCAGTTACACAATTTGAACCTTATTTACACTTTTAGTTTATCACACCAGAGAAACTATTTGGTATTTACACAAATTTATTTATTTCACTTCAGAATGTGGCCTCGATATGCATCTATTTAGCTCTGAGTGTCTCTAGTTTCTCATTCTTGATGATTGAGTAGTACTCCGTTTTACAGAAAAAACGTTCATATCTTCCTTATCCAGTCTCCAGTTGATGGGTAATTGGGCTGTTTCTAAGTTTTTGTTTGTTTGTTTTGTTTTGTACCGGGGATCAAACTTGAGCTTGTGAGGCAGGTGGCGGAACCACAGAGCTAAATCCCCAGCCCTATTTCCAAGTTGTAACTATTACAAACTGTGCTGCTATAAACACTATAGTCTTAATTTGCCTTTTCCCAGTGATCAATGAACCTCGCTACTTCTTGGTTATTGGATATGCTCTTTCTTGAACTGCCAGCTCAAGTGTTTAGCCCATTTTCTTATGGATTATCTATCTTATTAGTTTATTGGAGTCATTTATATGTACTACTTCCTTTGTACAAATTTAATGAACAGCCAAAACTTATTTATAGGTTTAAAGTTAAAAATTACTATTGTGGGCAGGAAGGAAATGTGGTGCTGGCAGTGTTCTGGCTTCTAACATAGGTGCTGTTTAAATGAGCATAATCATTTTGTGAAAATCTTCTGCCTGTAGAATTACGGTTTTTGCATTTTACTTTCTGTATTCCACCCTTCAACATTGTTGATATTAAAATAAAAGGGAAAAAGCAGACATACCTCAAAGTAGATATTATCTAAGAGAAATTTGATTCTCCTATATTTATTTTACACACACACATACCACACACCACAGGCATAACTGGGCGGATCTGAAGTTGCTTGCAATCATGAGCCCAGGGTAAGAACAAACACAGTAAGTACAGTGGATATGAATCTGATCTGCTCACGTTTTCCTGTCAGCATAGCACTGCAGAAGTTGACACCATTCCTAGGTTCCAGTTCTTAAAGCAGGTCCCATGACTGAGGTAATCAGCAATAGTTGAGATCACCCTACACCCAAAAACCAGATCTTTTTCTTTCCCATTTCATTGTATTTTCTGAAACATTGTATAGTTATGTTACTCAAAATGAGGGGAATAGCTGAATATTCATTTATATTAAACTTATTGCTCTTCTCAGTGTGAGTTTTTTAGGTGAATTTTAATTTGATGTATCACTTAAATAAATTTCTTTAAAAAAAAAAACTTACTGTCATTATTGAAGCCCCCAGATAGAAGCTAGGATTTTATCTGTTTGCCTCTGTACATTTTCTTTAGTGGGTGGGTAAAAATATCTTAGGGAAAATAAATCAAATTTGATGATAGCTTTTTATTTAAAACTGAGTGACTTAGAAAATATCAGTAAATGATTTGATAGCTTGATTATCGTGTATCTGTGGACAAAATCATACAAGGGTTCATAATGTTGTCTTTCTCATAAGACTTTTTTATATCTGATCTGATACCTCCATTCTTTCCTGTACTGTCACAAAGAAAGAAAATGAGAAATGTTACATTTGCTATTACAAATTTTATTCCAATAGATTTGCAGAACATTGTGGAGGAGGAAAATAAATGTGTGTTAAGGTCAAGAAGTCAGACAGTTGTTTATTTCAACTATAGCTGAGTTGCTTAAACCCACACTTGTGAAATTTTGAGTTTCTTAATGACAGTTTAAGTGCCACATATTTGGTACACAAATTCTTTTATAACCTTTAGTAATATCAGCTTTTGGAGTGAATTTATCCTTCCAGAACCTCAACCTAAAACCTTTGGATGATGAAAAAATAAAGAAATATTTAATTCATAGCAGAATTTTCGCATTATATTTATTTTATCAAATGATACCATCTATTAAGTTTTGCATGTTTATCAATAGGAAACTTGTTTACTATGAGTTGGAAAAGCTAAATTAAATAAAATATATTTGAAAGGCAATAGGAAATAAGAAACGAAAGATTAAAAAACAGGTATTATTTGTTCAAAAGCCCAGTAGTCATGCTTTACTAGGGCGAATGTAAAGGGACACAGACCTTTGGAAGATAATCTGGCAATTTTTACAAAGTTAAAAATAATCTTATCAGCAATTTGGGTTCTAGATTTTACCTAAATTAGTTGGAAAACTTATGTCCACACAAAAACACACGGGAATGTTTATAGCAATTTATACATAAGTACCAAAAATTACAAGCAACCATCATGTGTTTACAAGGTGAAAGAAGAAAAAATATATGATGCCATCAGAGAATGGAATTATTTAATCTTATTTTAAAATAAAAAGAAATACTATCAGACCAGGAAGAAGACAATTAGGTACACATTGCTAAGTGAGGAAAGTCAGTACAAAAATGCTTTATAGGTCTGGAATATATGACCCTAAACCGTGCCTCCTGAAAAAGGCAACTCTAAAATAAAATTTAAAAAAAAGATGCTTAGCAAAGGGCAGGAGTGGGGGACAGGAAAACAGGTGGAGCACAGGGAATGTTTAGGAATAGCATTTTTCCATTGGTGCTACGATGGTATATACATGCATTACACACGTGGCAAAACTCAAAGAACTTTACGACATGAAGAGTGAGCACCCATGTCATCTGGAATCATGGGTTAATAATAATTTACAAATATTGTTTCCCAAATATAATTAATGTACAACATCATTGCAGGATATTAAAGAGGAGAGGCAACAGAAACAAATGCAGTGTTTCAGCACTCTGAACTTTCTGCTCAATTTTTCTGTAATCCTAAAGTTTCTTTAAAAGCTAAAGTTATTAATAAAAAAAGTTCACTTAACTAAAATTCCTAAGAAATGTTAGAGCTATGCAGTTCCTGATATAATCATTCAAAATCACTATAGAATGCCAGGGATGGTGGCACATGCCTGTAATCCCAGCACTCAGGAGGCTGAGGCAGGAGGATCACTGTGAGTTCGAGACCAGCCTGGGCTATGTAGTGAGTTCCAGGTCAGTCTCAACTACATAGTGAGACCCCGTCTCAAAAAACAAAAACAAAACAAAAATCACTATAGGACCCAACCCCTCAAAACAGATCACATGTGTTATCCAGTGTAGCAAGTCTTAAAATAATTTTAGCTATAATAATTTTTAAAATACTGGGTTCCCATATTACACAATATGAATAATAAAGAGCTAAGTTTAAAAATACAGTGTGTGTGTGTGTGTGTGTGTGTGTGTGCTTATAAATAACATAATGTGTATATGTTATATATTTCATGGAAATATTTTATGGAAATAATGTAAAACCTCTGAGTTCAGAGACTATTATCTATTTCTGAGATCCTGATATTAAAAAAAACTGAGATATTAACATGGAATAATAAAAATTCTCATATAGAAAAATATAACTAAAATCAGAAGCTCTGTGGAACATCAACACTTCCTCTTGTGGATTAACAAAGGGTTATTAACAAAATATACTTGGAGCTCTTAGGAACTGTTGACAGAAAGAAAAGCAAATGGTTTAAGTAACAACGAACATAGTGAAAATATAAATATTCAGAGATGGAACCCAAATGATCAAACTGGAAAGCTATTCAAATTCGCCATCCGGAAGGAAACCCTGTTTGCAGGAACAGTGTTCTACTGATAAACACCCAGCACATTGCTGGTAACCAAAGCTTTCTACACCACCTTTCCAGGCAAAGCTAATAAGAGCGCTCTTAGGCTGGAGGAAGTGGCAGGTGAACAGTGGAGCGCTGGCCTAGGTTGCACAAGGTCCTAGGTTTGATCATCCACGTTCTCAGTGCTTCCTTATATGAAAATGACTACTAGCATAAAACACACACCAAAAAGGAGAGTTCTGAGGGGCAGGTAGGAAGCCAGGGGAAAGTAATTCCATACAAGCAAGCACAATAGAAAGTGTGAAGATTCTGAAAGGTTATTTGGAAAGAGGCTTTAGAATAGGCCTTGGATTAGGAAATTAAAACGAAAATGATGACCTTAATGTCAAAAGCATAGCTGAGAGAGATAGGTCTGAGAAAAGCACAGTATGTGGAATTAAGTACAGATCACTTTAGATACATTTAAGTTTTCATAAGCACCAAGTAAGCAAAGCAGAGCAGCAATTGGAAATAGGATTAGGAAATTGGGATTGCTTTGTGGTGCAGTTTAAGAGCTATTAAAGTGAGAAAAAACAACAGCATAATGAATGCAACAGGTTTCCAGAAGTTTTAGGAGCACAAAAAAACCAAACAGAGAGTTTCTTCCCTTTGCTCTCCAGAAAAGGGGGTATCTGTTCCACTGAGAATCCTCTCATACCCTCTTTCCCTGATGGAAGACGTGCTGAGAAGGAGAACAACACTTAATCCTCTAATCCGACACATGTAGCAGCACTAAAGGGATCAGGCTGAGATGTAGAGCTAACAAGAATTTCCAAACAAAATATGATGGGAAGAAACAGGAAGAAGACAACCATATACAAACCCAGAGGAGAGACCTGGAACAGATCCCTTCCTCACAGCCTCCCCTAGGAACCAGCCCATCTGACTCTTTAAAAGGAACTTCCACCCTCCGGAACTGTGAGACAGTGCATTTGTGTTGGTTAACCACCCAGTCTGCGCAGAATCAAGGCTAGATGCTCCTAGACCTAAGGGAGGAGATGAATATATCAGAATGTCTCCCCACGAAGCAGTTGTCTTTCTCAACCTGCAGAAGCACAGCCAAAGACACATCCCTAGGAGTGCATCCTCGGGTACATGCAGGTCGTGAACTGCTTGCACTTGAAAAAGAAAATTTTTCTCACTCATGGTGAGAAAGACACATTTTTTATATGGCTTTGGATAAAGAATAAGTGAACAGCAGAATAACCCTTTGGCTAATCTTTGTTTCTTGATGTCTTGAGAAATTGATTTTTATAGAGAGTTTTTCAGAGACTTTGCCCAGGGTATTCAGTTATCCTTGACTGTGACAAGCCCCTAAAGCAGCTGATTTCATTTTTTTGTTGCAAGACAGATAACAGAAATTTAAGGGAAAGCTGGGAGGCTTGAGTTTCACAATACATCACAGCTTTCTGAGCAAGTATAATGCAGGCAATAGACATAAGACCAGTGTTAACAGCCAAATAATTCAAAATGCCTTGTAAGATCATGAGAATCACACACATATTGGAAGCGCCTGCTGTGTAGTATATAAAATGCATTCTCTTAACTCTTTTTGGTATTTATTTTTTTATATATCCATATAAATATGGAGGATCACAAAACTGTCATAAAATGAGCATCAAAATATAACATAAGCTGGGGGCTGCACACTTTTATAACTATGATCAGCTTTAAGCTCAAAGCCAAACATGCAAATTCTAACATTTTCCCTAAATCTGATACATAACCAGAAGTCTTTTGGAGAGACTAAAAATAAGCAAAATACGAAAAAAAAAAAGAACTCTAAATTCCATGTATGATAGCCAGTTTCAGAAGAACCTTGAGAAATTCCTATTTAACTAATAGGTTTAAGTTAGGCAATCCAAGGAATTAAAGATCCCTAGGCTTCATCTGAAGCCCCTCTTCCCACTCAAAACAGTGTCCTGGTGCCTGGTTAAGGTTTTGCATTTTTAAAAGGCTATAGCAGGTGCTTGCAATATGCACACTGACGTTTAATTTCCATCTGGATGAACAAGAAGTCAGCTGCCTAGAGCTGAGGGCTATTTGCTGTAGAAAAGGTAAATTTGCTCAAAATACTCTAAGAGTAAAGAGAATAAAGGCTTACTTGAGTAAAGAGGGAACACAAAATAAAAACTCACTTGGATTAGAAATGATGGGTTAGGCAAATATTTTTATGGCATTTGATATTTGCAATATGGAAATGAATGCAGATCAGAGGAAGTGTTCATGCACTCCTTAAATCGCAGTGTCTCCTAAACTTCCTTTAAACTGAAACATCTAAGTTACATTTCTCTGTAGTTTACGTGCACTAAGTTCAATATAACTATGAGATACTGTTAAAATTCTATACATGGGGTTTTCTTGAAAACCAATACTTCTTTTAAGAGAATTATTAAATAGTAAATGTCACTTCCGTTAAAAAAACTTTTTGAAAAAAGTATTAATGTTGAAATTGTTTTGTGAACAAACTTGCTTTGCACAAGTAGTTACCAAACTTCTGAATGTCTAACTGTGGTTTCAGGACTTCAAAATTGCCCTGAGGCAGGGGAGTTGGGAAGGCAGATTTGGGAGGCGCTGTAGAGTTCCATCAGATCCTAAGGGGAAAATAGTACCATTCCTTCTCCAGAAATACACACACATTTACTTAATAGGCAGTTATGGTTATAGCATGACAGATTCTTAAAACTGAAATATGAAATCTTGGGGGAAAAACTATTTTAACTACGTTAACTATTTTTTTCCAAATTACTCATTCCACTGTAAGGAGAAGTAGTGGAAAAGTCACATTTTCCCCTAAAAGAGGCCAAGAGCAGAATTCCTTAAACTACTTGTGTCTCGAAGAAGCTGTAGTGTTTAATAATTACAGTAAAGTTATTTCACCTATTGAGACATGGTATTCTTTATTTGTGCAAGTCTTAAAGAGGCTTAGAAAAGACTTTAAACCTGACTTCTAGGTGAGGACCTTCTCTGAGTTGGAGATGTGTTTGTTGAAATCTTTACAAATTTTAAGACCCAGCTCAAAATCCAGTTTTGTGTACTATAATTTCAGATAATTTTAGAGAAAAGTGCCACTTCTCTAAAAAGAAAACGGGACATTAGTTGGCTCTTGAATATACAATAATTTCACTGGAATTTGTAGTTTCTCTGTTTTATCTTATCTCTCTTCCTTATTAGACTAAGTTGCTTTACGATTCGTTCTTGTTTGTGCCCAAACTATTCATAAGGCTTTGTGAATTGTAGATGCACACACAAAAGAAGCGACATTATTCACTGATTTACCAAAGTGATTCAACTATACTTCATAACTTTATTTTGAATCTCCAGAAATTATTAGCTATCACATACACTGTGTGCAATTCCAGGCATTAAGGACTCTATGATAAACAAAACAAAAATATCTATTGTTTCTCAACAACTTACATTTTAATGACATGAGATATCGCAGTATGTCAGAAAAATAAATTTAATCTCTTTTTCTTCCTATGGGATTTCCATAGTCTGCTGATTGACAGTGTATACTTTGAAATTGTGCTTTTGCTTTGGCACGTGTTTGATTGCAACCAACGAATCATAAATGGAAGATTGTCTCATGGCTTAGTTCATCTACTTATCAATGATGCATGATCCATATTTTCAATTTTAGAAAAAAACAAACCACCATAGGTGGACAACAAAAAGGCAATAATAATCAGAACTTGGAAGGCATTCAGATTTAGTTATCTGCCTCTTACGCTCATGCTGCGGAGATACCACATCCATCCATCCATCCATCATGTGGGCCAGAAAAGAGCTGTAAAAGGGGAGATCTGAAAAAAGCAGTGTCAGTTTTGCATCTAGGAGTGAAGGTCGAATGGAGAAGAAAAGGCATATTCATTCTGTGGGGAAGACAGACGCAGGGGCATGGACGGGACACATACGAAGTCAGTGTAACAGGAATAGCTGTTAACAGAGTAAGGCTGCAGCCCTGGCTCTTCACATTCTACATGAAGACCTAAGATGAGATGAGCGGCAATAAGCAACCATCACTATTTACTGAGTTATCACAAGAGGCTGGGCAGTGGCAGGTGGGTTTGATTATGGAGAAAGGTAGGAGTGATAGAGTCCAGAGGGAGGTGGATGATCTTACTAGTTAGAAAACATGGCGTCTTCACGGAAGGCAACGAGATGTATTTAGCAAAGGCAAATTTAAAACTAGCTTGTCAGAATTGTAATCCAGTGTTCACTTCCCTGTGCGATACAGAGTGTCTGATTTCTATTTTTAAATGTAAGACTCCTTTGGGTAGTCAGGATTGCTAGTACAGAATCTGTATTACAAAAGCTTAGGGGAAATGTTTTAGAAAGTTACTGAGGTATGTTTTATAACTCAAGATACGAACCTGGCCCTCAGGCTGTTTTGGAACCAGACATTTAAATGCTATTTCTGTTACTTATCTTTACATCTACCAAACTAGGTTTGGGGCTCATAGTCATGATCCCGGCAGGCAACATTTTTACTTTTGAATCTCACAGCTCCACTAACAGAGAAGAATTTTTGTCTTCTTCAGTCTGAAAAGATAAAAGTAAAAATCCTGTTGTAGTGTTTTGATTGGCTTCGCTTTGGTCAGTGGCTTATATTATATCTAAAACAATCCATTTTGGACAGAGTTCAACTATGATGATTAGAAGACCTCTCACTAGAGTCATTTGGTTGGTTTTTTACTCAAAAGAAAAGAGTGTTATTCACAATATCAGGCAAGAATTCTGCCTGAAAAGAATTCTTGTATAATTTTTGCAGTAATTTATGCTTACTATAGAATGTTAATTAGGTATAAATGTAGTATGCTACACTCATAAATAAGAGCAGAAAAAATAAATTCTTCCACAGGTTCTAAGTTAATCAGAGTAAATATCATCTCATAATTATTTTAGTATTAAAGTCAATTGGTTTAGTATATTATGTATTTGACATTTTTGCAAAACTAACAAATATGTGACCATTTGTGATGAACAGATATATGACATTTAAATATTATGTGAGTAAAGCCTACCTTATTTTGTTTTAAAAATTATCAGAGGTCTTCCTTTTGTTTCATTTATTCTTTGTCTTGGTGAAATATCTCAAGGATGGGGAAACAGTGTACCCCGTACTAATGTGTCATCATCTCTGTGAACTTTCTATGATTCCTTCATTTGTTCAAATCTGATCAGAATCCTTTCCACTTGTAGATATCATGCTTTGTGTTTTCTCTGCTGAATTCAGTAACAGCACTTTGGCCTAGATTGGTTGATTTGGTAGAAGGTGTGATTAGTTATGGAAGAATCAGTTATAGAAAGGAGAAGTTATAGGAATTAGTTATAGAAAAAATCAGAGGTGAAGATCACAAACTTCTACGATCTTCCACATCATGGACATTCAAATGGATAGTGCCTGAAAGGAACTGAATTGATATTATAAGAATTATTAAGGGGCCAGAGATTTAGCTCAGTGGTTCTGCCGCCTGCCTTGCAAGGACAAGGACCAGAGTTCAATCCCCAGTACCATAAAAAAAAAAAAAAGAATTATTAAAGCATCATTTTTTTCTGAATTTCATGGCTAGTTTAAGGAGTTTCCTTATTGCTTAAAAATCGGTTTATATTCAGAAGAACAAGAAGTTATAGTTAAAGTTTATAATCTTTGATCCTTAGCACTAAAAAAACATTGATCATCTACCCAAATTTCTAGAAGGCTCATGCGAATGATAAAGACCTCAAGTAGTGAGGATTTTCCATCATCTTACACTATGGAAAAGAATCACTTCACATTGGAATCTGAGAATACGTTTACTTGAATTCTTTGTATCAACACTTAAATCAATGACATATTCACTAAATCATTTGTGGTTATAACTTTAAAGAAATATGTATTATTAATGACTCCAAAAGAAAGCTTGAACCAGGTCCTAGAGAATAGAAAGTGACTGCCCAAAGCCGTGGAAGATTTATATACCTATTGCATTTAGATATCCTTTTAAAGGAAAGTAAAATATAAACCAAGTACATGTACTTGGTTTTAAGAAATAAAGAAAACATCATTCTATTAAAAACAATGTATTCTTTTTATGAAGTATCCTACCTTGTTTTTTATGTTCATATTTCAGTTCTCTTTTTTTCCTTTGGCAACAATACTCAGGTGGGTCTTCCACGCCCAGACCAGGCTGATTGAGTTCGGCTGGGCAGGCCAAGCTGACCATAAGTTAGGTCATCACAACTGTTTTTCCCTTTTCCTCTCTCAGTCTGAAGTTAAGACCTACTGACATGGCTTCCTCTCCTCCCACTGCGTGCCCTGACCTCTACATGCATTGTTAGTCTAGTGAGATCCAGTTCTCTACAATTTCCCAAATACTTCAGATTCCAACTTATACAGTTTGTTCATCTGATTCCCAGCAAAAACAGTCCCTGGTTTCTTTTCTTTCCAGTAGTCTTTGCTTTTTTGAAATCCCAACAGTAACCCACACTATGTGCTCCCCAATATTCTGATTCTGTCCTTAAGTGATCGCTTTCGGGGGGGATTTATGTTTATGCTTTCGTGGCCTTACGAGTTCCTTCAGAACATCCACTGTTTCTGATTCCTTTTTCGTTTAAACCTCAGAACTTTCATTATCAAAGGTGCCATTTTTGTTTCTCTGATGAAAAGACTGAGATGAAATTCACAGAATGTCAGGCTCGTTTTCCCTAAAGGAAAAGTGAATCAAGTGACAATATTTGAATGCAGGCCAGCTCATTGGCGAATGATTTCAATGTATAATAGTTATTTGAAGTTATGGTTACTTATGCATTCCAAGCCAGAATTAGAAAACTAAAATTTAAACACATAATTACAATTTAGGAGGAAGACTATGCTGAAGTTCTATGTAGTGACTTTGGTATGAATATATAGTTACTTGTGTGCTTAGCTCTATGTGTGTTTGATATTATCTTTTCCAACATAATGTATATTGCTTCAGTCATAGTTTGTTAATTCCATGTCTAATGCAGTGCCTGGCATATAGTAGGCACTTCATAAATATTTTCCAGTAAATAATGAATTATGATGTATCCCATAGTAGAGTGAGCTCATTTGTACAAGGAATATTTTGAGTCTAAGTTATCAGACAGGACACTCTGGTATACCCTAATAATTAGGAAGCTGATTATATTTCCTGGAAGGTATTCTAGGACTGCTTGTACAAGTAATTCAACACAAGTCTCATGATTGGGCAACAGAGGTAGAAAATTTATATCTGGGAAATCAATTCTAGTTTCAGTTTCTGCATTCTGATATTCCTCTTCCCCACTTTCTTCAACTGAAAACAAGACTCTTCACTGATAATGATACGATGACAATAACTATGAATGGATTTCTTGTTTAATAAGCTGTTATATGCATGCTATTGAACATTTGGAGTGGAACAGAATGGACTTGGCATTGATCTCATTGTGAGGAAAAATAAGTATTATGTGAGTATAATTTAAAAACCTAACTAGAAGGTGGTGGTTTGCAGTAAGGAGCATATTCAACATGAAGCCAAGTTAGGACATCAAAAATAAAAGATGCCCTGCTAAACCAAGCATGGTGGCACATGCCTGTAATCCCAGCACTCAGAAGGCTGAGGCAGGAGGAGCTCCACGAGTTCAAGGACACCCTGGAAGACCCTGTCTCAAAATAAATGAAAGAAGCCCCGGTGTGGACATGTTACAAAGTAACTTATATGTGGACTTTCTGGAGTTATTTGAAATCAGATTAGTGAGGAGGGAATTTTGTCTTCCTGGTAAACCTGAATTAACTGTCTTTGTTTCTCTAATTCTTTGGCTACTGCCAATATAAAAATACATCCCCAGTCAATCAGCAACCTTTCTGAACCCATGACACTGAAACTCTGAAACATAAAACTGCAGGGCATTGTATCCAGGTAGGTGAGTAGTGCAGGGGTGATGTAATGCTGCTTATGTATGGGTGACTAGTTACTCTCTGTGGCTTAAGACTGAAACCCAACAGACCCCACCCTCCAGTATATACGCACACACATTCTGAAACCCCAGACAGGCTTGGACTTCTCTGAAAGGGGCAAATAGAAACATCCAGGTAGACAGATGCTTGGCAGCCTCAAGACCATTCCTGGGAACTTTCAGGGTGCAAGCAGGTTTCACTCTGTGAGGTTCTTACCCAAGTGATCCTCTCTGCTAGAGAAGACATGTTGCCCTTTCTAGGACAGGTCTGATCGTGCACGTTATACAACTGAACTTGTTCTGTCATAGAACAGATACATGCATGTGTGTGTGCCTCTGTGACATCATCCACTCAATATGGAGGTCCCTAGATAGCCATACCTTAAATCTCTCAGTATTTTGACTCTGTAATAATTGGTAGCATTTAATTATAAAATGTTTAAAGGCAGCGAAGCAGTTGCCTCTGTCATCAGGTTGGGATTAAAGGCAGCACAATTATGGCATTGTGTTCCTGCTACTTAGGGTTCTTGACCTGAAGCTTCCTTGGTACTTCGCTGAGCAACGTTACAGAGACACTTCCAGGAAAATAAAGCCAGTATAAACCGAGGCAAGTTCTTCTACGCATGGCCTCTGTCCAACAGAAAGCCACATAATTTGGAAAATACAATATTAAAACTACATTTAATAGAACAATTGGTATTAACATGTTATAGTTATAACATCTCAAAAAGTGCTTGCAGATACTTTTCCTATTAATGAATTTTGTGTATTTATAAATGTGTGCTTATTTTTTAGCTTAGAAAAGCTTCCTTGGCACTACTGTGCCAATAAAGTCTATCATTAATCACCTGGAACTTGTTCTTCTGATTACCTCACTCATGAATTGCCACATAATCATACTGAGAATAGAAAGACTAAGCGGTTGCTTTCTTCTCAAACACGTAACTACAAAGGCTTTTTGCTTTTCTCAGGGTTTGGTATCAAACTCAGGGGTAAACTGCCACTGCTATACATCCCCAGCCCTTTTTATTTTTTTATTTTAAAACAGTGCTTCAGTACATGGCCCAGGCTGGCCTTGAACTTGTGATCCTGTTGCCTCAGACTCACAAATAGCTGTTACTCTGGGCATGTGCCACAGCCTTTGGCAACTTCAGAGCCTTTGAAATCAAAGGTAAAGCAGTGAGATTCTATCTTCTACATCAGTCAAAGGTGAAACTTTCAGTTGGTTTCATATGCTGTTAGTTAAAAAAAAAAAAATGTACTGTAATTCCAACTACTCAGAAGGTTAGGCAGAACCTAACTCAGAAGCCGGAATGTAATGGTACAGCACTTGTTAAATACATATGAGACCCTGGGTTCCAAGTGCAGTATTGTGAGATGGTGAGAAGGAAAAAAAAACTCTGCTTCACAAATATTTATTCCATCCTCACCACCTCACAACTGGGAAAGCTGATACAATCATTACACATGTTTCAAAACTGAAGTCCAGTGAGTTGAAATTAGCTAAAATTAAGAATTAGTACTTATGGGAGTTGAGACTTGAATACAGTTTTTTCCTTTGACTGCGGAGCTCTCTACGTTATTAGTTCACAGTGACAATTTGTTTAGTTATTTGAAGTTATCTAAAGTTTTACCTAGAAAATAAATTTATAAGCTGACAATAAAACCAAATAGTGAAGCTTTTGTGACAAAGAGCCTATATATAGCTACTTTTTAATTCAGTATAGTAGCCTGGTGAACTCCTACACCTACAGTTCCATTGCCATGGGAGATAAAACCACAGATATCCACTTTGACCTCCTCTCTAGGTGGGTGTGAGAACTTCAGAAATATACTTTTCCTTCTTACTTTATCATTACTCAATGTCCTGTATATTTCCTGATAAACCAGCTATTCTGGAATTAACACTCATCCTCCGTTCATGCTTTTGAAAAGTTTCTTTCGTTCTGAAATCTTTTGTTCCTGGTAGTTTTTCATACCTGGCAGTTGAAACAAAGCTAGCTGATGAAATAATGAGACAGTTTGATTTATTCACTGGCCTTAAAAAGAAAAGGAATGAAAAAAACAAAAGCATCAACTTGCCTGGTTTTTGACCACTTCTCTCATCTTTCCGCTGGTTAATTGTTCTTGAACTTTGCTAACACTTTGTGGCTTTCTTTGGTTTCATCTCTGAAATTCATTCATTGAATTAGCTTTTGCCCATTAGTTCTCATGTCAAAAAAATCTGTTGTGACTTCGATTATATTCACTGAAATCATTAACTATAAATAAATGATTTGATTTCAGTTTTTTCCATAAGAAAAAGAAATAAGCTGACTCTCCAGATGAATTTCTTTGTATTTTTTGTTTCAAGTAACTTATAAGTCCTTTAAAACGTGTAAGTCCTTTAAATTTTTAGATCTAAATTATATTGATTATAGCAAGTACAAAATATCATTATTCCATCTTTGAAAGAAACTAATAAAAAAAGCATGAATTTGTCAGCTACATAATAATAAACATGTTTTTTATTAACTCACATATTTTAGAGAGTAATCAAATTCACCAAGCTTCTAAGTGCTTTGCCACTTTGTATCTAAAATGTATTTAAATAATTGATGACTTTATTGTTTGGAGTGAATACATGCTTTATCTTTTGAGAATTTAAAAAGTTTGTGATGTAATATTCTACTTACATCAATTAGGAGAAAGATAATAATTTTGAAAAAAATATTAATAATTTCATCTTAAAAACTATTGAAGAGCAAAAAATAAATCCTCCTCTTTCTCAAGCTAATTATGATGTTTACCTTAGATGTTTATAAAAACTCATAAAGATGATTTCTCTGTAAGAAAAAAACCTTTACAATTTTTATAGGTTCTGGCTAAAAATTCTCATAATTGTTTTAAAAAGAAAGAAATGGGCAAAAATCTAATAATCACTGTATTTCTTTTAAAGGTAATAAATTTGAGAAAGAATACAACAACAACAACAACAACAAAATCTCCCAAGAGTTCCATGTTTCCAGGTGAGGTGAGATTAGAAAATTTTTGAGGAACCATTAAAAGATCTTTTGTCTCTTCCTTGAGAGGGATTACTGGTTCCTGTTTCAGCACAGTTTCAAAAAGAGGAGAAGTGTAGTTACATGTTTTTGGAAATATCCTGTGCCGTTTGACAGAACCGTGGTTCCTGTCAGGATGACAAGACTCCTTCCTGAGTGTGTAGCAAAACTGGTGTGGAAACACAGTGAGTGTCAGCCTGAAGGTGCTTTCCGGTCGTAGCTGGATTGTGGACAGTTACCTCAGCTGTCATGAACTCTGCAGGTGAAACATATTCTAGGCACAGACGCTGGGACTTGTTACAACTGGCTCATCAGGGTGAGGACATATAATAGTCAATCGAAGGAAAACTACAGCACACACAAAATGCAAACATCAAGTCATCTGTTGGCCAGCATCTTGGATATTTTATTAAGGAAAGAATATCTTGGCTCTCTGTGGTATTTAGTGTGAATAAAAAATGCTCATGAGTAGCTCATTTTTATCAATAACGTGTCAGTTTTATACATTGTCTACAAAGTTTTAAATATAAAGATTTGTCCACTCCTTCATTATTTTGTTTATGGAAAGATACAGAAGAACTTATTCATCCAGAAAATAATTTTACCTGAACTTCAGTGTAAAGAAACTTTGAACTGTGACTATTTTTAATTAGGTCATTACTTAAACATCAGATAAAAGTTAGGAGTGGCAAGTTATTTAACCAAATTAATATTATAACCTAATTTTGCAGAACCAGTCATTATAAAATAAATCTACAATTTACAAAATAAACCAATGACATTGGATGAAGATTTAAAGCTAGAATTAAGTTGCTACCAATCAATCTGTATATTTCTCTCCCTATTTGTTGCATGTCTTATGGGTAACACCTGAACATTTTCCACAAAGAAATCCTTTGTCTAAAATCAGCTTTGATAGTGTTTCTGGTTTTTCTTTATTCCTTCTTAAGTAATAAAGGTAAAAGACAACCTTTATAGATCAAACATTGTAGGACATTAGGGAAAGGTTCGTCACATGCATTTCCAAAGATAATTCTTGTAACAGCTTTGTAAACGCATCACCCCTATTATCCTACTTTACACTGGGCTCGTGTGGGTTATGTAATTTTGAACACTTCATGTTGCTGAGTGAGGGAGCAAAGGCTTAAATTCAGAGAAATTATTCTCCATAGACTAGACTTGAAAAAATACGTCTTATGTAATCTCAGTATAGGCTTTCTTACAAAACTTTATTTCAAATTACATATCTATTTCACTTTTTTTCAGTTTATTATTAGGCAGGCTTCAAATTTTACTACTTTGACAAAATAAAAAAAAACATAGAAATAAAACTATTCACTAAACACACATATTCAGCCATACATGGTTTGTTGGTTGGTGATTTTTAAAAACATAATTTATTGCAGAAATCCTTCAGCAAGTGGCTTGATGTTTGATTCCTCATCAATCATTGAGATAGTGTCACTTAAATTTCTTAAACCTATGGAAAGACATGAAAAATTATGGTATATATATTTTTAATTGAGTTTATTGGTACATTTTAGGTATACAGTACAGTTACATTCACTACTGGGATCTTGCACCTTTACATGACAGGTCTTGGTTCTCATATTTCCCCTTGTCCCTGCCCTCCCTTCACCCCCTCCTCCCCACCCCGTTTACAAACACTTTATTTCCATTTTTTCATTTTCTCATATTTTTTTCTTTTCCCTTATTCCCTTTCCCCTACCCTTCCCACTTTCCCTACACCTTTAGCCCTTTTCTTCCTATTTCACATTGTCAATTATCTCATTAGGATCTTATGTACTATTATAGTTTTTCACACCAGAGAAACTATTCAGTATTTGCAGATTTGTGACTTATTTATTTCACTTAGGAGTATATCCTCAATAGGTATCCATTTTTCTATGAAAGAATAATTTCAGTGATATATGTGCACCTATGTTTATAGAGGCACAGTTGGTAATAGCTAAAACTTGGAAACAGCCCATTTGCCCATCAGTTGGAAACTGGATAAAGAAGATGTGATTTTTCTATAAAATGGAATATTACTCAGCCATAAAGAATGAGAAATTAGATTCATTCATTGGTATATATATTTTAAGGATAATAAAAGGATATAAAATAATATATAAACTAATAGCAGAATTTCTACAATTAAGTACTAAAGATCTTAGCAGTTTCTCTGTGCCTGAATTTCCTGTGTGAAAAATATGCAAAACAAAAGTCTGTGTACAAATTTAGCATGATACATGGTATATATATTTTTCTCAGTAAAGATTTGGGCATTTTGTTTCTGTTTTTATGGATTTATTTGGTCACAACAGATGTAGACTGTACTCTAAAACAAGAAAGAAACCAGTTTCTAATTTAAATGTCACTAATCAGACCATAGCAAAGAAAATATTTCTCAAAGATAATGGTGAATTTTAAAAGTAGATATCTGGTTATTCTTTTTTAAAAGATTACTTGGCAATTTTGCATTTTTCATAATGAAACAGGACTTACATTGGGGAAGAGGTTCTTTCTTCACTTCACTGATGTTCTCTGCAATTGTTGCTGTTTTTAAAGATGCATAATTCAATATCCCTACTAAGAGTTGGCCCTTAAGGAAAATAGACTAGAAGACACTTTAAAAAGGTGAAAAGAAACAAATGAGTTATTTATTGTTCCATTTTTTATTGTGTTTACAAGTAACCTTTCAGGAAAAGCAAGATGTTTATCATTTTATCATCAGAATGCTACAGTTATTCCTTATTTTGGTTTCTACGAGGGACAGATTCCAGAACATTTCAGAGGTACCCCAATCTGCAGAAGCTGTACCCCCTTGTATAAATTGGTGCAATATTGACATAGAACCCACCCTCATTCTCTCAGACACTTTAAATCATCTCTAGAATACTTATACTATTGAATAAAATATAAGTGGTAGGTAAATCATTGTTATATGCTCATTGTCTACAGAAAAAAATCACTTGCATGTCCAGGACAGACACATTTTTTTCAAATATCTAGGATCCACAGTTCTTTGGATCCCTGGATATGGAGACTGTAGATTCAGAAGGCCAGTTGTATATATTATAAAAACGGACTGACAGAACAGTTACAAAACAATATTGGACAGTAAACGGAAAGCAGCCTGTAAAAACAAAATCACCGAATTTGATGCAAGATGCAAAATAGTATTAATGCTAGAAAGCAAGGAGGCTGGACAGGCAATAGCATGCATGGACTTCCATGGCTGTACCGTGTGACACTGGGGCTGAGGGACTAAGAAGCCTTGTGGCTCAGCTTTGAGCCGGGAGAGTGTGTAGGTGCTAGAGAAATCATTATACTACACAACTCTGAAAATCAGAAACAGATGCACGCTAAAGCAGAAAGGCTGTTACCTTTGTGTGCTTGCTCTAATAGTCTTAGAATTTTTTGTTTTAAAAAAGGTGATAAAATTTAAAACAAAAAGCATCATTGTTTGAGTAGGAAACTTAGTAGTAAGGATTTTATAATTGAATGGAAAATTACGTTTTGGTACAGTAAAAGAGTTGAATGAGTGTTCTTTATTGTAGGCCTCAAAGTAATCAGCTTAAGTTTCAAAAACTAAAACACAGGAAATAATGCCCCTGTCAAGGGGAAGAGTGACCAATTTTAATAAAAAAACCTGAAGATAAGTATATCTTTGAAGGGGTGATGACACTGTATAAATGTTTTGAGTATTCCCTGGGGATCACCAACATGAAAACACGAACACCATCTTCACTTTGATTTCTTTTTTCTTTTTTGTGATTTATATGTATGTTTATTAACATGGTAGTAGATATACATAAACATATTTCTATTCTCTTTATTTTATTCCATCCATCTTTTCTCTCTCTGCTTATCAATAATTTGGCAAGTGACATTTTCATTTCTAAACTGTGATGATAAATTTGTTATCTGGTAGGGAAATCTCAATAGCCTTTTCTTCAAGTCTGTCTGGGTCATGACGGTCTCACAAATTTTGTACAAAGCAGCCAGTCACATTCCTTATTTTGGCATGATGATCTACAGAAAAGTCCTGTGATAACAGCTGTGGCTTTTTAGTCTTTCCAAAACAATATATAACAATGAAAGGGCCTAAATTGCAAAACAGCCCCATAATAGATATTGATTTTCCTTTCACTTATTTAATATTAAAGAATTATGATTCCAGTATTTTTAAAAATTGACTTTTATATATTTATGCATTTTGATAACCAGTAACAAGCAGGTGTGTTCCAAGTTCAATAAAAGGCAGGAATGAAAAGTGCTAAAGGGGAAAATCTAATTAATAATTTGGTAATCATAAAACATTATTCTACATTCTAAGGTATAAAACATCAATAAATGTGACATAGCAATGTTTTTAAAATTAGAAATAGGTTGTGTAAATATACACAAATCTCATGTGATAGTATTTTGTCAGACATGATAATGAATATGAAATTATTTAGTACTATTGTCAGCAACAGAAGTTGAAATTTTTCCATGAGACTGTAAATGGTATTTTAAAAATAATGTAAAAATGGTTGTGGGTTACTTGCAGGGAAGAATAATTTGAAAGCAGTATTTATATCCATAGGATGCAAAATGCTCCAAATACAAATGAAAAGCTTATTCTTGTTCAGAGCTCTAATAAATACCTAAGTATTTCCTGGAAAACTATACTCTATTTGGAAAATTACTTTGATGTTATCTTCACAAATGTTCTAGTGTTACAACATTATAGCCTGTATATTAATTGGGCACTCTTCCCCTTGACAGGGGCATTATTTCCTGTGTTTTAGTTTTTAAAACTTAAGCTGATTACTTTGAGGCCTACGATAAAGAATATTCATTCAACTCTTTTACTGTACCAAAACGTAATTTTCCGTTCAATCATAAAATCCTTACTACTAAGTTTCCTACTCAAACAATGATGCTTTTTGTTTTAAATTTTATCACCTTTTTTAAAACAAAAAATTCTAAGACTATTAGAGCAAGCACACAAAGGTAACAGCCTTTCTGCTTTAGCGTGCATCTGCTTCTGATTTTCAGAGTTGTGTAGTATAATGATTTCTCTAGCACCTACACACTCTCCCGGCTCAAAGCTGAGCCACAAGGCTTCTTAGTCCCTCAGCCCCAGTGTCACACGGTACAGCCATGGAAGTCCATGCATGCTATTGCCTGTCCAGCCTCCTTGCTTTCTAGCATTAATACTATTTTGCATCTTGCATCAAATTCGGTGATTTTGTTTTTACAGGCTGCTTTCCGTTTACTGTCCAATATTGTTTTGTAACTGTTCTGTCAGTCCGTTTTTATAATATATACAACTGGCCTTCTGAATCTACAGTCTCCATATCCAGGGATCCAAAGAACTGTGGATCCTAGATATTTGAAAAAAATGTGTCTGTCCTGGACATGCACGCGATTTTTTTCTGTAGACAATAAGCATATAACAATGATTTACATACCACTTATATTTTATTCAATAGTATAAGTATTCTAGAGATGATTTAAAGTGTCTGAGAGAATGAGGGTGGGTTCTATGTCAATATTGCACCAATTTATATAAGGGGGTACAGCTTCTGCAGATTGGGGTACCTCTGAAATGTCCTGGAATCTGTCCCCCGTAGAAACCAAAATAAGAAATAACTGTAGCATTCTGATGATAAAATGATAAACATCTTGCTTTTCCTGAAAGGTTACTTGTAAACAAAAAAATGGAACATAATCTGAAACCATTTACAGGCGAGAAATTAGTACCTCTGGTAGTAGTAGCTCATTACATGCTGGTGTTAAAGGAAGAAGTTTCTGGACTCCAAACAGTACAAGGCTTTCTTCCTTACATTACTTTATAAGTAGTTAGTGACATTAAAATGAGATGATCCACTCAGGTATGTTAGTAGTACAATCTTGCAATCCCAGCACTCGGAAGGCTTGGAAGGCTGAGGCAGGAGGACCATGATAAGTTTGAGACCAACGTCACCTAAGTAGTGAATTCAAGATCATAGAACTTGCATAGATCATGAACTGCATAGAGAGACCCTGTCTCAAAAAACCAAAATAATATTAATAATAAAAAATAAAAGAAAGAAAAATCATCCATTAGCCATGCAGAACTCTTTGCAGTGTGTACACACAGCAAATGCTCAGTAAATGTTAATTACCATGATTATCTAATGCTTTTTTCCATTCTCCCTGCTTACCACAGTCTAGAATCATATTTCTTTTGTTTTACTCTATTTGAGCCAGACATCAATAGGCTTTCCCCTCCTTAACATAGCCTTTGCCCCTTTCCCATATGCCCTTATGTATTATGTGTTGCCACCTATTAACTGTCCTGATGAATGACTCTAGATTATGTGGGGTTTTGATCAAATACCTTTAATAAGGTTACACCTTAATTATCCAAGTTCAAACACCACCCCTCTTTAATATTAGTTCTTACTGTTATCCTTCATGATAAACCATATATTCTGGTTACTATGGCTTACCCTTGGTTCTTTTAAGTATCTCAACTTGCCTTTCCACCTGACGGGCCTCACACACTACCTCATCCCTAATGGAGACACAGCCACACTCCCATCCCCAGAGGGCTCTGTCTCATACTCCTCCAGATGAGAAGAAATGTCCTCCCTTCTCTTTTCTTTGAGTCCTTTTTTTGTATAGTCCTCATCTTCTTCCCTCTTCCAGCTTCTACCATTATTATGTGTGTACCTGCTTTGTCTCATATTAGTAGAGCTTCTGTTCTCCAGGGAGGAATCCATATCTGGCTCATATTTTATTCTACAGAACCTACACTGATTGAATATTTAATGACTAAATCGATGAATTAACTTTTCTAATCTTGTAGAGCAGAAAAGTGAGATGATTAAGCATCAAATATAAATAATATTTTATGAAGAGACTTTCTGACTTTATTTATGATATAATTTCTAGGGAATAGAGGAGATTAAGTCTGTTCAAATATCCCCTAATCGTCAATATTCTACCAATAGAAAGTGTTAGAAATCAATACCCCCAGTCTTCCTGATGATGACTTTGTCATGTTACTTTCAAGAGATATGCATTTACTAGAACTTTTGCTACATTAAAAAACATGGAAGAAACAAGAAATGGTAAAATGACACTGGAGACGGATGCAGGGTTATGTAGAAGACATAGTTTGTCTGTATTGCACTTCTGAAATAGTGGTTCATATTTGGCAACAGTTAATTTTTCAATGAAATGTGTGTCATCATTTATCTAACAATGAGTGACTACAGGTGAGTTCCAAGAACCTGGCATGGAGCAAAGTCAGAGGGTGTAGCACAGCCTGAGGATAATTTCTCGGGCATGAAAGAAGGTATGAGTGTATTTCGAGTCGGGAAGGAAGGCCAATCCAGGAAACAGAAGATGTAGCTCAGGCTACTCAGATGACTTCACCTGTGCAGATTCGGAAGTGACTGCTGAGTCACACCAGGCTTGGATTCAGGGAAAATCCAGAGAAGCTGAAGAGACGGTTACGCTCAATCCAGAGTCACTGAACCAGGATCACAAAAGGAAGCATCCAAGTCATGAGAAATATTAGTAATTGCAAAGTGGTAAAGGAAGTGAACGAGTGGGAAACATGGACCTGTGTTAGGCACGGCATCACCCCAACCTACCAGTTTTCCTTTTTATCCCACACATTAGGCCATCAGCATGTCATCAATTCATATATTTATGATTTATCATTTGTGTTTCCGAGATAACTCATACCTTTCTGGCCTAAGAACATCAGGAAAGGAAGACATGTTTCATTTTTATTCTTAAATCATGACGGCAGTAACATTTGTTACCATTTGATTGGTATAAAGTAATGCCTATGCAAGGGTAAGATCACTGAAGGACTGTGCCTCATGTACTCTAGGAGAGCAATAGCTATAAAGGAAGTATAGATCTTTTGCTTTTGCTTGCAGAGCTGATTGTAAATATTACCAGCAAAATAACAGGTCTTCCCTGCTCTTCCTTTCCATCCATTTTTAATCTGTGGTTCCATTCGACCGAAGCCATCTCTAGCAGCCTCACCTTTCCACTCGTGATCGTGAGTTCACTGACTGTGATATCCAGGTACTCTGAAAGTTTTAGGTCTTGGAGTTGCCAGGGCCTGCCTGGATCTCATGCAGACAGGGAGAATACCTAAGCTAACGCTTCATTTTGTCACTTGCGCTTCAAAACCTCCTCCCACTGCCATGATTTCTCAGATGAGTTTCTTTAGAATGTCTCAAAATGAATCCAACAAAACCTGTAGGAGGTGAACGTTACTCCAGCCCTTCTCTGATTGGTTACATTCCTTAAGATCTTCTCACCAATCGCCCTCAGGAAAAGAAAGCATCCGTATGCACCCACACATACACATCCACAATTTAGGGGTATGTGACTATGGGGAAACAAGAGAAGCAATATTTTATAATATCAAAGATATATATGAAATCCAGCTCAGCCAAAGATCAACTATGTCATCCACATTTATATTTTTATTTATGCAGTAATTGTGTCAGGCATTTCTTTTACCTCCTGTCTCAGGTTAACTCTATACATTTTCACCTTGCTGTGTTCTGGGAAATTGTTTCCTTACTGCTGGCCTTCTGTTGAGTTTGACCAAGAGAGATAGGAGCAGTTTTTAATTGTCGTTTCTTATTTAATAGCGCTCTCCACATATCTGCTTGCTCTCTAATCCTATTAACTACACTTTCTCCTGTCTCTCTAGCACAGGGGTAGTAAGAGCTCTTTGCCATTGCTCTTCCTCACACATATCACCATCTTTCCACTGTTTTTCTAAAACCCAACCCTCTACCTGAAAATCATCTCTATCAAAATCTAATCAAGTATTTATTCTGAGCATGCCTCCCCTTGTTTTGTTAGGATTCTGGCTGATTCTCTGGTTAACCTATGTCGCTGAACTTAGTCTTCTCATTCTATTCTCATTCTTACTTGTATTTGGTATATTTCTGAATCATGCATGTTTTTTATGTCATCTATGGAAGAAAGCTAAAAAGTATTGCTCCAAAGACTTTTATTTAACTTTAATTTTATTGTGCACCTGTTCTACCATTGTATGAGATCTTTTCAGTTTATTAAATGAATATATTCTCTTGTTATCGAGCAGCACTTGAAAAGAAAAGATAATAAAAAGACATTACAGATACTGGATATTGTTATATGTCTACTAAAAGTATTAGCTTGATATATATTGGTATGGTGCAGAAATCGAATCATTTTATCAGAATATTAAATATGGACTGGTGAGCTGGAAGAATGGTTTCTGCCCTCCAACATTGTCACTGAGTTCTGTTATCTTAAATTGAAAAGTTGGTGGTGTAATTTGGGTTTAATATTTTAACAAGTCCACTCTGATATTACTGCGATCTTGAGGTTCACATTATTAGGATAGAATGTTTCCCAAAAAATATTTCTTAACCATTTATTCTCAGGGAAGCAAGTATTGAAATAAATTCCATTAAGAAAGAATTAACTAGGATATGCTTTGGACAAACCCTCTATTCTCCATCTTGAGTTAGTCATTGAAGAACTGAGGTGCTGTTTCACCAGCAGAGTGAGAAAGAGCTGCTATATCCTGACAGGACACTTAGAAAATTAGGAAAATGTTACGTGACTAATAATGTGATAATCTAAGAAGGGAATATTGCATCATTTTATCATATTCCAGTGACTACATAGTTTGTAAAATTTATACTTTGTGCTGAAGTATGCTTAAAATTTCCTCTTCTAATGGCATAATTTCTATAATATTATTGAAGCTTAAGCTTGTGATCTTGTAACTGCATCCATGCAGTTGAACATATTTTTAAAATGTGTAAATGAATGGGAATACCAAAATTATTACTCTAACCCTTTCAATTTCCAAAGGATCTAATATGATTTGAAGATGTTAGGACTTCTGTATTTATTGAATTGAATGCAAAATTCTAAACAAGGTTAAAATCATACTGACAAATTCTTAGATCAATTCAAAATTTAAGCATTTCTTTTCAGATAATGAAAATGTAATATGTTACAGAATCTTGAGTTCTTCAATAAATACTATGAATTTATCGATGGCTGACTATGACCTAAAAAGGCTTGTGATCAGGGCCATGACATAGGAAGCTGTTGTCACGGATGCTGCCTTGCCTAGAACTGCTCCTAAGGAAACACAAAGTCATTCATTTAGGTGACTAAAAGTATTTAATTGGATGAAGCATACGGGCAGGGTAAGCCATGATTAATTGCTTAGTGAAATGAAACTAGAATACAAAATGTGCTTGAACAATGGTATTTAATGATCTTCATAAAAACAATGCTCTTTTGACGTTTTACAATTGCAGCACCATTAATTCAAGTTTTGTGTGTTCTTTACCCTCCTAAGATTTTTCCATTCATGAGCTCTTAAATCATTAACAGCAATACTCATTGAAGAGAAATTCAATAATCTAAATTAATCAGGTGTAAATTTTACTCTATTGTCATATTTATGTAGAATGAAAATTTCTGACAATATATAATTATATCCCTGCTTAGTGAGAGTTGCCTAGATATGGATATTTTTCCTGTTTCTCTTCAATGATCAGACAATATATTTCTATAAATGTATTAAAACACTGGAAAACATTGAACCCAGAAATGCCAGGACAAAACAGAGAATCAGTACAGAATCAAAATCATATCAAACATTTACGACAAATCAGAGGGATAGTTTGAGGATACAGTGTTAGAATGTATTGTTAAAATTGGATGGGCTATCTTGTGTCAGTGAAATGTCACCAGATTAACAAATGAAACCTTTATATCTTGGCTGTAATTTTCTAATTCTGATGATCTCTTCCCGGTGATGCACATCCAGGGTGCTTCTGTTTTCATTCTCCATCATTGGCAACTCTTGGTTTGAAGTTGCTGTGTTAAAAGAAGGGGCATCCGGAACTGGTGTCTGGACTCTTCATTAAAGAGGCTCAAATGTAGCAGGTGGAAAGTCTAGAACTCATCAAACAGTCCATGTGTTTTCCTCCATTTCCCAGCTGCCATTCACTTAGTTTGGTAGGATAACATTACTCTGGTTGAAGGGCTGTAAAGAGCAAGTGTGTTTCCTCTGAGATGAGATATTTAGGAGCCAATGTGAGTTCCTCAAGCTTTGTCTCCAAAGCTATGATAGCTACAGTTCCAAATGAGAGAGGTACAAGATGAAGCAACAACAATAATGATAATGATAAGAATAATAATAATAATAAAGGTGGCTTGGATCTGAAAGTGGCTGTTTGCAAGGGAGCTGTCTAGAGAGACAGAGGACCACAAATGATTTTGTGCAGGAAGAAGACTGAATCTGTATGCACTAACTCTTGAAATGTAGAGTTGGTTTCTACAGAATAACCCTGTCTATTTTCACAGATACCCTATAGAGGATGAGAACTTCTGCTCTACATTTCCCTACAGAGAAGGTTCTGGAAATCTAAATTCCCCAGAATCCTACTGTTGACAAATGGGCATGACAACTACAGTAAGAATTCGATATGATCAGAGATAAGACAATGCTGTTGGAAATGTGTTTGCCCAGTTTAGAAGTTGTGATATATTTCAAACTTACCCTCAAATTCTCCCAAGAATAGACTTGATAATATCCCTACTCACTTTCTGTACTTTTCTGTAGGATCTATGAAAACTCTGCTGAGGAACTTTTTCCCTCATCATCAACAGACAATTTTATAATAAACCTGATTGGCCACTTTTCCACAGTTATCTTAGTTACTTTTCTCATTGCTGAAGCAAAACACTTGACGCTCTAGATAAAGGAGGAAAGGTTTATTTGAGCTCACATTTGGTACAGGTTTCAGTCCGCAGTCGTCTGACACCAAGGCAGGGTGGCATGGCAGAGGGACATCACAGAGGAGAAACAGTTCATGGCAGGCAGAAGGCAGGAGGTAGAAAGTATTAAGTTACAATAGCAGCTTCTTTCTGACCTTTTAATATTCTACCTAGGCTACCTGGGTTAGAGTGGTGCCAACCAATTATTGGACTATTTTATTAAACACATACCCTTAATCTCAGCATCACACATTCTAGACTGAGCCAATTCTGTAAAAGCCTCACCTGTAACTCACAAGGATTGGGGGGATATCTAGACATGAGCCATAACAATGGTGAAGGTTATACTACTGCCCTGCTAGTTCTCTTATTAATAGAGATAGACATTCCTAATCATTTATTCTTCCATACACAAAAGAATTTCAGCTAATTCATAAATTGGCATGATGTACATCATACCAATTGTTCATTTTAAATATCAGGCTATATGTGAGAAATTATTGAAATTTTTAGTATATTTACTCCTGATGAGTTTTCAAATATTCATAAGTAAAAAGGATTTTTCTTTCTTTAAAATTGGAAACAATTCATATTAGCTCTCCCTAGCAGAGTTGAGACTCTAAAACTATCTTTAATATCCTTGTAGATTTTAGTTTAAATATAGTTGTGCTTAGTTTTAAATTACTTTAGTGGGGAAGGTATCTTTGCCTTTTAAATGCATGATTGGGAAAAGTGTAGACAGAGAAACCATGAATGTATATTTATAATTTTTCTTTGAGTTTTGAATCCTTTGATTTCAGTCAAATGTATGAAGTCAGATATATGACTAAAAAGTCACTTTTCTCTCTCAGGTAATGAGCAACAGGAAATGGGAAGTCAGCTGGAGCTAAGCCTAGATTAGCAGAGAAATGTTGAGCTTGCAGATTTTTTTTTTAAGCTAAGAGCAGGAAACAAAATTTCTAAGTGGAACTTTAAATTTATGGGACTGTTTAAAAACCAGGACATTTCAACACCCAAATCGACCTATCTTTTTGTTAGCATCAGATTTATTTCTTTATTTTATATCTTTACCAAGTTAAATCCTTAAACATAGATTAACAGTCAGACTAGCCAACCAACCAACATTAAAATATATACAATTCTTATTCTAAATCAAGGCATATTTTTAGACATTGGCCATGCTGGATTGTAATAACTTTTTTCTATTGTCTCTCTTTTATTTTGCACATTATTTATATATTGGGTTTATTACATAAGAGAAAGTGTGACATTCAAGCTTGTTTGCCTGATTTACTTCACTTAACATTATGGTCTCAAGCTCAAAAGGTACATCCACTTTACTACAAATGACTCAAGATTATCCTTCTTTATGGCAGAGTAGTACTTCATTGCAGAACTCTAGTACAGTACTCCATTGCTTCATTCACTCACCTAACAATGGACATATAGACTGCTTCTAACATATAGTTATAAATAATTGTGTTGCTATAAACATGAGTATGCATGCTATCAATGTAATATTATGTCTTTCACTCGTTCAGGAAGATACCAAGTAGGGGAGGGAATAGCTGGGTCAAATAAAATTTCTGTTTTCTTGAGGCATCTCCATACTGATTTCCATAGTGGTTATAGAAATTTACAACCCCACCAATAATGAATAAGGGTTTCTTTTCCCCATAGCCTCTCCAGAATTTGTTATTGTTTGATTTCTTTAAGATAGCCACTCTTTCTGGGGTGAGATGGAATCTCATTGTTCTTTTAATTTGCATATCTCAAATGGCCAGCTATATTAAACATGTATTGATAAGTCATATGTAATTTTTCTTCTAAAAACTGTCTATTCATTTCAGATGACCACAGTTTTAATTGGGTCTTTAAATTTAGGAAGTCTAATGTTGTGAATTCTTTCTACTTTCTAGATGTTAATTTTTTCATTGAAGAGTAGTTGAGAAAAATTTTTCTGTGAGTTACTGCTTCACTGTGCTGGTAGCTTTTTTTGCTGCACAAAAGCTTTTTAATTTGATGTGATAGCTGTTTACTCTGAATTGTCCTTTGCCATTTGTGCTCTAATTTCTCAAAGCTTATCTTTAGCTCCTCTAGATCCTGCCCTTTAGTTTACTCATTTTACTCAGTTGTCTCTGTCCTTCTTACCCTAATCTTCCTGTTGGTCTTCTATCTCTTGGTCTTGGAACCAAGAGTTGGATTAGGTGATTCTTTGTATTGTGTTTTTAGACTCAAATTCATTAATTTCTGCCTTGTTCATTATAATTTCATTCCTCGATCTAGCTTCTGATTTGTATTTTTCTCATCTATCAAGGATGTTTAGATGGATCATTAGGTCAGTTGAGCTCATTCTACTTTTCTAATGTGGATATTCACCACTATAAACTTCCCTCTTAGAACTACTTTCATTTGGATACTTCTTTGTGAAATTTTAGTTTAGTTGATCGGTCCATTTGTGACAGTGAGATACTGAGATTCCCCCAATACAATTGTATTGATGTTTGCCTGATCTTTCACACCCATTAGTGTTTGTTTTATGAAGTGTGGCACACTGGTATTTGGGGTTTATAAGGTCAAAATTGTTATCTATTCCTATTAAATTGTTCCCTCAACCAATGTGTACTGATATTCTTTGACTTTCCCAATTCTGGCTTAAAACCCAACTTATCTGAAATTAGGACAGCTACTCCTAATTTTTACTGAGTTTCTGTTGCATGAAGTATTATTTTCCATCCTTCAATTTTTAGTCTGTGAACTTCATTTTGAATTAAATGTGTTTCTTCTATCTCAATATTGTGGAGTTTGGTTTCTTGATCCTATTCTACCAATCTGTGTATTGAGGAGACCATCACATTGAGAATTTTACCGAAAGCTATAACTTATTCCTGTCATTGCATTTTTTTTCCTGTTGCTGATTTCCTTGTATTTTCCTTTTACTTAGCTGTTTGTACCACTTTTCTATTCATTCTCTTTGACTTATTGACTTCAGTGGCTGTATTTTGTCTTTTTAGGTTATCTTCGAGTTTTTGTAATACTGATTTGGTGATCATAGATTTCTTGATTTGGTCCTTACTTATTTCTCTAACAATTTGAAGTAACATTTTGCAGTGTCAATGAATTAGAATTAGAAGATATTATCTTTTTCAGAGCTTGAAACACTTAAATTCAAGACCTTCTGACCTTAAAAGTGTGTGTTGAGAAGTCTGCTATGATTCTTATGGGTTGACCTTTGTATGTGATTATTTATCTTTCTCTAATGGCTTTAAAGATTTTATCCCTGTGATGGTCTTCTGGTTCTTTGATATAATGTGGTACAGGGAGATTTTTTTTTGGTCATGGTTATTTGGGTTTCTATGTGCCTCACTTATCTTATGTTTATTTCTTTTATTATATTTGGGAAGTTTTCTGCCATTGTTTCTGTGAAAAGTTTTTTATGGCATTTGATTTTTCACTTATTCCAATTACTCTTAGATTACTCTTCTCTGCATCATCTAGTAGATGTTGGATCTATTTTTCATGTTCTCTTGTTGCCTTTAAGGTGATTTTGAGTAGCTGTTCTTTGAAGGCATCATTTTCTTCTAGCTCTGAAATCATTTCCTTGCATTGGTTCTTCAGCTGCCCGTACATCCAATATCATTTTCAATCTTTGGATTTTTGACTGAAACCTTTTCATGGAATCTAACTTTGCTAATCTGTTTCTTTATGTTGCATAGTTCTGTTTAGCTAAACCTGCTTTTATTAGTGTCTTCTGAATGCTTCTGGGTCATTTTGATTATCATCTCCATTATCTGTTTAGTTATATCTTCTATGATCTCACTATCTCTTTGATCTGTTTTCTAACCTCCTCTGTTATTGTTTGGAATTTTTTGGGGTGTAGCTCATGCTATTCTCCCCCTCCAAGGAAGTTGAAGTTTTGGGAGGCATTTTGTTGCCTTGTCTTCTGTTGTTTCTATTGCCTTATGTTTCTTTGTTTTGTTTTGTGCAGAAGTTTGTTGATGCTTATATTGTAAAGACTTTGCAGCCAATATAGAGATCTCTTTAGTTAGTTGTTTTTCAGTGATTTATTTTGAGTGTGACTGACTAAAGAACTTTGCCTCAGGACCAATATCTGACCACTTTGATTAATTTGGGAGGGGAGGATTCAGTATAATTGGCCTGATACCGAGTGCTCTAGGAATGTACTCTGTTATTGTTAATGTCACAAAAGTAACCTGGGTGTTGGCTTATGCAGAAATAGCAACAACTATGTAGCCCTGGTAATATGAAGCAAATCAACTATGTCGTGTCATCCAAGAATAACTGGATGTTAGCATACCATAGGAACCATTATGTACAACCCTTAGCCCTAGGAAAGAAGTCCAAATTTACAGACTTAGAGTGTGAAGACAACCCAGGTATTGACTTGCAGAGAGTATGTACTAAAGGTGAAAGCTCTATCTCTGCTCACATGGAAAAGAATTCAAGAGTAATTTTATAGATTTAACTGTCTACAGATTAATAAAGTTTTATGATTATAGTATCAAAGATATGTAGAGGGTTATGAATAGAGGAATGCAAGAGAAAAATTTGAGGAAAGAAGTAGTACAAAGGATCCTATTGGGGAGTAGGATATTTATAAGACTAAAAGTAACAGAATAAAAACAGATATGAACCAAGACCTGGCATGTAAAGGTATAAGATCCCTGTAATGAATGTAACTGTACTGTCTACCTAGAATGTAGCAATAAATTCAATTTAAAATTTAAAAAAACTGATATGAAATGAAAGCTAAAAGAAAAAGAGGTAGAAAAAAACTATCTGAGGAATAAAAACAGGAGAAAAATTAAAAGAAGTGGAAAAATAAAGAAAGACAAAAGAAAAAAAAATGAAAAAGAGATAAGTAACAAGAAAAACAAAGGAAAATTCCCCAAAACCAAAGACATGATAAAGAAGGAGGAAATGAAAGAAGAGGAAAGAAAAAGAAATAAAATACAAACTTCACAAACAAGCAAACAAAACAACATACACACTTATACAAAAATAACTTCTCTGTGATTTCGAATGTATGATTTTCTTCTAGGATCTACAACTTGTGGCAGTGTCCAAGTCAAGACATGTCCCTGCTCATGCTGGTAGATAAAGAAAGCAGTCAGACCTCAAGTCTGTGCTAAACGCATGCACCAGCAGGCAGAAGGATTGGGATGGGAGCACCAGTTCTGTGACTCACAGATCCAGAGCAGCTCAGGAAAAGCCTCTGGTTCTGGGGGCAGAAACTGTGTCCTTTACTTCATATCCCTCCGGGGATCTCTTTTCAGCCTGCTCCCTACCTGTGTCTATCTCTCCTAGTGCTCTCTCTCCCAGTCACTGTGGGAACCTAGCAAGAAGCCCTGACATGAAGCTGCTTTGATTGCATGGTTCAAATAAATAGTCACCCTTCCCCAAATGGAATCCGACCAAGCACTCTCTTTAGGGATTTGGCCAGCTCTTAGACTGGAATCACTCATCAGCTTTTGTCTCTAAAAGCACTCCCGTGGAGGCCGAATACTGCACTCTCCCTGCAGATTACAGCTCATTCTGGTCCATTTCATGGCCGTGTTTTTCCCTGAGGCCAGTTAGAGCCTCCCACTTTCACTTTATCTCTGGAGATTTGGTTTCTCTTTCCCATGAGCCAAAAGCCAGAAGGAGATAGGCAGAAAGTACAGGCCATCCCTTCCCATCTCTGCTTTGTGTTCTGTCTCTTCAATTTCTCTGTAGACTTCTCCCTGTTTATATTCTGTGATAAGGTCTCACTAAGATACCCAGGCTGACCTCAAACTCCTAGTCCTCCAGCCTCAGCCTCCCCAGCAGCTGGGAACACAGGTATGTGCCACTACACCCTCCATAAGACTTGAAGACATCCCTTAATAGGAGAACAGGAAAAACCAAAGTCAGTTATAAAGTGACTGACAATGTGGTTATTTTTCTCTTGTTTATACTACTTCTCTAATTCTTGCTTTTATATATATCCATTTTTTAAAACATATTACTGTCTGATATTGTACAAAAAAATGACATGAAAACATTCTGAATCTCTTACATTTTGCACATACAAAACCCATTTGCCTTGTGCCCTGGAGTATTGAATGAAGACGGAAATGGTAAGGTCTGTAAGGTGAAACACAGCTGATGGATTTTTCACTTGAGAGGAAATTAATTATAGGAAAAAAAGTTTGAAAGGACAGAAACACAAAAGGCAAGAGAGAGAATATCTAAAGTTTATTTGTCATGAATGGAGGGTCTCCACAAAATTCAGTAAAGAATCTTTCTCTTTCCCCATAAGACACACTTCTCCTCCAATTAAGCAGACACTTAAATGTACTGAAAAGTAAAAAGTTTTGTTGACTGTTCTGATTTTTCATAAAGTATTTTAATTTTCTAGAAACATAGCCAATTAGCCTCCAGGTACTTTCCCAAGCCAGGAGGAAAAGATCAAATAATGATAGATTAACACAGTCATTTTTAATGGAAATTTTCAGTGCCAAAGCTTGAGTCAAGGTATGCTAACAATTACAAGTAACAACAACAACAACAAAAAACATATCTGACAGGAGTTGCACAAGTGTGGGATGGTTCTCTTGTATAACAGTAAGTCTGAAAGCAAATCTCATTAGCATTTGTTCAAGAGATTAATGTAAGGTCTAGCATCTCTGTCAAGCTCTTTGCTTTTAGGATTTAAAATTGTCTCCTGCTTTACAGTGGCAGATCTTTGATATATCTTAAAACATACCCTGTCTCTCACAAGTCATAGCAAAGGAAGAGGATGACACTGGAGCAAGGTCATCCTGAGAAGGAAGCTTGAAGAAGACAGTGGAAAAATGTGATTCAGTATTTAAATTGGTTATGTTCCAGTTGTCCTAGCCACTTTCTCATCGCTGAGACATAACACTTGACATTACAAAAAGGAGATGTCGACTTTGGTTCCCAGCTTGAATGGTCCCAGTGCATGCATGGCTCACCAGCTCCAAGGGGAAAAGCAGCAGGAGAGAAGCTGCTCACATCATGGCAGCCAGGAAGCAGAAAGCCAGACAAGGAAGCTGGCACAAGACGTACCCTTCAAGGTCACGTCCCCAGTGGTCTACTTTCAACCAGGCCCCATCTCCTAACAGGAAGTCATCCATCATGCCCCCAGGATCCAGTCACCTTCCACATATATGAAAATTTGGCAGGACATTTAAATCTAACCATAACATCGGTGTTCCATAATGTGCTTTATGATGGGGTTTTTATGATTTTCCTATAACGGTCTTCAGAGTTCAAATGTAGACAATTAACATGGTTAATACCAGGTTGAAACTAGAGTTAGGGGATCAGGATGTGTCTGGGCTCTGAGGCAATTTTACCCATTCTTTCCACAAATATACAATAATACAAATACAAATACAAATATGCAATAATACAAATACAAACAATACAATGTATTATAATATATATATTTATATAATAATATAAATATATGTATTTTTTGCAGTAGAGTATTGATAGAAGCCAAACGGCATATGATTATATCAGTGAAAAATAAAAATATTTAATTTTTACAATGGACTGCTCTTGGATAGAAACAGAGGAGCAAATTATATCATCAAAGAATTTATTAGTAATCTGTAGTAGCCAGTGAGCTTTATAAACTCATTATCTTTAACTACATCAATAAATGGAAGTTCTGCACAGGTTAGGAGTGGTTGTGGTCAGTTTGCAAGGCTTTTTTTTTTCTTTTTTTTTCTTTTATTCTACCTGGAGATCTGAAAACTTGATAGCCTTTCATCAAAACAGAGACATACACAGACAAGAAGCATGGAGTTGCCTACCACCAAAATTCACCTTCAGGCATGTTTTGAAATAATTCCACAGATTATAGCTTCCAGCCTCCCTCATTTTGTGCAGCGTGGCATTTTGTCTGTGGGCTGTGCACATAGGTCTGCTCTGGTTTTGCCCCTGTTCAAGGTATGTGGGCATCTTTCATTGAGGACGTTAATAAACTGAGGCAGTATTAATTAGAAGAGGATTTCCATGTTCTCTGCTGTGTGGGATTTACTGCCACATCTCACTTAGGGTCAGTTTCAGGTTAAATCTTTATTCCTTCCGGATACACTCCTCTGCATGTTTTTCACCTGAGTTTACCTGTCTCTTTTGAAATTGAGGAGCGAGGAGTGCCCTGAATGGATAGATTTGGCATCAAGAGAAAACCAAGTTTTCTTAGGTAGCTCATTGGGTGGAAAGAAAACTTTACAACTGCAGAGAAGATATTTGATTACATAACATGCAAATATTTTTTTAACTTGTAGAACAAGTTTTGTAAAACACAAGATCACTAATGCACAAAAGGCCTATTCTTAGTCATTTCAGCACAAAATTCAATTTCCTCATAAGAGAATATTCAACAGACAGATATTATTTGTGCCATACCGATATATTTTAGAAGTGGATAGAATTTATAAAATCCAAAGATGGTTAAAAAAAGGAATAAATCTAATAGAAAGATTTTTCTAACTCATAAATAACAAAATAAACTCTTTTTTTTCAAAAAAGTACACACTCTGTTACGAGAGATAACAATGGTGAAGATAATAATAGCAACCTTCTATTCAATGGCTTAGTAAATATCTGGTGTCGCACATAAATTTTAATGTTTATACTAACCCATTAAGTCTGCACAGCAAGCCTAAACAGCAGATAGTAAATCACCAATTTACAAATGGGAACAATGTGTCCTGAAGTAATCATTTGCCTACGATCAAACCAATGTATTACTTTATGCCAGGAATGGAACTCAGTTTTTCAGTACTTCAAAAAGACTATTATTTAACCTTTTTTTTTTCCTCAATCTTTAGAATAAATACTCTCTATGCAAATAGTGGAAAAGTACAAAAATAAGTACATATATCTATTGAAACACTATTAAGAGTAGAAAATTTGAGGACTTCCCTGCAAAGCAGCCCTATGTTCCCCATGCTTTAGCTATGTTTGACACCGCCAAGGGAAATACAATTTTCATGGAAGAAATAAACTAAGGAAATTTATTTTATCTTAATTTATTTTTTTGCTAACTTGCATACAAAAATGCACAGAGATATATAGAGAGTTTTTAGGAATAAGCAATTTTTAAAAATTTAATATTGAATTAAGTGGGACCTACCTAAACCTTATTAGATTCATCCCAGCAACCCATGCAAATAAATAAAAGTATGCTTTTACCAGCATTAATAAAAATGAAAAAACAAGCTCGATAACAAAGATATGTTGTAGTATTTCTTCGAGCAATGTAATTACGACTAAAGAGACCTTAAATACCCGCCAAAACAAGAGGGGAGTGGCACTTGGAGGAAACATATACCTTTTAGCAGCCTGAGAAAGCTCTCTTCTACATGTAATGATAATTTTCATTCCTCCCAGATTTTGAGTATATCTTAACATAGTGCCTCTTGTAACAGTTTTTAAATTTTGGAACTGCTAGGTAAGAATTTATCTGAAAATCACTGAATAAGTGGGATGGCAGTATTTTCTTATTCATCTTTTAAATCGTATTTATGATTTGTTTTTCATATTCTTTAATGAGTCCTTGCTTTTCCGTCTTAATAAGAGAATAATTACTGAACTACATACACTGCAATATTAGCACTTTATTCAAATTTGCACAACAAAGCTCTAGATCCAGCTACACAGCAGTATTTGGCCAAGCCAGCTTTGGGTAGCAGTTAAAAGATTCTCTACTGCTTCACTCCTATTCTAGGAGTGTTGCCACACATAACTTGGTGTTCTTCACAAAAACAATTATCATGCATAAGTCTTTCAATAGTTGCTGAGGGGCGGCTTTCTTATGAAAAGTAGTACCAGTTTCATGAGTCAGGTTGGGATCCTGTCACCGTTTTTATACAGTAGATCGTAGAGTATTGGAGCAAGGATGTCCACAAGAATTTGTGACTCCAAAACCCAAGAACATCTTCCAGGATTTTCTAAAATGGTTGTGCATAAATTTGATTTGGGAGGAAAAGCTGAGGAAAACAGCAAGAACAATTCTGGGAAGTCAGTTAATCTGGTTAGATACTCCCAAATTTTATTACATACACCTAATTTGTAACCAGCCCACAATTACAGGTTACAGACATTTGTACGAATTGGGGAAAAAAAAAATAGCCACTATGAGCACTGAGTTGAGTGGTGCATCCCTGAATTCTAGCACTCTGGAAGGCTGGGGCAGGAGAACTGCAAGTTTGAGCCCAACCAGGAAACTTCATCACTGAGGGAGAGACTGTTTCAAATTTTAAAATTAAAAAAGCTGGGATGTAACTCAGTGTGAAGCCTGGGTTCAACCACCATTACTGGGGTGGGGGGAATAACTAGAATGCAGAAGTATCTCATTAGATTGAAGTATATCAATAAGTGCAACCAAAAGGTATAGGGAAAGTGGGAAGGGTAGGGAAAGGGTAATAAGGGAAAAGAAAAAAATGTGAGATACTGAAAAGAAGGAAATAAAGTGTTTGTAGGAGGCAGGGACAAGGGGAAAAAAAGGAGAACCAAGACCTGTCATGTAAAGGTACAAGATCCCAATGATGAATGTAACTGTATTGTATGCCTAAAATGTACCAATAAACTCAATTTAAAAAATAAGTGCAACCAAACATTTCTTTTCTAATTTAATTTAAAATGTTTTCGTTCAGTACATATTCGTTATGGAAGGAATTGGCAAGTGACACACAGAGAGGCAGAGGAATGGAAATAAAATAAAAAGATTTACTCCATCGATGAGGACCGATGACACCTAATGGTGGTGCCCTGATCGACCCCCCACTGGGTTACAACTCCTGCTTTTATAAGTTTTTACAGCCTTGATCTTATTCAGTTGTTTACACTGCATTTTCACAGTTCAAATTGTTGATACCCAAAACATGGTGGCCAGGCAGTTGAATTTCAACTGGATGCACCTGGATGTGGGATGCCATTCTTGGTTAGGGGAGGTTACCTTTAAGGTCTATTGGAAGGGAGTGTGTTTGCTCAACAAAGCTAACAATGGTTCTTTTCACTTAGGAAACTTTTGAGGGAGACTATGTGCCTCCAGTGCGGTTTCTGAACTAAACAGAGCAAAGGGCAGAACTTATCTTACATTGTGACAATTTCCTAGGTTTTTGCTATTAAAGTTTTCCCTATCATATCAAGAAACAGCTAAAACAAATCTTGAAACATGGTGTTGAAGAACGCTGACTACAGATAGCAATTTGCTTTATGCTACACTGTGACAGATATTTAGGCCATCTTGATCATGTAATTTTTCATAATAAAATAATAGCATATTTTCTCAGTACTAATATGTTTTTATGTCACATTTAAACTTTTTTGAAACTGGGGTGCAGATTGCAACTGATATAAATATTTAGTGTAAATAATGAGGCTATTTTTAGCATAAGAAATGTGGCTTTTAACTAAGCATGTAGCATGCTATAGACACCATATTTAATGTGATAATAACATGAAACAATATAAAGGGAATTAGAGATATAAATAAACCAGTTTCTATTACTGCATACATAGTAAGTAATCTTAAAAAGCAGAACCCTTGGAATAGGACTCTTTTCCACCATAAGTTAGAGTTTTAAGGAGGCTACAGTTAGAACACTTGCATATGAGGAAATATTCAAGGCAAGAATTTTTGTGTCTTGCTCATGGACATAGCTCTAGAATCAAGTATAACATCTGGAGCATAATTGAGACTGAAGGAACGGATGTTGAATCAATATCTCAACTGCTCTCAGTTTTACAACTATATACGTATCAGATTCAATCCAAATAATAATAGTAGCACTCATGCAGCTCTGTTTTTGCTAGAAGAAATTTCTATTTCTATTAATATATTTGCACCATAAATTCTATGGAATGGGTGCTGCTTTTATTCCTATTTCATAAATAAGCAAACAGAGGATTTCAGCAACCAAAGCAGAGACAGTAAGTATAGGAAATTAAACTCACACCTAAACCATCTGACTGAGTTCTGTACTCTTAGGCAATGTGCTATGTTGCTTCTGTGGGATTTTAGGAATTATTGCTTCAAACCACACCTTGGCACCCAAAGCATAATGGATAGGCTTTGTTAGATTACATCCTCATTCTTTGAATTCTGTCTCACTATCCTGTTCAACTCTCTTACACTTCTAGTCGAAGGAGACAATCCATCATGCAAGGGTTTGTGATTAGGAGTTTTCAATCATCAAAAATTAATACAGTATTTGACTATCCTTAAGGAACTGATCTTTTAGGCTACTTGACATGATACGAATCAGGTTAAGCAAGGGTTGTTGAAGAAAATCAAGGTGGTATTAATTTGGAGATTATGTATTAAAATCAGCCAGAGAACACACCTATGATAAACAAAAACAAATATGAAAGTTGTCAGTAGAGACAGCATGCTCTTTTAAGATGCATCTAACATAAAATAACATTTTTGACAATTTCTAAGAATTAAATGAACTTACGCAGAAACTTCTTGGGTTAAAAATATAATACTGTCAAATAAAACCTAAATTAGCTTCTGAATAACACATATGGATAGTAGTCTTGATCAATAAAAGTTTTGAATTTAAAGTATCTTTATAACTCAAAATGCAAACATGAGTCACTTCAATTGTGTTAGTCATTGCAGTAAATGCAGAATCAATACTACTAACAAAGTCACTCTGATCTACTTAGCCTCTTAGTGAAGAGGTTGTTCTCAAATATTTAACCTCAGAATGAGGAAGAGAAAATGATCTCATATACATGGCATATTCTGGAGAATGTTGGGTGGACGGCTGGTCAGAGGAATAACTCAGGAAAAGAGGTAATGACATGTGCACCAGAGTCAAAATACCAAGGTTTCGAGGCCAAATTCACTTGTTTCTGAAAGAATCTCCTGTCTTCTCTCTGTAGTAATTTCCTTGCCAGCAAAGTTATGTTAATAATATAAAATGTAAAGATGAATTCTGAAAATAAAATGTCTGATAAATGTCCAACGTGAGACCAACATATAGAAGATGACAAAATTTTAAGAGAGCACCTAAGAGCATTGTGTTACATTTGAATGAGTTATTTTACACTGTCATTTGAGCTTTTCTTTCCCTATTTTTTAATTTTTCTCCAATGTTTTGTATATCATAAAGGACATGCACCTAAGACAATGTAAACATAAACAACTAAACAAACAGTTTATGAGAAAGAAGAGAAGGTTAATGTTGAAAACCATTGACTACTACAGAAAGTCTCCAATACCGAAATGCAAATAACTCACCACTGACTGTTTATCTTTCATTGTTAAAAAATTAACAATATGTACCATAATAGGTCTTGTGTTATATTTTATTAGCTTTTAACTTGTCTAATTAGCCTATGCACATATTCACCAATCAAAATCCGTGACATTTACTTGGTAAGCATTACCATTGAGGGCTTCACAGATGGCTTATGCCTAGACCTGTTATTGTAGTAAGTGGCAGGTGACAGCTCCCTCTACTGGCCAGGAGCATAGATGAATTTACTCACATCCGAACATGTCCCTACAAGTGTCTGGAATTTATTTTATGGACCTGTATTTGAGAAGGCATCTAGATACACACAGAAACACAAAGACATACACAAAAATCCTGCTTGTCCACATCTTCACTCTTGTTCCATATACAAAGGCTTGCTAAATGATGAGAATATTGAAGAAAAATAATACATTTAAAGGTACACTGTCACCAATCATAGTGATACATGCCTGAAATCACAGGACTTGAGAGACTCAGGCAGGAAGATTGCTGTGAATTTGAGCCCAGTTGGGCTACATTTTGTGTTTGTGGCCAGCCTGAACTACATAGCAAGACCCTGACTCAAAAAATAAAAACACAATAATAAAAGTGCATTGTCCTTCTATGTAGAGTAGTATAATCCAGCTAGATATAAAGTACCCAAATAAATTTGCATTGAAAGATGCATGACTGTATTTTAATTTCGTCAATCCAAAAGGTTTCCAAGAATAAGTAATATCTTTATTAAGTGCACCTGACTTTTTCCATCTTATATTTTTGTTTGTTTGTTTGTTTGTTTGTTTGTTTTGAGACAGGGTCTCACTATGTAGTTGAGACTGACCTGGAACTCACTATATAGCCCAGGCTGGTCTTGAACTCACAGTGATCCTCCTGCCTCAGCCTCCCGAGTACTGGGATTACAGGCATGCACCACCACATCCAGCTTTCCATCTTATATTTTTGTTTCTGTGATCTACTGAATTATAACTTGTTATGTGTCTATTCTGTACCAAGAAGACTGCTAAATACTGGAGATATTGCAGGGAACTAGTCAAGAAAAATCACTGACTTAATTTGGTTAAAACGTGATACGGGGAGAGATAAATGTTCTCACTGATTAATATTTGGTCTTTGAAGTCTTCAGTATGCAAAATGTGTCAAATAATTAGCAATATGTTTTAATCATTTCCTCAGTGATGTTTGGAAGTGTGAGCATTGGTTCTTTTACTATTGGTTAGACACTGCATTTGGCCTATTCCTTAGTAAATTTGTGGCTGTATTTCTAATTTTGGATAAGTAAAATTTCTAGTTTTGAATGTTTTGAAATGAGTCAAAATGCTAGTTGGAAGAAATACTGTGAAAATTATATAATGTGATATGAAAAATAGGCAATTCAGTGGTGAAAAGTTTCCAGAGACGCTCAACAACTAGGCCACACATGTAAGACTTAAGTCTCACTTTTACTCCTGGAGCGTGAACAGCCAAGAGGCTTCCACGATGCTGGGCTTAGAAGCTCAGCGAGGCTCCAGGAGCTTGTCAGATAGCGAGAGTCACCCAGGAAGGAACACACCAGGCAAGTTGGCAAATAGACCTTTATTAGTCTGGCCAGACGGCACTCCCCAAGCCAAGTAGCTCAGAGAGGCGGCTAGCTCAGAAACAGAGGCCATTTTATATAGGGCTAAGGGGGGGGGTTTACACTTAAAACTTACAGGAAGAGGACAAAGGCAAAGATTCAGTTGATCTGAGCTAGTGGTCATCAAGCATATACTTGACCATCACGTACTAATGATCAGCAGAGCGATTATCCATTATTCCATTTACAACTTAGATTATAATGTTCAGAACATTCAACTACAGGCAAGTAATTTGTGGCGTGATTTGTGTCGGATCTCTGTGTTCACTACAGTTTCCATTTAGTTTCCCAGCTACTTCAAAGCAGTTACCTAACAATTCACAATTAATCATTAGTTATCCTGTAAGGGATGCGGGGGAGCGACAGTCTCTAGGTCGTTTGCTGGTCAACATGGAGTCGCTCTGGTTCAGTCAGGTTCTTACACACACGCACCGAGAGATCCGACAGGAGACTTTCTTCAGGCAGCAGGAGCAGAGAGGGAGAAGGGGCAGAAGAAGCGAACAAAGAAGGGAAGGTCCTTTTATCACTTTTGGACTGAGCTATGATTATTAATGAGGAGTGAGCTACTTCTAACCTATCACAGGCCAGATTGCTTTATGGGTCCAGCCCTGCAGACACAGGTTTCAATTTCTCTGGACCACTGTGGCCTTGGGGGAGGGGACCAGAGATAAGGGCACGAGGTCACTTTAGGAGCCAAGAAGCACCAGGAGAATGCAGCCTGTGAGGCGGCCTCACAGCATACTTTAGCATGATCAATTCCCTAACAAATGGTGTTTGTGAGACTTGTCAGTGAGATCCGTGCCTACGTGAAAGACTTACTGCTATTTTTCAGACCTGGATGCTTTTCGGATCACCTAAAATATGAGCCATCTCTATCACTACCTGTATCATTTCCCTCGTTTACAAAGAGTTACAGAGTGTGATAAGCAAATCTCCCATGGGTTTGGAAAGAGCAAGAAAGATCATCAAAACAAAAATGGCTGTGTACAGACTCTAAAGGGGGCTTGTGTTTAAGGTTACCTTCTGTTCAAGCTCAGTTTTTAAGCTACTTAGATTAGAGTTGTGAGGTGAAAAGCTAACCTTTCCCAGACTGACTTCTGAGCTTTTATTTATTAAATCAGGAACCGTCCACAGAACACTGTTGTATCACCATTTAGTTTGCAGCAGTTGTTTATCATCCTGGGCTGAAAAGCAACAACACCCATGCTCGAGGACATAGGAGGCATTAGATCCAATTACCAGTTGCTTTGTGCACAGATAACTGAAAAAATGTGTGTCTTTTACAATTACAATCCCTTTCTAGAGTAAGGTGTTTATTGGGGTTTCATCCTATAGAATTTCCTCATGTGGAAAGGAGATAAATTTCTGGATAGAAAGTACAGTTTTAAGGATCTGCTGAGCCAGGAACTCCCAACCCCTGGGCCACAGACTGGTCTGTAGCTGGTTAGAGTAGGAGCCAGACTACACAGCAGGAGGTGGCTGGTGAGGGAGAAAAAGGGAGTGCAGCTTCATTTGAATCTAGGGTCACACCCCAGCTATGGCATTAGATTCTCACAGAAACACCAACCCTGCTGTGAATTTCACGTGCGACTGAAACTTACTAGGTTATACACTCCCTGTAACAGCCTGATGTAATCAGAGAATCAAAGTGCACAATGTAATAATAATAAAAATAAAGTGCACAATTAACTAAGTGCCCCTGAATCATCCCAGATTACATCCCCACCACCGCCCTGATCTATGGAAAATTGTCTTCACAAAACTTGCCCCTAATACTCAAAAAGTTAGGGACTGCTATTCTAAATCTTTCTCCTCTTGCAAATGAAAGACAATGACAGGAAAATAAAGATACTCAAGAAAATATTTGCAGCACACTGTGACCCAGCTATATAGAAAAATACTTATTGGCAAGATAGAGTGCCGGTGATGTCGCGATGTAACCTACCTCCCAGAATGGTGATTGTGTGGCAATTCCTAAATGGGCAGGCAATACTAGAAAATAAACACCTCCCTTCAATATTAGAGTATATTACTGCTGTTTCGGGTGCATATGTGTTCTCTTCCTTCTGCTATTTTACTTCTCAGGGATGGAAAGAAATGATTGAAACTTATTTGCAGCAACTTATTCAAAGTGAAGTAGCTTAGCAATTGAAGTAACTTAGCAGATTTCACTCTTCTTGTCCCATTGCTAAAGAAGAACACTTTTTTTTTTGAGACAGGGCCTCACTGTGTAGTTGAGGCTGACCTGGAACTCACTATGTAGCTCAGGCTGGTGTCGAACTCACAGTGATCCTCCTGCCTCAGCCCACCGAGTGCTGGGATTACAGGTCTGCACCACCACTCCCAGCCAAGAAGAACACTTAATGCACTTGTCCCAATTGTTTAATTGCAGGAAAGTATAGTTTTAAGCTTGAGATTTTATCTTTACAAAAAATCTAAAGGAGTTGTAGATAATTTATAGAATTCCATCTATTCAAAGAGCAACACTGATAAAGTATTCGGTCCCACGGAGAAGGCGAAAAAAACCTGTCATACATGACTCACTTTTGAAACTTGATGCTCTGAGCCGGCCTTGTGCTGTAAGACACAGGACAACCCTACAGCCATAGGAGTGGAGCATGAGACTAATTCTGGGGGAATTCAGTTTTGCTAGTTCTCCATTGTGTCCTTTCTGTCGGTATGAGAAGTGATTTAGGCTACTTCCTCCATAATTACAAAATTAACAGAGTGTCTGACTGAAGAGCAATGCTATTTTTTCCAAACTTTAGTTTCAGGAAATTATAATACCACACTTAGTGGTTTAAACCATCACGAGCGCGCTACTTTAGGGATCTTCAGGTCTCAAGTCCAAAGTAGGTCTTACCTGGCAAAAAGCGAAGGTGTCAGCTGGGTACCATTCCATCGTGGAGGCGCTGAGAGACCCACCGGCTTCCTTCATCCACCCTTATGTCTGCCAGCGTGGCCGTGGCCCTCATACTCCGTCTTTGACATAGCACGTCACAGACTGCGCTTCTATCTCCTGTGGTTCTCTTCTTCTGCTTCTGCGTCCGCCTTTATTTTAGTTCAGTTTTTATGAGTACGCATTTGCAGTCCGCCATGCTCCCTCTCGTCGTGCAGAGTCGGTGCAGGTACAAACGCATCTTCATTCGTTATTGTCCAATCCTCTTTCTCTCCCCTTCCTTCCTTCTCACGCCGTCCAACTCCTGGTCACCCCCACCGCTCAGCACCCTTCTGAGTTTCATCAGTGCTTTTATTGTATGAACTACTATTCTTTACCAAACCCTTTACTGAAATTTAAAAAGCTGGTGATAGGAGTAGTTCTTTTTCTTGAATATTCTATAACATGCCACCTTGAATTGACCTTCCAAAGTTCAGAGTATGAAGGATACATGAATAGAGCACTCAAAAATATGGGGGTTTTTTGTTTTTTGTTTTTTGTTTTTTTCAGACAGGGTCTCACTATGTAGTTGAGAATGACCTGGAACTCATTATGTAGCCCAGGCTGGTCTCGAACTCACAGTGGTCCTCCTGCCTCAGCCTCCCGAGTGCTGGGATTACAGGCGTGCGCCACCACGCCCGGCTCAGAACTATGTTTTAACACAGGTTAATTTTTTTTATAATTATGACAGAAACACCTTTAAAGATAAAAAAAGACAAACCAAAGAATCCTACTCAAATATAAAAGGTATTTTGGGTCAGGTCATTTCTTAGTCCAAATAATACAACATGTCAATCAATTTCTCAGACAAATTCACGAAAGCATTACAAAATTGCACTTTATAGTTGTTAAGCAATGCATTTATGTGGTAGAAGAAATAAGAAAACTTACAGAAGCAAAATCTCAAACTATTGCAACTATTAAACTAACAGATTTTCAAATTAAGAAATTACCACTATTGCTTGGAAAGTATGCCTTACTCATACTCTCAAACTCATTTTATTTGCTTGGCATATAATTTAGTACTTTAAAACAATTTAGCTAAATTATTTAATATTTTTAGAATCTTACCTTTCTGGATGGAGGTGTTTCACATAATGGTTTTCAATTAAGAAGAAATCACTGGATAGTTTTAATCAAAATTTATGATCATCTGATTAATGCATTAACAATTTATTCAGCAATTTAGAAAACTAACAAAAGGAATAAATGTGGTAATTCTTCACTGTGAAATTTGGTCCATTAATAATACCAGCCCAAGAATCTGACAGTCTACTTGATTTAGTTATGTTGCCATGTGTGCTATCTTTTTTTCAAGAGCAATTCAGTGATTTGAGGGGGTTGGTTATTACAATACAAATAACATAGAAAAGTAAAAAACAGCATTTTAGCACCAATGCCAGTACTTATTTCATTATGTCAACAGCTAAGGATATTAATTTTTATTTGCTTTTCATAGGGCATAAATCAAAGCCATTACCTTGAACTTGAGATATATACACAATACACACACAGCCTTATGAAAAATACTTTTTGTAAGTAACATTACATTTAAAAATATTGGCAAGAGCAGGTGCTGATTTGTATTTTGACTTAATGGAACAAGAAGAGAACAACATTCAGCTGGGGAGGGTTACACTGACAATAAAGCTCTTTAAAGTTCACAATGGTTTCCTCCCCCTTTGCACTTACCACAGGCTCTACAATGTCCTGAGAGGATTTATTATGAGAAAAATATCAGCCACAGCTTCAATAGCAATACTTTGAAAGGAATGAATGAGAAAGCAAATCGGAAGGTGAAAGTTCATCCTTGTTTTCAGATAAGCGGTCTTAATGTTTCTTCTTTAGAAAAACTTTTAATCAGTTTGTTATAAATATATCCAAATCATTAATTTTTGCAGCTTTCAGGTAAAGACCAGCACTGTATACGAAGTCTATGAGAAGAAGTCAGTAGAGGTCATCTAATCTTAAATCATGACATCATCCATTCAAGCCCTTGGCGTAATCCCTGACCAGTAAGAGCACAGCAGGCCCGGATGTGCCACTGGTGATCTTTAATAGCAGTGAGCTTCAAAAAATGGGAGATTTCTGCTATAGTCATGCATTCTTTAACGTCTTGTTTATTAGCAAAAACCAGCAGCCCAGCTTCCCTTAGGTCCTCATGAGCTAAGGTTTTGTAGAGTTCTTCTCTGGTTTCAGAAATCCTGTCTGCACTGCCCACAACAGCTATTACAAACTCTGTATCAGTATAGTAAGTATTCCAGGAAGAGCAAAGAGATTCTTGGCCGCCAATATCCCATATCAGGAAACGCACATTATTAGTTACTATTTCTTCTAAATTACTTCCGGTTGTAGGGGATGTACGTACAACTTCATTCATGGAAAGTTGGCAAAGGATGGCAGTTTTCTCTGCATTATCCAACCCAAAGATGATAACTTTGTGTTCCTGGTGATGGAACAGTCTCCATATCGTAGTGAAGAGAATTCCCAATCTCGGGCAGCAAATCCCCTCCAGTTACCTGCACCGCCAGGACTCCCCTGGCTCAGGCTGAGGGGAGACAGACCCGCTGGAGCCTCCCTCTGCTATTTCGGCTCCAAGAACTCAAGGGAGGCCAAAGTTCAGCCACCCTGCCCAACAGAGGCCCCTCATCTTCCAAAGGTTTGGGGGGGATCTCACCTGGCTCCTGGACATCACCACTGCATTGTCTTCAACGAGACAGTCACCTCCCCTTTTTCAAAAATTCTATTCTCTTCTTTCCTGTTGTCTAACTTTTCCACTGCTCTTTAATTTATTTGTTTTGAGTAGCCCATATAGGAGAAACCATGTGATAGCTAAGATCATGAAGTAGATTTATTTTACATTTAAAGACCCTCATAATTAAATAACGTCATACACATAATATAGGTCAAACTCCATAATTTAATATCAGCAGACTAGCAATATTATTTCTATATACAGCAATAGCCCTCCTTTCCCATGTAACCTTACATATTACAGATTCTGGACTGAAGACCCCCAGTGGGAGGACACCTTATGGTACCATTATTCTACCTGTCATGAGACTATGAATGACAAGTACCTAAGTAAATAAGACCAGGTTATAGATCCATGCAGCAAAACTGAAGTTAAAAACCTTGAAACTTCTATTTAGATTATTGTGTGATTAAATGGTTCTTTTTGGCCACCTACTAATTTGATAAAATGCTGCAGCTGAACTGGCCATCTTCATGCTAATGGTCATTCGCGGTATTTTCTAGCATGGTTTTGAATAATCTGCACAAATTCAGTATTACATTTTTGAAACTACAATTGATTCAGAAGTATCTTGCTGTATCTTAAAAATAATTATGTACAATAATAATCTATAAAAAGTTCAATCCCTGATACAAAAAAAAAAAAAACACAGAAAGAAAGAAAGATCAAGTTCTGACCTTGGTACTTTTTTTTTTTTTCCAATGCCTGTAGTCTTTGATGAAGAGATTTGGCAAGCTTATCAAAGAAAAGAGAAATATCTTTCACTGAGCAAACCAAGAAAGGGAGACATGGGAGAGGGAAAATGCAGGTTAAATGATGTGCTATGGTGTTCTCAGTTTGGGCCTCAGAGGTAAATAAGGTGAGGAAAAGGAGACGAACTGGTGACAGAGAGTGTGAGTGTCAGACAGAATATCATGATGGCAAGGCCATTGGTTCTGTGACTTTGAAACTCAGTAGGTACACAATTAAAAATCAGTTAATTTCACCCTTTGTAAAGAAAGGTAGATGAAGAAAATTGTAGATCTTAGGGGTACCATTGCTGATGACAAAGGCAGGGAACAAGGGAGTCACACAAAGGAGTTTCTAAATGGATTCTTTCAAGTAGGCTTATTAATAATATATTTATTAATAATATATTTAACAATAATATTTAGCCATCTATTGTGTTACAATAATGTAGCTGAATTTTACCTTCTCAGATTTAACTTTGACAAAAATAAGGATAATTCTATTTGAAAAAATGACGACATGCTATTATAACTTCATTATTTTCAAATACATATATTGCAGAGTTGGCTGCTGGAAACTAACTCAGGAAGTAAATTTGCTTTTTTTCTTTCTTTTATTGAGTTTATTGGTACATTTTAGGTATACAGTACAGTTACATTCATTATTGGGATGTTGTACCTTTACATGACAGGTCTTGGTTCTCATTTTTTCCCCTTGTCCCTGCCCTCCCTTCACCTCCTCCTCCCCTTCCCATTTACAAACAATTTATTTCCATTTTGTCATATTTTTTTCTTTTCCCTTATTACCTTTCCCCTACCCTTCCCATTTTCCCTACACCTTTAGCCTTTTTCTTCCTACTTCACATGGTCAATTATCTCATTAGGATTTTATGTACTATTATAGTTCTTCATACCGGAGAAACTATTCAGTATTCCCACGTGTGACTTATTTATTTCACTTAGGAGTATATCCTCAATATGTATCCATTTTCCTACGAATGAATCTAATTTCTCATTCTTTATGGCTAAGTAGTATTCCATGTTACAGAAAAACCGCATTTTCTTTATCCAGTTTCCAACTGATGGGCAAATGGGCTGTTTCCAAGTTTTAGCTTTTACAAACTGTGCCGCTATAAACATTGGTGTGCATATATTCTTTTAATTCTTTTAATTCTTTTGGAAAGATACTCAGCAGAGGGATGGCTTATCAAATGGAACCTCTAGTCCCAGCTCTTTGAGATGTTTCCATATCTCAGGAGGCCTGAGAATGTGTGTGGGGGTTTTCCAGGGAAAGCCCACATGGTACCTTCCTTGTGCTGTAGCCGATGGTGCTGCAGGCAGGGGAGGGCGCAGCTGCCCATCTGGCCAATTGGGCCCAAGCAGGCCAGAGGGAGAGCAGATCTTGGAGTGGCCCTTCCCAAATCTCACCTTCCTTGCACTAAAGTTTAATTATTCTTAATATTTCAGTAGTGTGTCTGTTCTCTCTGGATATATAATCAACTCTGCTTACCTGTATGTCAGAGCAGTGTCCTCTTTCCTGAATTTTAGATAGATGTCAAATTACTTCCACTTGATAAACTTCTCCCTCGTTCAGATACATGTAAACACACACACACACACACACACACACACACACACACACTATGATTTACCGTTATGCCTATCAAAAACGGTAGAAAAAATGAACTTTAAAGGTTTAAAGACTTCAAAAGTTGCAGAGTAAGCCACAGGAAATCAACCATCACATGGATAATAACTATGCATACTGAACAAAATAAAACAAACATTTATTTGAGGCCTTTGTAGAGTAAAAGAAAGCAAGCACATTTTGAAGGAGAGTTAAAACTTTAAGGAAAAAAAGCAGAATGATTTATTTCAGATTTTGCAGATAAAGTCAGAAATCCTGGTCGTTGCAAGTCACTGCACAGCTAAATCTATGATAAAAGCTCACCATCTCTATAGATTGGAGCCTGGGAACACCATGGCAAAGATAAAGTGAGGACAGAGCTCCAGAAAGAACAGAGCTTTAGCTCTTTCAGACATTCCTGAGAGATCACAGACCTGTAAATGTTTGAGAGAGATTTCAATACATTAGTTGGTCCAGGGAGCTAAATAGAGTTTTGAGATGCCACTTTCTATAATTCAAATTTGTTTGATTTATTTGTATAATGAATCATAAACGCACACAGGTGCACACACACATACACAGAGTTCAAGGAGCTATAATAGATACCAGAGCCTCCAGAAACACAGTATCCATGATGAACACACACATCATCTCAAAGGTCAAAAAAACAATAAATTCTCAAGAGAAAAAATGATCAACAAAAACCTGTCCTGAGATGAGCCATATGTGGCAGTCAGGAGATTGGAGTTTCTACAGCAGCTATTGTGACGATGCATAAAGAATTCTTTCTTTTAAAATGCTGATGATTAAAAACTCAAAAATAACACTGAAGAAACAGAAAATATGGAAATAAACTAAAAAGAAATTTTATAAATGAAAAATAATATTAACCAAAAATCTAGCTCTACTTAAGAGCAGAGTGGACCTGATTTTTAAATGAGTTTGCATGAAAGGAAATTACTAAATCCTGAAACACAGTTAAAGAGCACTGAAAATAATAAATAAAGGAAACCTAAAGAATCTTGTAAAGGTACATAAAAAATTCTAGTATTTCCATTAGATAATCAGAAGTAGAAGACAGAGAGAAGATACAAAATATGTGAAGAAATGATGACCTAACTTCTCACTTTTGGTGAGTCAAAATTTTATAGATTCAAAGAAGGATGGCCGGACCTGAAAAAATAAATATGAAGAAATTCTCACCTAAGCACATCGGCAGAGAGCTGAAAACAAGAGATACAGGGAAACCAATGAAAACCAGTCAACCACAGAAAAACAATATCTCATACAGAAGGAAACACAACTTAAAGCTGTAGAATATTGGTAGGCTTCATTAAAAATTAAATAGTCATTCAATAATATAAAAAGTACTTTAAGGGCCAAGGATTTAGCTCAGTGGTTCAGTGGCCTGCCTTGCAAGCGCAAGGACCCGAGTTCAATCCCCGGTACCAAAATAATAATAACAATAATAATAATAATAATAATAATATAAATAAATAAATAAAATTTTTTAAAAAGTACTTTAAAAGAGTGACAAAATAAATGAAAAATCTGAATTCTTTATACAGCAAAGTATCTTTTTCTTTTTTTTTCTTTTTTTTTTTCTTTTTCTTTTTTTGTATTAGGGACTGAACTCAGGTCCTTGTGCTTGCAAGGCAGGCGCCAGAACCACTGAGCTAAATCCACAGCCCAAAAATAACTTTTAAGAGTGAAAAAAAGTAGACATTTTCAAATAAATGAAACCTAAGAGAGTTTGTTGTCATTACACCTCCCTACAAGAAACTTTTAAAATATGACACTGGTGACTGTGTGATTCTTCTTTGCTATATTTTCTACGCTCTTCCTTCCTTCTTTTATGCAGCTATATGAGCTCTAAACGTAGAGAAAGGGGGAATAAGATACAATGGTAAAAAATAAATCAGGCAAAAGTAATAAGTGCCTTTATGGAATTACGATCTGGAATTTAATTTTTTCATAGAAACATCAGTACATTGGTATTATATGCTAATCCTGAATATTTAGGCATCATATTTGACTTTGCTTTCACATGGAATATAATAATAAATCGAACTGATTCTATTTGGAAGTGTATCCTAAATTCACCCATCTGCATATCAAGTGTTCTGCATATCAAGTCAACATCCTGGGTGGATCCTGGCCACCTCCCGAAGCTTCTTATCTGGTGACCCTGTACTCTCTTGTCACGTGCAGACTCAATTTGAATCCATTTGCCACTCAACAGTTACAGAGAGCTGATTAAAGCCTTTTTAATCCCTTTACACGTGTACCTGGTTCCATTGATGAACCTCTATTACCGCTTTTTGTCTAGGCTCTGGCTTACTACTACTTAATTCCTAGAATCTTCTCTCCCTGAAGGTGGAAAAGTGCCCTTGCCTGAGGCACCTCTTTTCTTAGACTGAACTTATTCCTGCCCAGCTCCCCCTCCACACTCTGTTCCATATTCACATCTACGAACACACACACACACACACACACACACACACACACACACACTCCACCATGGTCTTAGCCAGCAGATAAGGATATATCTTCCTAGTAGTATATTTGTTATTTTCATTTTTTTTCCAGCAGTTACTTCTTTAAGAGTTAGACAGACAGTAGTTCCGCAAGGCACAGTTGTGTTCCAGCCATAAGTTCGACCGGGCTCACAACAGCAGAATCTAACATAAGACAGAATACATCCTTTAACTCACTTTGTAATTAAAAGTTTTTTTTTAATTCAGAAAAATATTATAGGTAAGAGGCATATATCTAAAACAGATCTTTTTAGAAGTAAAGTAAAATAATCCTTTTTCTTCTAATAAGATGCTTTGTTCAAAAGCAGTACACTACATTAAGCGGAAGGAAGGAAGGAAGGGAGGGAGGGAGGAAGGAAGGAAGGAAGGAAGGAAGGAAGGAAGGAAGGAAGGAAAGAAGGAAGG
>NW_022900943.1:21289121-21296857 GCF_012274545.1 Fukomys damarensis | reverse complement strand
GAGGGAGGAAGGAAGGAAGGAAGGAAGGAAGGAAAGAAGGATATTCTTTTCCAAGTTGCACTGGACAAATTAGAATGATTCAGAGTGGGAGACAGTTATCTTCTACATCAAGATTGTCCTTTAAGCGTCCTGAAATGCCAGGAGGGCAGTTTGATTCTCTGCTTCACCAGAAACTTTGATCCCGTATTAATCAATACTATAATTGATCTTCCATTACTAGGAAAACTTTGATTACCAGTAGTGAACAGTAATCCTTTGTTGTGCCTTACACTCTGCCATTATTTTCTTTGTTATGCTTAAACGTTAAAATTCGCTTCGATATAAAGCGAATATTGTACTTTTACTACCACAACTTTTTCATAATTACTTTCCTCCTTCTTGTCTGGAAGCAAATGTCCTTATTACAAATCTCCGCATTTGTGTTTCCTACACTCACTGCAGTGAATGGATGAGAGGTTGGGACTGTGGTAGATAATCTGGAGAAAGTTTCCCATCCAGGACGTGTAAGCCAAGTGCATACCTCACCTCTGACACCAATGTCTAATGGAAAGAACTTTGAGAGAGGGAAATACACTACAGAAATAATCATGTTGTAATTGATGGTAATTGTTCCACAAATATAGTTGAGATGAAGTAAATATTTCTGCCTTTTAGAACTCTAAAGTAGCTAATAAATTACAGTGGATTCCATAGGAAATTTTTCAAGATGATTTGCAAATTAATGAGGTAGTTAGCTACATTTAAAGCTCTGAAATAATGAAAATATTCTGCGGAACACTTAACTTTTGGCCTCACAAATCTAGGGAGGGGATTAATTTTATTACAAAAATTAAGGGTGTAATTATAAATATGAATTTAAATGATTTATTTTGTCTCTCTACACCACGGTTCATTAGGAGTCATACTTCACAGCAGCATACCCCATTGAATATGAGAAGAGATAGTTAAATTCACTTGAACTTAGATTAATGTCAGCTATAAATGCAAATGTGGCTAAAGAAAATATAAACATGATTCTTATTGGTTGTAATATTAATTACTAATGTAGAATTTTTATCAGTCTATTGTCTAAAATTTATGATATGCTGATAATCCTCTAGTATAGGGGCCACTAATTAAAATAATTAATTTTGTTCTCTTTCTGGTAAAATGATTTCATTTTTGAAAGGCAAATAAATAACTCTACAGGAGGTACAGTATTTAGTTTGCTTTCATACTTGTGAATGACGGAGGACTTGGGAACAAATACAGGAGAAAAATGTGCTAAAGTTACTACTAAAAATGCAAAAATCCAGCACCATGGGCATCGGAGGCAAGATCACAAGTTCAAGTCTTGCCTGAGAAATTTAGGGAATTATCAAGACTCTGTCTCAAAAATAAAAGAAAAGGGAAAAGGCCAGGCATATATCTTAGTGTAAAATATCTGGGTTCAATCCTCAGTACTGCAAAAAACAAAACAAAGGAAACAAAGCAAAACATTTTTCTCATTTTTAATATTGTTAATCAATTTATGTCCCAGCCACACCCCTGTGCAAATATTGCAATTAAAAATGAAATTAATTACTCTAACATACCCAGCACCATAGCCTAGCCATAGAATATAGTGGAGTATCAGTAGTTTTTCCCTTTGGATCTCACTGTCACAGGCCCAGCATCAACAGAGACTATCATACCAAAAGCAAAGTGAGAAGTATGCTTTTGATTCAATACAATTGCTTTTGTATCATTTTAAAGTAAAAAAATATATAAATTGAACCAGCATGATTTTGAGACTATCAGTGCAGTAACATTTTTATAGGAAAGGATGATCGACAAAGTTATAGAAGGTAAAAATCATATTTTAATGGAGACTTTCTTTTGTGCTTTTCATCACCATCTCAACTGTGATGTATGCGTGTGACACAGTTGATTAGGGCACTGAAATAATCAGAGGTTTGATTTTTGTGTAGGTGGCACGGTTTAAGTCCTTCGGTGACCTTTAATTAAGTAGCTAATTATCTGTCAAATATTAATGGCAAAGGAATCTTGACAGATTGATTTCTTTAATCTTGAAACCCTGTTAAAAACAAGTGCTGTAATTATGATGGCCACTGTCAACTTTATACAAAGGAAATTTGAACCCAAAAGAAATACTGAGGTTCAGGAAAGGGTGTCAAAGAAATTGGTAAACCTGCCACAAATATAAGGAAGTTTTGAATATATAGAAATAATAAGTTGTGTTGTTTTGTAGGGTGCTGAAGATACCAAATAGTTTATACATTTTAAGTTATGCATTCTCATAGAGTGTAGAAAATAAAGATTATTTTTTCCAAAGTAATAGTGAAAAATCATTGAATTGAAAAATAACTTAAAAGGAGAAAAATAAGAAGAGTGAAGAAATATAGATAATACAGTACAAAATAAAATGATCATTTCTTGCCGGGGATTTAGCTAAGTGGTTCCACTGCCTGTCTTGCAAGCACAAGGACTTGGGAGTTCAATCCCCGGTACCAAAAAAAAAAAAAGTTAAATCAACTAAAATGATCATTTCTTAATCACAGTGCATACTAACTGACATTTTCATAAATTCAAATCACATGCTTTACCATAATCTCAACAATATGGAAACATATTAGCATAAATTACAACATTACCATTTGCTAAAAAATACTGCAAGCACTTGATACCTATAGAGATGATGTGCCAATATGACAAAATTATGATCAACAATAGAGCTGCTTTATGCATATTATAAATACAACAATAATATAAATATTCATGAAAAAGTATGAAATATTTTGAACAATGAAAGTGCTTGTTTGGGATCCTGTAATTATGGCTGGCTTTATTATATTCTTTCCAGATGTTCTACAGTGTAATTTAAATTTTTAAAATGAAAAAGTATTCCTTGTTTCAAAAAGCAGCTCAGTGTGGTATGCTTCTGAATATTTCTGATGATGTATGTTGTGAAAGGGATATATTTTTTAGATGGCATTTTTTTGATCTGCCCAAATCCACACTTCACAAGTGGCATCTAATATGAAAACACTTAAGATAACCACACATACATTTTTTGCTCACTGCCATCTCCCTTTTGGGGGCCACAGAGGAGCTAAAGTCTACAAAAGTCAACTCTTCTAAATTTTCTGAAATAAAATAATGTCACTTTGACTTGAGACAAAATACTTTCTCTATGTTTGCTGACTTAACTGTGTGTGGAGGTTGACTGGACAACCTCTGATAACTCTTTTCTAGCTATCGGCACTTCCACCATTATGTCCCTTTCAGTTAACATGGAGAGAATTGAATGACAGCTAGTGTCAATACTGAATTATACCACTTTAACCCTAGTTTAAGGGTGCTAGAACTATGGTAATGTTTATAGCACGAAGAGAAGCCTGAGAGCTGGCATCGCCCACCAAGCCCACTAAGCTTCAGGGAACAGTACTCAAATTTTACCAACAAATTTACTAATGAAATTGGAAGTGGAAATTCAAGATTCTAGGCCGTAGGCCCAGAAAGTGTAGTAACTCTAATATGCTGAGCAGAGTGGGTGGTAATAATGCATTTTCTATCACCCCATACACCATTCCTTTTCTGGAGTTCACATATTTTCTACTGTGTCTTAAGGCTATAAAGAAAAATAAAAGTACTTTCTTTGGAAGAGTAATAATAATAGAAAATATTAATTGTATGTTCGCTGAATGAAATATGCTTTGCCAAAGAGTTTAACGTGCTATGCCTCACTTAGTTCTCATGGAATTGCTGCAGGTTATATGTTATTACCATTGCTTTAACTTCAAATGATAAATAGAAATTTACAGAGGTGTAAATCATGTAGCTATCAGTGACAAAGTTATTATTCAGTGCGGATATTAAATGTAATTTTAATTATTAAGATTTAATATAAATAATTATTGTTGAATCAGTTATGTCATCGTTTTAATTGACTAAACGGTGTCCTGCTTTCTTTCATCTCCATTACATAGTGTCTAAAAGTTATTTTATTTTATTTTTGGTACCAGGGATCCATCTCAGGATCTTGCATTTTCCAGGGAGGCGCCGTGCCACTGAGCTAAATCCCCAGCCCAAAAAGTATTATTTTAGACAGGTGTGTATAAGAATGATTTTGAAAGAGCAAGAATATTTATAATAAATGGAAATAAAAGTGAACAACACAAAATAAAAGGATGAGGGGAGAAGAAAAAGTAGGAAATTTAATGAAAAATTTGGAGAAAAGCTCCTGAATTTTTGTCATGTAAGGCATTGTGGGCTGCATCCCAGTAGGTGGGGGTAGAGTACACAATTTCCAGCCTCTCTTCCAAAGGCTGATTTGTTCCCTCAGCTTCTATGTGTAAAAACAGAGCACACCTCCCCTCAACCAGTTAATCAGCTACTGGGAACAAAGCAATGACTGATTAGTTTTCAGTGATGCTTGTTTTAAAATAAAGTACAAATTCAGCAATATTGCAAAAGAAAGAGACTCTGAAATGTAATGTCATTGTGGAAAAATGTAAGAAAGAGTATGGACTAAAATCCTCTACTCAGTAGTTTCCACTTTGTTTGTTTGTTTATTTATTTCAGTACTCATAAGAGATATTTCCCATGGGGGTTAAGTAAAATAAAAAAGAAGTTTTAGAAATTATCAGCTCCACCTAATGAATGCAATGTAAAAAGATATTTGCAAATATTCCCTTCCCTGTTTTCTCAGATAGGACAGAGTAAGAATAACATTTCTAATCATGTGATTTTGGTTAAGGACACAGTGATGGCCAAATTTTAATTTCTAAACCAAATAATTCATAGTTACACACATCCAAGAAACCATTCTATTCTATCCCATTAATGCGTATCCCCACTAATATGTGTGAGCTCTCCATTGACCCTGGATGTACCAAGACAGATTTTTCTTAATGCTGACAAATGATGATTCATCATTTTAGTTCAACAGTATTTTATTTCAGTCACAACCATTGATGGATATATTAAAATAGCTCTCTCTCTCTCTCTCTCCATTGGTTTCTTACCAGAAGCAATATACTTCTGCCTGTTTGTTTTCTCCCTCAATCTTATCTGCCTATGAGAATAAAAAAATGATTTCATTTCTTAATGTCCTGAAAAATACACCTAATGTAAAGGTTTTGGAGAGATTGCAAGAGAAAAGCCAGCACCTAAATATGGAGAAGATAATTCTCAAGCCAATTAGCATGACATTAATAATGTAACTTCCTTTCCTCCATCAAGTTTCAAATTTCACAAGCAAAATGTTGTGATTGTAAGATTATAAAAGCTGGGCCACCACGGGAGGCCCAGGGCACACCTACAGTCAAACACAGACTTGATAGTATGTTCAAGATGGAGCTTACTCTACCTTCTCAAATGTTTTGAGCGGTGAGGGAAGGGTGCTACAGTCAAAGGTGTGAATAATTGAGGTATTAATTTGTGTCGTGCAGGATTTATTTTTTTTCCCATTGATGTCCACTTCAAGGAGGCAGCCCCTCCCTTCCTGCTTTTTACCTCACTGTTGCGGAATTTTGAGAGACTAATGGAAATCAGGAGGATTTATTTCAGGTTTTAGGTGAGCACAGACTCAACCGACTCACTCTCACAGGAAGAGTGATGAACAAACAGAAGGTGCAGTTCATATGCATTTGGTCAAAGGGAGGTGGTTTTTCTAGTGACGGAGCAAGCGAGTTTACCAGAGCAGGACAAGAGCAGACAGTGTCTTATGAATCATATGAGAACAGGGTGTCATAAACTTTGTTTACAGGACACGGTTGTCAATTTTATCTTTATCAAAACAGAGTTACAGTTCCAAGGAAGAGGAGGGAGATCTGAGGTGGGGGGCACTGTACAAGTGTTTTTCTTTAAGTTCTGCTTTATTAGGAGAGGTTTTCTTTTTATGTGGGATGGAAATGGATAGTCAGTCAGTACACAATTCTCTTCCCTGCACTACTTGAAGGAATTATCCCAGCAAATGAAAAGAGAGACAAGTGTTTGGTAAATAGAAACAGGCAGAGAAGCATTATCCAGATAGGCAGAGTGAAGAGAGAGATGCGCAGGTCCACAGGTCAGACCCTGCTGGTTCCTTCAGCTAGAGGTCCAGGAGTTCTTGGCTGGGTGATAAGGGAATGTCTGCAGGTTCTGCTTGAGCAGGCCGACCTCAGGCTCAGGTTCATCACCTTCGTGATGAAGAACAAAACCTCCTGGTTCTCTGAGTTAGGGCATTTGTGAACTTAGACAAGCCCCTCAGTTGTATCCTATATTATTTGGCTTTCTCCAAATAATTTGCTTTTCATTAGATGAATGTGAGAGAGTACCTAAATTCAGACTGCCTTATCATGGGATTAAAGCTCAGAGAGAGTTGTTTCTTTTAAAAATACATTTTCTCTGAGGTTTGAATTTTCATTTATAGTTGTTTTAATTTGGTTTCTCATAAAATGAAAAACCAAGTTTCATCATTACATCACAAGCCAATTTTTGTGAGATGGGAATCAAGAAGGGTAAAATCTGTGGATATAACACCCTCTGCAAAAGAAGAGTCATATGTGAGCATACATAGTGTGAATCAGGAATCAGTCTTATTGCTGAATTACACAGTGAAATAGTGAAACTATCATTTGCGATTTTTTATGTTAGTGTGACAAGGAGGTGGCAGAAAAGACCTATCTTGAGTCAGACCATGATTCATTTAGTTCACTATGTTCTTCTCACCCTCGTCTGAGTTCAATTCTTCAAACAAGGAAGATGTGGGCCAGCTTATACTTAGAATTTTTCAGCAGGTCTGTTTTTGCCTTTTATTCTGCCTTTCCTAGAGCTAGATCAGGGACAGACAAGCACATCTTTGCTTTAAATGAAAAAAAAAAAAAAAGCACATTTTTCTCTAGAGATTTTATCTCAGATGAACACCAGACTCATGCTAGGGCTTCTACCTGACTTTTCTCCCAGGACTTCTTGTCCCAAGGGCTCATGAGCCTTCAAACTGACAGCCCTGGTGCTGACTTCACTGCTGAATTGATTTCTTATGTCAGGCCTCTAGATTGCCCTACTTTCCTGTTGTGTTTCAAAACAGATTTTATTGAAATGTTTCAGTGTAGTTTACCAACAACATTTTTCTAAATATCATATTAGGTTTCGGGTCCCCATTTTCCATAAAACACATGAACCTGTCTTTTTTACTTAAAAATATGTTGAATATAACTTTTAAAAGGTAATACTATACATTTCATCCATATATAAAATGTATTGTTAAGCAATTTATTTTACTTCTATAATACATGAAAAAAAACAGACAGATATCATAACCACTTCAAGAAATTCATCAAGCACACATTTTTAAAGAGTAAAGAGATGTTGGGATCAATTGGCAATAGAGACAAAACTAATTTCTCATGGTCAGTTAAATCCCTTCCAATCTGCACACAGAAAGTCAACTGAAATCACTAATAGACAAGACAGAATTTGTCTATCATTTACCTACCATTGACAAAGTTATAAATTATTATGAAAGAGTTTTTCCATTGAAATACAGTTTTCACCCTTTAATCTTAAGATCATTAATGACTTTTACACTGAAAAATTCAATGTCATTTCTCAATAGTCATTTTATTCCAAATATTAACAGCTTTTGACATAACTAATAACTTTTTTGGAAAAAAAATGTTTACTATCCTCTTTGCTGATTCCTTTTTTTTTTTTTTTTTTTTTTTTTTTTTTTTTTTTTTTTTTTTTTTTTTTTTTTTTTTTTTTTTTTTTTT
>NW_022900943.1:21234080-21287249 GCF_012274545.1 Fukomys damarensis | reverse complement strand
CTCCCTTCACCCCCTCCCCCCCTCCCCATTTACAAACACTTTATTTCCACTTTTTCATTTTATCATATATTTTCCCCCTTATTACCTTTCCCCTACACTTCCCACTTTCCCTACACCTTTAGCCCTTTTCTTCCTATTTCACACTGCCAATTTTATCATTCAGTTCTTATGTACTATTATAGTTCTGAGGAGTGACTATAAACCATATATTTAAAATTCCTAGCAGCATAATGTCTGAAGTTTCAAATTCTCCTGAATACTCTTGGTTCACACAATTTGAACTGACACCTACTGTCCAATTGATTTCTTAGATTTGTGTCATCTACGACTGAACTTCCTTCCCTCTTTGAGCACAAGCAAACATGCATAGGCACACACACAGATACACACTCATCTGCTCTTCAAGTACCTCTAGCTGCTCAAGTCAAATGGCTCTTTCTGTATTCTTCTAACATGTAATCCATGAAGCCAAACTCAAACAACGTCTGTTCTCAGAAATCACCTTGCAGACATATAATAACTCTTTACACTGGCCTTTCTACAACCTATTTCTATACACAAAAGGAGTAAATTTTAAAAACAACTATTGCATTCCTTCACCTGAGCTCTTCTAACTCTCCTGAGTCCTCATTCTACTCCAGCTTCTTGGCTATGCTTAGCATATCGTTGTCTCAGTGTTTCCCTCAGACATCCCTTTGGTCTCTCCATGACTGTAATTACCATCACATTAAAGGGCATCATGACTCCTTTCATCTCACTTTGTGTGCTCCTCACCTGATTCACGTAACTTTGTGTTACTTACAGCTTGATGTTATCTGTGTACCTGCAGTTTGTTCATATTTGTTTATAAATATATTTGCTATCTTTCCTTCTTGAAATTCAGGTTCAAGGACAGCAGGAATTTTGTATATTTTTCCAGTGACATATTGGCCATGTGTATAAAAACATCTGCATCATAATGACGAGCTCAATCCAATTAATCATGTGTGGTGTGAAATGAAGAAAAAAAGAATTACCAAATGATACAGAAAATGTGCTTTGGTCTGGCTGATAAAGAGTCCTAATGCTATTTGAGATCTGATCATTTTTCAACAGGAAGCAAGGTAGCTTCCTAAATGTAATCTTGATTATTCTCAGTGTGACTTAACATCTGAGAAACAAAACTAGAATTGTGCAGTAATTTCTCAGGAAGCCAATTATGAGGAAACAATTCAGCTGGATAAGCACACTCATCTGCAGAAGATAAACTTCAGAACATCATAGCTGTGTTCAAGCTAAATTGTCTTTGACTCAGAGCATAATTATGATACTGATGTCATAATTAGTTTTTCCATTAATAAAATTGCCTTGAATAAAATAATGATTGCCTAATAATGTTCTTAGCTATCCATTGGAAGAGAAATAGTAATATATAAAATTATACAATCATTATGGCTTGTGTCTAGATGTCCCCTCAAAGCCTTATGCACTCATAAGTGAGGCTTTTAATGAGATGGCTGGATCTAGGGTGTGACTATGGATTAAGAGTGTATGATAGCAAGATTAGTCTCCTCGTCGGATTAGCATAGTTCTGGGTGTGGCTAACTGGATTTGCTAAAGTGGATAGCCCCACCCTAGGTTTGGGTGGCACCAATCAATAGGTTGAACTAAATATAAGGGAACAGAAAGAAGGCAGAGTAGCTATGTCCTGCCTACCTTGCCATGGCCTTTTGTTGTGGAGTAAATTGATGATAAGTTGAAAGCTTTACAAACTGTGAGCCAAAATAAACCTAACTTCCTTTAACTTTGGGTACCGGTTATTTTCTTAGCAAAGAAAAAGGTAACGAAGAAAACAAGTAATAGAATAAACGACTTTCATCATCATTTCACAGAGCTGCTTTATTTTGTTTTTATTTTTGCATTTGGAACCCCTATTCTTTTTATCATATTAATATGTCTTAAAAGTCAACTCTTTAACAAAGCAATATACAATTTATCATACACACCTTTATTAACATTTCAGCAACTTGCTTAAATTTAACTCTCATTAAAATATTTTTCATGCTAGTCTCATGATGATAGTAGAGAATAATTTGTTTTTTTCTGAAGATTAATAGCATGAGTCATCTAAAAAAAAGTCAAACTAAAATGTCCATAGCCATTTCATTTGTCAAACAAAGAAAAAATAATATCTACTTAAACCTATTTAACTCAAATGAAAATGGGAAATATGGATTGGCTCAAGTAATTGAAAAACAACTGAAATGAATTCAGATGTGGTTGTCCAGGAGATCAAATAATATCTCCAGGACCTGCTATGTCCCTAACCATAGATTCTAATTACCTTCATGTACAGTTACTTCTCAGATGCCTCATGGCAAGACATGTGGCAAGATCTCAGTTCCAAGAGAAAAAAATTATCACCTAGAAATTGCCTTATAATTAACTGACTGGAAATCTTATAAAACTCAGTAGCTTGGGCCAGGGATTTAGCTCAGTGGTTCGGTGGCCTGCCTCGCAAGCTCAAGGACCCGAGTTCAATCCCCGGTACCAAAATCAATCAATCAATCAATCAATCAATCAAACTCAGTAGCTTCTTCTCTGATATAATCATACCAAGGTTGAAAATAATAAGAAGAACAAAGCACAATCATTCTTCTATCCAAATGTAGTAAGAGTAGTATTGGGTGATAAAAGCATTAATTTATGAAATTTACATAGAACATATAAAACAGCTTTGATGATCAAGCTATCACAGATAAATCAGCATTTCCAATATTAATTTATAAATGTCATGCAACTCAACTCATAACCTCAGTAAACTTCTATGAAGCTGTATAAAATTATTTTAGAAGGAATGTGTCTATGGCTAATATTGGTTGTCACCTTGACGACATTGAGAGAGACCTATAAAACTGAAAAAATGTATTTCTGGCTGTGTCTATGGGGTGTTTACTGAGAAGAGTGGCATGTGAGTGAGTCAGTGAGATGTAGTGGGGTGACCCCCCCTTCATGTGGGGCTCGCCATCCAATACCTGTGTGCCTGATGGGACAGCAGGAAGGGAAGGAGCTCTGGAGCAGATTTCTACTCTTCTTCAGGGGCCGAATGTCTTCTACTTTTGCATGTTCTCGTTGTCCACTGATTTTATACCTCAGGTTTTTAGCCTTTGAGTCTTACACAGCAACTCTCCAGGGAGCTTCTAGGCATCATTGATTCCTCTTGTTGTGAGGCTTTTACCTTATTGGATTGAGCAGCTACTGATTTTCCCTGGCTCTGCCCCTGCAGATGGCCATCAAGGGTCTTTCCAACCTCCAATTATGTAAAACAACCTAACAAATTCCATCTTGTAATTACATATACATTACCTTGGTCCTGTTTGGAGAACCCTGACTAGTACAATAGGGAAAAATAAATTTCTAAGAATAGTGAAGAAATATACATATACAGAATAATAATAAGAGGTCAAAATAGGAGACTTCTAAGTATTCAGTTGTAAAGTCTCTAGAACCAAAAAGTATGACCCTGTCACAGGAATATGTACAGTAGTCATACGTGGTCAAGCACCCACAGAAAGATAGAGACTGTGTAATTTCAATCAAACAGTGAAAAAGACTAGCTAATTTGATAAGTAGTATTATGAGAGCTGATTATTTATCTGGAGAAGAAAGCAGAATTAAATTCTTACATTTTAATTACTTTACCTCAAAAGACACAGATTTCCATCTGCCCTGCACCTTTAACAAAAAAATATTAGAAGAAAATCTAAGAAGAGGCTATTTATAAGAAATTAGGAAGAGGAAGATTTTCCTAAGCATGACAGGATTCTCAGAAAACATAAAGTAAAAGCTAGATCTATTTGCCCATTTTAAATTCCAGATTATTGCACGGGAAAAGTCAATATAAACAAAATAAAGCAATTAAAATATATGCCTATGAATTAAATGCATGAAAAGGACCGCTGTTTGTTAGAACTAGCTATTGAAATATGATTGCAAGTCAAATTGACTTGTGGAATGCATAGGGTCATCTCATTGTATATACAACTTAGAGAAAAATGTGAAACATTTTACAATCAAACTAGAAAGAATTTCACAGTCAAAATTTAAGATTATATTAGCCAGAAATAATTTTCTAATAAAATGACACTCCTAGAAAAATATAAAAAAGACACCCATTCTTTATTTGAGAAAGTTAAATAATAGGTAGAATGGTATTAGTTGAAAAAGATAAGAAGTGAAATACAGCATAAGAAATCTTGTCCAAAAAAGGAAAGAAAAGGCTCAGATCCATACATTTAGGAACAAAAAAGGTGAAGTCACAACAGATCCAGCAGAAATCCAGGGGAATCATCAATACCTACTTTGAAAACCTGTATTCTAATAAAATGAAAACACAGAGGAAATGGGAAGATTTCCAGATGCATATGAATTACCAAAATTGAAAGCAGAAGATAAAAAAGTTCTTAACACCTCAATTACAATAAGTGAAATTGAAAATGTAATTAAAAGTTTACCAACAAAGAAAAGCCCAGGTTCCAAAGGCTTCACTGCTGATTCTACAAGACATTTAGAGAAGAGCTATTGGCACTACTCTTTAAACATTTCAATAAAATTGAAAGCAATGCTTCTGAATTCATTCCTGGAATAAAGTGTTACTTTGATTCTAAAACCGGGGAAAGACCCAACCAAAAAAGAGAACCTCATGCCAATCTCCCTAATGAACATAGATGCAAAAATACTCAATAATCCTCTGTTCTGGCAAACAGAATACAGATGGTCATCAAGAAGATCGCATACCACCACAAAGTTGGATTTTCCCCAGGGATGCCAGGATGGTACAATATGCATAAATCAATAAATAGAAAAAACTATATTAACAGAGTCAAAGACAAAAAGCTTATGTTCATCACAAACCTGACAAGGATGTCCACTATCAACACTCCTGTTCAATATAGTTTTGGAAACAGTAGCCACAGCAATTAGGTAAGAGAAAATAATAAAAGCAATAAAGATAGGAAAAGAAGTTAAACTGACATTATTTGCTGATGATGTGATACTCTACATAGAAGACCCAAAAAACTCTGCCAAAAGATTTCTACATTTAATTGACAGATTCAGTAGAGTAGCTGGATACAAGGAGAACACTCAAAAATCAGTAGCCTTCTACACAAATAACAGACACACTGAAAGAGAAATTAGGGAAATAATCACTTTTACAACAGCATCCCAAAAAATGAAATATCTAGGAATCAATCTAATGAAGGAAGCAAGAGACCTCTACACTGAGAAACTACAACACTGAAAAACGAGATCGAAGAGGATATAAGAAATGAAGACATACCTTGTTCCTAGGTAGGAAGAACCAATATAGTGAAAATGGCCATACTTCCAAATCTGTTATACAGAGTCAACGCAATCCCTATTGAAATCCTAACAGTATATTTCACAGAACTAAAGAAAACAATACAAAAATTCATTTGGAATAAGAAAAGACCTAGAATGGCTTTTGCTATTCAACAGAGAAATGGCAGGGGATATCATGAACCCCAACTTGAAACTATACTACAAATGCACTGCAATAAAAACAGTATGGTACTGGCAAAGAAACAGACCCGAGGATCAGTGGAATAGATTAGAAGATGCAGAAACAACTCTGGACATGCTCAGCTACCTCATCTTTGACAAAGGAGCCAACAATCCTCACTAGAAAAAAGATAGCCTCTTTATTAAATGGTGGTGGAAAAACTGGATTTCAACTTTTCATAGATTAAAAGTAGACCCCTATCTTTCACCATGCACTAAACTAAAATGCAAGTGGATTAAAGATTTAAATGTTAAAACAAAAACACTAAACTTGTTGGAAGTTAATTTAGGTAGAATTCTTGAAGACATTGGCATAGGAAAAGACTTTATGAACAAATCCTCGGTAGCACAGGAACTAGCACAAAGAATCAACAACTCGAATCTCATCTTTTTATAAAGCTTCTGCATTGCAAGATAAATCACAAGCAGAGCTAAGAGACAACCTACAAAGAGGGAAAAAGTTTTTTTACCAGCTGTTCCTCAGAGAAAGTTCTACTATGTAGAATATATAAAGCACTCAAAAAAACAGACCCTTACAAATACAAAGACTCAGTTCAAAAATGTGCATCTCAAATGAGCAGACATTTCTTGAACAAAGAAGTAAAAGCAGCAAATAAACATATGAAAAAATGTTCAACATCACTGGTCATTTAATAGATGCAGATGAAAACAACACTGAGATTCCTCCTCACCGCAGAAAGAATGGCTGCTAACAAGAAATCAACCAACAGAAAATGCTGGCGGGGTTTTAGGGAGAAAGGAACCTTTCTTCATTGTTATTGGGAGTGCAGACTGGTGCAACCACTGTGGAAATCAATATGGAAATGTCTTAAACAACTAGGATTAGATGTCCCATTTGACCAAGCTATTCCCCTGCTGGGTATCTTCCCAGAAGAACTAAAGGAATCATGCCACAGTGATATATGCTCACCCATGTTTATGGCAACACAGTTTGTAATAGCTAAAGTTTGTAAACAGTCTAATTGCCTATCAACTGGAGACTGGAGAAAGAAGATGTGCTTGTTTTATAACATGGAGTATTCAGCCATAAAGAACAAGAAACTAGAGACATTTATAGCTAAGTGGATGCACATGGAGGACATACTCTTAAGAGAAATTAATAGGACACACATGTGTAAATACCATATCGTTTCTGAGGTGCGATGAAATGAAAGTGTAAATAAGGATCAAAATGCATAATTGGTACTGTGTAATAGGAAGAAAAAAATCCAAAGGTGTAGAGGAATAGGGGAAAGGTAAGAAGAAAAAAGAAGAAATAGGAGGAAAGGGAGAAAATGGCAACAAATTCTTTGCAAACAGGGAAGGGTAGAGGGGGAGAAGTGAGGCCAGGGGAATGGGAAAAAAATAAGAACCAAGACCTGTCATATGAAGGTAGAAGATCCCAATGACGAATGTAACTGCATTGCATGCCTAAAATGTACCAAAAAAAAAAAAAAAGAGAGAGAATTGACTGATTGAAATGACACTTGCCTGAGAGACACTGAAGAGAGTCAGTGTGCAAATAAACACGCTGCCTGGTGATGCTTGGGGCAAATGTTAAGTGGTTAATTATTCCTTAGGAGCACATTAAAAGTACATAGTAGTGTCTTATAGTATATGCTAGCAGTTTAGACTGGCCTTGCCTATTTCCCAAAAGAGTGGTTAGAAAAATATATGAAATATTTAATGAAATATCAGATTAAAAATCAAATCACTGCGCTGTTGTCATTTGTATTACTTTTGAGCATACAGATGATTTGACAAATTTGTATGAAAAAATATAAGAATAGTTTCATTTTATCGTAATGTTATAGGGATAATTTCAAAAGCCTTTACAGAAAAGCACAAGAAATTCAATTTCTTTAAACTGAATTTATTTATATTTTAAGAAAAAAGAGTAAGTCTTGACATTAATTCTTAATGTCTCCGCATTGCTTAATTCTCTGCTTTAAACACTGCCACACCCTGGCCAGTGCTCAAAATTACAGAAACTTCCAGTCTTTTCTACAAAATTTCCTACACATGTTGACATTAATGTTTGACAACCAATTTCTTGCCAGGTAAGTGACGATTCCACCATTGCAGCTAGTTTTTGCTACATTGTGAGGAAGGAAATTCTGTAGATTTTCCAATGAATCCTACAGGACTCATTAAATACTAATAGCCTTGGGAACATAATAAATGTTGTGAAGTATCTAAAATATTACTGCTAATGGAAACACAAAATTGTGAGGTAAGCCAAGCTTTTCCCCAAGATATTTGAAGCCAGAGATTTAAACAGTTAAGGCACTTGGAAATATTAGGTATATGTACAACTGTGCAAATAAAACAAACTAACTTTTTAGCTGTACCAGCAAGTGACGAAGAAATAGTAACTCTTCATTTTTGAACCTTTAATAGAATCACCTAAATTCAAGGAGTTTCAGTTTATGAAATGAACCAAAGCAATGTGTCATTTCCTATCATAAAGTACTGAAAAACAAATGCTAAACTCAGCTACTATTGGCTAACGGGGGAAAAATAATGACTTAGAAAAGAAAAAGCCTATTTGAAACTAATTAAGGCTTCTGAGCTAATCCCATGTATTTGAGGTAAGGGAGAAGTATCCTTCCTAAAACTAAGAAGACCAATGCTTTATGAGAAGTGACAGAAACAAAATATCTGTGCTTATTATTTTATAGGAATAGAAATAAAGAAGAAAATGAAGGAAAGAGAGAGTGAAAAAGGACAAAGCACAGTTTACCCAGGCCAATCATTAAAAAATCTGATAAAAATCCATAAAAGTGTTTTTCTTTTGAGAAAAGGTCTCACTTTGTAGTTCAGGCTGGCTCTAAATTCATGGAGATTCTCTTGTCTCAGTCTCCCAAGTGTTGGGATTTCAGGTGTGCACCACCACTCCTGGCGTAAAAAGCCATAAGTTGTGTGAAATAGCATGGGTCATGTTTGCTTTGAAAACTTAAAATGTTTGTCTCATTTTGAAATCAATATGGAGATACCTCAAAGAACTGGGACTAGAGGTTCCATTTGATCCAACCATCCCTCTGCTGAGTATCTTTCCAAAAGAATTAAAAGAATCATATCACAGTGATATATGCACACCTATGTTTATAGCAGCACAGTTTGTAATAGCTAAAACTTGGAAACAGCCTATTTGCCCATCATTTGGAGACTGGATAAAGAAGATGTGGTTTTTCTATAAAATGGAATACTACTCAGCCATAAAGATTGAGAAATTAGATTCATTCATAGGAAAATGGATACATATTGAGGATCTACTCCTAAGTGAAATAAATAAGTCACACGTGTGTAAATATCGAATAGTTTCTCTGATGTGAAAAACTATAATGGTATATTAGATTTTAATGATATAATTGACAACGTGAAATAGGAAGAAAAGGGCTAAAGGAGTAGGGGAAGTGGGAAGGGTAGGGGAAAGAGAATAGGGAAAAGAAAAAAAACATAAGAAAATGAAAAAATGGAAATAAAGTATCTGTAAATAGGGAAGGGAGGGTGGGGGGGCAGGGATAAGGGGGAAAATGAGAACCAAGACCTGTCATGTAAAGGTACAAGATCCCAATGATGAAGGTCACTGCACTGTATACCTAAAATATACCAATAAACTCAATGAGAAGAAAAAGAGCTAATAAATGATTCTAAAATTTATTTCCCTATAGCCTCATAAAAATTACTTTCCAGGAAACCTTAGAGAAATCTTTTTAAGGTACAACAGTGTTAGGATACCTTTTTTTTAGTACAAAGTAAAATATATTTAATCAGCTCTATCTCTCTTTTTTCAACAGCCCTAAGAAAAGTGTTGGGAGGTTCAAAATAGGAAGGCTTTGGACTTTAATATTCTTTAGCTTAACTTTCTCAGCTATGAAAAAAGATGCTTTTAATTAAACATTAACAGTATGATAGCTAGCAGAGGCTGCTCACTTCAACAATACATCCTCAGAACCGTTACCTTCCTTATTGTAAGAGTACAAATCATAAACATTTTACATTACAGCCTATCTTTCAATTTGTCTTTTAAGGTACAAGGCACTGTTCTTTATGTTCTCAAAGATATAAAGTACTTTACTAGTGTGAGCAAGAACCTGTTAGACATTATTGATTTGCATCTTTTCCTTTCATTTCCTCAGGTTTAGAATGTAATTCCCTATGGAGCAACTTATTTCTAACATAGAAAAATATTGCTTTTTGAGCACAAATTTTTTTCCTTAGGATACAGTTTAGTACTACCGAACAGGTTAATTCCACTTTCGAAATGCTAGCCCCAAATCCACCAGAATGCTGCACTTTTGGCACACTTGTCAATTCTGGCCACTAAGTAACATCTTGAGTTAGGTGAAAATAATGCAGCTACAAGGCTTTAAGATGAAGAAATTTAATCTGCCAAGAGTCAAGAAGTTGTCTGGACAGGATAAAAATTTCTGTCCCTTACAGAAAGTTGTATTGTCAAGAAAACAAACATAGTCCCACAGCAATAACTATTTAAAAGGATTTATGCAGAATATTTATATATTCTTTGCATAAAATTGTTTAACTGACTTTTCTTCCAGAATGATGCTCCAAAATATCCTGCACATCCACTGTAAATTTAAATATCTCAAAATAGCGTCTTTCACTTTGGATTTCTTGAAAGATAGTATTTTGGATTCAGTGAGTTACACAGATGAATTGCCAGTCCTCATTAGTATAATAAGGCCATTTACAGAGTAGGGTAATTTCATTGAGATGTGCAGAATTTATGGAGAAAGAAAATTTCAGCCTGCTCACGCAAGACAAGCACAATTCCTCCACTGAAAGTGGCTGTCAAAGGTAGACTGGCACACAGTTTGTAAGGCGGGAGTCAAAGTGGTATTTGTTGTACCCGTTGTGGTGGTCACAAGTTGCAGAAGATGAAGTTGTGTGTAGTTTAAAACTGCAATCTGAAATACTTTTTTTAAATCATTGTCCACTTTACATTCATTTATATACCAGAGCTCGCTAACAAATTCAATGGAAGGAACACATACTTAGGGAGGGCACTGCATTTAAAAATACCTTTAAAAAATATCACTAGCCACTTTTTCTTCATAAAACATGATTGTAAACAAGATTTTGTCCTCTCAAAATTCACATAGTGAATTCCTGATCTCCAACACCTCAGAATGTGACTGAGCTATTTTTGGAGATGAGGTCACAGAAAGGTTATTAAGTTGGAAAGGGGCTCTTAATCTAATAGGACTAGAAGCAGGAGAGCCACCAGGGACTTGTGCACATAGCCAGGGACACATAGGGACACCGTGAGAAGGCAGCCATCCTCAAGACCAAGAGAGGCCTTGGGAGGCCCCGCAGTGCGGGGAACTTCACCTTGGGCATCCAGTCTCCAGAGCTGTGAGAGAAGAAATTCACGCTGTTTAAGCCACCTACTTAGTTTAGGTATTTTGTAATGAGTGCAATTCTAGCAAAACGATACATGTGCATATTCTGTAGGTACCAAAATAATAATTATAAAAACTAGCAATTTGTTCTGAATTTAAATCCTTAATAGTATAGAAAATATGAGACAATGCAAAAATGGATTTTGATGAAATCTTCTCTCCTGTCTTTTTCTCTACCTACCTCTCGAAATCCAGCCCAGTTCCCTTATGCAACGTTCTCCACTGTGCTGGGCCACCCAGCTCCCATCTCCGGCTCCTTTGATGGCTGCAAATACATTTAAAATAAAAATCTTCTTTTTCTTCTGGGCCCCATATTCAAATTAAGTGCGAGGGTAGCTGTTTATGTGACGCTTACTGCCCATCATCTATCATTCCCGGTGACACCTGGACACCAGCACATAAGGCAGATGCAAACTCCGTGATCTAGATTGCACTGCATTATCTTACAATTTCCTGATTGTGTCATGACTGGCTCTACATCATATACTTTAAAATACGGCACGTGGTCTTATCTTATTCTTTTTTATTTTCTGTAATCAAGCCCATATATGACCTTACATATTTAATACAGTATGTTACCCCTGTACGAATGGAAAACAATAAAAAATAAAAATAAAAAAATAAGATAAGACTACAAGAGCAAGAAGCAATTTAAATATGTTAAGGGACCATTTTCATCTTCAGAATTAAGGATTATTTTAATCTTACATCATTGCCTTTTCTCTTTTACTTTGCTTTTTAGTTTTATTTTAGGGTTCCCTATTTTTAATGTTCATACAGAGACTTCTTTAACTGAAATACCAAATAGTTTCACCATGCGATGCCATTAGCACCCTGTGACATAGAAGTCCCTTAGACAGTGCTGCCTGATCTTGGGGTTTCAGCCTTTAAAACTATAGCTAAATAAACCTCTTTCTGCATAAAAGTAAACAATCTTAGATATGTGATATAGAAATACAGAGCAAAGTAAAATAAGCCCATTTCTGAATTTGGAGTTGCCCTCAATTGAATTTTCCCTGAATTTGTATTAAGATACATACCTTCTTATTATAGCTAAGGAGAGCAAACTGAGCTTCTTTCCAAATTCTTTGAAGAGAACTAAACATAAATTTGTTTAAGAAGAATGTAAATCGGTGGACGAGTGTGACGTGACTGCAGGCGAGTCCCAGCTAGGGCCCCACCCTGACCCCAGATGTGAGGACACACAGCCCAAAGCCACAGGCTGCCTAGAAAAGGGCTGCACAGGTGCACAACCTTCGTTCAGAGTTCCACCATACCATCAGTAAGTGCATGCACACCCTGGGAAGCAGCTGTATGAACCAGCATGGCATAGCTGAAGGTGGGTCCGAGCTAGGGCCACACCCTGCCCTAACCCCAGAGGTACAGGCACATGTGCCCAAGCCACAGGCCACCTGGAAAAGAGCTGCATAGGCATGTAAGCTTCATCCAGAGTCCTGACATACTACGGGCCACAGCTAACGACCTACCTAAAAAAGAACTACATAGATGCACAAGCAACAGCCAGAGACTCACCCTGATATCACTGATAAGTGCCTGAAGACCCTAGCCAGAAGCCTACACAGACAACAGGAACTTGAACACACAGCCCCCAACCAAAGTCCACCCCCGCCCAGACAACAGCTACATAAGGGCCCCAGTGAGAGACACAACTAGATATCATCCCAAGTATGCAAAGACCCCAGCCATAATCCCACCCAGACAACAGGTCAGTTCAGGGATAAAGAAGGCCACCATTCTAAACCCAGGAATTGGTGTACTAGGGGGCAGCAGGGTAAAGGCTGCTTGGTGGCCTACTGAGAATTGAAGACCACTGGGTGAGCAAAAAGTTCTCTCAACAAAAGCACAGCTGGCTGTTGAAATGGGATGACACAGAAATAAGTGTCAAAGCCAGATTTGCAGATTACCTAAGGCAACCCCAAAGGGAAATGGGGTGGAACACTCTGATACTCAATACTTGGACTCCCTGAACTGACAACAAAAGAGGACCTGGAAAAAATGAAAACAGAAATATTTCTCAGATAACAGCAGAGATGTGCCCATAGTACAAGACACTATTAATAAAGCTATAGTGGACACAGAAAAAAAAATAGAGGAGCTGAGAAACATGATGGAACCCCAACACAGGAAACAAATGGAATCCATAAAACAGTCGCAAACAGATTTCTAAGAGGTTAAAAACTCCACTGAAAATTCACACAGCAGAATGAGCCATTGTGAGGACAGAATTCCAGATATAGAAGATAGGATTGCAATCAGTGACCAGGAAAAGAAGAATCTCTTAAGAATAGTAAGAGACTATGAGAGATCATTCCAGCAGCTGCTAGACAATTCAAAGAATAACATAAGACTGAATGGAGTCAGTGAAGAAACAGGAGAGAGTACAGAAGACATAAATACACTGTTCACTGAAGTAATGGAAGAAAACTTCCCAAATAGGGGGAAAGAACCTGACATACAGATAAGTGAGGCTTATAGGACTCCAACTAGCCATGATCAAAAGAAATCTACACATAGACTTATAACAGTCAAGATTCTAGAAACCCAACAAAAGAACAAAATTCTACAATCAGTTAGAGAAAAGAAACAAATCACATACAAAGGAAAACCCACCAGAATCACAGTAGACTTTTCAACACAAAGCCACAAGGCAAGAAGATCATGGAGTGATGTATTTCAAGGAAAACAACCTCCAACCCAGATTGATGTACCCTTCAAAACTATCTTTCAAAATTGATGGGAAATAAGATTCTTTTATGACAAAGAGCACCTTAGCAACTTCATGAATACTAAACCAGCACTCCAAAAAATTTTAAACAATATCCTAGGAAAAGATAATGAAGATCACAACCCAAGGAAGCCCAGCAAAATGAATCCATCAGGCATGACAAGAAATTAAGTGCAAATGGGAAGAATCCAAGATAAAGAAAAAGTCATGATAAGGACAAATCAATACATATCTGTTATAACCATCAGTGTTAATGGCCTCAATTCACCAATCAAAAGAAATAGACTGGCAGAATGGATGAAGAAGCCAGATCCAACAATATGCTGCATACAAGAAACACACTTAATTCAAAATGAAACTCATAAACTAAAAGTTAAAAGGTCAAAAACAACACCCCATGTGACAGGACCCCACCTAAATGCAGGAGATATCCTCTTTGCAGATCAAGTTGATTTCAAAGCAGGGCTGCTTAAGAGAGACAAAGAAGGACACTACATCCTTGGAAAGGGAACAAGAGGAAGAGATGATAATCATTAATATATATGTGCCAAACACAAGTGTGCCCAACTGTTTAAAACAAATATTAATGGATGTAAAAAATCTTATAAGCACTAATACAATAGTAGTGGGGGACCTCCATACCCCACTGTCACAAATAGATAGATGAACCAGACAAAAAATAAACAATGAAATACTAGAACTCAATCAAAATGTTGAACAAATGAATTTAGCAGATGTTTATAGAGTGTTCCACCCCACAAAATCAGAATACACTTTCTTTTTGGCTTCACATGGATCGTTCTTCAAAATAGATCGCACACTTGCTGATATAATATTTTAAGTAAGTGCAAAGGAATTGAAGTTATCCCCTGTATTATTATAAACCATAGTGTGATGAAATTGGAATTCAATAGTAAAACAAACTGCAAGAATTTCATAAACACAAAGAAATTGAAAAATACACTTCTAAATAACCAATGGGTCACAGAGGAAATTAAAGAAGAAATCAGACAGTTCCTACAACGAAATGACGACAATGACAATATAATATATTGGATTCTATGGGGCACAATGAAAGCAGTCTTATGAGGAAAATTCATAGCAGTGAATACTCATTTTAGGAAAACAGAGTGAGCTCAATTACACAACCTGATGATTAACTTCAAGCTTCTAAAAAAAGAAGAGCAGGAAAAACCCAAAAGGCACAAAGTGAAAGGGGAAATGAGAGGAGTAAGGAAAAAGAAAGATGGGAATGGAATTAACACGAGAAAAAGAAAAAATGGAAATGAAGTCTTTGTAGATAGGGAGGGGTGGAGGGGTTGAAGGGAGGGCAGGGGAATGGGGAAAAAATAAGAACCAAGATACATCATGTAAATGTGCAAATTTCCAATGATGATTTTCATTATATTAGATACCTTAAATGTACCAATAAAATTAATTAAATAGTAAAAACAAGAAGAAGAATATAAATCTTCACAAGATTAATAAATAGTTAACAACCAACCAACTGAGCAAATTTTATCCTAAGATTAATACTGATCACTTACTTGTCATCATTTAGTTCATATAAGCTAATGAAGGCTGAAATTGTCTTGGCAATAACACAGCGATGCTTGGTAGTGTTTTCTGTAGTAATAGTAAAGCAAAACACAGCATTACAGCATATACTATAAATTCAAATTACCCAGCACTACACTGCCTCCCATAACTCATAACTATGTACATCTTTTTTGGTATAAAACTTGGCAATGGCTCTTGGTCCCTGGCTAGTTAATAGGTGTATATCACACTGTTTTAAGAAGTACCCAAAGTTACTTTATGAATGTCATTGGCTCAGAAGAGTCTCTTCTTTAAATGCAGTCTGGCTGTTACATACATCAGCTGAGGATCCAACATACTGTAGTGCCAGTTACCAAATGATTGTATCAGCTTTCAGGGGAGAGACAGCTATTACAACTCCTTCACTATGTAGGAGAAGAAGAGAGAAAAGCCCAGAGAATTCAATTAAAAAAAATAATTGTATGATAATAGAGAACTATGAGATTTGGTTCTCTGTATGTATATTTAATTAATCCTGCCTACTTAATCTTTTTTGGCACCCATTTATGTGCTGAAGATTTTGGCATAGGCTTCAGTAAACTTTCAAATATCTATAAATGGATCTTCTGCTTCATTTATTTGTGGCAATATTGGCTTCCTTAGTTTATCGCCATGCAAAATTCTAAGAAGTTGAAAGTGAAGTCATATATATTAAGGCTGATATTTTTGAAAAAATATTTGGAGCCTCTTACCCATTTGGATAATCACCATTGAAATCAATAGAAAATAAAAGGCTGATGCTTCTTATCAGACGGAGTCAAGTATTTATATACTGTATTTCTTAGCAAAATATATATTACAGTTGGAGTGTTTACTGTTTGAAATTTCCATATACTTCTCTTCCCTTGATTAGAAAACATAAGAGGAAAATTGATAGCATCATAGTACAGTTATGAAAAATATTAAAAATATACAAAAATTCATTAGAAGGTTTCAAAATAAAATGAAATGAATAAAAGCAATATTAAAATGCTGATTAAAGCAGTCTCTCAACCACATTCATTGCTATTTCAAAATAAAAGCATTTGCTTCAAAAGAAAGAAGAGTCATTATGAAGAGTCATTTATATTTCATTATGAAAGCTTCCATGTAGGGTAAACTTGTGCTGTCTTTAAATCTGACTGATTTTAAGCCAATGCAAGAAAAACAGTTTTAACTGAATAAGAAAAATAATCATTATAAGAAGCATAATTTTCATTTGACACCATAGCAAGCAATGTCTTCTTGAATTGTACCTTGAAATTTTTGATAGTGTATCAAGTAAAGAAAACTCCAAAACAGATGTGTTGAAACTGATTGCTAGCCTGAAACAATTGAATCTTATAGAAAGTAAAGTAACATAATCTGCATACTCAGTTTACTTCTTCTGAGTGCAAAGAATTAGAGAAAATTAAACTAAATATATTCATAACTTGAAAAAATTATATTTAAATAATGGCTATATATTGAGGCTGAATTAAAAAAAAAAAAGAGTAGCTGCAACCTCTTACCCATGTGGATAACTCCCATTCAGTAGAAAGTAGGATCAGCAAGAAGGAGGAAAAATTAAATCACTCCACATAGCCAGTGCAAGTGTGAAATGGAGTCATTATTACGTAAAATAATATAAAATTTCTGCAAAAAATGAAGAGTATGTATCACACTATCCACAAGCCTACTTTGTGTATCTAGGCCTTTCTTCCTTTAAACATTTAGAAGAAATACACCTACTGAATGTACAACCGCTCTACTTTTTCCATGGCTTGGATTTCCAAGGTTTCAATTATCCATATTCAACAACGACCAGAAATGATTAAACAGACAATGCTAGAAAAATAAAATTCATAAATTTATATTACATGCCATTTTTTGTCATGATGAAATCTCCAACCATCCAGCTATTCCCTGTTCAAGTATCCAGCATCTCCTTGTCCAGTATATCCACAGTGTACACGCGACCGGTCCCTCAGTCCTAAGTAGTTATCGTGAGTAACCTGGAGACTGCCACTATAACAAAGTGCCTGCAAACCTTCATTTAGCGATGTCCCCAAAGTACAAGAGTGGTGATGCTAGCGATTTAGATATGACAAAGAGCAGCTTTTTAAAGTTCTCAATGCACAGGAAAAGTGAAAGTTGTTAAGGAAAGGGGAAAAAATTACATCCTGAGAGGTAAAGTTCCATAGCAGAATGACTGTTTCATCTAAGAATTTGTGAAGGAGGAGTAGTGGGGTGCAATGGAAGAAAGTCAGGTTGCTGTGGGAATGACACAGAAAGGGACACTGGACCCCTGGCCACGCTTCTATCTCTCTTTCCTTTCCATGAGGTGAGCCGCTATTACCTACTATACAGTCCCCACTACGAGGTTCTGCCTCACCAGAGACACAAAAGCAATAGAACCAGCCAACAAAGGACTGAAATGTCTTAAGACAAAATAACTTTCCTCATTTTTATTTGACTGTCACTGTGAGAGCAAGCTGCCTAATCCACACAAACACATGCAGAATGTTTTCATTAGACACTGTATTTTACAGTGTCTTACAGGGAAAATATCAAATTTTCTTTCCCTTAACAGATATCACAATGAAACTCTTCACATTTCAATTATGTACTGCAGAAAAATAATATTGGTGAGTATACTCACTGGCTAGCATAAATTTCCAGTTTTCTTTGATTTTGGAGAAGATCAACACTTGATTTCTTCTAAACTTAAAAAAGTCTATCTTTATAAACTGAGGATCATTCCTATAAATAGCAATGGATGTATCTTCCAGTTCAGAGGAGAATGATAAAGTTGGAAAAAATCATTACACTTACACTCTATTTAGAAAGCCCCTTGGAGACAAAAAGACACTTTATCTTGGAACTCCTACTAGGTATAAATAATTCCCACTTTTAATATGTAAGATAACACATTGTCAACTGTCTTATCAATTGTTTCACCCTTCTAAGTTCTGAGACAAAATGTAGCAAACTTGGTACCTTTTTCTGTGGAAGAGACTTTGGAGTTAAAATTTAGAAGTTAATTTTTATTGAGGAAAAAAACAGAACCCAAATATATAATTAACACATTTTTACTAAAAAGAAAAAGATGAATATTTAAATAATACAATAGATATAATTTTAAAGCTTCTTTTCTTCCTGCTGTTTAGAAAGGAAAGAGTGAGGACTCCACCACCCTTCACCGTGCATAGTGTGTTGATTTTGGAGAACCTCACCCATTAACACTAATTACTGCCATTTACTGCACTCTGTAACATGTGCCAGATATGGTAGTAGATGAGCTTTTCACTATTAAAACTTATACCTCTGACAGTAATAAGCCATCCTGTTATGAAAAGGTATGGAGAGAAGTCACTTTTCCCCATGTAATTATCATATCTGTTGAGATTGCTAGTGAATTATCTGCCTCAATTTCTTGCTTCTCTATTAAAATTTTTTTTAAAGCATACGCCAAAGAGAGCCCCTTTGTACAATAATTGCAATCAATCAACAGAGCTCCCAAAGCAACTTACTAAGCAAGTGACAGGTATGTGTCGCTGGAAGAAACAAAACAAACCCTGAGTTCTCAGAGAGATGACTGCCTTCTCCTCTATTTGCTCCTAGCGATTTTATTACATTACAGCTCCTTTTGGCCTCAGTTTCCTTGTCTGAAGCTCATCACGTCACACTCAAAGATGAGCAAAGCCAGCTCCATCCTTCAGGATTCAAAGCCTGAAGGGCAAACAGACTCTGATATACAAAGTTAATTGCTCAACAAAATTGTTTTGCCAGTCTCCAGAGCCGTTAACAGTTCATCCACAAAATTATGTAACCCTGCAGTCACCCTAAGTGTGGATGGCTACTCAGTCAAAGATTCAAGGTGAATCTTAACCCTTCTAGGAAAAGTCCTATAGAAAGGAACGTAGGTAGGATTCAAGTTTTTGTACTGATTCTCAAACGCAGTCTTACATAATGCATCTTTCAGGAGGGCTGTTAAACAGTTATGATGTCGACGTGGTTCAGTGCAATCACAGACTTCTAACTATGGATGTGTTTTAAAAGGCTCCCCATTGACTACGAGGCATTCCAGGTAGATGGCCCTTTTCAGGGGAAAACACTTCTGAGTCTGATCAGTCTCAACAAGTCAGCTCAGACCAACTACAGCAGAACTTGGAAGGCTCACCTATGCCAAGAAAACTTGCCTGTCAGGGTGAGGAATTTGAGAGAGGAATCTGAAGCAGAGTGGGTCCTTAGAAACAAGACAACACATTACCAGGAGTCCGGAACTTCCCTGGTGGTGAAGGGACAGGAAGAGGCCTCCTGCCAGAAAGGAAAGAATGAAGCTGGACCCCTGACCCGTGAGAGGAAGGACCTGGAGCTGGATGGGACACTTGGTTCTGGAAAGAGGGACAGGCAAGCTCTGCAGCTGGTACAGGAAGCTGGGAAATTCCAGCGTGAGTGGAGTGAGTGGCAGGCCATCTGGAGCGAGGGGCTTTGGGTGGGGAAAGAGGACAGAGTGACCTTGGAATATGCAGGGAAGAAGAAAGGACATGGAAAGACTGGGCCATTTTTAAATTACTGGTGATAGCAAGGGGAACGTGAAAAGATACGTAACAAGGAGAAGGGTGGAAAATGCGGAGGGGTATATGCCATGACATTTCTTTATTGTGCTCTTCAGATTCTCTCTGGCCAAAGCCCCGTGGGCTCTCTGAAAAGTCCAGGAAGATGCAAAACAAAGCCAAAAATAAAGGGAGCCTAAATCCAGTTTCTCAAGTGAGTGTGGTGCATTCCTTGGGAGTCTTCAGGCACCAGACAGCTATGTATTTCTACAATTAGAAGAGGTAACTTCTGTGTGTAACAGTCATAGCTATGGTTTGAGGAAACATTCCTATCTCTCCCAATGTGCATTTGCCCCTATTATAATAAGTGTCAGGGTTATGTTATATTGGGAGTACTGAGGATGGAACCAACGGTCTCACACTTGCTAAGTGAGCACTGTATCTCAGAACTACACCACCATCCCCAGCCCCAAAGGTCAGTTCTGTAGACATTACTAAGTAATTGACCTGTGTTTTCATCTAGTTTTCTATCAAGGTGTCTGCAATTTTTCTTTTTGTTTTAAGCTTTGAAGTTTTGGCTTGGTAGATGTTTCAAGTTTCAAAATCGTCTTTTCATGAGTGTCCTACAGTGATCTTTGGTAGTCAGGACTTTCTCATATAAGGATGAAAACAAGTTTCCAAGGTAAATATTAAAACCTAATCTATGTTCTTAATGGTAGGCTTCAGGCCCTGAGCTACTGGTGCCATAGTCAAAAATTATAATGGATTTCTCAGTACCTAAATTCTAAAAGTCATGCGTTCAAAGTGTTTGACAAATACTTAGAAACTATCAGAATGCTCTGACCCACTAGCAGAAGTGTTGCTAACTGACATGTAACTGTGTCATATTTGACTGCTGAAAAAATGTTTTATGCATAATGTTTTCCATAAAGTTCTCTTTCTCTAACATAAGCAACCCCACAATGGATTAACTAATGGACATTGTGTAATTATAGCAAAAGACACGCACATGTATCCTTTTTAGAAACCATCGATGATTCCCTGAAAATTTATGATTGGGAAAGTATTTTAGGAAACTATAATAAGGATTGCCCTGCATTCTCACTGTGTAAGACTAAAACATTTTCTATAATAATAATTGTGGCAGCTAACATTTATTATGAGCTTATAAGGAATGGGCATTTAAAAGTACCCCATAGATTATTCTAGCTATTTCACATAACGAACCTGTGAAACACTTTTTCTTCAGTTTACATGTTAATTCTGAGGCCCGGGGAATTTATTAAATTTGCTCAAGATAATACTGTATATACTGCAGATAAAGGATTTGAAGCCAAATGGTTCAGTACTTGTACCTTTAGCTTCTGATGGCGCCATTTTCTAGGGTAGAATATTTCCTCTGCAGCCCGAAGCTTCTGCCGTTGATGATAACCACCACATGCTGTGATGTCAAATACAAGAAATGATCATATAAGGTTTATAAGGCTGTCCTCCAATTTGCTCATAGATCACAGGTCTTAGACATGAACTAAGTAGCAGAGATGGCATCTTGAGGATGCTGTTGCAGAATGCCACAATTTGGTGTGGTGACTTACTGCAAGAAATGTACTAAGTTATAGTACAGAGGTCAGAAATCTGAAATCAAGGTTACCAGGGCTGTCCTCCCTTGGCAGACTAAGTGAGTGAATCCCAGCGAGCTTTTTCCAACCTCTGGGTATTCCATGACTTACAGCTGCATAACCCATCTCTGTTGACATCTTCTCATGGTCTGTTCCTCTTCTCCCAGCCTCTCCTCTGTGTGTCTCTTACAGGAATTTTGTCCTTAGATCTAGGGGCCAGGCAGATAATCCAGGGTGATCTCACCTCAAGATCCTAATTTAACAACATCTGCAAATGTCATTTTTCTAAATAAGGTTGCCATTCAGTCCACTAAAGATGGAATATTGTAGTTGCTATGGTTGCTCCATGGTTGGAGAAATAAAAAGTCAATTTGTCCAAAGCTTTGCCTACTTTTCATTGTTTTCTGGAAGAAGCAGTGTACGAGGGTCTCTGAGGCCATGCATCCTGGATACAAATGTACACACTGTTATTTCGATAGCTATTATTCAGTTAATAAATCTTGTGGTAATTGAAAGAATAAAAATGACTTCTTAGCCATAAGCCTTTTAATTTTGGCACATAATAATTATTCAAAGAACAGTAGCCTTCTTTCCATAGGGAGGAAGATTTTGCTCTTTTTGAGGAGAGTGGGTGTGCTTTATAGCAATAGCAGTATTTGAAGTAAAGTTAACGCATACACAGGAGCACATTATTTGGAGTAGGAACGGACTGATTCTAAAACAAAGAAAAGCACTTTATAAAAAGGCAGAGAAGCTTAAAAGAATGGGGCATGATTATTAAATGAAGAAACACGGAAATGACAGAAAGAGAACCTGAAATAGTTCTCAAGCTAGAATATCAAAATGATTACTGAGGCTTCAGTCTTTTCTATTCCAGTTATTCAGCCACTGACATAGTTCTCACCAGCCTGTCCTCTCTATGCCCGATTGTCATCATCTACATATGGTCCCATCAAATCCTTCCTGGACTATTTCAATTGCTTTCTATATTAGTTAAGATTGCACTCAGTTACCATTAATAATGACAAAATTAGAATGACTAAGCAAAGGGGGTTTATATCTCTCACACAACAAATGCCTAAAGGTAAATGACTATTTCCATTGGTTCCACAGCTCCAGGAAAGTTGTGGCGGTATCTTGCTGTTCTTTAGGACTTGTTTCTTGATCCCCATATGGTTGCTGCACCTCTAGCCATCATATCTATGTTCAAAACAAAAAGGAGGTGGCACTATGTAGAACACTTCATCATTCAAGAAACTGAATTGTCCTGGGAGCCACTAAGACATTTCCGCTTAAATCCCACTATCTGAGAGGAAATGAGGTAGCGTTTAGGTTTTCATACAGCCACTGTGAAGAAAAGAAGGCTCAAGTGGTAAGAAAGGAAGGTGGTTGGGATACTGGGAATAATTATAAGGACTTCCGTGATTCATACCTAGTGGTCTTGACTGCAGTATCTCCCCTAACTCATGATCTATTTTGCTGGTCTAATCAGTTTTCAAACAGACAACTTGGATCAGATTGTTCCAGAATGCTTTGCATATAATTCAGTACCATCTGTCGCTGCCTCTTATCTGCCTTTCCAGTGTTAACTGGTTTTATTTATTCTCTTACATTTTGTACTATTTTGAATTTGTCTTCTTCTTTTCCTTCTTAGTCAATATGGACCTAGAATTGTGCCCAAATTTTAAGTTATACCCTGTCTTATACTTTAGTATTCATGGCTCGCTTTGCCTATTATGTCCTTACAATCCATACTGTATGCTCAAAACTGGCACTTTAATCTTCATGACATACTTGATTCTGTTAAATTTAAACCTGCTAGCTCTCTCTTCTCTTTCTTGGCTGTTGGAGTGGATAGTTCGTTGTCTCACACACAGCTCCCCTCAGGAAAAAAAATATATTGATACCTAATCAGCTATTGTGAATTTCTGTTGCTGATGGCTCTCAACTGCCTTCCCTAGGACATTTTGCCCTTGAATTCAGGACATTCATTTCCTTGAGACTGTCCTCCTTTTCAGAGTGACATACACCCAGTGACTGACTGGTAGAGAGGGAAAAGGCCCCAGTGTGTTGATTCAGATCAGGACAGCTATTCAAGCACATTCCATATACATAAACTTGCAGGGGATGTTGATACTTTGCTTGCAAGTACATTTAAATTGTGGATCAAGTCCCACCCTCTTTGCAAATTTGATTTCTCTAAATTCTTACAAGTACATATTCTATGACTTCTCAATAAAACACCTATGTAGAAATTTTAAGTCTGAGTCTATTTCCAGGTAACCCAGTAAGAAACAGTTCCACTGGTATTTGCAGCAAACTGAATGCAATCTTTTGGCTAAAGTTGACCTTCTAAGGCTGCTTAACATCTTGGTGTACTAACTGCTTCCAGGAGTCAGCTCTGATGCATAACTGTGAATTCCTACCATACTAGAATGATGCTAATTCACTTTGCATTCAAAATTTAAAACAGGTGGAAAGATTTTCTGGGGAAGCTGTTAGGAAGAGCTGGCACCTTCTCCCTAAAAAGAAACTTCATTTCATGCTTTTCTTTTAGTCACGTTAAAAACACTACCACAAGCCAAAACTTTACAAAAAACGTTTATTGCAATACAAAGCTAATAGTGCTTCTCAGCATTGTCCTGATCGCATGCAGTCACGCCCATCTCATTACCACTATTTGCATATTCACCACCCTGTGTAATATAAAGCAGAGTGCTTGAAGGTGAGGCAGAGATATTCATAAAGTCACAGATGAAGATAGTGGGCCCTTCTTGATAAGCAGTTTTAATCTCTTTTGCTTTAAAACATATACTATGTTTTATGCATATAAAACAAAAGCAATTTTATTCATATAAAACAAAAAAAAATAATTTTGTTCTGATAAATGAAGTAAAGTTTAGTGCAAGCGTGGAAGGTAAACATAGTGAATAAAAGTACCACAGACATTGACTACCTACATTTTTCGCTCTATCAAAACCCATTCATTTCCTTACCGTGAAGAATCTCATGCAGTGATCAAAGAGTAACTTCCTGATAATTATTTAGGTGTCACTGTTTATAGGAAAAGAAAGCAATAAAATGTGGGCTTTAAGCTACTTTGGATGATTAACTTTGGAGGGATATGCATAGGATATTACCCATACAGATCTTTGGCAGGCATTCAAGTCTGTCTAAATCTTGGATCAGGAGCTAATGAGTTCCGGAATCACTCTTTTGGAATATCACTCTGTTAGTGTCTGAGATGTCTGAATTGGGCAGATATGAGATTTACAGTATGATGACAGACATTTGGGGGGAGTCATTTGGGACCTCTGGGAACAGCTGGTAACTATGACATCTATAATTGCTGCCAGTGTTAGACAACAGAGTGTCAACAGCATAACAGGATCACAAAACCTTGGAAGAACCTAATTCTATTCCTTAAACTCAATAATTATTCCATAACATATTTCTGAAAAATAAAAATGGATTAATCTACTACTTATTAAAGATATTTGTGTGCAAACATTGCCCAAGGGAAGTAGGTTGCTAATACTGTGCTTCTATTTTTCTAACAGAGTAACTTGTAATTTTGTATTGCAACATCAGACTTCTATCTTTGAGCACAGGCCATCAACTTTATGGAATTTGTCTTCAAGAGATTATCAGCTAAGGAAATTAAAAGAGACTAATTACAGCATTGTTAATGACTGAAAATTTTTCATCCTCCGAACTTTTCTTTGGTATATCTAAAGATCATTTCACATCCGTTAAAAATGATCATGACAGCTCAATATTTATAACCATGGAAGATATCCCTGCCATATTGCTAAGTAAAAAAGTAGACACCACACCACATGCATAGCAAGAAATAATCTTTATAAAATGATGTGTGCACCCAAACACAGATACGTACATATAATCAGGAAGAGATGATATCTGGAAACACGTTACCATCTGTTCGAGAACGATTTGGGAAGACATCTACTTTCATCTTCCTACTTTAATTTATTGATTAAATGCTTTTACAATGAGCATTAATAAATTAATAGTAAAACAGCATTAATATAAAATTATTCTACCTGAAGTTTTAATAACACTTTTACAAATCAAGGATTTATCAGTATTTCTATATTTGATATGATAAAAATACAGTGTTGAAATGTTTAAAACTTACAATAAAAGATACATTGCCATTCATGTCCCTCGAAATACTCCTCCTCCATTTAATTATACTGATCTCACTGTCTTTTCCACTTTCTGAGGCAGTTCTGGAAGTCCTTTTTCATGTTTTTAGTTGCGATGTTATGACTGCCTCGGTGCCACTTGCTTTCCATAGTCGTTTTGACTTTGAGGGATCGCTCAGAGCTCTAAGGGCCAGATCTGGGGAATAAGGTGGATGAGTACACTCCACAACGTTTTTACTAACCTGCTTTCCCTCGGATGTCACTCAGAAGAATTATTCACCATATTGCATCTTACATCATGTCACATCTTGTAAAAACACCTAAGAAAGAGAGTTTCTAGAACTGCTTCATGAAGTGGGAATAATGACTGTGTGTGTTGACAGTGAAGGGGTATTTAGAGGGAGATTAAGGGTAATATTACTGCACTCCTTTACTTATTTTGCATTATAACACATTTTGTGCTCATATTTCATAACAAAACATAACATTATTTGAAGATACAAAGGGAGTAAAAAGTAAACTCCCAGAGAACAGAACTAATGCGTATTTAATGGAGTCCCACTCGACCAGCTGTTTTACAAGGAAGGAAAATGCCGCCACTATCCTTAAAATTACAAGCCATTGAAGAAATTGCAGAGTCAAATAAGCCTGCCCAGTTATGCTTATGTTATAAATGTGCTGGCATCAAGAGAAGATATGAGCTTTTCACACCAAAGAATATAAATTAAGTATAACACAAGCCTCACCGAGTGACTCTAGGGAACTCATTTGGCTTTTCTGAACCTCTGTTTTCTCACATTTTCTGTTCTACAATGACAGGAAAAGTATTCTAAATTTGATAGCAAGCTTTCAATTGGTAGTTTTGGTTGTCAGTATCATTAATATTGGTTTTGCAGTTGTTCTATCAGGAAATGCAACACTGAATTTTATGGTAAATTTTATGAAGGCATTCAAAAGCATAGTTCATATAGAGGGAAAACATTTTTACTACACAACCCTCAAATTTTTTTCTTAAAAACATAAAGTATTATCAAATTTTTACATCTTTACTTATGAGCATTTAGCTTAAAAGGAGGTTATTTCCTGTCTTTTACTTGGATGTAACAAACTGCAAATTTAATTTGATGGTCCCTGACTTATTTTATTCTAGAGACTCCAATATAAATATCATACAGTTAATTTTACTTTCAGATAGGAAACACATGAGATGAAGCATACACAGTCTCAAACTTCGTCAACCACAAGGATTTTCTTTTAAATGCTAAATGACATTTGCCATTCCAACAAATTTCTAATGAAGTTTTACTAATGAAAAAATAAGTAAAACTTTTTTCTGATCAAAAATTACTAATAAACCCATTAAAAAGGAAAGCAGAAAAAAACTTCAATGAGTTCAGTGAATATCAATTTATATTACAAATGATAAACCACATGCTTGAGTCGGCATTTAAAAAAATGAAAGTGAAAACTGTACTCACACATTTCTCTTTAAGTTCTATGCACTTGTGTTCAAGCATACAAAACCAATCATAATTGGATGGGAAGATGAAGAGATTCAAGAGACAGGTGGTCCTAATGGTTGCACAGCAATATGATGCACTAAGGGGCCACTGAACTGTACACTTACAAATTACCAAAGTAGCAATTTTTATATTAATGTATGTTGTCACATTACAAATATCACTGAAATTAAGTGAAAAAGCTATAATGCTAAGAACATTGGGATTAATCATTACTTCATGCCAGCATAGCAGTCCCAAATTATTTATTATATGTTCCCCACTCATTTTGATATTCTAATCAAAATAGTAAAATGTGAACATGTGATCTGCTGCCAAGTATCTCCTCTTGCCAATTAAAAATACTTTTACAGCATTTAACTTTTTGCTTGTGCATTGCTTCATTTTAGAGCTGAGTATTCTGGCATTCTTTTCCAGTCTTCACTTAAAAGTTGCAGTGCTTGATAACTGAAATTTTCTTGAACGAATATAAAAGCCATTGTTTGTTCATAGAGACAATTTTAAAGAATGCTTGACCCAGGAATAATAACTGTGACAATCCCAATCCATTTGGATTTGATAGGAGAAACATAGTGTACCTTTTTGGAGGGCTGGAGAGAAATTGAAGAAAATATTGAGTTGCTCTTTGCTAAGATCACATACATTCGCAGAAGATGGACCTTTTCAAATTTGCTTTTCAATGACTCTCAATAGTCTAGTCTATTGCTTAGTTATATTAGTCCTGCTACAAATTTCCCATGCTTAAATATATGCATTGTGAAACATTCAGGCCTTTTTCTTCCTACAGAGGAAACAGTACAATCTGTTCCTATAATGTATGTTTTCATAAAAGAAATTTGCTCATATCTGTTAGGGGAATTGTGCTTTTTAAAGAAATCAAATTCATTCAATTTGTAATATTCCCCAACATATTAATATTTTGATGTAAGCAAGGGAAAGATTTCTCCCAATTAAAGAGAATCACTTCTAGTATGTGAAGACCTAAAAGGAATGATAGGTAAACTCCTGAAAAAGCTCCCCTTGGTGGCTATTTTAATATCTGCTTTACACAGAGTTAGCTACTTGATGAAAGTAAGACTATGGAAAAGAATATCCCTGAATATTTAATTTTGTGTTTAAAAGCTAAATAAAAAATATTAGAAATGAAAAAATAGAAAAAAAGGCCTTTGCGAATAGGGAAGGGTGGAGGGCTTGAAGGGAGGGCAGCGGAATGGGGAAAAAATAAGAACCATAATGCATCATATAAAGGTACAATATCCCAATGACAAATGTAGCTGTACTGTATACCTGAAATGTGCCAACAAACTCAATGAGAAAAAAAAAGAAGTCTGTGACCTGAATTAGATTTTTAACTTGATGAAGGTGACCCCTACGAAAAATGAAGGCCTTTTTTGAGCCCTCTCTCAGAAAGGAAATCAGAAGCTCAGGTTAAGAGTCAACAAAGGATGGAAAAGGCCAATTTGCCTGTGTTAAAATCTGTACTGAATTTTAATTATTTTTGTTAGTACTGTAATTAGAAGGAAGAATACACTTAAGTATTCTGCCTCTAGCCACGATTTTCCAATAAGCCCTTTTGGTGCACCTTTTTTCAGAAATTTAAGGGTTTCTGTAAAAGATATATTCTGTTATAGAGGAAACATCTAATACCAGCCACTTTGAGGGAGGATCCTCAGCATTGAATTATTTCATTTAATCTTTAGTAAAAGCTTTCTGAGTTTATTATAATGATTCCCACTCTTTAGAAAAACTTAATTAAGTTCCAGCAGTATTTTTACAAGACTAGGGCAAAGAACTCCCACAAATTCCAAGAAGTTTCCACAAATGGTAACATTTTTAATCATTTCAGCTTGGCCATTATCTTTCTCTGGGCTTTCTCTAGGCTTTTACCAGTGTAGACATTGCTACACTGTTAACACTAAATATTCCTGAATGCATTCCCAAAAATAAACACATTCTCTTACCTAACTATGAGGTACTTATAAAAATCAGGAAATTAACATGGGTGAAATGATATTGTTCTTTTCAAATTGCTCATTAATACTCTTTATACTCTAGCGAAAATACATAACATTTAATTGTCATGTTTCTGTAAATTCAATCTAGGCTAGCTTGTAAGTTCTCCTATATATCTTATATTGTTAACATTTCAGAAGAATACAAGAGTTATTTGTTTAAATGTCATTAAATACAGGTTTGTTTGATATTTCCTCTCAGTTAGGTTCAGGTTATGCATTTTTGTCAGGAAAATTCAATGGTAGTATGTTGTTCTAACAAAGTTACATAGCCACTTAAAATTGGGTAGCATTTGAGTTTGAGGAGGAATCAAAAAACTACATTCCCAACCTTCATTCATAACATCATAATTATGAAATTTATCATAAATTATTTTTAGTAAAGATTAGTAATTTCTCTAGATATCAATGAAGGTTTACTCTATAACCTATAATATAATAGAATGTGGGAGCAGGGAAATCATAAATAGTATGAGAATATACATCTATTACAGAAAGTATTTTTAAAATCATTTATGTGGGAAATGCAGATCAAATACTTGGATTAATGGAAAACTTTATTAGAGTCTATTTTCTGTGTCTTGATTTATCAATCTTAATATTTCTTTCTTACTCCCTTTTTGGGGTCCTTTTTACCTGAAAAAAGGTTGCATGATATGAAAATAATACTTTTATTCTACAATATTTCAGTTCACACCAGACATTTCTAAGGAACAGAGGTAAAAATTGCAATCAAACTCCCTGGAACACCAGGAATTCAATTCCAGAAAGCTCTGTTTACAGGTGATGATTTCAATGTAATATTCTGGTATCAAACTTTAATAATTTAGCAGAGTAAATTGAAAGAAATCATAGCTTATATCCATGTTAATAATAAAAGGTCTAAAAATAAATTGTGTATTTAAAAACTATATACTTGGACAATTTTTCTAATGTCATCATTCTCACATAATTTGAAACTTTAAGCCTTAATTAATACTGCAGGTCATCATTGCTATTTTGATGATAGGTATCCTTAGACCTATACATCAATTCTACATATAGAAACATACATTAAAACTGAATCTTTATTTTAAAATTTCACTTGGATAGTTTATTTTTTCAAAACCATAATGAACTTCATCTTGTTTGATAAAAAAAAAGAAATCCCTGAAAATAAACTTGGCATCTTAAAGTAATATTTTATATAAAAGAACAAATTAATAATGAAATTATTCAACTTCAAGTCCTGGAAAATCTATGACCCATTGAGAATAGAAGATTGATAGACAATTGCATACAATTATTCATTTAGTTCAGTTTTTAAAGATATGTCTATAGTTCATTAAAAGATCAAGGTTATTGTTTTAATAAATGAAGTCAATCAGAAAATATTTCAAGGTATCCTATGCAGTAAATGTAAATATTAATGTGAAACCATTTTAATTTGTGTGTTGTCTCTTCTAAACCGCTTCTGTGTATTAAATTTTTCTTAAAGTGTTTTCTGTACATAGTAAACTATCACCTTGCTTGATGTATAAGTAAATTCTAGTTTTCTCTCATAAGAAGTGGTTGAAACTCAGCAAATAATATGTGACCAAATCTATAAACTATATTCAGATAATAGCTGTAACCTGTCAGGCTATCTCTGTACCTCACTTCCATTTTTTGGATGTGGCTTCTTAGCTGCCCAGATAGTAAAATGAGGCAAGAATGGGGCCCTCTGAACTATTTTGGTCTAGACTGTTGCTTATTTCTAGAATCACAAATATTGGCCATCAAGATCAGTAAAAGTAAGCCAAATGTGGTGATGAACGTCTGTAATCCCCACACTCTGGGATGCTGAAGGAGGATCACAAATTAGAGCAATGCCTGGGCAACTTAATGATTTAGAAAAATCTCAAAATATAAAAGTTGTCGATGTAATAGCTACTTGGAAACAGCTCATTTGCCCGTCAGTTGGAGATGTGGTTTTTCTATAAAATGTGGATAAAGAAGATGTGGTTTTTCTATAAAATGGAATACTACTTAGCCATAAAGAACGAGAAATTAGATTCACTCATAGGAAAATGGATCCATATTGAGGATATACTCCTAAGTGAAATAAATAAGTCACACATGTGTAAATACCAAATAGGCTCTCTGGTGTGAATAAACTATAATAGTACATAAGATCCTAATGATATAATGGACAATGTGAAATAGGAAGAAAGGGGCTAAAGGTGTAGGGAAAGTGGGAAGGGGAGGGGAGAGGTAATAAGGGAAAAGAAAAAAATATGAGAAAATGAAAAAGAAATGGAAATGAAGTGTTTGTAAAGAGGGAGGGGAGGATGGGTGAAGGGAGGGCAGGGGTAAGGGGAAAAATGAGAGCCAAGACCTGTCATGTAAAGGTACAAGATCCCAATGATGAATGTAACTGTCCTGTACACCTAAAACGTACCAATAAACTCAATGAGGAAAAAAAATAAAAGTTGTGGATGAAGCTCATTATAAAAGCTTTGAGTTTAAGCCTTGGTACAAAAAAAAATCAGGGAAAACTAGGTTTGATGTAATTCATATTTTAGCAATATGTGTGTTTCCACATACATAAAGGTGTATTCCTTTTTATATATGTATGGAAAAGGAAAACAGTTTATTTACTGTGACATAATCAAGACAGTTTAAAAGATACAGGTTTAATAAGACTTAGTTACACTGTTATTTCCAAGAGATAAAAATGGGAATTTTTTATACTTCATGCATTTTATTTTTCTGCTGCCCTTGTAAGGTGCTGCTACACTGAAGCCTGGTGGCTCATTCACTTAGATGGTTCGTGTATAGAAATAATTTCCTTTTGTTTAGTTTGTCACCCTGCTAGATTAAGTTCCTCACAATCCTTAAACCGTATTATTCAGTACTTAACTTCTATATGTGGAAAGAACAAAAATTATGAATAGACCAGAATGCCAAAAGTCATTTTTATAGTTTTAATTTGTGAATGGATATATAAAAATTCTGCACATTTATGAGATATAATGTGATGTTTCTTTTTTTTCTCATTAAGCTTATCGGTACTTTTTAAGTATACAGTACAGTTACATATATCATTCAGATCTTGTACCTTTACATGACAGATCTTGGTTTTTATTTTTTCCCCATACCCCTGCCCTCACAAAGACTTTTTAAGTACAGTACAGTTACATATATCATTCAGATCTTGTACCTTTACATGACAGATCTTGGTTTTTATTTTTTCCCCATACCCCTGCCCTCCCTTCACTCCCTTAACCCATCCCTATTTACAAAGACTTTGTTGCCATTTTTTCGTTTTCCCATATTTTTTCTTTTACCTTTTTTTCCTTTCCCCTGACCTTCCCACTTCCCCTACATATGTATAAGCTGTGTAATATTCAAATCAGGGTAATTCGTATCTCCATCACCTTAGATATTTACCATTTCTTTGCAGTGAGAACATTCAAAATCTTCTTATCCAGTTATTTGAAAAATAGCCAAGGTATTATTACCATTAACTACAGTCACTGTACTGTGAAAGAGAACACCAAACTTTAATCTTCCCAACAGCGACATTGTGGCACTTACCGAGCCCGTCCCATGCTCTTCACATTTTCCCACCCCACGGAACCGTGATTCTACTTTCAATTATCATATCAACAAGCATGCATTTCATACATGAGTGACACCACAGGGACTTGGTCTTTCTCTGCCTGGCTTAATTCACTAAATATGATGTCCTTCAGGTTCTCGAATGACAGGATTTTGTCGTCTTTGTGGCTGGATACTGGGTACACACGCCACACCTTCCTCATCTACACAACCACCAGTGGACATTGAAGTTGATTCTATGTCTTGCCTATTATCAATAGTACTGAAATAAATTGCTTTGACACAGTGATTTTCTTTTCTTTTCTTTTTCTTTCTTTCTTTGTTTTGTTGTTGTTGTTGTTGTTTGTTTGTTTGTTTATTTTGTACCAGGGATTGAACTCTGGACATTGTGCCTGCGAGGCACGCGGTGTCATCACTGAGCTAAATCCCTGCCCTGTTCTTAGTTTTTTGAGAACTTTTATACCATTTTCCATAACAGCCTTACTAGTTTACATTATTTCAACTCTGTAGGGTTCCTGTTTCTCTGTATATTCAAAGTCTATATTATGTATGTTTATTATACTTTGTCCTTTTGATAACCAGCATTTTAACTGAGATGGGATGATTTACCTTATGGATTTGATTTGCATTTTTCTGATGATCAGCGATGTTCAGCATTTTTTCATGTACATTTATTTTGTTTAATTTTTTTAGAAATGTCTAATGAAATTGAAGAGGAAACAAGTAAAAAGATACGACATGCGAATGAACCGGAAGAATTACTATTACTGAAATGTCCAGGACTCCCCTAGAAATCCTGGAGTTATTCTCCACCTTATTTCCAATAAAATACGTCCCAGCTTGAAAATTATAGTAATAAAAACAAAGTGTCCTTCCAAATTGATCTTCTCACTGAATATTATCCCCACTGTCAAATTTCCAATATAAATCTTTATAGAAAGAGAAAAAAAAATCCTGAAATACAAATAAGACCACAAACAACCCTTAATAGTTGAAGTAATGTTGCATAAAAAGAACAAAATAGCAGTAACAAAATACCTACTTAAAATTCACTGCAAAGCCAAAATAGCACAGTATCTTTAAACACAAAAATAGAAGCACAGGATAATGTAGTAGAATAGAGAGCCAATGACTAAACCTGCACTTTCATAGCCAACTGATTTGTGCCAAGTTACTAAAAACATAACAGTGAAAGAAGAGACACACCATTGATGTTGGTGAAACTGGATAGCCAGATGGAGAAAAATGCTCACTCCCTACACAAAATGTACTTTATGTACATTAAAGATTTATATGTAAGAACTCAAACTATAAACTATGGGAAAAAAGATACAGAAATGCTACATAACATGGATCTGGGCAGTAACATTTTAGATAAGATCTCAAAAGTACAGGCAATGTAAGTAAAACAGACAAACTATTAAACAAAATATTCTGTTCACTGAACAAAATAATCAACAGAATGAAGAGATTATGTTTAGAATAGAAAAAATATTCCAAACTTCACTGGACAAGAAAGAGCTTAATATACAGAATTTATAAAGAATTCAAGTGATTCAACAGCAAAGAAACAATTTGATTCTAAAATGGAAAAAAGATCTGAATATAATTTTTGAAAGCCTCCTTTCCTGATGGCTTAAATAACCAGAAAGCTCAGTTCTCTGTCCTCTTCCTCACTACATCTAGAGTTAATCCTGCAGAGACTTTATATACAAGAAAATCCACAACTTGTTCTGTCTCACCTCTCTGTAAATATCCTTCAGTGTGGGTTCTTTGTGTCAGAACTTAATCTGTCATCTGCCCGAAACATACTTTCCAGCTGGATGCCCATTGTTCTTTAAAACACTACCATCACCTTCCCATGTGCATACCCTTGAAGGCTTGTCAATTTTACATTTTACTTTTCATTTACAGACATATTCAGTGAGTTATGAAGTCCAGTCTGTTCATTCTTCAGAATTTTCCCTATTTTCCTCACTTCTTCCTCTTCCCAAGGTCAAGTTTGTCATCTTAATAAGGTGAAATTGTTCTTGCTGCATCAAGGTATTTGTCTTTGAAAATAGATTTATTTTTATTGTAAAAAAACATTGATCAAATGTCCTCCAATTATTTGTCAATCATCTTAAGAGTTAGGAAATAAAGCAGTGAACAACAGCCACAGAATTGTTACCTTCATGGAATTTGTAGCCAGTGAGCGACACAAGCAAAGAAACAAACACACACATAATAATATTGTGTGAGGGCTGCAATAAATTACATGAAAAAAGAAGAGAAATAGAATAGAAAATAACACATGGAGAGACACATATTTTTAATAATTTTACTTTTTTACACTTTTAAATTTATATGCATATAAAGCAAATTTATTGCATACAGTTTTTCAGATCAGAATAAAGTTTCTGAAACATTTTACTATATTCTGTTCCTCTATTCAAACGTGTCTAATATTGTTATTTCTCTATTTAAATCAGCAATTATTTATTTATAGAATAAATGGCCTAAACTCCAAAGCATTTGATGAATTCAGGGTTGCCTAATATTCTTCAATTATACTTTCTTTTTCTTAGTTATAAACACAAAACTCTAACAATATTGGTTAACTTCTTGTGCTTTATACTTTCCTACTTGATGGATTCTACACCTATCTCAAGGACCCCCTACACTTTAAGTCCCAGTCTAAAAGTTTCTCTTTGAGGATTCTTTCTAATCAAAATAATTTCCTAATCCAAGTTATCTAGTTTGATACAGAATATATGGAATTATAATTAACTGTCTTCTATGCTCATATTTTATCTTTCCAGGTGAATGATTTTCTTTTAAAGGAAGACTATCTTTCAAGAGATGCAGATGAAAACAACTCTGAAATTCCACCTCACCCCACAAAGAATGGCTGCTATCAAGAAATCAGACAATAACAAATGTTGGCGGGGTTGTGGGGAGAAAGGAACCCTTCTTCATTGTTGCTGGGAGTGCAGACTTGTGCAACCACTGTGGAAAACAATATGGAGATACCTCAAAGAACTAGGATTAGAGGTACCATTTGACCTCGACATCCCTCTGCTGGATATCTTTCCAAAAGAATTCAATGAATCATATCACAGTGATATATGCACACCTATGTTTGTAGTGGCACAGTTTGTAATAGCTAAAACTTGGAAACAGCCCATTTGCCCATCAGTTGGAAACTGGATAAAGAAGATGTGGTTTTACTATAAAATGGAATACTACTCAGCCATAAAGAATAAGAAATTAAGGAGGGTCATTGGCCAGATCGAGCTAGTTTGCCTCATACAAATTATCTTCTACCCCTCTCTCCTCTCTCATTAACTGATTTGTATGCTTGGACTTTTCTCAGGAAACCCTACCGACAATTCCAGTAAAAATGTTACTGCTGTCAACAATTCCATGTTCATAAAGGACAACACAGCTGGCCAGCCCCCACACCTGCCCTCAGATCGACTCGTCGCCCCAGACTCAGCAGGAAGTAGTTACAGAAGACAGACACATTGCCCCCTTCCACTGGCGTGTGGTTTGCCCTGGCCGCTGTTTCTCATCTAAAACCAAAGAGGGGGGAATGTTAGGGAATTGATCATGTTAAAGTATTTTGTGGACTTCCGGGTTCTTCCACCCTCAAACCCCTGTGTTGTTTCCTTTCCCCCAAGATCATGTTAGCATATAGAACTGACACTTAGAGCTTCTGCAAGGCATGAATTTCAAAGAGCAACATGGTTTGTGGATAAAAATAGCCTGTCCCACCCTAATAGGGAAGTCATTGGCTCTCAGCCCAAATAAATAAGCCGACACTTCATCTCTCTCTCTTCTCTCTCTCTCCTCTCTCTCTCTCTTCCCCTCACCCTTCTTCTTCTTCCTCTTCTGCCCTCCTGAATAAAATCTCCAGTTGGAAAAAAAAAAGAATGAGAAATTAGAGTCAGTCATAGGGAAATGGATGCATATTAAGGATATACTCTTAAGTGAAATAAATCACACGTGTGTAAATACAAATAGTTTCTCTGGTGTGAAAAACTATAATTGATTTAAGATCCTAATGGCATAATTGACAATGTGAAGTAGGAAGAAAAGGGTTAAAGGCATAGGGTAAGTGGGAAGGGTAGAGGAAATGAAATAAGGGAAAAGAAAAAAATCTGAGAAAACAAAAAAATTGAAATAAAGTATTTACAAATAGGGAAGGGAGGAGGGGATGAAGGTAGGGCAGGGACAAGGTGAAAAAATAAGAACCAAGACCTGTCTTGTAAAGATGTAAGATCCCAATGATGAATGTAACTTAACTGTACTATATACCTAAAAAGTACCAATAAACTTAATGAGAAAAAAAAGAAGACTGTCATGTCACTGAACTTTTATGTATACTTTGAACTTTTCTCAGTCTTAGAAACTGGTTGGCATACAGGTATATGTTTGTTAAGTGTTTACTGACCGATTGTATGAGTTCAACACAGGTAGCCTTTCTTGCTTAATCTACTACATCCTAACGTCATGGTTCCTTTTCTTTTGGTAAAATTAAACCTGTACCTGACATAGAATCATCAGCCCTTGAGTTTTTCATAGATGTCTTTTATTTCTTCTCTAGAAAGCAGTGTGTTTTCATAATATGAATAGAACTGGGATGAAAATTTTTTCATGATGTGCACTTTCCACATGTACCACAAGAGGGAGGAGCGGTTCTTTCCCTGGAAGCAGAATAAGTGGAGTAGTTTGAAGCTACAGTTGCTAGGCCAGTATTTTGTTTTGACGCTGTACTTCTTCTCATGAATATTTCTATCTTTCTTTTTTCCCCTCTGGAGGATATTTGCCACTATCAATTTCTACACAGCCATCATTGCTGTAATTCGAAGGAGTGGATGTCTAAAGTAATACTATTAATTTTAGGAGAATATTTATCATTGAAAAATCATGCTTCAGAGGAAAACCACGAGAAAGCTTAACAAGGAAATTCTGACACGCACAGAAGTAACATATGTTTTTCTCTCCGTCGGCCCGGAGAGAGGCCTGCAAGTTAGGCAGGGAACCAAAGCTAGGGGTTGCAATACTGTACATGTGTACAGTTTTAGATGTAATAAGAATAACCTGAAGCAAAATATTCCATTTTAAAAATTCATTGGTTTATTCTGGACCAACTCTACTTTTATAAATCTCCATTTTTTTCTTGTGATCTTATCATAAAAACTTGAATATACTGCTAAAATAATTTTCCACACATTAGCCAATATTGTGAAAGTAGTATTATTAAAAAGTAATTTTGAGTTCTGATCGCACCTTAATTTCACATAGAAAATTAAGTCTTATGTTGCATTGGTGAATCAAGTGGGTTTCTCTGTGTTAATTTTGAGATTCTACATTGAGAGAACAAAACACATTTAATAATAAGAAAAGAAATAATAACTGGTAATGTTACATAATGTAAATCTTTTAGTGTAAATAAACCCTCTCTACATATATAAGGGCATGGATAAAGTCCTGTAAAATTATACAAAGGAAATATTCATTCATGATATCCTGAAAAAAGAGGGAGAAAGAAACAGGCAAAATTCCTTCAGAGGGGTTTTTCACTTCAGGTTGCTTCTAAAACATTTGAGTTTTCATAGGCAACATGCATAGCTTTTGTACTTACAAACTACTTGAGGTGAAATTTTAAATTATAAAGTGAGATTCTGCATGAACATAACTATACAAACAAAACGCTCATTTTATGAAAGGTCATTTCCCTTAAACAACAAAGAAGTCCATTATCTTTTCACTAAAAATATAATCAATCAGAGATTAACCAGAATAATACTGAGAGCTGAAACTTTGGTCCTCATGTAACTCTGCATTACATAATTGCTCACAAAGCACAGATTTGTTTCGCAGAAGTTATCGAAAGTAGTCTCATGAGACATTTCTAAATGTGTTTATTGTGTAATATCTGCTAATCACCACAGTGAATGTCTTAAACAGATAAAACTACTTGAGATTTTTTTATTGATCATAAAGCTCCGGCTCAGAAAGGAGGTCCTTTCCACCAACTTGGGCCATGAGGATGACACAACCTTGGGAAGCTCATTCTATGCAGATTTCTTCCAAGTTCATTCTGCTATAGATGAATTCTGTAGGCTCTGATGATGAAAATGTGATGACAAAAATGTTTCTTTCATTTCAGTTTAACTCCCTAGTTTCTTCTTTTTAAAGTTAAGCTACAACAAAATAATTTCAAACCACAGTATATTTATGGTTTTGGCTTTTTTTTTTTTTTTTGGTTTTGTTTTGTTTTTTCGAAAGTGGAAACTTGTTTAATATTGCTCTATCGTCATCACCCTGAATGGCATAATAATTTGAGTTCCACATCTAAGCTGATTGGAGTTATAGAATAATCTCTCCCTTTTCATTTAACAATATATACAATATAAAATAAATACATTTACACAAACAGACATTTGTTGAACACACAGCATGGTACACATCACAAAAATATACAATTGATTGCTTCACAAATGTGAAGCCATCTACAGCTATAAACCTGGTTTTATCATTATTATTATTTTTACTACTGGCTCTAATGCAACTCCTGGATTATTGTAAGCACTTTAGTTTTTTGTCCTTTTGCGATCTTTGCACATAAGACTGCCATAAAATGTTTTCCTAGGCAGGTAAACAGAGATGCTTAAATAACTAAAATACAACCACCAAAACCCATTCCCTCTTCTAGAAGAAAAATAGCAGTTTTAATTTTTTTACATCTATTATGTTATTATTTAAATAAAAATGGTGGAATAAATACAACCATCTGATCTGATTGAAACACAGAGTGTAACTATGAAAGGTCATACAATCATATTGCTTAAAAAGAACTAACCTAAAAGAAGCAAGATGAAAAGAAATCATATGGCTAAAACATAAACCTTTATAATGCTCCAAAACTTCGCATTAAGTAAATGGTCTTGCTTGAATCATTAAGAAACAAAAAAATAATTGGAATAGATTTATAACCATTAAGATTAAATCTGTAATTTTTAAAAAAAAATCTCCCAACAAGTAAAATTCCAGGACAAGATGGCTTCACCAAGTGAAGTCTCTCAAACATTTAAAAAAGAGAATTCATATGAATCCTTCTTATATTGTTTTAAAAAGAGGAAACACTTTTCTAATCCTAGCTATTAGACCAGGATTATACTGTTATAAATTCTAGGCAAATATATGAGAAAACTGTGCACTGATATTCCCAATGAATATTGATATAAAACTCTGCAACAAAATGTTAGCAAACTGAACTCAGTAGCAAACTAAATGCTTATTATATACTACAACCAATCAGGATTTATCCCTGGAATATCTGAATGATTCAACATACCAAAAACAATCAAGGGAATACCCCACACTAATAGAATGAAGGACAGAAAGTGAATGGTCGTCTCAACTGGTACAAAAAGGGTACTTGTCAGTATTCAATACCCCTTGTGCTAAAAATGCTTAATATAAGAAAAAAGGAAAAGAGCGTCAACATAAAAAAGGTCATATGTGAAAAGCCTATGGCCAACATTATACTCACTAGTAAAAGACTAGAATTTTTTCCTACAACATCAGAAATAAACTAAGAATGCCAGTTTCATTAATATAATCACAGAAGTTCTAGACAGACTAATTAAACACGAAAAGTAAAAAGCCATCTAAATTAGAAATAAAGAAGTAATAATTACCTCTATTAGCAAATGATACAATTTTGTATGTAGAAATCTTCAAAGCTTTTACAAAAACCTAAGAACTGATAAATGAATTCAGCGACTCACAGGACAAAAGATAGACATGCAAAAATTAGTTGCATTTCTATACACGAACAAAAAATAATCTGGAAAGAAGAGTATGAAGCAATTCACTTACAAGAAAAGGAATAAAATACTTAAGTGAAAGAAGTGTCCTGAAAACCAAAAAAATATTGTTGAAAAACTTAAAGAAGATATAAATAAATAAAAAGACACCCCATGTCCATGGACTGGAAGATTTAATATTGTTAAGATGCCAATATTACTGAAGTGATGCACTAAAGCATTTATTATTAAAAGTTTTAAAGTAACAGTGAGACTATTTTCAGAAATAGAAAAACCCATCCTGGAATTTATTTATAATACCAAAGGACGTAAGCAATCAAAGCAACATGGAAAAGGGAAAATAAAGTTAGGGATCACACATTAACTGCCTTCAAAACATTATAAAATGGAATGAGATAGAATGGAAACTTATTATAAAATGGAATAAGATAGAGAACCTGTACACAAGCTTTCATATGTACCATATAATTAAATTTCTTTAAGTAAAAGTGCAAGGACAACCATTTACAAAATGATGATAGACATCTATGTGCAAAAGAACAAAGTTGGCTCTTTACCTTACACCATATACAGAAATTAATCCAAAATAGATAAAAGATCTAAATAGAACACATCATACTATAAAATTCTTAGAGTAAAATATATAAGGAGGAAACTTCATGAGTTTGGATTTGGCAATGACTTCTTTCCTGTGCCATCCAAAACCATAAAAGAGAAAAAAATTTGCCACATCAGACTTAACAACCTCTGTACATCAAAGGACACTACGATCAGGTGAAAATATAATCAGAGAGTGGAAGAAAATAGTTGCAAATTATGTATAATTTAAAAGAACTGTACAACTCAAAAATGACAAAAGCGAAACGGCCATACTTAAAAAATGGGCAGAGTACTTGAATAGACATTTCTCGATGAAGATATACTAATGGCTACTAATCACTTTGGAGGATACAGAAGCATTTTTTGTGTCTACCTACTGTAGGATGAAAAGCAAGGGGTGAACACCTATGCAAGAGTGTCAAACTGGGATTTTTAACCCATATCATGCCCCATCTAACAGGTTTTGTGTATGTTTACCTGAATATCATAATGGGTAAAATACACCCACCCAACTTCTATTATGTAAGCATGTATTTTACCATAGTGGGATGTGGGTGTTACTCATAGTTGCTGTATCATCCAAGTGCAGCTACTGAGACACACAGTGAGCTACTACTGTGCTAAACTACAAATTTACAGTGGGGAAGCATGGGATGGGGTGTTCTAACTCAATGTTTTCTGGAGTCTTTTCATGTGCTTACCAACCATTAGTATATTTTTGTTGAGAAATGTCTATTCAAGTACTCTGCCCATCAAGGCACTGGTAGAATCAGTGTCTAGTGAGGGCTTGCTTTGCTTCAAAGATGATGTCTTTTTGCATTGTGTGTGTGTGTGTGTGTGTGTGTGTGTGTGTGTGTGTGTGAAAGGGATGAATACTGAATCTCCACTTCATAGAAGGAGCCAACTACCTCCCTTTCTTTATATAAGGACACTAATCAACTCACTATGCCTTGACTCTTTTTTTTTTTTGTAACAGAGATCGAACTTGGCTATGACACCACTGAGCTGACTCCTAATAGTATCATCTTGAGCATTAGGTTTTAAAATAGACATTTCAGAGGGACAAAAACATTCAGATCATAGTAAAAACCATGTAAGACACTTTGAAAAGATTAGAATATATCTTGATTGATGATTTCACCAGTTTGTAATCATCATGAATGCTGTTCAGACCTATTCCTTCTAGTTAATGTTTTAATGTATGTTTGCCATTGATATAAGAACATGCTTTTTCTTTCCCTTGATTCTAGAAGAATACTTAATAGCTCCCTAAGCTAAAATTTGTATATTCATTTATGTTGACTTTCTATAATATTAATAAAATAGGTCCACTATACTCTATCTCAACCTAATTATATTCTATAGTTAGCCTGAAAATCTCAAGTATTTTAAATAGTTTTGGTAGTTCTTTTCTGGATCTTTCCTTTTTTTTTTTTTTCCTTTGGTATCAGGGATTGAACTCTGGACTTGTGAGTCAGGCAGCGGAACCACTGAGCCAAATCCCCGGCCCTCCATTTTCTTTTGATAAAAATTCCTAGAACTGTATCTAATTGCCTAGGAATTGTATTTATTAATTATATGAATTTTGACTGCTTTTTAAAAATATGATATTTGTTATCTGAAAATTTTCTTGGAAAGTATTACAATAATATCAGAATAATTTTAAAGCAAATTCTAATATTCAAATTAATGACCGATTATATAAGAGAGGAAAGGGGATATTGAGCAAATATAATTAGATGAAAATAGTATGTTAGAATGTAAATTACAATAGTTATACAAGAAAAGCATGAAATTTCCTCAAAGAACTAAAAATAGAATTATTAATGATTCAGCAACCTAATTTCTAGGTCTGTATATTAAAAAATTGCAATCAGAATGTCAAGGAGACATCTGCAGCCCTATATCACTTATAGCATAATTTACAATAGTCAAGCCAGGCATGGTGGCACACGCCTGTAATCCCAGCACCCGGGAGGCTGAGGCAGGAGGATGGCTGAGTTGGAGACCAGCCTGGACTACATAGTGAGTTCCAGGTCAGTCTCAACTACATAGTGACACCCTGTCTTAAAAAACAAAAAACAAACAAACAATAACAACAAAAACTTTGGTTACAAAAGTCAAGATATGGAATTAACCCATGTCTACCAGCACCTGAATAGATTAAGAAAATGTGATGCATCTCTACAACAGAGTACTATTTAGCCTTGTAAAAGATGAAAGTTCTGTCATTTATAACGTGAATGAATCTGGAAGACACTGGACTAAATGAAACAATATAGGCACAGAAAGACAACTACTACATAATTTCAATTATGCATGGAATCTAAAATATTTATGAAAGTTGAGGGTAGAATGATGAATACCAAAGGCCAGTGAGGTGCAATGAAGACAAACATTTTTAATTAGTATAAAAAGTATGTGAAATTATGGATTTTAAATTTTTCATGTATAATAGTTCTAAGAAGTCATTATTTGAACCACATTTATTTGAAAATAAAAATTAAATTAGAAGAGAGAAAGAGTGTCTTAATTGCTTTGAGTCACATTAACTAATATCCGTGACTTAAATGATGAGAGTTTTGTTTGGGGGTCATATTTGCAGTCCTTGGTTAGCTGGATCTATGGCGGAATAGCGAGGCAGAGAGGCATAGCGATGGCAAAGTTACTCACATCGTGATGGCCAGGAAGCAGGGAGACAAAAGAAAGGAGCTGGGAAAGGAGACACGTCCACTCAGACCAATCTTCCAGAGACCCGGCTCTTTGACGAGACACCACCTTTTAAGAGCAAACCGACTACAGGGTCTCTATGATTCAGTCACCTTCCAAGATTCCCACCTATGAGAACATGTGGCCCTTGTGGGACATTTATGAGTCTTCAAAAGACTCATGCGCACCCCTTCGTGCAAAATGAGTTTAGTCCACCTCTGAAGAGTTGCCAAAATCTTAATAGTTCCAGCTGTGCTAAAAAGTCTAAAGCAGCCCTTGAGATTCAAAGTAAACTCTTGTATATGAGCACCTATAAAAATCAAAAAGGAGCATAAACACTTCCAACAGACAATGGCACAGGGTAAACATATCCATTCTAAAATGGAGAAACGGGGTAGAAAGGAGTGAGACCAAAGCAAGACAAAACCTAGCACTTCAAACAATAAATCTTGTAGCTCTTTGTCCAGCATCCAAGGCAAAGTTGTGTACTCCGAACACCTCAGGCAGCATCAGCACTGTGGTATTGTCAGTTGCATCCCTAATGACCTCTCTCTTACATTAACATTGTTTATTGCCTGTGACATTTCACGCTCCTTGTACTTGCTAGGATTGTCACCACACTTTTACTCTCACAGCTGTACACACTTCCTTCTCAGTACAACACTGGTTGATCTTTCAGATCTCCTGGGATCTTTACTGAACTTTTACTCACACAGCTTCACGCACAGCCTTTTCAGGAGAACCACTGATTGACCTTCTAAATCTCCTAAAACATGAAGGAAGCCTCTGTGATTCTGCACCTCTTGCATTCTGCATGCCACTAAAAGCACCATCATGGGGATGATGCCAAGTTCTGCTGCCAGCTCCAGGAGTAGCCCTTTGGATCATGGCTGAAGAGGGCTCTAAGTGCCTGGATGGCTGAGCTCTAGAAAACTCTTTTCTAGGGGCCTCTGAATGAGCTGGGTTGACTGGGGCTCTCTCCCCCAAAGAAGTCTTTTCAAGGCAAAGTAGAATCTTAAAAGTTATATTTTTTTGGTTAGAGACAAGTGGCATCTCCAAACTTCTCCAAGCCTAGGGCATAAATAACCACCCCATCTCTCCTCTGGCCAGATGAATGGACAGAATTATGTAGATCCTGACACCAGAGGGTCACTTCCACAGTCCAAGGAGGGAGAGGTCTGGGTCTACAGAGGGATGAAACAAGCCTAAGTGTGTCTATCATTTCAGTTTATTTCCTCCTCACAGGTGTCCTTGCTGTAAAAGATCCCAACACACCTCTACATGGTAAGATGGTGAGTTAGGTGATGAGTCCTCTGGATCTGGTTTTGGAATAAACCCTTTTACTTTTTGTTGCCAAAATAAATGATCTCTTTTGATTTTGGTCAGCAGCAAAAGTAAGATTTAAGTGCTTGGTGCCAACGTTGACACCCTCACACCCATATTGAGTTACGTGGAGCAGGGTTCCTAGTAATTTTGAGCGACTAAGAATCTGGGTATAGAAAAGATGAAAGGATATTTCATTTTGAACACTTAAAGCCCATAAGTGAATATTTATTAATTTTACACTATTGGTAGGAGATAATCTATTATTTAATGTTGTCTGTCATTTCTTTGCTCTTTTTCCCCAACCGTCTACCACTGTCTGGGCTCCAAATTCAGCTGGACCGGGAACAGAAAACATCAGTACTAACTTCGAATCTAGAATAGCATCTCAGGTGTAGTAAATCATAACATTTGTAAATTATCATAGCATTTGTAAATTATCAACTCTGAGGAGTAGAATGCTTATGCGCTTGTAAACCAAAGGGCCTCATTTACTCTGTGTTTCCTTTTCAGTGGCCAGTACTTACCCCATCAGGACATAGCTCATGGTCCAGAATAGATGTTCAGATTCTAGACAAGGTAATGTGATTTAGTAAATATTTTGGCATATTAATTTCTTTCACTATACCCCAGTAATCAAAAGATATTCCAAGTTTAGGCCATAAAAATAAACTTAGCTTAGTGTCTACGTAGGTCATTCGAGAAAGTTGAATGTCACAGGAACGTAGCTCATGGCTGCATATCAGGAATCCTAGTTTCTTTGCTGTGTACCCAACAAAACAGTGTAAATATCTTTAAATATTCAGCTCAGAAATACTCCGATTTCTTAAGTGATATAAAGATTTCCAGAATAAAAAGCACACAACAAAACACAGGTTTTTTTAAAATAAAGATAAATTATGCTCTCACATGTAAGTCAATTGATCAACAAAATACTCCACTTCAAATTAAAAATGGTTTTTTAAAAAGTCAAAGCATGTTTTCTGGATGTACCCATTTATCTAGGGTTAAAATACATTGCAACATTTAATTATGGAGAATTACTTTGTTGGTTAATATTTTATTAGATATAATAGGATGTCACAATCAGTTAGTCATAAAGGCAGCTACCTTTTAAAGAAAAATAATTATATGGGACAGAGCACAGTATTACAGTTTTATAGACTACTTGAACAAAGCCAGCATTTGAATTTTGATTTTGTCTGTCAACATAATACATTCTACCTCAAAGAAATATTGTTTTTTTGTTTTGTTTTGATGTTTTGGAAATGCAGAATATTTTACTGTCTTAATTCCTTTATACCATGTGTTGGACAACTCAGATAATATGGTAATTGATTTATACAATTCCTTCAATTCTATGTCAAGCTAGACCACAATTCAATGAGAAAGTCACAGAAGATTCCATCTGAGCATACATAAGGCCATGATAATCTGAACCAACTTTTCTTGAGAGAAGGAAATATCCCATGTCTAGTTCTGTCAAAGAAATATTGTTAACCAAGGCTGGTTTTAAAGAAAGGATCACAAGAATGCCTTAAACATCAAATGGCTCTTACAAAACATTTTGGACAGTAAAATGTAAGTTAGTCAGATATCTTTATATGAAATTCCTTTTGGAAACAAGATATGATATTTAAAAATGAAGATCTAATGCAATAGTTTAAACCGTATCATTGTTGATTTATATTATATTGCATTTCTGTCCTGTCTTATCCTATCCTATTCTTTTCTACTCCGTTCTATTCCATCCCATTCCTTTCCTCTTAATCACATTGCTTATTTTGTTCTATCAAAAATGACCTCTGTTAAGGTCACACTAAAAACTCTTCCTGGTCAGGGATTTAGCTCAGTGGTTCGGTGGCCTCCTTGTAAACGCAAGGACCCAAGTTCAGTCCCCAGTAAAAAAATAAACAAACTCTGCCTGACTTATGTTGAGCAGTAGCTGAGATCTCACTCCAGCCTTTACAAAAACATTGTTTCCATGTTTTTCCTTTTCACATATTTTTTGTTTCCTTTTTTTCCTTTCCCCTACCCCTCCCAGTTCCTCTACCCTTTTGGAACTTTTCTTCCTGTTGCACAATATCAATTATAGATTTTGATCCTTATTTACACTTTTAGTTTTTCACACCAGAGAAACTATTCAGTATTTATACATGTGTGACTTAATAATATCATTTAAGAATATGGCCTCGATGTGCATCCACTTAGTTATATCTCTGGTTTCTCATTCTTTATGTCTGAGTATCTGAGTAGTACTCCATTTTATTTTTTAAAAAATTACATATTATTTATCCAGTGTCCAATTGATGAGCAATTAGACTATTTCCAAACTTTAGCTATTACAAACTGTGCTACTATAAACATGGGTGAGCATATACCACTGTGATATGATTCCTTTAATTCTTTTTGGAAGATACCTAGCAGAGGAATAGCTGGGTCAAATGGGACTTATAATCCTAGTTGTTTGAGGTATCTGCATTATGATTTCCACAGTGGTTGCACAAGTCTGTACTCCCACCAAAAATGAAGAAGGGTTCCTATCTCTCCACAACCCCACCAGCATTTGTTATTGGCTGATGTCTTTACAGCAGCCATTCTTACTTGGGTGTGATGGAATCTCAGTATTGTTTTCATCTGCATCTCTGAAATGACCAGTGATATTGAACATTTTTTCATATGTTTATTTGCTGCTTTTACTTCTTTGTCTGAGAAATGTCTGTTCATTTCGGATGCCCATTTTTGAATTGGGTCTTTATATTTGGGGGGGTCTTTTTTTTTAGTTCTTTATATATTCTAGAAATCTAGATAGTAGACCTTTGTCTGAGGAACAGATGGTAAAATTTTTCTCCCACATTGTGTGTTGTCTCTTAGCTGTGCTTGTGATTTTTCTGGCAATGAAGAAACTTTTTAAAACGATGAGATCCCAGTTGTTGATTCTTTGTGCTAGTTCCTGTGCTACTGAAGATTTGTTCATAAAGTCTTTTCCTATGCTGATAACTTCAAGAGTTCTACCTAACTTATCTTCCAAATTTAATTTTTCTGTTTTAATATTTATATCTTTAATCCACTTGGATTTTAATTTAGTTCATGGTGAAAGATATGGTTCTAATTTTAATCTTAGACAAGTTGAAATCCAGTTTTTCTAACACCATTTATTAAATAAGCTGTCCTTCCTCCGGAGAGGGTGTTTAGCTCCTTTGTCAAAGATGAGGTACCTGAGTATGTCCGGAGTTGTTTCTACATATTCTAATCTGTTCCACCAATCCTCAGGTCTGTTTCTTTGCCAGTACCATACTATCTTTTTCACAGTGGCTTTGTAATACAGTTTCAAATTGGGGATTATGATACCCCCTGCCATGTCTCTGTTACCTAGAATTGCTTTTGCTATTCTAGGACTCTCTTGATTCCAAATAAATTTTTTGACTGTTTTCTCTAGTTCTGTGAAATATGCCGTGAGATTTCAGTAGGGATTGTGTTGAATCTGTATAGCAATTTTGGAAGTATGCCCATTTTCACTATATTAATCTCCTTACCCAGGAACAAGGGATGTCTTTCTACTTTCTTACATCCTCTTCAATCTCTTTTACTCAGAGTGTTGTAGTCCTCAATTTAGAGGGCTTTTGTTTCCTTTGTTAGATTGATGCCTAGATTTTTTTTGGAATCAGTTCAACTGTCACTTTATTAGAAGGAACTTACCTATACATGGCCAGCACCATCTATGCCATGACTCTCCATCTCTCTTTCTTTTTGAATTTTTCTATATCATTGTAAACATCTGCAGTTACTGGTTATTAATTTAATAATTCATTGGGTCCTTTCCACTGAGACATGTGCTTCCTTATTACTGGACCTCTCTCTCTCAGTATCTCTCTACCTCTGTCTCTTCCTGTCTGTCTGTCTTTCTCAGTCTCTGTTTCTCTCCGCCTCTCTCTGTGTCTCTCTGTCTTTATATGTCTCTGTCTCTCTTTTCCATCACCAGGATGTCATCAACCACAATGAGTAATGGAAGACACTTCATACGTATTAGGAATGCTGTTTGATGTCTTTTTTTATTTTAACTTACTCTTCCTTGTCTCACTCATTGTATGCACTCAGTGTTTGTTATCACTGAATTGAAACTCTGTAGACTGTAGCCATACATAAAACATAAAGTATAAATGACAATGATGATTATGATAATCATAATTATGTATGTTATTAACATAAGTATGTTAATACTTATGTAACATGACTGTATTCCAGGTAATTCTCTAAGCCCTACATGTTTATGAGCTATTTATTATTCACAATAATGTTATAATAGGTAAAATTACTGTTTTCCCTATTTTAGAGTTGAGAAAACTTTGCATAACGTTCCCAATGCCCCAAAGCAACTAAAGGTTTACTGATATTAAATTAAAAGCTGAAAATGCTATAACCACATTCCAGATGGGAAATATGTACACAGCCATGCCATCCTAAAAGATTAATATTAAGTACTATACATTTTGCTCTATGGGCTTAAGTACAATTATCTCCATTATATTTATAAATTTCTTAAAAAGTTTTAAAAGGTCATTTAAAGTTCTCATGGTACAGAGAAAGGCACTAATATAAACTTAACACTGAACTATGTCTCAGGTCGTGCTCTTAGTGTTTTGAATATATTGTCATTTAATTTTTTAGCTTAAAACAATAATCTATTAATCATAAAAGAGTTCTGTATATTATTATACAGAAATTATTTAAACAGCATAGATCCACTGGGAACACATAATAAGTAAAATGTTATACAACAAATTTTAAGTTTTTTACATGAAAAATTAAAGCACAGAGTACTTACAAAGTACTTAACTTTTGTAAGTACACACATTTTATAAAAGCAACAAGCAAAAATGGCAATCAGGCTGTTTATTTCAGTTTCAGAGCTTTTAACCGATAAGTTTCTTACTTAGCATTTATTAAAGACACAATGAGAGCCTTCTATCATTACATTATTATTATAACATGATTTTAGGCGTGATATCTCCATATGCTTATTTCTTCAAGGCACTTACTTATACTCTGGGATAAAAATAAATAAAAATCAAATCTAGATATTAGTGATACCAAATGTGTTACAAGTACACTTATAAAACATAATTCTGGGAGAATATGATTTTTGCTTAGATAGCATAGATTATTTAACAAAGGTCAATTTTTATATGACTTTTCAAAGTCAAAGCAATTTTTTTCATTCAGTTTTGTTTTTCACCTTTTTTGATGCAATATATACTGGATATTAGCAAAAAAACTATGAATTTACCTCCTTAAATATTTTAAAGCATAGTAGGCAAAATAAATTTCCCAAAGGAAATGACTATTTAATTTTAAAACATTATGATTCCCCTTCCAAGGTTATTTCTAAAACTAGTATAAAGTTCTTGAATTTCCCACAGAGTATTCCATACTTCAAAATAATATAATAGATGACTATGGGAAAATGTTCTCAAGACAAAACTAGAAGATGGCCTGTGCTTGATTCCAACTATATTATAAAACAAAAATATTATTTTCCAAAGAAAAATAAATCAGTCTGACATGATTGTCCATACCAGACACCTGCATCCCTGTTAGACAGCTAACTGTGGGCTTCATTTCTGAGAAGGACAATGTGGGTCCTTAGCCTCTGCACTTAGAAGTGGTGCTTTCTTTTCATAGTGAGTTCCTTCAGAGGATGGAACTGGATACATTTTGTCTGCTTGACTATATCTGATTTGGAAACCTGTGAGTAGAGATAAAGAGTTTGCATTGCAAAAGACAGAATAGAGATGTGGAACATTTTTTCATATATTTTCTTGCTGCTTTCACTTCTTTGTATGAGAAATGTCTGTTCATTTCGGATGCCCATTTTTGGATCGGGTCTTTATATTTGGGGGGACTGATTGTTTTGAGTTCTTTATATATCCTTGATAATAGTCCTTTGTCTGAGGTACAGCTGGTAAAAATTTTTTCCCACATTGTAGATTGTCTCTTAGTTCTGCTAATGGTTTCTTTTGAAGTACAGAAGCTTTTTAGTAAGATGAGATCCCAGTTGTTGATTCTTTCTGCTAGTTCCCGTGCTACTGAGGATTTGTTCATAAAGTCTTTTCCTATACCAATGTCTTCCAGAGTTCTGCCTAACTTACTTTCCAGCAAGTTTAATGTTTCTGTTTTAATACTCCTCTTGAAATAGCAGATGCTGACTCAATTGCTTTGGGGACGCTTACTGTGGACAAATTTTTTGTGGCACTTGATCATGAGATCTCAGATTAGCAATGTTGCTTGGCAACATGACAACATCCTAAACATTTTCAGGTTTACTTACCTAAAGCCAATTTCAAAGCTTCATAGAAAGCACAGGTGGTTGTAAGATTTCTCATGTTGTGTCTGTGAGGAAAAACATATTCAATTTAAATGTTTTTCTCCTAACATAAGGTAACCTAAGTTTTATGGTAATCAGTTCCATTCACACCTATGTTTCTTGCTGTTGCCATTTGCTTTAGTCTTGATCCCAGCTGTTTGCATCACTACCCACATTTAAAACAATCTCTCCATACACATTTTTAATCATAACTTCTGTTCAAGGGAGGAATGTGTAATAAGTAAGTAATTTCCTCATCCTAACAATAAAATATGATGAGAGGATTGAAATAGAGAAGGGACAGGAAGGCAGTGAACGCGTTTACATCTAAAATGGTTTGGGGATATTATTTTTCTTTTCATAGCAAAGATTAATTTTAAAAAGACTTAAATGGAGAATATATATTATTTCTGGTAACACAAGTGGACATTTCTTCCAAAATTAGTGTATCAGTATGCATTCATAAAGAATTTCCAATGAAGATATTTATCATAGTATTAGTTAAGAATGCAATTTCCAAAAAAAGAATGCAATTTACTTAAAACACTTAAAATTTCTAAACTAATTGAACAGATTATGTATGTATTATATACATATATGCCTCATTATATTTCAGTGTATTAAATCCATATGACATATATATTGTATCCATTATGAAAATATACAATGTATGTTTATATGATATTGTATTTTACATGTACTCCTGGGTAGTAATTCAGGAAACTAGCTTTAAACTTTTTTTTTCTCGTAATTTACCCATGATCACAAGAGAAATGAAGATCAAAACTTGGATTTGAATCCAGAATAGATTGACTACAAAAAGAAGTAGAAGAAAGTGTGGAAAGGCTCCATGATTTAAGGGCCAGGGATTTAGCTCAGTGGTTCTGGCACCTGCCTCACAAGCCCAAGGACTAGAGTTCGATCGCCGGTACCAAAAAAAGAACAGAATAGATTGACTACAAAGGCCAGTTGATTAATAAACAAAAGGGATACATGTGCACAATGAAATATCAGTTAGCAGCAAAATGAAAAAAACTTTCATGCTTGCTATAAAATAGTTGGATCTTGAAATTACTGTATGAAAGAAGCCAGACATTAAAAGCCACATATTGCATGATTATATTTGTATGTAAAGTTCATAGTAGACAAATCCATAGAGGCAGAAAATAGATGGGTGCTTGCTAGGAGCTTGAAGGAGAAGGTACAGAAAGTGACTGCTAACAACCATGGGTGTTCTTTTGGGAATAAAGGAAATCTCCGGATATGACCTATTTATCATAGTGCCATGACAGTGCAAATCCACTAAACACCAAATATTCTGCAAAAAAACTCACTTTAAATTTAAGACACATCTAGATTAAGAGTAAAGAATACAGAAGCTTTTTAGTAAGATGAGATCTCAGTTGTTGATTCTTTCTGCTAGTTCCCGTGCTACTGAGGATTTGTTCATAAAGTCTTTTCCTATACCAATGTCTTCCAGAGTTCTGCCTAACTTACCTTCCAGCAAGTTTAATGTTTCTGTTTTAATATTTAGATCTTTAATCCATTTGGATTTTAATTTAGTGCATGGCGAAAGATAAGGGTCTAATTTTAATCTGTGG
>NW_022900943.1:21220810-21233019 GCF_012274545.1 Fukomys damarensis | reverse complement strand
AAAAAAAAAAAAGAGTAAAGAATAAAATAAATAATAATAGAGAAGACAACAACACTAAAAAGAAAATGGTGGTAACAATTCAGATGTAATGCAATCCCAATCAAAACAGCAATGTCATTTCTCACAAAGCTCCGCAAAACAATCCTAAAATGAATATGGAATCAGAAAAGACCGAGAATAGCAACAGCAGTCCTGGGTAACACAAGCAAGGCAGCGTCATTACAATCCCAGACTTGAAGTTATTTTATGAAGCGTCAGTGATTAAAATACCATGGTACTGGCCTGTGGGTCAATAGAACAGAACTGAAGAAGCAGAAACAACCTCCAGCATAAACAGCTACTTTACTGGGGACAAAGAAAGTAAAAACACACATCACAAGAAATATAGCCTCCTTAATAAATGATGCTGAAAAGTTGTATATCCACATGTAGAAGGTTGAATATAGATCAGTATATCTCACCATGAACTGAATTGCAATCAACATGAACCAACAGTCTGAATGTTAAAAGAGAAACAGTTAATCTACTATAAGATAAAATAGCTGCAACTCTTGAAGGTACAGGCAAGGCAAGGACTTTCTCAACCGAACCCCAATGGTAATAGAAATACTACCAAGAATCAACAAATGGGATGATATTAAATTTAACAGCTTCTGCACAGCAAAGGAAACAACTAGCAGAGTGAAGATACAACCTACCAAATGGGGAAAAAATTTGCCAGCTATTCCATGGACAAAGGACTAACATCATAAATATGTAAAAAACTCACAAAAATTAGACTCCTTAAAATATAAGGCCCAGTCAAAAAATGGGTGACCAAAATTAACAGACATATCTCAGAAGAAGCACAAGCAGCCAATAAATACATACATAAAAAAGTACCCATCATTTCTGTTCATCAGTAAAAATACAAATTAAAACTACACTGAGCTTTTATGATGGTAGCCATTCTTTCCGGGATAAGCAACTAACAGATTCTGGAAAGGATGTGAGGAAAAAAATTGTTTTACATTACTGGTGGGACTCTAAACTAGTATAATTACAATAGAAATCAGTGCACAGATTCCTCCAAAATCCAAAAAATAGTACTTCCTTTGACCAAGCTATCCCCTGCTAGTTATCCCAAAACAGAGTTAAAAATCATAGTATGACAAGGAATCATACATACGTATGTTGACAGCAGCACAATTTTTAATAGCTAGATCTTGAGTATATATGTCTATCAACAGATGAATGGGTAAGGAAAATGTGGTATTTATACACATTGGAGTACAATGCTGTCATAAAGAAAGAAAACTAAACTTGAGCCAATCATAGGTGTATGTATGCAACTTGAGAAAATAATGTTCAGTGAAATGAGTCAGACACACAAACTCAAATACTGCACAGCTTCTTGTACATGGTATGTGAAAGAGAAGAAGGAGAGGTGGTGGGGAGAAGGAGGAGGAAGAGAGGGAGGAGGAGAAGAAGAAGAGGAAGAGGAAGAAGGGAGGCACATAGAAAATAAAGAGAAGTTCAAATATTTCCTCAAATTATATATTTCATTGCTTCAAAACTATTTCAATATATATGCTAAACTGTTCAATCTATAGTTTATCTCAGTTCATTGAATAGATATTTTGTGTTATTATTTGTTTCAAAAAATCTTTTGTTTTATGCCTTGCACTCTCATTATATAATTATAACAAAAACAGTATTCCAAGAATATACGATAATTGTTAAGGTGCATTTGTCTAAAAATAGAGCATCAAAGCATGTGAACCAAAGACTGCCAGAGTTTGATGGAAATGAATGGATTAATTAGTATAGTTGGAGTCCTTAGCAGCTCTCTAACCCAAACGGACAGATACAATAGATAGGCAGTAGCATGGACACAGTTAACAACACTATCCATGACCTGGATATAGTTAACAGCAGACTACTTCATGCAGCCAGAGAAAGTAACACATTCTTCTTGAATTACCATGGAGCATTCACCAAAGTAGACCACTTTCTGGGCCATAAAACGCATCATAATTCCAAATAAGAGTGCTCAGGACTTAACAGAATTAAATTAGAAATCTATAAAACAAAAATAGCCAACTAACATCTAAATACTTTAGAGAACAAATAACACCTTGCTAAATAACACATGGCAGAAAGTAGAAAATTTAACATAGTTTTAAACATTTGGAACTAAATAAGAATGAAAATAAAGCATCAGAATTGCGGGATGCATTGAAAACAGATTTAGCAGGAGATTTACATCATTGAATGTGTACATTAGAAAAAGAAAGTTCTAATTTTGACAATATAAGCTTCCATCTTAGAAAACTTAAAAAAAAAAAAAGAAGAGCAAATTAAATGCAAAGTAAATGGGAAAAAGAAATAATCAAATTGAGCAGAAACCAGTGGGATTATAAATGAAAATCAAGGGCCAGGGATTCAGCTCAGTGGTTCCGCAGCAAGCACAAGGACCTGAGTTCGATCCCCAGTACCAAAAAAAGAAAATCAATACAGATAATCGGCAAACTCAAAACTGATTCAACACAGTGATACAATGAATGCAATTCAATACAATGAAATTGTCAGGCTAACTAATAAAAAATAAGTCATAGATTTCTAACGTAAAGAATGAAACATGGAACATCATTAGGGATTGCACTAACATTAAAAAGATAATAAAAGATTACTATGAATGACTCTATACTCACATATTTGATAACTTAGAAGAGATGGGCCAATTTCTTGAAAGATACAATCTGCCAAAGTTTATACAAAAGAAACACATAATATGGACAAGCCAATATTTATTAAAGAAATGAACCATTAATAAGCTATCTTCCAAAACAAAGTGCACTGAATTTAGGTGAGTTCACTGGTGATTTCTACTTAATATTTAAAGAAATTAAATCAAGTTTCTACATCTCTTCTAGAAGACAGAAAAACAGGAAATATTCCTAACTCATACTATGAGGTCACAATTATTTCAAAATTAAAAGCAGATAAAGAGATTATAAGAATCAACATAAAACATCTTGGAACTGAAAAATAATTATACAAAAATTACAGGACATACAATTAATATACAAAAGTCAGTTTCTTGTACCAGCAACAAACAAGTGGTTATGAGATTAAAATACATTAATATTTACATTAGCACCTTTCAAAAATGAAACATATAGGTATAACTTTAAGGAGATATGTATAAGAGCTAAGTGAGAGACATGAGAAAGTTCTATGAAAGATATCATGTACTAAATAAGGAGAGAGCTATTTCATATTAATAGACAGAAACCCTGTGTGGTTGTGGTATAAATTCTACTCAGTTAACTTATAGGTTAAATGAAATATTAAAAAAGAACCAACAAGTAATTTTATGGATATCGAAGTTTGTATGGAGAAGCAAAAGACTCAGAAGAATCAACTTCACATGGAAACAAAATCAGACCACTTACATTAACTGATTTCAAGACTTACTTTAAAATTATAACAATCAAGATATTATGGCATTTGGCAACAGAAAAGACAAATCATGTTAATGAAATAGAATAGTAACCTACGCAATAGACCACATAAATAGTCAACTAATCTGCAACAAATTAATAAATACGACACAAAAGAGAAGACAATCTTTAAAACAAATGGTAATGCATGGACATACACATGCAAAAACATTAATGCAGTAACCAAAATTTATTGTTCACAAAAACTAACTCAAAATGTATCATGGAATAATTTAAAATTCAAAACTATAAAGTCCCTAAAATACAACGTACATGAAATGGATGATCTTGGGCATGACAGTGACATTTTTAGAATCAGTATCAAGGGCATTACTCACAGTAAATAACTGATATCTGAACTAAGAAAAATAAAAACTTCTGCTCTGTGAAAAATGCTACAGAGACAATGAAAATGGACAAAATATTTGTAAAAGATATTCCTATTGTAAAAGGTATTATAAAAAATTATTTAAAAGATTATAAAAGATATCCCTATTATTGCGCCAAAATGTACAAAAAATTATAAAAATGCGACAATGAGCAACCAATAATCGATTTGGGGTTTAAAAAGGACGGAAGACTGAACAGACATCTTACCGCTGCAATATAGACAGCAACAGTGAACAACATGAGAGAGAACTTGAGAGAACCTGCTTCGGAAAGTGGCAGGAATGACTCTCTAAGTCTCCAAAGCACGGGGTGTTTTTCTTGAGGGGGATTAAAAGTAGTATATCTGTTATTGTCATAATTTTAAAAAATTTAAATATTCATATTTTTACCACCCCCTCATAGATTAAAAATAATTTCCACCATTCTAAAAAAAGTATGGGGTTTAAACACGGTGATATTTAGGAGACATTAATTTCACTCACTTTTAATTTACCAGTAATTTCAAATATATCTTTCATTAAGAAACTGTTGTTTTCTGAACATTTTCTAGGTCCTGAAAATTTAAGGAGGAACAAAAGTCTCTATTTTAATAAGAGCAAAGAACTGAGGGAGAGAGTGATAAACGGTGGCAATGAAGGCGCACAAAAACTTTCACCTCACTTCTATTTTCCCATTTTTTCTGTTCCCTTTAATATGGCAAATATAACAATGTTTTTAAATCTTTGGATAGATTTGTACACCTTCATTATCAAATTAAATAAATTGTAATGTTATTACTGTTTTTCATTTTAAGAAAAAAATAGCATGAGATAAATAAGTTGCCTATTTCCTTTTTTAAATAATAATATTTTAAAATAAAGAAAAGCATGTAAACAAATGCATTCTTAATATTAAATAAATTTAAGTATGTTCCTTCATGCTACATTTCTTTCTATGGAAAAGCTTTCTAAAAAATGCTCCGTGGAATTTTTTCCTCTCTCCTCACTTTCTTTTACTTACAGTCAGTGCTCCTGTGAAAGAAGATTAGATATTAAGGTTTTTATTTTTTTAAGTAGAACTAACAGCCTCAATAACAAAAAATCAAAGACAAGAAAGTCAGGAGTACAACATTAACAATGCATATTTAGCAGAGGCTGAGAGACTGAGCCAGACAGCGCTCGGTAAATACTCTTTGGAGATGTAATGCTCAAAGGCTGTGTTTGCTGTTGTGCTTCAGGTTTGCTCTGCGTGTGATCTAAGACGCCAGATGACCAGTAATCTCACTTGCCCTTTCTTTGGCTACTCTGTGGGCTCTGCCTACACCTCCTTCCCCCTGCGTCTTTGACTGCCTTTGGCCATCACCCAGCTCCCTCGTTCTTCAAACGCTGTCCGGCGTGGTTAGGGTTCAGCAGGGCACACCTTAGCCTGTCAAGACCTGGCGCCTCCTAATGCCCAGCATCAGTCCACCGCTTCATTTCACCTCCAAAGAGCCCAGTGATGCGTCTGCCTTGTTAGACACAAATCTCAGCGAGCCCAAGGCAGACAGAAATCCCCCGTTTGGCTTCCTGTCAGAGGTCCTTGTTTAGCCATCTGAGAAATCCGCAGTGCTTATTAACCTCACTAATGCCATGACAAGGTCGGGGCGTTGCTAACATAGCGCCTGACTGCAGGATTTTTACATTTAGCCTGCACACATCAGCATTTACAAGCTGCATATGATCAGGCCCAAATTCATAACGAAGTATGAGGTGTAATTCAAACTCTCTATGATTTACTGAACATATGAATGATGGGAGAAGAAAGGGAATATTGTTGATGACACATAAATTTAAAGGAATTAATTTACTTTATCACATATGGCCAGTTCTGATCTTCACAACAATCCTGAAATATGGTTTAATATTTTCCCCCCACACACACTGAGTTCCCTTCTTTTATTATGGATTCATTTACTGAACTTTTTTTTAAAGAATCCCTTCTGTTTCTAGCACTATTCATAGAGTAGACCTACAAAGACGAACAACATACTGTTCTTACCATGGATGAGGTTCTCGTGGGAGAAGCACAGAATTTTGCCCAGGTAAATGCAATGACAAAGATGGGTAAAAAGCAGAGAAGAGTGGAACCAATGATACGGAATAAGAGGCAAACACCTGCGGTAAGACTGCCAAGAAAAAGAAAACCCACAAAGACCCTGACATATGTTTGCCCCTATTTAGTATTTCCATAAAATCTCTATGATACTCATTCAAACACCACTTTTTAGATGTTGCAATCCAGATTCAAGGCAGTAACAGAAAGTAGGTGGTCAATTAGCAAATAACCAGCAGAAACGAGCAACATAAACTTACCCTCTCTGACTCATACTTACTGCTGTTTTCGTAAAGCAATATTATTTGCTTATGAGGAGCTCAATCCATATTGAAGAAGGCACTGGAAGAGAAGAAATGAATTCTAAATTTAGAGAACTTCAAATTAATTACCCATGAGAGAAGAAGAATAAATTAAAGAATTTTATCTGAGCTACATTCATTTTATACACTCCCAGTACAAAATAAATGGACAAGATTTTCCATTCATATTTCAAAATAAGCCTTTCATGCAGTGATTTTTTTGTTATTTCTGTGAAGTGCACGCTACCACTCAAATTTTGCAAAACAAAATTTGCTCAATTTACACTTAAATTCTATGTTGAAGAATTTTTCATTTTTAGTTAACTTAAAACTTACTCTTATCCAGCAAAAGAAAATGTTTTAAGGGGCTGGGATTTAGTTCAGTGGTTCTGCTACCTTCCTTGCAAGTTCAAGGTCCCGAGTTTGATCCCCAACACTTAAAAAAAAAAGTTTTAAAATCATTTTATTGCATAATTTAGGTCAGAAAAACAAGTGAAAGAGTATAAACATATTTCTCTCATAGACTTTCCTGAAAAAAAAAAAAAATACCAGGAAGATTTTTACAAATAAGGGAAATCACAGAGAACAATTAGTCCATGGAAAAACCACAAGGAAAGGAATACCAGCTCTACCAAGATGTGCCGTGTGGTTCTGGACAAAATACTGTACCAAAGTGACCCTTTTAATCCTCCCTTGTGTAGTGAGAGCACTGATTTCTATTGTATTCTGATTTACACATTCTCAATGGATACATTAACTGACTCATAAGGAATAATTTGAAACATAGGGTAGAATAGGTTGAAACATGAATAAGACTCTAAAAGAATACTATATTATAAACTAAATACATTTGATGAGAACAATGTTTTTGTTAGCAGATGGATATTTGAGGGGAAAAGTTGATAAAGGTATCTCAGGAAAACTTTAAGACTTCTCGTGTTGATTCTGTTGCTTACAGTTTATTTTGAATACTTCAGCGTAGATATACTACAGAGGTAGATAAATGGAATGTATTCTATTCTAAAGTTGGTTATAGTTTGATGTATTTTACTTAAGTATTTATTACCAAGGTCGTGATATAGGTAGAGAGTGCCAGTGAGCATTCTGTGACTTAAAAGTAGTAATTCTGAGTGCAATGGCTTCAAATAACAATGGCTTCAAATATCATTCTCTCTGCTTGCAGTAGAATACAGATGTATGAAAACCTTTTTCCCATTGCAATGATAGGAGAATTTAATGGCTCCTGCTTTAAGATCCTTCCTTTCTTCCATCCTATTATAGGATTTCAGATCTTATCCATGGCCCTCAACAACAAGCATGGACTTGTTTATTTATGACTAGATGATTAGCCGATTCCTCAAGCCTAATGTCCCATGGGATCCAGAGAAGCTTTTATGCAAGTTGCTGGTCAGGGACTGCCTGAAGATTGGAGAGGTAGAATCATGTAGTTTGAATGAGAGGTTGTCTGAATGTTTTTCTATGTAGTCAACAACGACTATGTCATTAGACTGTGTCTATCAAATTGTCTCTGAAACTTGCTTTCACGTAGCATTCCGCTTGGTGTGATGGAGAGTAAAGCAGGGGCTTGGTGACCTTTAACTTGGGCAGAGAGAGAGAAGGACAGGACTCAAAAATCAACCGAGGAACCTGTTAATTATGAATGGACAAATTACTGTGAGCTACTTTACCAAAATTCCCTTTTATTTGTAATAGCAACTCAAATTTACCCTGCAGAGGTACCAGACGTCTGCTACAAACTGCAGGCCTTGAGGAGACCCACACTGGTTGTGCCACATGTGTTGCTGTCCCAAAGGCTTCACATAAAGTATTTCTTACGAGTGTTGCTTCCTGTAAAGATCCCTTCTTTTTTAATAATGAGAATCACATCTCCAACTTGTCTCTCTTTCCACCTTGGCTATCAGAAAACCCTAAGTTAAGTTTGATGTTCAATTGTACTGCACTGAGTTCATAAAAATAGCTTTTATTTTTGTTTTCTTCATTTAGGTTTGATTTCTACATTTTAGTCAAATTTTAAAATACATTATTATTTTATTTACTACCCTGAATTTATTATGTACCACAAGGATTAGAGATATCAACACATATTTATACCTCACTTAATATAATAAAGATTTTAAACAAAACTGATATAGAATTTGAAAAACAATTACCTTTCCTCTATAACCTTAAATCTTTACAAAATAATTGAGAATTCGGGAAATTAATGAACATTAGAAACAGAAGAAAAGTTGCGACCCATTGTAACAACTTTTAATGAATAATAAAGATGGGAAAATAGAGAATGTGTACATTTTAATTGTATGATTTTGTTTTGTTTTGTTTTGTTTTAGTATTACTGGGGATTGAATCTAGGGTCTTAGCACTGAGCTACATCCCAATCCTTTTTTTGAATTCATTTTCTATTTTCATGATAACGTATCACTAAGTCACTAAGCTGCCCATGCTTGGCTAGAACTTGAGATTCTCTTGGGATAAGAGGAGTGATCCATTCATTCATGCACATTTATTACTAATAAGTGGTTTCCTAAAACAATAAAAGTAGATGAAAGTTCTTATAGTGCAACCTTTATGCAGTGCACTTAATCTTCAATCTTTCCAAACATTCTATACTTTATTAAAAACGTACAAGCCGTAGGTTTAAAAATAAATGATTGTTTCCTATTCCCACTACTCTCACCCTTTCCATCTCCAAGCTAATAATAAATGCAGAGTCAAGCGCAAGCAAAGGCTTAATGCCATCGTGAACCTGGGCATCTCTCCTTTAGGTGCTGAGGTTTCTCCTCGTACAAGTCAGAAAAGTCAAATGGGCTAGGCCTTTGCTTGGTTAACACTGTTTTCAACATGTATGAATCAGAGGTCCAGTTTGTCCTTTTAACATTTATTTCCTTTGTATTTAACATCTTTGAGTCTTAAGTTTAGGATAAATTTCTTAATCTTTGGGCTGTAGTGTTTATCATCTCATCAGTCTAATTTGAGTTAATAAGAGTCTTTAGCTAGTCCTCAGCCTGTGTCATAGAAGAACAATTGAAACTCAAGGCACAGACAAAATTATGCCATTTTATTGTCTGGAGGAGACAGAGAAGCCAGTGGAGCTTGCCTTATTAGGTTAACATCTGCTTGACTTCAAAATGTTCCAGTGATACAAATAGCTGTGGGAGTCCCTGGGAATTCCAAACTCCAACCCTCTTTCCCCTATATCCCCTGTACAAGCCGATTAATTCAGAGGAGTTGGAGGAAAAGAAATGTTCTGTATGTCAAAATGAGAGTCCATTGCATGACTTACAGAATGAGTAGATGGGTGATAGTTGTGAGTGAACTCCTGATTTTACTTTTAACCCAAACTCCCTTTTTGTCATGCTTTATCGAAATTTCTCTTCAAATGTAAAGGGATAAGGGATGTGCCTGAACAGTATCTCTGGATAATCACCACAATGGTTTGATAAACATGAGAATTAAATAAATATGAAAACTGTGTGTTCATCACACCTAAACATTGACAATCTGCCAGTGTGGTGTGGTTTGATGCCTCAACAGCAAAATGTTTTTGAGTACAGATTTGTGAAATTAACCTTTGTTATAAAGATATCACATCCTTCAAAATCCATATGGTTTAAACCTGCTCTGAACCTCAGCCCACAAATATGCTATTTATAAAAACACCAAAAGAGGTATGATACTTAATATAAATAAATATATTTGTCTCATTATATTTTAGTGAACTATAAGCTTTTAATTTAATCATTAAAAATTAGAAACTATTAAGCATATAATTGACATGAATGATCCATTAAAGTTTAGAAAATAGGGAAGTTGTTTTCTTTTTTAAACACATAGGTCCAATATCCCTTGTAAAGGGAGAAAGATCTTAAAAGTCACTCCTCAAGAAAATTCTAATTGAAAATCACTGGAAACCATTAGAACATGAATAAATGTAAAACAAATGAAAAACAGATTTTAAGGTAGCAAGATCAGGTGGTAGGAAACAAAATAAATGTCAGCTACTTAAGAAATCTACATTGAATAAGAAACTACTAATACTCTTCCAAAAGGGATATTAAGGACTTATCTGAAATATATCCCCTCAGTGCCCTCTAGCTTCCTAAAAGCACTAGCTAAGTTGTTTTTCCTTAACATTAAATAAAATATATAGCATGAAAATGTTGTTTATTGTGAACCAAAGCCAGATTTTAATTGACTATAGTGCAAAATTGTTTCTCAAAGGTAGGTTTTTCAGGAAAATTTTTGAGGGAGAAATTTTTTTTCATTGATTCACTTGGTAAGTATACCAAAGTAATAATTTCAATAAGTGAATTATATTTGGAGGGTATACCGTATTGCAATTAATTTTGATGCTCATTTAGATCACATAAGTTAAATAATAAAATATGATAAAATGATTTTTTGGAAATCAAGTTGAATATTTTTAGTTTGTTTTTGTCCTATCAATTTTATATTTACTTTTAAATGCAATGATTAGGTCTATAGGACTGACTTCCAAGTAGGGAGCTAGCATTCTTGTTTTCAAGAGTAAACATTCTATACTAAACCAAAGAGGAAATTCATTCCATTTCTTTACTATAAATTTAACAACACCTGCTTTGCGTATGTTGTAGTATTAGTATGAGGACCTTGATAAAATTGAAGTGAATGTTGGGAGAATAATGAAAGCTTTGACAAAATGTAATAAGGGAAAAGACAAAAATATGAGAAAATGAAAAAATGGAAATAAATTGTTTGTAAATGGGGAGGGGAGGACGGGGTGAAAGGAGGGCAGGGACAAGGGGAAAAAATGAGAACCAAGACCTGTCATGTAAAGGTACAAGATCCCAATGATGAATGTAATTGTACTGTATACCTAAAATGTAAAAAAATGTAAGAAGGTGCTAGAATTCTTACTACATATTACAGAGAAAGAGTAATAGGCTGTACCTGGATGATAAAAGCATTAAACAGTGCTCTGAGAATGTGTTTATTTATATACCATATATTGCAATATGGGATGTTCTTGGAAATGTTCACAGTAGCTACAGTACATACTGTCTTTGTGTCTGTTAGGAGAAGCTTCTTCCTCTACACCATTGCAGGTGTTTGCCAAGGCCACAGCTGCATGAATGGAGGCTGGGTCTCTACAAGAAGCCTTACAGAAAAAAAAAAAAAATCATCTAATATAAACTCTGGAGACTTCATTAACAATTGAAATGGTTTCATAAATAGGTAAAAGCATAGGCCTTGCCTGGTTACATTAATTGTGACTGTAAAGCCCTAATTTCTGGTTGACTTCAATGGCTATTGTTGAATATTTGGCTACAGAATTCATGAACCATGGCCAAGGGATTTAGCTCAGTAATTCTGTTGCCTACCTTGCAAGTGCAAGGTCCTGAGTTAAATCCCTGGTACCAAAAAAACAGAAAAAAGAAAAAGAATTCATGACCTGGGAATATTGAGGTATTTTCATTGTTATTTCCAATACAGGTCATTAATGATTCAATAATTTCAACTAAAATACGTGATCAATATATAACTAAATCTTTAGTGGCTGCTAAGACAGGTAAATTTAAAAAATTTCATTCACATAATTTTAACCTCACATAAACAAAATATTATTAATATAATATGTAAACCATGTAAGAGAATAAAATCTTGCTTTTTTCTTTTTTTATAACCATCATTTTTATAACTTGTCTTAAAACCGATCTCAATCCAAAGGCCAAATTTTTATCAGAAATTCTCCATCTGAACTTATATGCATAAAATTTATAGTTGAAAAAAGAAAAAAATATGAGAAAATGAAAATAAAGTATTTATAAATAGGGGAGAAGGGGTTGAAGGTAGGGCAGGGACAAAGGGAAAATGAGAACCAAGACCTGTCAAGTAAAGGTACAAACTCTCAATGATGAATGTAACTGTACTGTATACCTACAATGTACCAAAAAAAAAAAAA
>NW_022900943.1:21031636-21220614 GCF_012274545.1 Fukomys damarensis | reverse complement strand
TAGCACCAAGTATTTAATATTATTAATGTAAAATTAAAAGCATCAGTTCTTCCACCATATTTTTAAAATTTCACAGATTTGGCAGCATATCTAACCTATGGCTACTATATTGGACACCACAGTTGGATTTAATAGCTACTCTAAATTTTCCAAATATTTACTTATTAATCAAATGTGCTTTTGTGTATCTTATAGCCGTTAAATAAAATTTTTATTATTTTAAAGTGCTAGTCAAATAATCATTGTGTTTTGAACTATAAAAATAGTATTTTAATGCATTAGGTAGGTTTCCACAAAAGATTTTTTAGAGTAGTGGATGTCTACCTTGTTGAAACAATAGTTTCTTTATCTGCTTATTATCTTGTTCTCTTTGTGATGTTTTTATCATAGAATGATTTTGATGTTCATAATATTCACTGTTAGGTTTTATATCTCTACAGCCCTCCAAAGACTCATGCACACACAGGCGGAGCTTTGGGGAGGTGATTTGATTGTCGGTGTGTGATACTCATTAATGATTCGTCCACTGATGAGTTTATACCTAAATGTGATGTTAGGAAGTGAAGTCTGGTCTGAGGAGAGCATGACCTCGAAGGGTGTACAGCGTCCCTCTTGATCTCTCGCTCTCTGTTTCTACTTCCAGCTGTCACACTATGAGCTCCTTCTCTTCTGCAACACTTCTCTGCCATGCCAACACTGCCTTGGAGCAAGCCAACTTTGGGCTAGAACCTCCACAAATTGTGAACCAAAATAAACCACTGCTTAGAATTGCCCTTGTCATGTACTGTGTTGCAACAAAGAGGAAAGTAGCTATGACACTCACTCTCATTCATAATGTTTTGTTTAAAATATGAATAACTCAGATGTGGCCTCATCAAAAATATCTTATGAGTATTCTGGCTTGATAGAATTTCTGTTTTTACTTTCAAGGAAAGAAGAGAGAAACTTCATTCCTTCGTTAATGGAGTAGCTTATGTTGTAGAAGACGGATTGGAGAAATTTGGAGAATACATACATATATACATATATATATATGTGTGTGTGTGTGTGTAACATATAAAATGAAATTATGAACACAATTCTGAATATTTATACTCAATCACTCACACCCTAGGTCCTTAGTACAGTAGATAACTTGCAAAGTTATATCAACCATTAAAAAAATCAATGCTTATTGAAAGTTATATTGCACATTTTTTACTTTCATGTCCTCACATATTCTTGACAATGTTCAACCTTTGCAGATAAACTTGCAATTTAAAAAAATATTGGAGATTTTATCTATTGTTATGCTAACATTGCCACCATTAAGTAACAAGCAAAACTGAACATAATACATTTCCCTTCTCCTAGTAAAGGAATAAATATCATTAAATCTGAGATGTGTTTTTCTTTAATCAACTGCAGCACTTGCACTCTATGTGAAATATTTCAGAAGTTAAATATTTTCATTAGTCATGATTTTATGCACTGAAATTACCTATACCTTATTTTTTCTAGAAATACTTTTGAACAGCTTCTTTGTGTTTGAAACTCTGACAAGATGAAACAGGCAGAACTTTTATAATAGAAAATCATGTAAAATTTTCCTTAAAAAATGTATTGCTTTAAAATTGTATAATGAAAAAAATCAGACTATAAGCCTTTCTTATCTAGATATTTTATGTGAATTTCTCTACCCAAGACAAGGTATTTAATACACCGGGGAGGGGGAACTGATCATTAAAATTGAGTATTCTTTTGCTGAATCACTTTAGTTTGGAAACTCTATTCTAACAGATCGATAACTTTGTGTCTGGACTTGGTGTGGACCTAAATGGCTTTATGGATCAGTAATGTAACCTGGTTCTAGGTTCACAAATTGTTCTCCCTCCTCCTGAAAATTACAGAGTGTTCAGGTTCTTTGCTTCAGAGAAAGCAGGTGCCTTATTATGTTCCTGTTCATGATACTCTCTGAATCGGCAGGAATTGTCCCATGTATTTCCACAGTGTAATTCACGCCACTGTAAATATTCCGATCTGTTTGTTAACTCTGTGAAGAGGCAGCACGTTGCTGTGACAAAGGATTATTCTACTCAGAAAATGTGAGAATAACAGAAGCACGCAGCCTAATTTCTTTAAAAGAAAATAGCTTTTACAAGATAGACTCCATTACAGGAAGTCTCTTAATACAGTAGACAATTTTCATAGGTATTTAATTGTGTGTAATGCTACTTATAATAAGTAATACATTAGTTAAGGGCTAGAAAACATCGTTTCACGTATTTTTTAGTTAATGGGAATAGTTTGAGTGGGATTCGTTCTCTAGAATATAAAAGGGGGCTTTATTTTTATATTTTTGTATTCCTTATAAGTTCAGGAGCTAATTAAATCTTTTTTGTATTTCAGTGTACTTACTAGAAAATGTTTCATAATTATATCATGCCATGTATAACAACAATAATGTGAGTATTTATATGAATCACAAAGAACATGTCAGTTCATGTTTAAATTTAAACTTAGTGTGTTTAAAGCCCAAAAATTCTTTGCAGCCTTTATTTAAAAACACATACAACCTTGCTGTTCTTCTTCTAACACAAAGCTGATGAAAGTTTTTACTTTGTATACAAAGGAAGACCTTCCATACCTACCAACAGCATAGCTGCAGGTCAACCTTGTCCTTTTACCTTTACATGCATGATTTTAAAACTCCAAGAAATAGCATGGGCAAGGACAGAAAAGGAGAGATAGAGAATTTCTGTATGTAATATAGAAATTACAGCACATTCTTCATTTACCCTCACTACCCTGGGTTTGTTCATATTCCACTTGATCTTTCCTGAACTAAAATAAAAATACTGGGTCCTAGATCCGAATGAGTGCTCCTCTCCTTTCTTGATGTGACTCCCATAAAAGCACACTGCTCCCACAACATCACCAAGAGACTTCTGCCTTGGCCTTTGTGGCCCTTCTGCTTTCCTCTTCAGAAAAAGAGCAGCAAATTAAGAGATGTAGGAATTGCCTCATTGCTTCTCAAAGTATGCCCCGTAACAGGAGCCTTAGCAATGTCTCAGAACTTTTTTAGGAAATCAAATTCTTGGACTCCATACCAATCTGCTAGAGTAGAAACTTTGGGATAGAAACCAGAAATTTGTATTTCAGCAAATCCTCCAAGTGATTCTGAGTTTGAGAACTGCTAGTACGTGGAAAGGAAATGCAAAACTGTACCAACTCCTACACGGAGGTAGAAGCAGCCTAGAACTTGAGGGCCGCAATTATGAGCTGAGATCAAACTGCCCCTCTTCCACCTGTACTTAATGGTTGTTTGGGTAATTCCTAAAACAGAAATTCTCCAGGATTTTTACTTAAATTGAAGAAATTAATGGTAGCATGAGTATTCGAATTTTAATAATACAAAAAGTAAATGAGCATATAATAAACAGATAATATCTTTTATTAAATATCGCTTGATTTTGAAAATCATTTTGGAAATAAAGGCCCTCTCTTTCACTCAGGAGCAGACTCGTACAAATGGGCAAATCTCAGTATCCAAAAGGGCCCAGCAAAGTCTTTGATAGCAGCTTGTGCTGGTGTTTGAGAAGTAAAACTTCTCTTTAAGAACACTGTGGTACTGAACCACACTGATGTACTTAAGTACCCATGAAATGGTATGCAGTTCTCTTGGTACTTTCTGTTCTAGTACATTTTACTACATTTTTATTTCCTATAAATGTGTGCATGCATAAAAAGGTATGGGCATCATCATGGTCGTTTTAAAGTTTGAAGCCAAAATTTATTCTTGTCTCTCTACTCATAGAATGGCTTCCTTCTCTATTTGATTCTGGTAATTTCTATGCTCTCTCACTTGACACATTTATTTTAAAGTCAATACGGTGGCCTCATTTAAGCAAAAAATACTTAGAGATTTGACAAACTCCATCTTTTGGGGAAACATAAACCATCTTTCCTTTAAGAATTAGCATTTCACACTTGATCACGAGTTACTTTGGTGGTTTTCAAAGGGGGATGGCACTGGAACAGTTTTATGGCCATAAGTACATTTTAAATATTGTATGTCTGAGAGCACTTCTAAAGTCACAGTTAGAAGAAGACATGTTGTCCAGGGTGATTTTGCTTAACGAGTTCGATTTATCAGACATCCCCTGTAATTAGGGAGGTTTTGTATTGAATACAATGAAGCTTACTGCCAAACACAACCCAGGTAAAACACATTGGCACGATGCAGCCAAGTATAAGACTTAGTGCCCTCAGATGAGATTCCTTTTGGTGTGCAAATTGAGAGGCACAGTTAGAGGGATTATATAAATAGTCAAGGAATGAAATGCTAGGCAAAGGGTGTAACCCTGTCCTCCTCTGCAAAGCAAGACACAGCACATACCTGGCACCATCCTGGAGTGAAGGGAGGCGTCCAACACAGGAAGAGTAGTTACTTTTTATAGTCCTGCTCCTGACAAAGGTTTATGCCACACAGTTATGTTAAACAATTTCTTTCCACCCTTAATTAGTGCTACTGCTGGGGACTTTCTAAATCATTATATATTTTACTTCCCACGGCTCTCTTAGAACACACATTACTTTTCTGAATTATAGTGATTAAAGAGTGTGTTCGTGCCCTCATAAAAATTTTAAAAATCTGTTGTGAACTTATTAAACAGAGGAACAGCTTCTTACATTAGCCTCTAAGACTATAGTACATGCTGTTCCAAGTTTTAGTAATTATTTACTGAAGATACATACTATATTATTTTCTAGGAATACAGGTTGGCAAGACTCCTTTCTGTAATAGCCACATGGCAGAGACAGACTGGTGGATACTATAGTGAAATGAGTCGCACGACTGGAGGTCATTAGTTGTTGCAAGAGCCTGAAGGAATTATGCTTACTCCGGATTTAAAGGGTCGGGAGGGTTTCTTAGAGCACAGTCATATGGCGGCTGAGGCCTGAAATAGTAATTAACCAAATGCAGAGATACGAGGATGATGGGTAAAGAACAAAAAGAAAGCCGTGAAGACATGACAGATAGAGAAAGCAACATATGTGAATTCAGAAGAGGAAGACAAGAAGTTCTTCTGTTCAGGGATATTCAGTCAGTAAGTGACAAAGGGCAGTGTTTATGAGTGAAGATGTGGATGTGAGGCTGACCGTCAGTAAGGTCTAGGATAATGACGACAAACCTTTTCGAGACCAGGTGCCCAAAATGCAACCCCGAACCCATCTACTTATCGCAAAGTGCCAGTACTGCAATTAAATCTGAATACTGAGGCTTTAGTTTGGAAAAACAAAAAACACCTATTATCCAAAGCTCAGCTGCCGGGTGGCTTGGCTTGGGTGCCGCTGTGCCACATGTGCCAGCCTCAGCGTCCCTGGTCTAGGACATGAACACATGCACTTCATTGTGCTCAGGAGCTCGAACTTCAGCATCTGGAGAGCAATGGGATCCCAAACACAGGCTCAGCACTGGCCGTGAGGTGACAGCTCTTTGTCTCTCAGCATGTGTTTGATTTTGTGGGAAAATGTGGAGAAGAGCCAAATGGCCAGGTATTTAGTGATCCACTGTAGCGCATTCTGTCTTTTATCAACAATTCTAAACAGTGTAAACAGTATTATTAAACATTATAGGCACTCAATAAATACGTGGTAAAATATTATTGAAAACAATTTCTGGTTATCAGTCTAATATGAGTATAGAAAAACAATGGAATCTCTAGCAAATTTCTGTGTAGCTCTTTGGCTTTCACTTAACGCTAACCAGCTTTCCTTAGGAAACTCAGTCATACAATAATATCCTACCACCAGGCATTCAGAAGGAGTGGGGAAAGAAGACTTTTCAAGAATAACTTTTTTCTTAACTATGAACTTCAGCATCAAACTAAGTTAACCCCAGTCATTATACAATGGCAAGAAACTCTGAGCACGGCCCTTTCTCAATGTTGTAAAGGAAAACGATTTTCACTATTAAGAAACTTTTATCACATGTTGTGACACAGAATCAGCCGTCCTCCTTACAACTCTCAAAATGCTGTTATTGATGTAGTGTGCAGTTGCAAAAATATTTATCTGAAGATGTACTGCCCACATTGCTACTATGTAAAAGTCAGAAAGCTGACTGAGTCTTGACTGAATCATAGCTTGCTGCAGAGAAAACCGAAAGCTGCTTAACCCCAATTACTTTTAACAAAGCAAGCAGATGATTAACAGTCTTGTCAGCAAGCTGGTGTGGCAATGGGGATCAATTAATCTGTTCTTATTGTATTGTATACAGAAAACTTTAGTCAGTTATTCTTTAAACATTTGCATGTAAATAATTTAAGTTTTTAAGATAGGAAACAATTGACGATATTGTTTAATATACTCTCTCTGGATATATAATTTTAGTCAGATTATTATATTCTGTGCTAATAAGTACCTAAGAAGCAATTAAAGTGCACATGGAATCATTCTCTGAAAAGCTTGAAACACAGGCTCATCCAACTCAAAGTATTGTTTCACAGTTGGCAACACAGAGGGCTTGAGAGCCCAAATCCCCCCTTATCCGACCCCATGTTGCTGGTATTTTGGAACCTAGGACTGTGACTCCTGACTTGAATCAGGACTTTACCCACATTTTACTCTGTCCCAGGAGCTTAATTATATTAGAGTTTTCCAATTGGAGTTATTAGAGAGTCCCAAAGAATCACTTTCAATGATGTTAGAACATGTTCAAAGCATTAAACATAGCATGTCACATCAAAAGAGTGAAGGGTAGAAATCATACGAACATCACAATAGGTGGAGAAAAAGCACTTAATAATATTTGACATACATTTACAATAAAAACTTTCAACAAATTCAGTGTTGAAAGAACATACCATAGAAGAATAAAGGTCACATATCACAAACATGCAACCAACATTATATTGAATGGAGGGAAAGCCGAGATTATTTCCTAAAGGGTCAGAAGCAAGACAGATATGACCATTTCTACCGCTCTCGATAGAATATCAGAAGTCATAGCCTGACAAGAGAAGAAAATGAAAGGCATCCAAATAAGAAAGAAGGAAGTCTAATTATATCCATTTGGAGATAACATGATTTCTATGTAGGAAAGACTAAATATTTTACCAAAAACAAAACAAAAAATGCTGAAAAAAATTTAGTAAAGCTACAGAATGCAAAAAAATCATACCACTTTTATATGAATAAACTTACTGAGAAAAAAAAATCAAGAAAGCAACCATATTCCCCAAGAAATACCCAAGATTCTTTGGCCCCTACAATGTCTACTTTAGCACTGTTTGTTTTCCACTGCCAGCCTCTAGCTAATATTTCACAAATGAATCTGAATTTTTATATAAAAGCTTATGCTCCCTGGTAGGTACATAAATTCAAATTAACTTTTTGTGAAAGAGATTTGAGGTGAATTCTTAGCCATTGCCTGTCTTAATGTAACCATTAACACCTGATTATTTGATCAACTAGTAACTCCTATGATATATTAACCAAAGTTGTCATTTAAGCAATTTTCACCCAGAAAAGATGTCTAAATTAGGGATGAGTCTTTTCCTTTCAAGATTTTTTAAAATTTGTTTATTGTTTGTTTAATTTTTTAATTTAAACCGAGGCTGATGTAGCATCCACAACAAATGGCTGACAAAATGTACTTTGTTTCAGAGTCCCCTAAAATTTAGAACATGTAGACCTTCTAGCATCACAGCGGAGCCGGGAGGAGAGACAGATGCAGGCTGCTCCTCTGCAGTGTTAGCATGAAGGGAGTGGAGGGCCAAGAACTGAAAGGAGTTTGTGATTCTGAATCTGGACTTTCCTAAGAGATCACAATACTGATGAGATTTCTATTCGTTAAGACTGCAGGACTTGATAACTCAGCAGCTCATTATCCAACCATGGTCATGATGTTCAGATTTGAAAAGTTTCCTGGGCAGCACACCCTGCAGACAGAAGCGTCCCAGGACCTCCTTAGAGGTCTGTTCCTTTGAATGGGCTATACTGTTTCTCTTTTAAGCATCTGCTCTTAGGATACTTTTCTCTTAAAAATTATTTTGCAGAGATAATTAATGTGACAACTTTGATTATTTCCAGCAAATACTTACTGAGCTAATGTATGAGGAGATATATTAATCATTTTGTATGAAATGCTTCATACAGTTATAATGCTATGTGTCATATTATAATCTATGAATACTTGAAGAAAAGTTAAATTCAATTATTGTACGCTTACATATTATATCCTACTGCATTTTGTTTATAAAATGGTGCTCTTGACCCACTAAATTAATACCATTAAATTTTTAAAAATTAATTTGAATTATTTTATTTTTTAAATTGAAAAGCACTACTTTGCACAATATCAAAGTGTTTCATGCACGTATAAATATGCCAAAATAAAACTCCTTATTCTGTGGACTAATAGAAAATAAAAATCATATCTTCACTCTAGGACAGATATATCATCTTTCCCATTAATAATACTTTTTGAGGATTTTTAAAACTGCAAGCTTTGTTAAGGTTTCGGATTTTTACTCAACAAATAACAGGAAGTTATTAAGGAGTTTCAAGCAAAAAAATATAGTGATGTTTTGATGCCTTAGAAGATCATTCTGCCTTGACTGTAGAAGGTGGTTTGGAAGAACTGGGGACATTCTGGCAAACACCACCTGCTCAGGGTCTGATACCTCCCTGGTCAGCAGCCCAGGATCTGCACCTTCTCCTCACTGCCTGTCCCATATTATCAAAAGAACTGGGGACATTCTGGCAAACACCACCTGCTCAGGGTCTTGATACCTCCCTGGTCAGCAGCCCAGGATCTGCACCTTCTCCTCACTGCCTGTCCCATATTATCCGCAGTCAGTTTCCAGTCAGAGCTTTGAGATGGTGTGATTCCCACTCCGGTGAGGAGCTGACCGAGCAGACATGGAGAGCAAAGCAAGGAGATTGTGAAGTTAGTCCTGGTTTGCGGAGCTGGAGTTTACAAACTTTAAAATAAAGAGCCCACTTGCATGTTAATTATGCCTGCTTTGGTATCCATGATTGTGTTATTTCAGTCATTGGATATTTTGTCATTCAACTTATATATAATAATTATGATGGTAAGTGTCAGGTTTTAGAGAAATGTGGCTAATTTTTGGTTCAGAAGTAGATATTGGATATTTTTCCTGAAATAAAAGCACATCATGTATTTTCTGTATTTATTTCCCTTTTGCTCTCCATATTTATGTCCCTGAAAATACTACTTGGCTTAGTTATGCTGAGAAGAACTTATAGCGTCAGGAAAAATAAAAAGAATCCTTTCACCAGCTCCAGCTCCAGTAGAAACTTGAGAAAAAAAAAAATACAACCACCTGATTCAAAATGGACTTCTCTATCTATGGAGACAGCTTCTAGTGATAAGTTGTGTAAGGTTCTGGGTTTTGTTTTAAAGTGTTAGTATTTTCCTTATCCTTAATCATAATCTTTTTATATATCTTTTCAAAACGTATTAGGCTAGCTATAAAGGAAAGAGTTTATCATGAAGATGGCAGAGATAAATGACACTCTCCATTATTCATAAACATCATACCCATCATATATTTAATCTATCAGCAAGTAATGTTGGCAGCTGCTGAAATGGGTTTATAAAATACAAAGGAACGTAAGGTAAAAGTCTGAGCAGTAATGCAGAACAGGAGCAAGGTCATTCAAAGCACACTTTCTCCCATATCCCAGCACACACAATAACTCCCTCTGTGAGAAGCAGACTTCAATAGGAGATCAAAGAGCTAACACTCAGGACTATATCAAGGAATCTAGTTGTTAAAGAGCCAAAAATGTAGATCAGAATCTTCTTTCAGATTAACTCAGGATATAAAGCAGTGAAAAATGGGCAAATATATATCTAGTGAATTGAGAAGGAAAAAAATGAAAAGGAAAGAAGCCAGTAATCTGTAGTTCAAAGCAGACTCCTGAAATGAAGAGCCCTATTATGTTTATTAGATACCTGTAATCTTTTTTCACTCCCATGACCTCACAAATACCAAATTGCTAATTATTTCCCCTACATTTCTGAAATTGTAAAACCAGCATAAAAAATTTACAATACTGAGAAAGAAACAAGTTATTTCCAAAAATTGTTCAATAATCCTGGTACATTTCTTTCTACAGGCAGATTGGGTTCAATGTTAAGCCACTAACAAGTTTTTACTTGGCCCAAATAACTGGCATTTGGTATTTTTATAGGTAGATCATAATACTAATGAAGATTTCTTTACTACTCCTTTATCTTGTAAAATTAAAGAGTAATACTAGATAACTTTTAAGGTACTTCCCACCCTTAAGCCCTTCTACAAAAAATAAACAATTAGAAAAAAATAAGACTATTTTGGATACAAATGTGTAAGAAAAATGAATTCTTTCTTTTTCTGTCAGTAAGAGACAAAACATGAGAATTATGAAATTTCTGATAAATACTACCACTTACATGAATCTCATGGGTCTCTGAATACCTTCTTAATGTCTGATATATAATACATTAAACAAAAGCCACAAATAGTCATGATTTCACAGAACATCCCTGACAAAGATCATGTCTTTAATCTAAATGTATACGGTTTTCCTCTAGCTCTAATGTCTAATTAGTTTGTCCTTTAATTTCTTGTACAGTGAGTCAGCGTTATTTGAAGCTGATAGGCTATAAAATAATCCCCACCCTTCCTGTTATATGACCCATCCTATGAAACTATAACCTACAGCTTTACCTTTTCCCGTGACATTCTCATAACCTTGTACTTCTTCAGAGCCCAAAAACCCTTTATGTATGGGCTTGGTGAACAAGGCACACACCTTATGTATACAGCAGAAGTCTGATTTGTATTTAGTTGCTGTGTTGGCATCCACAAGAGCATTTTTGCGGTAGGTGTTGCTATTTGCACCAACACTTTAATTCAGCTTCATTTACAAATACCAAAAGCAGTAAACACAAGGAAATGACATGTGACCCATGGTCTTGTCATTGTGCATTGTGCATTGTGCCTCCTAGAACCCTGAACTCTTATTTCCTGTTCTTAGTGAAGAGAACCACCACTATGGTAATGAACCAAGGCGCATCAAAGCAGCCTTGTTCTGAGACAGAAACCACAGGATAAAATGTTTCTGACTGCGCTTGATAGTAATAGTTCAAGTCTTGTGAAAATAATTGTCTTCTGTTCTCTATAACTATCTTGTAGATGTTAATAAGAGAAAAACATCGTGAAAGAGATTCGAATGTCATTTCCAAGATTTTATTTCAGGAACACACAATACCCTAGTTTATCTAAAATGTGTGAGTCTTAAAGCAACTCTTCTCCTACAAATAGGCAGAAATACAGAGCTCTGGACGTAGGCCAGAAGATCCAAGTCCCAGAAGGAAATGCTTATAATATATTGCATTATTCAAGTCTGTGATCTCTGGGATTGTTGTGTAACGTTTTGTTCCACTATTTGAAAATGCTTCTAAACCACAGAACATCTTCAGCACTGCAAATAAATGACTGAGCCAACATGTTTCCGCCACCCTGTTGAGCCACATTGTCAGATGAATTCCTTTAGCATAAGTGATTTTGTGAGGAACTAGATTCATTTGATTGGAAACAAATGAATGCATTCCATGCTTCCTGAAATGTTTTCAATAACCTTTAACACAAAAGCCTGCTCTCTTCCTTCACACACACATTAGTTAAGCAACATGTATTTGCACAGGCATTTTGGTTAGCTGGGAGCAAAACACTGGGTAGCGCCAATGGTAATTAAAAGTGATTACTGTCCTCATGTTGCTCACAAAGTCCAGAAGAGGAAACAGACATGTAGTCACAGTTACCAAACGGCATGATTAAGATGATGGCCAAGGTTTCCAGGACAAAAGTAAAGGAGGCCTAAGTGAGAATAGAGCGGGAGAAAGAATCCTGATGGCAGAATTTGACCTCCTGAGTCCAACTGTGTCTAAAACCAACTTTCTTCTTACTGTAATTCTTTGATTCAATCAATTCTTTCTATTCTGTTTTGTTTTGTTGGCATTGCTTGAGTAGAGTTTCTGTTGTTTTAGGTGAAAATGCTCTCACTAATATAGAGTAAACTCAGATAAGAATCTAAGCAGAAGCCAAGGATCAGTGTGTACACTTGTAATGCCAGCGCTCTGGGAGGCTGAAGGAGCATTGTAATTCCCAGCCAAGTACAATATTGCAAAAGAAGAAGAAAGAGGAGGAAGTGGAGGAGGAGGAAGAGGGCTGAGAGCTATATTAAAAGGAATTATAGTAATTTAAAAGGGTGATTACACAGCATTTAAAGAAGAAGGGATACATCCAAGATCAAGACTCAAGGTGGGAGGGAGAGTGAAGAATCGTGACACCATTAGTAGATCCCAACCTTAGCACCTAAGAAGTGAAATAGGCACCTTCTTAAAGAATAGGAGTGAATGGAGAAGGTCACACTTTACTCCAACTTGTGGATCAGTCCAAGGAAACACGTAGGGATTACTGCACCCTGCTGGATAACCAAGGTAAAGAAGCAGAGACACCGCGCGCACGCTTCTCCTCTCAGGGACTCTGGGAGTTGGGTCCGAGCCTGGTGTAAATAGTTCTGTGGCACTTGCTGCTCCTTCGTTGCAAAGCTGAGCATGGTCAGTTATGAGGTCACCCAAGCTAGGACCCACCCCAGGGAGAGGGTGACTCACTGCTCTGCATCCCTGCCCACCACTGCCGGGAGTGGACAGGAGCCTGGGCTCTTGTCTTTGAAGCCTCTCTTTGGGGTGACTCCAAGCAGACCAGCAATTCAGCCTGCAGTTCCCAGAGTTACGAATGAAGGTGATTTCAGAGGGATGATGCCTCGTCTGTGCCGGGTACAGTCAGAGGAAACCTACATTGCCTTTAGGCAAACTTTCAGGATTAACCAAGGATGATTTGTCTCTTATGACAGGATAAATACAAGTGGCAAAGCAGAGTCTGAAGTGCACAATACTTCTGGAAAAAAGATCAGACTATTTCACTGTGTGCTAAAACTTATTCAAATCTGCATGCAGACACCAGGGTCTCAGTAGAAAGGGCGTGAGCAAGAACACACGGGCACAACAGTCAGACTTGCAGACACTTGTAGAATCACAGCAATTGAGTGAGTCTAAATTAAAACAAAACTGATATACCACTTCATTTCTGATAACTTGAGCAGAAAATCAAAATACTAAAGTAAAATCACCAATTTGGGAATTAAATATCACAATATAGCCAAAAAATATAGCCTTATTCTCACCCAACATTTCTATTCTTGAGATTATATTGTAAGACCATTATTTAAAGAGAAAAAATGCATGAAAATTTCATTATAGCATTCTGTACAATAGCAAATATATTGAAGAAAATTTAGCTCTTCAATAATACCCAAATGCATAAAAAAATCTACAAAAATATGTGTGGACATAAATAGAAAAATAGTGTGAAAATATAGAAATTAGTTATAATAAGTTTTGAAATAAAGAAGTAGTATATTCAACCACATATGTATTATGAATTTTAGTATCTATATTTGGATAAAGTTGAATCAAAGAAGAAAACAGAAAAAAAAAAGTAATGCAGGAATTGAAGGCCAATTTGTGAGAATAAAAAAGAAACAGGAACTCTTTGGTAAATCGCGTTTGGATAACAGAATGACAAAATCAGTTCTGAGTGAATGAAAAACTTAAATGTAAAAGGTGAAACTGTTAGACTTTCAGAAGTGAAAACATTTCCTGGCCTCAGAACCAGGACTATCTCCATTAAATTTTATTTTAAAAGCATTTACTATTAAAAATAAATTAATATTAAATTATATCATAAAATTAAGAAACTTCTGTCAGTAAACAATAATCAAAGAAGAATAAAAATTCAATCCAACAATGGGAGTAATATATAATATTGACCAAGAGTTCATATGTAAACTATGCAAAGAATTGAAAAGTGAAAAAATTCATGATATATAATTTACAGATGAAGAAACATAAGAATTAAACGTGCATAAAGATTCTAAAATTTATGAATAGCAAAATCATTTTAAATTAAAGCTGCTCTGAAATATGTTTTGTACAAGGACTGCTATGCACAGCTGTATAGCTTATACATTGTTTAGCTACCAGGAGAACCATTCATATGCGTATGACCCAAATGACATCCCCTGGAATTGTGCAGTGATTTTCCCTCACATCCACTAGACTGGCAGAATTCAAAGTTGCAATAGCAAGTTACTACAAAGATATGAGACAATGGAAATCTTAGCCACTGCTTACAGAAATATAAGGTGACTCAAATCCCTTGGAGAACAATTGGTCATTATCTACTACGACAATTGGAAAACATAAAGGGGAACTGGAAAGAGGGTCGCCCAGTCATGAGCACAGAATTGAGCAGTGGTCCAGAAATATTCAAACTAAAAATGCACAATAACATCAATGAGCGTAGCTTTTCCAAACATTCTTGGAACCTGGCAACAAAAGTGAAAAAAAAAAAGCAGTTTATAAAGAAAATATAACATTGATAACAAAGGCTAATAATAGTGGAAAAGGTTAAGGCTCAGGAGGGCCAGAAAATTGAAAGTGTGGGGAGAAACAAAGTGGAAGTAATTGTCCACTGTCCCATACTAACACAAAAACTAGGGATGAGTAAGCAAACTATACCCCGTGAATCAAATCCAGCCTACCACCTGTTCTTGTATTAAAGTTTTATTGAATGCAGCACATATGATACATGGTTGCATTTCCTTAGCAATAACTAGAGGGACTATATGAACCACAAAGTCTAGAACATTTTCTATCTCACTCCTACAGAAAAAGTTTGCAATGTCTAGGCTAAGAGATTAGGGAAAGCAAAAAAATCATAAATCTTGGTGGAAGAAAGTCCAATATCGTATCGTATAAATATAGATATGCTTGATTCAATTAAAATATTTTTAAATAACAATAGTTTGAATTTGTGCTATACTTTCTGTTGCCTTTCTGATCATTGTAGTTATAACTATAGTCTACTACTGGGGGATCTGTTCACAGACCAGTTGCTCTTTTCATAATGCTAAACTAGTTAAAAATGATGTCCAATATCCAGTGGCCTAATGATAAAAGCAGACCATATCAGGATCCTATTAAGGTCCATATAGTTTATGCTGTTTGCAAGGCTGCCCTACTCAGAAATCATTCAAAGATCAAATTTCTTACAGATAGGCACACATTTGCTCTTCCCTTTGTCTTGGGGAAGAGAAAATGTAATACAGTATTTTCTCAGCCATTGAAACCTCTATATATGCAGTTATTTTAAATATGAGAACAAAGTGAGCAAAATGACAACATGGTCATAGAACATACTAATCTCAACCTAAATGGAAGACACTATTGTAATCCCAGCACTCGGGAGGCTGAGTCAGAAGGATCACTGTGAGATAGATGCCAGTCTGGGCTACATAGCAAGTTAAGGACAGTCTAAACTGCCTAAACTTTCTCCAAAAAAGAAAAGGAAAAGAGAAAATATACTTGCAATGTGAAATTGTCACAAGTTAATACTAGCAAGGTGACATGCTCATGGTCTCTCTTCTTACAAGGCAAATAAATGTAGGTTTGTGGGAAATACCCTTGTCTAGTAACTAAAAAGTAAAAGCAGGTCTCTTATTTTGTTAAAACAGTTTAACCAAAGTTCTGGAAGTGAAAAACTGTGATGCTAACTAATGACTTTTTAAAATGCTTTGATAGAAGTGAGCTAGTTGGGGATGTTGTTTACTGTAATGTGAGCATCCCATCTGTTCCAACCCATATTCGACCATGGTCCAGGAAATCATGAGCTACTAGCTATGCATCAAAAGATTCCGTGGTCTATCCTCAAACCCACGTCCTTTTCTTTAACATGAATTTAACATGAACTTTTCAAAAATAATTATGAAAGAGTCTGTCAAATGCAACGTATTTCTCCTTGCACTACACTTGTTACAAAGCTGGGCGTGACCAGCTGTCTTTCAAACAGTTGGAAGGATCAGTAAGGGTGTGAGTGGAGGCTGGACTAAAAGATATAGATCAAGCTAAAAGTCACACAATTTATAGTGGGTGTCAAGTTATAGAAAGTAGCAACTAAATTGAACTGGAACTGGAGGAAAGGTTAGGAAGACAGTAAAAATTTGAGGGTATCACTGATGCCTCAAAACTGCACTATTCTTATCTGTGCAGTGGACAAAAGAGCACCCTGAACTCAGAGGTAGAAAGCACTGAGAGAAGACTTATGCTTGTAGCAGTTAGAAATAACTGAATCTCATTGCTTCTGTTTTCGTCATGGTTGACTTAATTCTTTGAAAGTATGGTTTTGAATAATGAGCAATACTCCAATGAATGATAATGATAAAAGTGTACAGTGCTAGATCGAGGGACTAGAATGACCAGCTGCTGGATACTCTTGGTAGGCATCCAGCATACCTCGGGGTGCAGTGTGGATTTACTAAGCAAAATAGCTTTCCTAAACCAGAAGACTAAAGTGACTCTGAGGCACGAAGATTTACATATATATATCTTGGTCTATATTTAGAAGCAATGATTTTATCGACCCAACTTGATAAATTTCCTGTTTAAATCTTTAGAGGGAGAATTCCAGTAGCCTCTTTCTGCATCGTGATTGGTGAAAAATAATTATTCCACAGACATTATCAATGACCACTGACATATGAAAGCACATAAGAAACACTTCTAATCAGGTCTTTTTTGGGGTTGACTCAATTGGCAACTAAAATAAAAATAGTTACATAATGTCAACTTCAATTCCCTTGAAGTAGTGTACGTAAATCAAGTGACAAGAAAAGAATAATTCACAATTCAGTGTAGCAGAATGAAATATATGTACACCGTGCTTCTTAAAACCCAAAGAAACTGTTTGGCATTAGCTATGCACTTCTTAGAGTTTTTCAGTTTGGAGGGACTAAATTTCAGCCCTAATATCATATGTGACAAAAAAAAAAAAAAAAACCTCATGAAAAAAATAAACTAGTTAGTTTTAAATGAACTGTCCAGAGTCCTTCCCAGACTTTAAACTATTGAAGTTCATTTCCTTGGAGAAATAGTTTGGATTACTCACAGATAATTTTAGAAGATTATATGTGTTTGTGGAGTTTATGATCCACGAATTTGAGAAATCGGATTTCATACAGGGATGAAGGGCAGAGAATTGTGCCATTTCTTTTTGACTAAGAAAGCCATATCCTACAAGAGGCATTTCCTGATGGTTTGTTTAGAAGGAGCCTTTGAAATCTGGGTCCATGATACTATCGCCTGAGAGAAACTATTTCCTATGTTCACACACCATTTGTTTTCAAAATGTTTAAACTCTGCATGCTCAATTACTATCTTATGCTTTAAAACTTTAATAGTGTGACTTGAGAGAAAAATGGATTCCTGATTCTCAGAATATTGCCCAAACCCTTTCCAAAACTAATGTGACTACTTATCAATGATTTTGGATTATTATTTACTTTTGTTTTCAGACTTTGAGAGAAATGTGAATGAACTTACCTCCTCCTTCAGAAGTGATTAGAAACAACAATAAAAATACACAAAAATTTCCCTTTTAGAATATTCTTGACGTGCTATTCAATGCATGCTAATCATTATTTATATTGTCATAACATCTAAGAATTGCAACAAAAACAATAGGACGTGGGAGCAAAACATCTTTTAAAAATTGTGAAATTCATACTCCCCGAGGGCATCCACTCCTGGTGCAGTTTGAAAATAATCAAAACTGTGTTTCTCTGGCTCTTGACATCCACGGTGTTGCATGGTCTGCAGTCCTCATCAAAGAATCATCCACAGCTGGGGTAAGCCTTGGGTTGTCACACATCGTCAAAATGGACATTTTGCTTCCTCTTTATAGTTTTAAAATAACCAAGGTGAAATTCACAGGCTAGAAACTTGGAATTATAGAAAGAATTATTTTAAAGCAAGTAATTCTGTGCCCTTAGTATATTCATAATCTGGTACAACCACCACTTTTATCTAGCTCTAAAATATTACCATCATTCCAAAGTAAAACTCCTTATTCATTAAATATTTTCTCTCCATTCTCGCTTTCCCTAAGCCTACCAATAATCTGCACTATTTCCCATCTCCTTTCCTCTCCCATTCCTTTAGTAAGCAGTCTTACCAAAGCTTTTGCTCTCCATACACCCTTCTCACAGCATGTCTCTGCTGCTGCCATTTACCTTAACAGAGTTGCTACTACAGCAAAAAGCACAGTCTCTCTTGGCTGCTACTAAACTGCCAACACCCACCCCTGTACTATATTATCTCCCTGGCTACCCTGTTTCCTGGGCACTGCTGTGGCCCCTGCATCTCTACTGCCATGAGTGATTCATAGCAGTTCAAATATGCCACTGATAATGTATTTTCTGGGTTCATTAATACTTCTCAGCCACTGTGAGGAGGAGACTCTTCCTGTCTCATCTCCTTTGTTTTTCTGTTTTTCATATGGGTAAGAGATAAAGCAAATACTCTTTGAATTTCTTTGTCTATGTGGAAAGGATCGATTAAGGAATTTTCATTGACTAAATTCAGCCAGCTTTATCCCTACCATTATGACCAGAGACCATGTTCGGAAGAGGGACACTAGGTCAGAAGCCAATTCCAAAAGCAATCGGCCAGTTGTAATGAGAGTCAACTCTCATTTCTGGCAACCAAAGTCTTATTAGAAACCCAAAGCCACTTTACTGCTGGTATCTTCAGTCAGTGTTCTCCTAGGGAGATCTTCACCCCTCTCTGAAAAATACACTTGATAAGGCAATTATAATTATCTCCACACACATTAAAAAAATAGTCGAATACTGGAGGATTTTTAGTGTGAATTGGTGCCCAAACTTGGACTCTAAACATAAGCATAAAACTTCATTTTGCAACAATAACAGCCTGAGATAATCTGAAAAGGAATAGGCATATCAAGATGTTTCAACACTCTTGCATCCATGCATGCAAGTAATTATTAAGCAAAATAAATCTATAATGTAAGAGAGTAAACATCTTCAGATACTGATTGTTGTTCATAACAGAAACTTTCACAAAATACGCAGAAAATAAAAATAAACCATAAAAATTGAGCATTTTAAAAATAAAGTAAGTTTTTAAAAAATGACTGCTCTCAAAGGCTGGGAATTTAGTTCAGTGGGGCCTCGCAAGAGCAAAGTCCTGAGTTCGATATCTGGTACCAAAAAAAAAAAGGCTGCTCTCTTTTTTCTGATTTAATCAGCAATATCCATTTCAGTCAGAATAGCAGGCCAGATTACATGAGAATTCATAACCAAAACACAACTCAAAATGTAAGCTAAGGACATCACAAGTAGGCTATGAAATGCATACTTGTTTCAACAAGAAAGGAAGAAAAACTTCGTCAGAAGAACAAGAAATACCAATTGGTTGGTAAACAAAGCATTATTGTCCTTGACAATTTTCAGCCTTGATGGAAAAGGGTTCAGTAGCTGAAAAGGAAGAGCAGCTAAGGTTGTATGAAGACATGGTAGAAACTAAAACCCTAGATTTTTGAAGGGCATATTCATTAAGGAATGTAACAGGCAAATATATTTGAATGATTACAAGAGGAGGCAATATGGCCGTAGTTCTTCAGCCTAGACTGTGGATGGGGGAAAAAAATCTCCTCCAAGTTTTCATAAACAAAGACAAAGACTAATACTCATTGTCAGTGTCCCAGCCCTCAGACTTTAAACTGGAGTCCTCCCAAATGCCAATGAAAGGGACATCAGAAAGATAAGAATAAAATGTTTCTTCTTCCTGGACAGTAACTGAGTGTCAGATATAATTTCATATCTTGAATTTAGTTGTGATAAAGTGATAAATTGAGAAGACTTATACAAATGTTAATATGATTCTCTTTCCATATGTGTAATCCTTCCCTAAGTATGTAATCCTGCTTGATTCCCTAACACATTCTTGGAAGTGTTATTTAAACAAATGAGCCTTTTAAGATATACAGACTTTAGAGATTGTTGCTGTGTTTTATCAAATTATCTTTCTCCAAATGAGCTTATACGTATTTTGTAAAGCAATGCTGTTTAAACAGATAAATTAGTTTGAGATTTTATTAATGTTAGTCCAGAGAAGGACTTTGGACTTTCTTCTTTACCATTCAAACATAAAAATATAACACAACTCTTAACCCTCTTCAATCCTTCAGTTAAACATTGATTTGAGACTATTTGCCTTATTTAAATCAACTCAAGACAATCTCATGTACAACATTATAATGTTTGAAAGATCAAATGATGCTCTAGGAAAAAAGTCATTGAAATTAAAAATGCAATGGATGATCTAAGCAGCAAATTTAAAATGGCTGAATATAAAATAAGCAAACTAGAGTCCAAATTTGATAAATTTACACAGAATGAGGAAGGGCAAGATCAAGATATGAGAATTTTGAAATGGATTGAAGAATACAGAGATTAGAGATAAAAATACAGGCTAAGAAACGTGAAAATTCAAGGAAGGGCAAGAAATCTAGGTTCAGGAATCAAAATGAATCCTGAAAAGAAAAAAGTAAAGCTGGACAAGGTGGCACTCTCCTGTAATTCAAGCACATGGCAGGCTGAGACAGGAGGATCCCCACAGGTTCCAGGCCATCCTGGGCTAAATAGTGAGTTCAAGACCAGCCTGAACTATCCAGCAAGACCCTGGCTCAAAAAATAAAAAAATATGAAAAAACGGAAAATATACATTTAGACATATTGTAGAAAAAATGAGAATATCATTTAAAAGGAAGAGAAAATAATTATAATATCTGGGAGAAAAAATATGGCAGTAACATAGAATTATGATTTTTTACCTAAATTTTTAATCAAAAAGATTTCAGAACAAACGTTGAATTTTCATCACTTCTCATTCTGGTAATTGCAGAAGAAATTACTATGGACTGGAACCTCCACTGAAGGACACTTACAATGATTGGATAAAATATTTATGTAAGCAAAAATCTTAAAGGTATAAAATTTGCTAAATGCATGTTCAAGCTCTGTCAAGTCACATTCTGTATGTAGGAGGTGTTCCTGAAAAAACGGGCTGTCTTTTCCTTAGGGCATTTTCTTTGTGATTGCAGAAGGTACAACTGAACAGTTGAGAAGCTGTGTTGCAGTCTGCAGCCTCGTGGTAGGTGGCCCACAGCTGGAGAGAAGTGGAGGACAGCTCCAATAAAGCTCTTACTTTGACCCCAGTCTCTTGCTGGTGTTCACAGTTGCCGGCACAACAGAAGGGAAGGGAAGAAGATGGCAGTGAGATCCTTATTAGATACTATTCGAAATACAAGAATGAGGTAAAATAAAGTTATCTTCAGACCAAAAAGTTTGATAGAATTCATCACCAGCAAACTCACAGTAAAAGAAAAAAAATAAATCACTAGGGAGTATTTTCTGGTGTAAATAAAATTATTTCCTTGCTATGGACTTGGAGACGCAGATATAGAGAAGAATATCAAGAAAAATGCCAGTGCGTCTAAACAAATATAAATGAATGATGTATAAACCAAAATAACTATGTCTTGTATTTGAAAAACCTGTTTGAGGTGTACTTGAACCTTGGGGCTCATATAGTGTATAAATGATTAAAAATTTTTAAAGTGAAGGGCTGGGGCTTTAGCTCAGTGGTTCTGCCGCCTGCCTCATAAGCGCAAGGATCCAAGTTTGACCCCGATACAAAAACAACAAAAATTTTAAGTGAAATATGACAGTAGATTTCTACTTCCAACTAAGTTTACATTTAAAAAAATAAAACTTGCTTTCCGGCCTGTAAGTTAGCTTTCAGCTACTTTAGCAAAATATCTGAGTTAGTTGGAAAAAAAAGAGAATTTGTTTCATTGACAGTTTTAGAGGATTCACGTTCATGGCCAGTCTGTCTCTTTTTGTCTGAGCCAGTGGCAGAGAAATAGATCATGGAGAGCAAGGGTAGTTGTGGAAGCTGCTTGCCTCATGGTATAGGGAAGTCGAAAGGGACACAGGAAGAGGAAGTCCCCTTCTAGGGCTCTCCCCCAATGACCTAAGACCTCCTGTTAGGCCTTACCTTTTAAACTTACCACCACCTCCAAATACTGCCAAACTGAGACCAAGCCCTCAACATGCGAACCTTCAAGGGTCTCTCCAAATATAAACTATAGCAAGGTCATAACCAACTCTACGCAAATGCCTTCAGAAATTTGAAGGGAAAAGAAGACTTTGAACTTATTTTACAAAGACAGCATGACACTAATTTCTAGAACTTTCTCAAAGGGGAAAGAAATCAAGAGAAGGAGGGAGGTGAGCATGAGGGAAGGAATAGGGCTGAAAGAAAAGGAACTGGGATGCATCATGTGTGCACCAACCTCACATATGTCACCGTCATGTACTACAAACGTGCTTAAGAAGAGGAGGGAATCAAGGGATGGGTGGGTGAAGGAGGGAGAAAGCAAAGCAGGCTGAAAAATGAAATTAATATGCAGTATACACATTACCAACTCTCCAGATGGAATGCAAATATAGTTGACTACAAACATGGGATAATAATAAAAACCTGAACAAAACTGTAGACTAGGATCCTTCTGAAACAAGATGTAAGCATTCATAATTAACTATTAGAAATCAAACCCCAAAATTATATAAAAAGAGTATTATGTTATGATCAAGTAGAATTTATCCCCCAAATAGAAGTTGGCTCAACTTTTGAAAATCAATCAGTACAATTTATATTATGGTCACCTCAACATAAAATCCGCCACTCACTGATGAATAAAATTTCAAAAGAACCCCTCAGCAGGCTAAGAATAAAAATGTCTTCTGCCTCATAAGAGACACCCAGAAAAACTTACGACCAGCATTTTAATAATGAAAAAGTGAAGGTCTTTCCCTATGGAAAGAGATATTTTCTTTCACTAATCCTACTCAAAATTACACTGAAGAGTCTAGACAATGTGATCAGGTAAAGAAAAGAAATAAAAGACACAAATTAGAAGGAAAAAAATAAAATAATCTCCATTTGCTGATGATATACTTATCCATGTAGATCAGAAGGAATAACAAATCTATATAATACTGAAAATGTGTGTTTTGCAAGGTTTCAGGCTACTGACCAATGCACAAAAATTGTTTGCATTTCACATGCTAACAAGGGATATGAAATTGAAATTAAAAGTATCATTTATAATAGTAAAAAATGAAATATGTAGAGATAAATATGGAAAAATAGGAGGTATAACAAAGACCTACACAAAATATTAGTGACAATTCCTTTAGATTCCAGCATTTCCACTTTGGAATACACATCCAGAGGAAATAGTAATTTCAAGAGTCTTGAAATTACTATCCATGCAATGGATAGCACATTCATGTTCAACACAGCACTATCCTAAGTGTCTGTCCACATATGGAAAGATTAAGAAAATATGAGGTGTATATACAATGAAATATTATTCAGTATCTAAGAAGAAATTCCTGCCATTTCCAACAACATGGAAAATCTGGAAGACATAACGTAAAGTAAAATGAGCCAGATACAGAAAGATAAACACTGTACGATCTCACTTATATAGAATTTAAGCACATTAAGCTCATAAACTCAGAGAGTTGAATGTTGGATACCAGGGTCTGGGAAGTGGAAGAAATGGGAAAATTTGATTGAATTGTACAAAGATTTAGCTATTCAGGATGAGTAAGTGTTTGAGACTTGATGTAAAACAAAGTGACTATAGATAATAATATTATTTCACATACTTAAAAATGTACTGAGTTGTTTTTTAGTGTTCTTACTAAAAAACAAATTAAAAAAAACAAGTACAACAGCTACAACAGAGGTGAAACAAATCTGGCATAGCAAACAGTATTCAGTATTAATATGAACTCAAAAATTTAAATATATTTTCAAGGACACGTACATTGGGAGTGATATAAATGAAATTTAAAGTGTGTTAAGATATTTGGATAAGCCAATTATTAATTAATTTTAAACTTTGATAAGTAAAAAATACATATAATTTCTGGAATAACTATTAAAATACTCACAAGCACAACATATAATTTCCAAGCTAATAGAATGAAGAATTAAAATCATAACTATGCGAGATAATTTATATTTTAATTGGTTTCACTGTAGTTATTTCACAATGAATATGTTTATCAAAACATAATGTATACTTTAAACATATACAATTTTTATTTGTCAAGTATTCCTCAGTTAGGCTGGGAAAAAGAAATTATCAAAATCAATTGTAATATTTAGTCCATATGTAAACAATACAAATATATAATTGTGATAAAATTATGGAAGAAATAAATAGAATTATATATATCCTTTGTGTAGATATATATGAGTATATATGAGTGTGCTTACAAATTTCTATTCTGTTCTCTTCTATTGTAAGTAAGAACTACTTGGGGATTATTTATTTATTGCTACAATACAAAATTGATAAATGTACCTCAAATGCCCATAAATCAAGAAAGAATAATAATCAAAATTAGAAAATATTTGAATTGAGTGAAAAGGAAAATAATATATCCAAAATTGTTGATGAAATACTTAGATGAACATTTAAAGCTTTAAATAAAAAGGGTGCCTGAACATAAAATCTAAGTATATAGGAATTAGAGAAATAAACAGCAAATGATCAAAAGAAATTAAAACTGGAATTGATTTGATGAAACAAAAATATACAATAGAGAGAACTGATGAAGCTAAAAGTCCTTCAGAAATTTAACAAAATTCACACGATCCTGACAAGACTGATCAAGAACATGAACTTCTGACTCTCAGAAAAAGAAATTAAGCTCAGAAGAAAATGCTGAGGTCAATGACTAAAGAGCAGACAAAAAAGTTTTCTAATAAATAGATAAAATAAAGACTGACTAGATATAATAATAATAATAGAATCATGACTAATGGAAAGGTCTAAACCAAGGAGGAACAAAAAATTAATGATAGATTGGAATAACATGCAAAACAGGACTAAAAAATTTATGCTTTAAGTCCTCGAATGAGTGATGAAATTTAAACACATCTACAAATATGTTCAAATTTTGAGGTTTAAGTATATAAATAGACAGCATTGCTTACAGACAACTATAGTTAAATTAAAATAGGAAAAAAGACAAGGAGACGAAAAACAAGGGACAGAAACTGCTAGTTATCTCTGCAATAATCATCCTTCTCTGTCCTCATTACTGTAACTGCTGTTTCCTATGTATGAACCTGCTACTTAGAAAATGCTTGCAATCTTTATTTTGCCTTGCAACTAAGTGTGGACATGTGTCTAAGCTCTAGTCAACCAGTTTTAAATTTGGGGGAAAATTCAAAATGTAGAGAGGCTCTTGGTCTTTCTCATTTTTCTTCCCCTTTCTCCATTCTGGATCCTGGGTTTTGAGGAGCTTTCTCTTATTAAGAGGCCAAGAGCAAGACCAGGAATGCCTGAGCAGTAATCTTCAAGAAGCCTCACTGTATGTCTTTCCCTTCTGCAACCAGGTCTGCCCCAGACAACCCACTAGCCATCCCTCTTTATGGAAGAAAAGATTCCATTCCTACCTAGAATATTTATTTTGGTCTTTCTATCACAGGCAGCCAATCCTAATCATAACTGATTTAAAGACAACTTATATAAATAACCGTAATAGATATAAAAAGGATGAAATATATATACACACATATGTATGTGTGTCTGTGTGTGTGTTTGGAGAGAGAGAGAGAGAGAGAGAGAGAGAGAGAGCACATCAGTTACGTTTTCTTTAAAATCCAGACCTAAAAATATCAGAACAATAGAAGAGTGAAAGTAACCAACTAAATAAAATAATAGGTTTATAGAAAAAGAACAAGAAATCACCAATGCCTGAAACTCGTTTGCTGGTATTTTGCTATAATCAGAAATAAGAAATTCAAGTAAAAAAACTGGGTTTTGGAAAAAAGGCAAGTTGGGTAACTCAACTGAGTGAAAGATAAGAATAACAGAGGTAGGTGGGCACTATGTGGTAGTACAGCACACACTGAAATCGCCGAGAGTGTTCTGTTACAGGTGGATGGGCCCCACCTCATTATTTCTGATTCAGTAACTCTAAAATGAGGCATGGGACTGCAGTTCTGAAAGATGATGAGCAATGTCCGCATTGCTCTAACTTTGAGAATCTCTGCTACGCTTCTCAGTGCCTGTTGGCTTCACAAGAGGAAGTGGAACCTGGAGCTGCTTCAGGGTTCCTGAGAGCCGACCACACGTGTTAGAATTACCCAAAGAGCTCAGGTGCACACACCATACCTGGGCTCAATCCACACCTATTGAATCGGAATCTGCTTTGTTGGGATTTTAATTGATTGTGTGATTTCAATGAGCAAACGGGCTGTAACGACTCTTCGGGTCTTCCAACTTTTAAGTTAAAAGCTGAGACTTTATGTAAATGTTTCTAATTTGCATGATGTTGCACATTTCATCTAAAACAAACATGCTGCTCCCAAGTTTGTCAATCGAGCTGCGTGACTAGATGTAACATTTAGCTTCGTAATCCAACAAGTAGCTAAGTGGTAAAGCTAGGACCTAGATGGTAAATTTGCACCATGCTCACAATCTGGGTATGTACGTAAAAGTTTAAAATGGGAAAACAAATTCAAGCAACCAAATGCAGACCAAAACTTTGATATTGTCCAAATAAAATGATTGTTAAAAAAGCATAGCTTTCATGAAAATTGCTTTTCATTGCATTTTATCTTTGCAATAAATATTCATTTATACTTCAATTGAAACTGGAAGATTTTCAAGATATCAATGCCTGAGGAATTTTTTCATCTCAAAGTAGAGATAAAAAGTTGCCTTTATTTAAATCTATGTGTTTAAATATTAACAATAAACTAAAATGCTCTGCAGTGTGCCTGTTGTATGACCAATGACAGAATGTACATTTTTTTACATCTCTGAATTTGAGCTGTCTGTGATTAGTATATTAATGTCCCATTGCTATTATAACAATTACTATGAGCTTGATGGTTTAAAATTACACATTTATTCTTACAATTTTGCAAGACAGAGATCTGAAATCAACTTCACTGTCAGATATCAAAAAGGTGAGCGGATCTGTTCCCTCCAGAGATGCTACCGTTCACTTCCTTACCCTCCCCAACTTTTTCATTCTTGGCACGTGGCCCGCTCCGCCAGCTTCATCTCAGTAGCCACACTGCCTTTTGTTTTTGTCTTTGAGTCTCCTTTGTGTCCTCTTATAAAAATATTTATAACTGTATACAGAGCCCACCCTGAAAATTCAGGAAAATTATCTCAAGATACTTCATATCACTTAAGCAAACTTTCTTTTGTCATATAACATTCAGTTTCCATTTCAGTTTTTTAAAGGGGATTTTCTTAGAATAGAACAACTATATAAATATAATCAAGGAAACTGCACCATTTTTATCATGCATAAATTCCTTGTACCAGTAAAGGCAGTGAAGCACAATTTCAGCAGTTAGAAGCAAAGGAAAATCTAAAGCCATCCACTTTCCTTGCTTTTAATTACTCACTTTTAGTTACAATAAAAAGCACTCCATTTGGCGGGTACCCAAATGAGTATTATATGCTTAGTCTCTCGTTGTCTTTGCTGTCAGTGAAACCTCTGTCATGCATATTATGATGATAGTGGTTTCCTAGGTAATGTTTTATAAACATGAAACTTTCGTCAGAAACACTGCATGCCTCATATGTGACCCAATGACATGAGAAGGATGAAAACTCCACCCTCCCATCATGCTAAGGCTGCCATTTCTGAATGTGGATAGTACAAACAGGCGTGGAGATTGATTAGATGTGTGCAGACCACTGATTACTTCACCTCCAGTCACCTTTCCACACATCTCAAATCAACCAGCTGCTTTATCCCATAAATATCCCTAAACCATATATCCAGAAGGCAGATTGGAGACTTGGGTCTCCCCTTCCAGCCTCAGTTGCCTTGAAAAGAAACTCTTCTTGTTTACAAAACTTACTGCCTCAGTGACTGGCATATTGTGCAGCAGGCCAAATGGGTCTGGTTTAGTAACACGTTTAGCTTTCCAAATGCTGAGTTTGGGAACAAAGGGAAATTACAGATTTTAATCAAATACCAGGCAAGAAACACAATTTCTTGCTATCCTTCCTTATACCCAGATTCCAAGGTTATAACTTGCTTTTAATTAATTAGCAGAATATCACAATAGTTTAACAGGATCTTCTTGAAGTAGTTTTCTATTTTTTCACCTAATCATTGGAGATATTTTTCTATTTAAAAGTAATGTTAAAGTTGTTGGCCAGGCACAATGGTACATGCTTGCAGGCCCGGTTCCTTGGGAAGCTGAAAAGGGAGGAATACTCAAGGCCAAGATTCCCTGGCCTCATGTTGAGACTGTCTCAAAAAGCAAATTAATGTTATAACTGAAAAAAAAAAAAAAAGAAAGAAAACTTTAGCAGCAGGGAAGAGGTCGGGAAAAGGAAAGAAGGGAAAGGAAAAAATACGAGACTAGGAAAAAAAAACCCCAAAGTCTTTGTAAATATAGGGAGAGGTGGAGAGGTTGGAGGGAGGCAGGGAATGGGGAAAAAAATTAAGAACCAAGATGTATCACGAAAAGGCACAAATTCCCAATGATGAATGCAATCATACTGTATACCTAAAATGTACCAATAAAGTTAATGAATAAAAAAATAACAAAGCTGTGCATATTTGATTATTTTCTTAAGATAACTTGAACAAGGTTTTCACTATTTCTAGTATTTTGATATCGATTTCCACGTGCTATCACTACATTCTGACAAACCTTATAGGAACACAGCCATTTCTGTGTAGCTGTATATATTTTATTATTGAGATGAAAAGTGTCCCTAGCTGATAAAATTGTCAGCTCATGGCTGCTTATTTTTCACTTGTGGTTTATATTTATCAGAAGGTAATAATTACCTCTCTGGTTATACTGAGGTGGGACGTACTCCCTGGAAAACATCACTTTAGCTAACTTGTCAGAGTACTTTGTGCTCCCTGGATTCCCTTTGTAGAAACATTCTCTTTGTGTGGTGTGGTTATATCAGATTCAAAATGAGGAGAGAGAAGAATGCAGTGCACTTGAAATTACCATTCTGATAATTTAGGGGAGAAAGAAGAAAAGGAAAAGAGCAGACAGAAGTCTCTCTCTAAAAAGTGGTCAGAGTAGACTATCAAGTTCTGGCATTTCATTTCTTGACCTGGGTGATGGCTGTGTTGTTTTTCTGATTTTACAGCTATCCATTGAATTATGCACTTACAACTTTTGCAGTTTTCTCTACATGATGTATTTGACTTCTACGCAGTTTTAATGAAGTTAAAGTAAGTGTTCTTCCTCTGTTGGTTAAACCTGTCATACAATCAAAGTAAACAAACCTGAGTATAATCTTGAGGTTGGCTTCTACGGCTCCCGCGTTCTCATCAAAGCTGTTTTTCTCCTTGTAAAGGGAGGAAGGGTAGAAATAGTCTTTCACCCATGTAACCATTCCCAGGAATATACAGTATTCTAGAAAATAAGGCAACTCTTCCCTCAGAAATTAGAAATCATAGATCTTGTGGTTTCCAGGCAGAAAAAATCTGACCTTCAAATGAGATTAAGGATGAAGAATTACTGGTGTATAAATGATACTTGGTATATATTTGTTGAAATTAAATGAGTAGGTGTGGTAACCCGTCTCCAAAGCTGCTGGTTTTACCTACATTCAGTGAAGCCTGCTTTAAAGAAGCTATTCTTATGTAATTATCCAGAAAATACAAAGATGTGCTCATCCAAAGAATGAGATGACATGCCAAGTATGTTATGAAGCCTAGTGATTTCACTGCCTGGACATCAAATAAGCCAGTGTTTGAATCTCCAAACAAGTGTGAAACTGAGGGCAGAAAAAAGCAGCAAAACACAGCTGCCTGGGCCTGGCTGCAGCACCCCCTGCATATTATGAAACAGCTGTTGTGTAATTGTGCATTTAACTCGAAGCACATTTATGAAAGAGAAAACAATTAGACTCACCAGAAAGAAAAGATGAAAGAGAAAAGAAGAAGTGTTGAAATGACACAGAAAGTTCTATCTGGTCTTCCAGCAGGAGGGTGAGGATAGTCTAGGACTTTGGAATGGAATGGAATCGCCTTAGTATCTAGAGGACTGGCACATGCCAACAAAATCTGGCCTGGCTTCTGGCTTTTTGCAAATAAAATTTTATTGAAAAACATTACAGTCATTAATTTACTTGCTGTTTACAGTTTCATTTAAACAAAGTACAAGAAGTTATAACAGAAATCATATGGTCCAGAAACTTGAAGATATTTATTATCTGTCTCAAAAGAGAAAAAAGAGTATATGTGAATTCCTACCTCACATGAAAGGAAAGTTAAGCTTAAATGCTTGTGAGGGTGAGAATTCACTTGGAGAACCAAAGCAGCTGATTCTTGAACCTGAGATTGTTCTTGCGAGCAGGGGTTTGGGGTAAATAACAGCTTGGGGCTTTGGAAACAGACAGGCCAGAAATGAAATTAAAATTTTGGCCTTGTACGCACGAGGTCTGTGATTGTAAGTAAGCTACTCACCCTCTGTGTATCTACAAAATTGGGATAACAATTGTGGATGGAAAGAAAACTGAGACTCCCACACTTGCTTTGGAAACTCAGCAAATTTTAGTTTCCCTATCTAAATCCCATATTCAGGGGAACTAGAAATTTCACTAAAAAGAAATGTTTGTTAATTCATTAAAATCAGAGCACCAAAAAATTTTTGTCTTGTTCCTATTATAACTTTAGCTATAGCTTCAGTGAAATAAAGCATTGTACTTAGTATGAAAGTAGTTCACTTTCAAATAATCCTTTTTGATAGTTCCCAGTTTGAACATCAAGAACTTGAATTATTTGAGAGTCCTGTTTTAAATTTTTATATGCTTGTCTATAGCAATGATTGATAAAAGCAAACACCTTTCAAAACTCGAGTTTCCTTTAGTTTTAAATGAGTTTTCACAGGTGATATTGTCACGTTGCTGGTTGTGGTGACTCTACCCTATGTCAGTACTCTGAAATCCCTAAAAGCCCTGCTGACTTTACTGTTTCCACATAGAAAAGGAATATAATTTAGAGCTTCTGAAATCACAGTAGCTATAGTCACCAGCACTGAAAATATAACTGAATGATTAGGTTTTAAAAAGCTGGCTTAGGGCAGCACCTAAAAGGCTTTTATTCCCCTCCAGCCCCTGGTTCTCTGGGAGATGACTGTTTTGCTGCTGGCCTTGTCCTGAGACTCCTGGCTAGGGTTCTTTCCTCCCATCTAGTACTGAGAACAAGTGCCCTTTTGGTCTCTCCATTCTCAGATTCTCTGATTCCAAGTCTGTCAGAGAACAGAAAGTTACACAGTAGCACAAAAAGCCAAAAAAATAATAATAATAATAACTGGGTTTAGTGGCCAGAGCACCTGTGCTGCATATCCTTATTACAGGTTTCGGCTTTGTAAATTAATTCATCTGCAAATAGTGCCCTGTCTCCAGATGCAACTTCAGTGTGGGAGTGTTGGTTTCTTAAGGATTTAAGTTTAAAGTCAAAGGCTTCCTGCCCTAGGTGTTACAAACAAGTAGTGTCCTTTCTCTTTTGCTCCGGGTCTGTTCATCCAATCATATCCCAATATGCAAATAAACTTTAGCCAGTGCAGATAAAAAGGAACAAATAAAGCCGAGTGCTGTATCAGAATCAAATTGCTGAGCCTGTCACCTGTGTTCCAGGAGTCGAACCAGAAATGTTGTCCTCCGCAAAGCCAGACTTACCTGTCCCACTGACTGATTTGAAGATTCAATATACTAAGGTTAGTACAACTTGTATGTGCTGCTTTGCCTTGGGTTTCCATAAGGTTACATCTGTTTGAAGCATAAAAGGTCAATCTAACTAACTTTCTATGAAGAGCCCTTTGCAAATATGAAAACAAAGACTTGTTTAAAATGAAGGTCTGAGTTTGGTGTCCTAATCAAATAATAAATTCTAAATCATTTCAGACAAATTTTCATAAATTTCTTAAAATATTTCTACCCGAAAGGACTCTTCTTCTATGCTAAATATTCTTATACCAGCATTTAGTGTACTTTAGTAAGCAGTTTTATTATCTCAGGATAGCCAGCACATATGATGAGTGGGTCAAACACTCATTAGAGGAACTTACTGGATACTGCAAGAAACCAGAGAGAGAGAGAGAGAGAGAGAGAGAGAGAGAGAGAATACTATAATAATGTAACTTTTCTATATGCTTTATAAAATGAGTGTAAAATCAGAGGACTTAACTCTGATAATTAGATGAAAGATGTTTAAGAAAACTTCAAATCAACTTGTATCATTTTGCATATTTTGGTTAAAAAAAATACTTATTTATTTCTGCAGCCAAGTTTGTTGCTGCTGCAGCAAATGTGTAATTGTTAACTGATAAATATTTAGAGAAACAAGGACAGGAGCCAGGCACAGACTTCAAAAGCCACATCTAGGGAGAACTAAGAAATGGGCCAGAGTTGTCCTGGGATTCCTGTCCACTTTGCCTGGTTCACAGTTACATGCCTGCTTTCCTGTTAGACGGTAGGACTGCAAAAAAGAAAGAAAAATCAAGGAAAAGTAACAAATAACATACCAGTCTAACTCAAATCACTTAAGGTTAGATTTATGCTATGACAAAGAAAGGCAGGAGAAAACAAAATCTGTGCAACTCAGAATGAGCCATTTTGCCTTCTGAATTAACCAATTTAAGAGAAAAGCATTAAACCTGCTAACATAAAATTCTCATCTCTTGTTTGCTTATTTCTCACATGCAGCTTGTGTGGTTTTGAAATTCTAAGTTCTGTTGCTTTTGTTGACATAAGCACAGAGCTGAGGAAGCTGCTCAGTGGATTGGGAAAATGTCAGCAGGGATCAAAGTATGCCTTTAATAGGGTAGAATTGCAGCTCTGACGTGTATAAAGATATTATTATGCCAGGATTAGTTGAACAGAAAATCATTTTCCAATGAATTTTACTATAAATCAGAAGATTAAATATGTAAATAATTTTAAACAGTTTACATTTGAAAAAGTTATGTCTAAAACATCACAGGTCCAATCTTCTTGACTTTCTCATCCCAAGTTTGCTGTTTGCAAGCAATTTCAACTTAAAGTAGGTGTATTTAAAAATACATTCCATGATGATCAAAATTGCTAGAAATGTTTTGACTATTCCACTAAAATTATTGGAAGGAATGTATTTTCTGTGATTCTACCTGCATAGATATTTGGGAGTCCAGATGTCTCCTCACACTTTATTTAATTTGGCTTTGCAAAAGGTTTGCAATGTCTTTCTGATTTGGATATCTCAGGGCAGCTATAACATGAAATAATCTCTCTAATGAATTACACTTTATTCAGCAGGTATTAATCAAAAATGTAAATAACAGGACTACACAAATGAGATGTTCTTTACAAGCTAATATACAAGCATAGAATTAAGCATTCCTTAACATAAAAAGGTATTTTTAAGATGATTGAAATCTGCTTACTTTAAAGTCAATGCACAACACCCTTCTGGGGAAAATGACTACCCTAAGTGTTCCAAAGAAGACAAGACTGAAAGAACAGGCACTTGCTCTCTGTTGAAGTACATCTCTGGGTAAACACACACAATGCAATTCAGTGAATTTGGTATCTCATGCATCATTTGTATCAATCTAATCTACTCTGATAGTGTTTTATTGTTTGACTTATGGATTACAATATTTTCATTCTTGGGAGGATGCCAGTTTTGTATGTAATTAAATATAAATGGGTGAAATTTTTCTTTTTTTTTTCTTTTTATTGAGTTTATTGGTACAATCTAGGTATATAATACAGTTACATTTATTATTGGGATCCTGTACCTTTACATAATAGGTCTTGATTCTCATTTTTTCCCATTGTCCCTGCCCTCCCTTCACCCCCTCCTCCCCTCCCCATATGAACTTTTTCAGATGCCTTTGCATTTTCTTCATTCTCTGTCCCACTGATGAATTATACTGGACTGGCACTTGCAATAAGAGTTGGGAAAATGTGGTTATTAACTAGGTTTCCTGTTTGCAAACCGAGTAGACAATGGTTTTATAGTGACTGAGGAATTACCTCCTCTGATAAGCGCCTAAACTTCTGTATTATTTTCTTTATTTTAATGTCCTACATTATTATCTGTAGAAGTATATTGGCTGTTGGGGCAAAGAATAGATAACTGAGAAACAGGGTTTTATACAAAAAAAAAATTACAACTATCTGCATACTCTTAAGCTTCAGACTGTTTTTCTTCCAAACAAAAGAATTCATTGATGCATATCTTTTAATGTCTTATGTTCTAGTACAGTCGGATTATTTCTTTGTTGGGGTAGATGAAACAGATTAGAGTTTAAGAAATATTTTCTAAAATGATGCAAAACCTTTTGGAGCTGAAAAACCTCAGTAACATAAATCCACACGAACTTGGATCCCAGCCCTGTCCACACTATTCCTCTTTCCAATTGTGAACGAGTCTCACATCTGCCAACCCTTCCCTGGTAGTGAGCTTTTAAATGAAGAGCTGCTTTGAAACTTACATGATCACTAGGCAAACTACATTAGCTCTCTCTGCCTCCTTTCCTTACACCTCAAATGGGGATTATCAAAGTCTCTATTTCTTGAGCTTGGTGAAAGTATTAGATGGGTGGGATATAAAGCACTTAAAACAATGCCTAGCACAAGGAAGTGGATGATTAACATTAGCGATCCTAGTCCGAAATATATTCCTGAATCCTATCCAGTTTTTTCAGAATTTCCTTTCACCCAGCTTTTCCTCTACCTGTTTCCCATAACTGCTTTGCCCATCCCACGTTTTTTCCCAGTGTCCCTCTCACTAGTGCACAGTCACGTCTCACCTGACAAAGGTGGCACTGGAGCAGAGTTCTGGGTTTCAGAGCTCAAGAATTTTACCGGGTTTGGGTGAATGTTTTCCATCTTTCTTTCTCAGTACTGCTTTCTACATTAAAAATAAAAATGACAAATAGGAAATTCAACTTAAGAGGACAAGCTTTCTTAGATAAGGTGTAAACCCAAAATGTCTCTTATTATTAAACTTAACTCATTAAGCAGAGTTTGCTAATGCCAGGAAAAAAAAATCTATCAAATAAAGACATTTTTCACACACACAGACTCACAGAAAATAATCAGAGCTAAGATTCATGGGGTTTACTGTGCCAGTGACTGTTTAAATTCTTTGCAATGATTGCACTGATGCCTACAACAGCCCTACGAAGAGGTTACTATTTCCTCCTTACCTATGAGGGAACTGAGGAACAGAGGGTCTAAGTAAGCTGCCTAAAGTTACACAGCTAGTTCATAGCAAAGTTAGACTTTTAATACTGGCAGGCTGATACCTCATACTAACAAGTCACTTGCCTAAGGTCAATATGCTACTTTGGGTTGTGGAATTGCCGGTTTTTTGTTTTTTGTTTTTTTCTGTTTTTTTTCCGATTTTCATTTGCCTACTTGTCATGACCAGATGACGCATGACAGTGAGCCTTTCCAGTTGCTGCTCAGTGGCTTCCAGGCCGACAGGTGAACATTTGTCCCCAGTTTAGAAGAAAGCCCAACAGTAGGGAAAGTTGGAAGGAAGCAGGCTTTCTGCTTTAGATGGAAAGATAGAATCTGGGTCTGGAGAGGCTGTGAGGAAGAGCCGCAAACTTTCTCTATTTCTTCAAGACGTATAGATTGCACTTCCATTATGGTAAGCTATTGCTTTCCCAAATTTTTGGTTTGTTTGACATTTCTGTTTTAAAATGTTTTTCACAAGAAAAAGTTACTCATCATTGAATACTTTGTCCCAGGCACAATTTGAACTGTTTTTTTTTTCTCCATTCTCTATTTTTAAATTTTTAATAGACAAATTCAAGCCACATGCAATTACAAATTTTCTCCCTTCATTCATTCTTTTCCCAATTTTTCCCTTTCCTTTATCTATCAAAGTTGTTTAGTGAGTGCCATGTGCTAGGTATTATGAGACATGAATGCTAATTTGATTTTTGTCAGCCAGAGATTTTATTCCTAGAAGATATGTGTGGCAGAAAAGAAGGCAGTAAGGCAATACTTTAATCACAAACTGTAAGTGCTAAGACAAAGAAAACTGAGAGCTGAGGGAATCCGAAGGGTAGAGCTCACTTCTGATGAAAGTTGTCAGGAAGAATCCTTTTAAGAAAGGGCATTTGAGGTAAGCCTGCGGGTTGCAGAGAATAAAGTGGTCACGTAGAACAGGGAAGAACAAAGATCCAGGGTAACAGAACATACAGGACTCTGCAGACAGTGGCTTGTTGTCTTTGAAGAACTGTCAAAAGGCTAATAAGACCGGGGTAAAGTGAAAGAGGGAAGGCATGTGTGAGAGGCGGGTGGAGAGGCGTGCCGGGGTCAGGTTAGCTCGCGGAGTCTATCTGAGGGAACCACTCCGGGGTGCTTGCAACAGGACAGGACTGATGTTTCCCGCAAAGCTGAGTGTGCTGCAACACCGCTTTCAGTCGAGAGACCTTTTTAAATTTCTGACTGAAGCAACATTTTGTTTGCCTGGGGCTTGGAAGCAGTGGAACAAGTAGCTGAATGTCTGCAGGGGCAGTAGTTTAACGAGATAAAACTGACTTCAATTTCCAGTCCTTCTACATGTTTAATAATATGACCTTGGGCAAGCTTGTAATCTCGTTCAGCATCAGGTCCCCTCCTGTGAACCTGGAATAATAATGACCGCCTTAGACAGTGGCTGTGAGAATTAAATCAAATAAAAATTGTGAGAAGTGCCTAGAACTTGTCCAGGTGGTCCCTTCTTGAGCTCTCCTTCCTTGAGTTTTCCTGAGAATTCCAGAATGATTCAGGTCCCAGTGTTAATGAACTCGCTTGTATACTGTCACAGCTCAAACTGATTCCATCCACTTATCTCATTTGAAGTTCATAATTAACCAGTGTGAAGTAGCTGGAAAAGATGTTACCAGGTCCCATTTTACCGCTTAAGCAGCTGAAGCCAGAGAGTGTGGCTGATTTATTTGCTCATGGTGATCCAGATTTTAAGAAGTAAGCCCAGAAAATATTGGACTTTGAGTCTTATCATTTCAGAGCTGATATATTTCTACTTGAAATCATTTTCCTCCTGATTTCCAAAAGCAGAGGTACTCTAACCTCACTCAAGAAAGCCAATGATACTGAAGTGAGGAGCACAAACTCTAAGAGACGCTGTCATTGCAGTTGCTAAGATCATGCATATTGCTTATTCACATGACTTTTTAAACATGAATCTCACCTATAAACTTTTTCACTCACTCCTTGCCAGAATGAGAGAGATGGGCAAAAACATCTCTCCAAGACTGTGAGACACAACTCACTTGGAGAGCAACTCAATGTTGAGGTAATCCCTCTGAAATGCATTATAGGATGGCATAATACAGATCAGCAAAAAGAAAGCTCATGGTAATTCACACTGATAAAATGAAGATGCTTACAGAGCAATCATCACGAGACTATCCTAAGTGTGGTCAGGGGATACATCACATGCTTACCACATGTAGGTGCCAACAGAGAGACATGCTGCAAAGAACTTGAGAAATGATTTTCATAATCAGACATTTAATTAAAATCTAATAAATCAGAAAATAAACAAAACAGTCCATCTCTTCTTATCCAAAGTTTGACTTCTTATGTTTTGGGTACCAATGGATAATGACTATCTGAAAATATTAAAGAGGAAGTTGCAAACATCAACAATTCATAAGTTTTAAATTGCATGACATTCTAAGTCATGTAATAAAATCTGGCCCATTCTACTGTGTCCCACTTGAGAATGGAATTGTCCTTTTTTCCTGTGTATCCACAGTACAAAAGCTACCTACCCGTCAGTCAAGTAGTAGCCATCTATGTTATCAAATGATTATTGAGGGATCACAGTACTTATGCTCCAGTAACAATGGACTTTGTAATGGACCCAATGTCTAAATGTAGCAATGCTGAGAATTTGTGTTTACCAAAGAAAATGCAGAAAGTAATTTCTTTAAGTAAAGAGGTAAAAGTATAATATGACATTATGAGAAAAAGATTATGTAACTTTTATATAAATATGTGTATGGCTAAGATTGCTCTATTTTATTTTATTATTTTTATAAACATATTTTTTTCAGTTTTCAGATGTTTAAACTGTTATAGGCCATCATGGTTTAAATAAGAGAAAAAAATTTTCAGAAAGGATAAGAAAATGTGTATAGAGAATATAAACTGTTAATTCACACTTAAGAAACAACAACCAAAGTCACTGTATCTTTTTTCAATGTGGCCTGGAAAAAATCATTTTTTCTGAAATTGAACGGAGATGTACATTGAGTGCAAGAAGATAAAAAGTAATTTTCATTTTCTTGAGTCTGACTTGATGAAAGGTCATATGATGTTCCCAGAAATGTCTGATGAGTAAGGACATTAAAATGATTAAACTGATGGATATATTTAATGAACTCACAATGAAAAGGATGAAGAGGATATGTCTCTGGATTCAAGGAATGATATTTCACATATAGAACTACGCAGCAATTCTCATTCAGGAATATTGGTGAAAGAAATCAAAGGATCGAGTGGAAGAAATAAAAAAATGAATACTCAAATTGTGTTGCAGTCATTTCTTCCCATGATCTATTTTGTATAGTTGTTAATATCTTTGCCTAATTTACAAACAGTTATCAGAGTACAGGGAGAAACACGGTGTATAAATGGCTCAGGCATCCACTGGGTGTCATTGATCATTTTCCTTATAGTCAAGGGGAGCTCATGAATTTATATAAACTTGCAACTCACGAAACAATTATAGTTTGAGTATGTTTATGTGCATTTACGTATGTACCTAAGGTTCCCACAAACTTAGCTACATTGTTCATAAGTGATATAAGGAGTTGATAATAGTCTTTTGATGATATAGCTTTTCGTGATTTATTATAATATTGAAATGTTAAAGGAATTTATGCCTTGGGAATTTACACAAATGTCACAGCTCTCAAAATTTTGCCTGCATTTAGCTCTGCAACCTAAGTCCCATTATTTAGCTCATTTTCCCTGATCTTGCAATATATTTTTGAAAGTTGAAGAAATATGAACAAACAGCTGAATGATGCTCTATGATGTTGTTTTAGAAGGAAAAGGACTTCTCACAAGCTATTATTTTATGAAGCCTTAAATGTGAAATATGTACAGAATTTTGAGTGCTTGTACAGCTTAAATCTTCAATGCATGACAAACACATATGATATATATATATAGATATATATATATATGTATACATATATATGATGAACAGTAATAGCTGATGATTACTTTTGTAATGATGACAAAATAAATGCTGTAGAATCTTTTCTTTTTCCCTGTCTAAACTGAAAAGACTGAGGCCATTTTAAATAAGAAGGAAGAGAGTATATACTCATACTACTTAACTCAGACTGAAGTATAAAAAAGAAATGTAAGGAAAATTGTATTTCCCCTATTTTTGTTTTAGGCATTCACTTTTGTTTGTATTCCTCTGACTACAGTTAAATATTTTTCTTCCATCTGTTATTTCCTCTTTAATTTCCTTTTACATTTTTCTTCTTTGAAAAATAAAAATGTTTTCTACTCAATATTTTGCTTTGCCTCAGGGTTTGAGCTTGAAGTCACTGCCAGAGATCTAGCTTTGATTCTTTTGTGGGTTTAACTCCCCACCTAACTGTGTTCTGTGGCTTCCTTATTGTTTATTCATCCTTTTCTTTTGTCTGGTTTTTTTTCCTCCTTTTCTCCTTTCCCCCATGTTCTTTGATATTATTTTAGGTTCTTAAGGTTGAGGCAAGATTTACAACATACCTTACTCCCACCCACTTCTCCCTGTGTCAACACACCTTTCAGGGTTGGAAATCCACATAGCAAAGGTACGAGGACACTCGATATCTTCCCTCTCCTTTGGAATATCTTAAAAGAAATCCTTTGTGCATGGAAAATGGGATTTTATCCAGAATCTCATTCGAGTTTCCTACATAAGGGATTGAGATCCAGTACAAGACTGCTGCATTTCCATTGTCAGAACTTTTCTATGCCTCGATTCCAAAAGAATTCTGTTTGTGGTCAGTCTCTTTCGTTTGTTGCCAAAATCCCCAGATAAGTCTTTCTCTTTGCTCATAGTTTTTCTTCTCACCACCTGTTAGGGTTTATGTCTACATGTCTCCCAAGGCCTCATGCAGTCATAGGTGAGGCTTTTTCAGGGGTGGCTGAATCTAAAGTGTGTGACCCTGAGATTAAGGATGTGTGATTACTAAATCAGTCCACTGATTGGTTTAGCACTGCCCTAATGCCGGTAGCCTAGAGAGAGTATAAAAGGGGCAGAAAGAAGCATTTACCATCCCTTACTTTCTTTGCTACCTTCGGTCTGCCATGAATTGTTCTCCTCTGCCATTGTGCCACCCTTACGTGGGGGCAGCAGATTATGGACAGAAATTTTTACAAACTGTGAGCCAAATAAACTTGTTCTTCTTTAACTTTGGGTGTTGGATATCTTGTCTCAGCAATGAGAGAAAATTAACTAAGACACCACCCATCTCATTCCACTCTATACTTCAAGAATACATTGTCCAGCCCTCTCCTTCTCTTCCACAAATCTCACTGTACAATGTATTGACTAGAGCACTGCTTTGGCCATTTGATTCTACAGTCTTTAACCTTACTGGCTGATTTCAATACAAATACAAGTGCCTCTTATGTTGTACACCCCTGGAGGCAGGGCCCTGACACGTATCTCAGATCTTCCACTGCATGTTCCAGTACATCTCAAATGTCTGCTCATTTCTTAACAAAAACTTTTCCAATAAAAAAGAAACTGACCAGTCAGGATTATGTAAATTTAAGCACAAGTTCAAACAACACTTGGATTCAGAATGTTCTCCCGTGTTAAAGGTTAAACCTGAATAATGCAGAGCAGTGGCTGATAATTTAGGATTATCTGTAGCTGGTCTCTCCAGTTGCCTGAAAGCTGCCAGATAATTCTGTGTTTTTACTTTGGGTTAATACTGATCTACAAAACATCAACTGACTTTATTTTGAAGAAGGACCATCATGTACAGTTTAGATGCATGAGTCTGATTCTAAAATGGTATACAAATAGTCTATACATATTGTAATGTTTCTTTCTACAAAAAAGGTTAGATGAAGGGAATAAAAGATGTATAGAGAGCATATTACTGAGTATTCAAAATACACAAAAAGTGTACCACAGACCTGAGGGTAAAAGGACTCAGGTAAGAGCTGGAAAGTCCCATCAAAAGTCACACAAAATGTAATCAATTCTGTGTGCTGCTTTTTTATTGTTTAGTGAAATTATACTGTCTAAGGGGAGAGTTTTGAGTACATTTCTAACAGAATGAGATTTACCATTCTTTCAGTTTAGAGAGGTAAAGTCTGAAGATAGATAATACAATCTTGAGGGTAGGGGGATGGCAGTATTAACCAAGTATGTGAATCTGATGCAAGCTTTGAAAGGCTAGTTTGAAAAATCTAGGCAGGTAATATCTTTAGGTCTTTGTTTGTTTGTTTGTTTGTTTGTTTAGAATCTCATGGGATGATACATGTGTGTTTAAATTTAACACAACACAGAGCTTAATAAGCCATTTAGTAATGGAATATAACAGCACACTCTTTTGAGAGAAGAGAATAGATACAGCTGGCAACAACAGTGAAATCTCCATAAAGAGAAGCTAAATTAAGCCCAGGTTTCAAGCAGAGGAAAACTCTCACTTGAGGAACTTTATGAATAGAGGTGTGGAGCAATAAAGCGCATAGCAATAATGGCAGTAGAATGAGGGTGGAAACAAAAGGTAATGTGAGGGAACAGACGGACCACGGATTGGGAAAGGATATGGGGACCAAATTATAATCTGCCTCAAGCACCATGCTAAGGAGCTTGAGGAGGGGAGTCACTGACGTGCACTGGGGAGGCAGGTGAACAAAAGTGAACTTCGATAGGTGAGGGAGATTCTAGTAGTAGTAATGAACAGAGTGATATGAAAATGTGAATAGGGATTACGTGTGTAGAGAGAGTGGAAAACGTGAACCGGGATGATGGGTGGGGGGTAGAAGTCTTTATTAAAAAGTTTTTTAGAACTTTAGTTTTGAGTGAGAGCAACCAAAATGTAAAGATAACACTGAGTTGAGTCTGGGGCACATTGACTGGCGTGTTTTCCAGTCATCCTCTGGGAAGAGAAATACCAAGTGATAAGGGCTAAAGACACATAAGAGAATATTCTTTGGAGGGCAGGGACAAGGGGAAAAAAGGAGCACCGAGACCATCTGTCATGTAAAGGTGCAAGATCCCAACAATGAATGTAACTGTACTGTATACCTAAAATGCACCAATAAACTCAATGAGGAAAAAAAATCAACAATGAATGTAACTGTACTGTATACCTAAAATGCACCAATAAACTCAATGAGGAAAAAAAAGAAAATATTCTTTACGAATGATTATGTGACTCTGCAAAATGTTCCTGATAGCTTATTGTTTCACTCTGACAGATGCTTCATAAGTCAAGATTTTAAGTTTACCTTTCTTCACTTTGAATGAAGATGCCAACTTTACTCTTCTCGAGGAATAATATGAATTTGTGCTTTTCATTTGCGTTCAATCACCCTGTCAGTGAAACAAGGATTTGCTTGGTACTCTTTCTCGTACATTCACAATTCTATCTTTCCACATCTAGTCTCTTCATTGGAACTGCTTAGACTCCATCTCCCTTTACTCATTCATGCATACAAGCTTTCCTAATTAATTTTACGTAGGCACTGCCATTCGTTTGAACTCTCCCACAGAGATAGTACGATGTTGTTTTGTTGTATGGGTAATTTTATTGATGAGAACAAGTAAATAAGGAAGCTTGTCCTCCACCCCATTTTGCAGCAAATCAGGAACACCATAATGTACTTATGTGCAGAATGCAAAATCTTGATAAACATCCCTGGAATACTTTTACTAATTATGATGCTCTGTTAGCATAGCTACTGATTAAAACCTGGCCAAATGGTATTTTGATATATGCAAGATGGAACAATGAATTCCTATCTTTAAATATAAAATAAGGATGGATATCTGAAGTAAGACATATGTTATAAACCCAGTATGTAAGATAACCTTCTTTTAGAGTTATATTTTTCAATTACCTGGGATTTGAAGTTAAATGAACTACTTCACGTTTTCATAAAACTCACAAAAAGTTGCAATACATAATATTCAATAAATACTCATGACTGCTTTCATATATCAATAATAATAAAAGAATAAATAAAAACTAAAAAGATAAAAAGTGAAAAAAAAAAACCAATATTTGTCAGAAACGGGACGTAGACTTACTCATCACAAATGGGTGCTCTTTGATTCGGCTTAGACAGTTATTTTTCTCCAATAAAAGAAACGAGTGTCAGAGATAGTTTATCAAAGAAATGAAATGAAGAGCTGCATAAGTTGAAATTCAGTCATTTTAAATTCCAGATTGATGGTTTTTAACATTTCCGTTCTGTTACAGTGGACCCAGAATACAATTCCAAGTTTTCTGGATGCACTTTAGATACATGTCTATTTCTCATTGGTATTACCAAGCAATCGAGTACCTGAGCTCATCTAAAGACAAATAAATTAGGAGGTGCTCTGATGAAAAGGAAAACTAAATCTTTATGTATTTAAAGGTCAATGAAAAAACAGGCCACTAGCCAAGTTTTTCTAAGCAAATTTCTTATGAAATTCCACTCCAAAGCTACCTTTAGGACAGCAAATTAAAGTATCAAAAATAATCAGTCATGGGACTGGTGATTTAGCTCAGTGGCACTGTGCCTGGTTTGCAAGTACAAGGTCCTCAGTTTGATCCTGGTACAAAAAAGAAAAGGAAGGAAGGAAGGAAGGAAGGAAGGAAGGAAAGAAGAAAAGAAAAGAAAAGAAAAGAAAAAAAGAAAAGAAAAGAAAAGAAAAGAAAAGAAAAGAAAAGAAAAGAAAAGAAAAGAAAAGAAAAAAGAAAAGAAGCCATCATACCAAATCATGGTATCCTGGAATGAGCATATTCAGAATTTGGAGGGATAACAGGAGCAATAGTTTATAAAGATCCTGCCCAACAAAGCTTCTGCTCTGGCCTCAAATGAAGAGCTACTTGATTTAAAATACACCAATTTCTAAGTTGTTTTCTGCAACCTGTATTTTCTACACCTTAATGGAACTTTAAAACTATTATTTTCTTTTAGTGCACAGACATGCTTGTATTACATATGTTTGCACTAAAAATGTAAGATAAAATCAAATATTTTGAAGTGGGACAAATTTTTCGAGAGTGTGTAATGCTTCAGTTCAAATGCATAAACATTTGCAAAGTGCACTGCCTGATTAAATGCTTCTTTTATCTACTTTCTTCATATTCCTACAGATCTTCATAAACAATGAATGGCATAATTCAGTGAGTGGCAAGAAATTTCCTGTCTTTAATCCTGCAACTGAGGAGAAAATCTGTGAGGTAGAAGAAGGCGATAAGGTGAGTTTCTGAATACTAGCTCCATTTTATGCCAGATTCCTCTGATTCTCACCCTTCTGAGTTCCTAAAACCCACTGCAAATTCAATAAACGCCTGTATGCTTGAGGTACTGTAGTGATTTCTTTTCATGTAGTTTTCCCTGATTTTTTAAAAGTGATGTAATGTCCAGATTTATTGTACCAACAGATTCTATAAGAAAGGATTAATCATAGCTTTGAAAGAGGAAATACTTTTACTTCTATGAATGTTTTTAACTTAGGCACAATTTTAAAAGTTAATAAATCATTTTTAGACAATCTAACTATTTTAAATAATACATTACCAAGTTATTTCATTAAGAATCGCTAAATTAATATGAACTGATACATTTTAAATGAATTTTAGTGTCTTGAGTAGTTAAAAGTGTAGTTATACTCTAGCTAAAATATTAACAAAAATAAAGACCAAATTCTTTAGTGACAATTATTCTAATTCTAAATGCTCTATTAATTTAAATATTGAGAGCAACCTTATGAGAAAGATAGTATTTTTAGCTACATGTACAAATGATGATAAAATGGCAGAATAAAAATTGAGTACTTTAGTCAGGATGGTACTGCCTAATAGATCATGAGATCAGCATTCAAATGTCCTTCTCACCCCATAGCCTGTGCATACAGGGATTATTGCTCTACTTCGCAATTTTTATAGAAGTAAGGTAGGGTGAAAGTGTTTTTAAAAAGTAAGGGAAGCAAGAAAATTAAAAGCCTTCTGAATTTTTATCCAAACATGAAAAGTGCATGTATTATTAATTTAAAGTGATTTGTCTGTTCTTTAGTTGTTCAAATGTTGTTACCAAGCTTTAAATACCTGCTTTTGAGATTACATACACAAAGCAATAAAACGTATTGCTTCATGAAAAGACTGCTGGGAGATGAACTCAGCGAAATCTAAGGATAATACCATTCATAACCTGAGGTTTCAGTTACTTGGCTCAATCTCACGTTCCTGTCCAGTTTCCGTTCTTTCTTTGCCTTAACCTCAATCCACAAGGTCATAAATCTCAAGGTACTGAGCCACACAGACCTATTCTCAGAGAGTCATAGGACTGCTTTGGATTTTCTAATTTTCTAGATGGATTCCAACTGGAGAATTAGAACAAAGTGAGGCCCAGACCCACGGGGCCAGTATAGAGTTTGGGCACAGAGGTCAACAATTTGAGAAGCAGAAACAGAATAAAATGGAAGAATACCACTCACTTTCAGACTTCACTTTCTGTATATACTTCAGAGTTCACCCATGTATACATTTTTCACTCAGCTTCTCATTGCCTTCTGGGAAAAGTCCACATGCAAATGTCCTTCCTTTATTATACTACTCAGCCATTTTTTATGGCTCTATCCCAGGATACCTCACTATCCTAAGACTTCCAAATTCAACGTCCCCACTGTCCCTCACCTAATATTGTTGGCCTGTCACCGTCTCTCTGCATTTCCACACCACAGCCTTCAGGAACTAGTCCAAGTCGCATGTGCAGTGGGAGACAAGGATTCCACTTTTGCGATTACCTTGTGGGGCACCTGTTCCATTTCTGGAAAATGGGAGGATAGAAATATGTGAAAGGTTAATTAAAATAAAATACCCAAAGATCTTCAAAAGTACCCGGCACGTAAATCCTCAACCATTATGGGGTTTTATACTTCTTTCAAAGCCTTCTTAAGCTTCCCAGGTAGAACTGCTCTCTTCTGTGTGATTATAGAATATTACATCTGCCTATATAACCCTGGTGTTTTAAGAATTTGAGTACTGATGAAGTAATCTAGATAGTATCCTTTCGTAGAGATCAACACTGCAGCTCACATTTTCATAGCTCAGATTCTGGTACAAATGCATCAGTGAAACTTTCTTCTCTTTAATTAAGCTTTGAGTTTCTACATACCCCACATACCTCACCCTAGGAATCTAGTACTCACCTGTTTGCTGACAAAGATAGTGATCCAGAAAACGTGACATTCATCAGAACTTCATGGAAACCTAGTTAAGCCACAAACTCTCCCCCAGTCCTAGAGTTTGCTTTTATAATACTAGAGTGAAGCCTGGGAATTTGCCTTGCTGGCAAATGCTCAGGTAAGGCAGATTGTTGAGGAGAAAGTGGCGGAGAACATTTTGAGAACATTGAACTAAAATTTTAAATGATAAGTTGTTTCTCCTCTCAAAGTTTAGCGTTTAACAGAGGACAAGTGTTCTTTTCTTAGCTGCCAATGAGGTAAGCTATAATATATTTATAATGTATTTTATGTAATGCAAATGAAATTCAATATATGTAAGAAATATGTAATGATTACAGTATGAAAATTACAATTTCCATCTACTCACATGTTTATAATTCCTTTGGGTTTAGAGCTTCTTCTAGTTCATATAAAACATATAGCAAGTTAAAACTGTAAACTGCAGCCGCGTTAGCATGCTACAGAGAGCCACAATTTATCCCTCTTATCCAACTGTATTTTGAACTCATGATTCAGACTCTTTTCATTATCCACTCACTTTTCCTTCCCAGACTCTCTCATCACCGTGGTACTTTCTTCTCTGAAGTCAGTTTTGTGTCCTCCATCTATGAGTGAGATCATACCAAATTCGTCTTTCTGTGACCGCACTATGTCACCTAACATAATGTCCTCTGGTCTCATCTGTCTTGCCACAAATGACAGAAATCATTATTTTTTATAGCTGAATAATATCCCCATTGTGCATGTGCTACACGTCTTGGTTGAGTCCATATCTTTGCTCATATAAATAGTTCTACAGTTACCAGAACTATAACTGGGAGTGTAGGTACAATTTTAACTGATTTCATTTTGTTGGGAGATACATTTAGACGTGGGATACCTGGTTTACATGGCGATGTAATTTTTAAAAAATTTTATGGAATTTTCATGCTAGTCTCCATAATGACTGTACTAATTTACATTCTCATCAAGCATATGTAAGGCTTTCTTTTTCTCCATACCCTCTCTAATATCTGCTATGTTTGACTTTTTTGGTAATATTCATTCTGTACAATCTAAGAAAATATCGATCACAGTAAAGTTTTGACATCATTCAGATTATTTGCCCATTTAAAATCAGATTATTTGGGTTTTTGCTGTTGTTTCATTCATTCTAGATATTAATTCCTTGTCAGAAGTACAGCCTACCTGCTGTTTGCTGTTCATAATAATCAGTTAGATATAAATTTATTTGTCTTTGTTTTTAGTGTGTGTGCTTTCAGAGTTTTGTCCAAAAAAGTCATTGCCTACACCAATATATTGAAGTGTGTGCTGATTTGGTTTGACAGTTTAAGATCTTTCACTTATGCGTTTGACAGTTTATACTGATTTATGTGTATTGAGACAGATGTAGGTTCAATTTTATGCTTTTGCATATAAATATCCAGTTTTCCCAGTACGATTTATTGAAGAGGCTATCTCTTCTCTAATGTATGTTTGGGGTGTCTTTTTTGAAAATCACTTAGTAGTAGGAAGATGGAGTAGGACATGGACTTGGAGAAGTAAAAGGAAGTATGGAAGTCATGCGGTGAAACTCATTCTGTACCTCTGAATTTTTGTAAGACCAAACTTGGACAGAGAAATATTGATCATCCCTGGCAAAGTGCTACTGAAGATTTGGAAGCCTGAATCCTATGAGCTATTCCAAGAGATAAGAGAATACGTCCTTCATATTTGAAAGAGAAGAACAAAGAACAAAATATCAGAGATTTCTAGAGATCCACACATAACTTTATTCATCTCAAACACTCACCTAAATGGTTCTGTGGCCCAAGCAAGCCTAAGTAAAAAATCAGTGAGGCTCAGAGCAATAGTAGAATGAGGCTGTGGTAGTCATAGTCTTTCTCTACATAGCTATGAATGTCACTTGTGGAGAGGCTGATGATCTGTATGTACTTTGCAACTAATAAAAGAAAAAAACCATAGCCTTCATTTTTAGCTCTGGAGCCTTGAGCACTTAGCTTTGTCACTGGCTTCCTAGATAGCACCTTGTTTTGCCATTAGGATTATTTCCAAGAGGAAAATCTCTACGCCCATGTTACAGCTGAAACCTTCTCAGAAAGTCTGAGGCCTTTTCTTGGAATGATTTATGGAGTTTACTTTCTTCATAAGGAGGAGTAAGGCAGAATTGACAATTATACCATAAGCCTTTCAAGTTTATCATTGAGTTGCTCTGTGCTTATTAACAATACTCCTATCCAAAGAAAAGATCAAGGACGTGCAGTGATACCCAGCAAAGCTTTTAGTCAGGTCATAATCATGCTGGAATTGGCTAGACATTTGATCACCCAAAGTAAATTGTGGGTGATACAAACAGTTCAAGGAAAATAACTGTTTGTTTGACATCCAGCATTCCTATCACTGAATTCCTTTTAGAATTATTTTTTTAAAAAACTTTTGTCTTTGAAGAATAATCACTGTTTAAACAACTTTGCCAATGAACGTAAACTAATATTGTTTAGTGAAAGGCACAAATTTAGTTAATTGCATAGCCACAGTAAGCCTAATATTCTGGAAGTGACTCTTTAGATAATGAGCCAAAAGTTTTGGGATTTAATGTATGAGTGGAATGAACTAACAATGGGCTCTCAGTGGTATCAAAAAGAAAAGAGGAAGAGCAAGAACAAAGGGACGCGACGGAACAAAGCACAGATGTGGGTGGGAATTTTTTTCACTTCAGTGGCTCCTGTAGGTTATACGTATTGACTATTCCTGAAAACGGTTCTGATATTAAAGTATGAACTCATGAATAGTTGGTAGGGATAAAAGTAGGTCTCTATTAATGTAAGAGCTTATGAGAGGTTTAAGAGTAAAACTGGTCTGATAACTGTTTTTTTTATATCTGAATAAATATTTCTTAGCAATGTACTATATGGGAGTGAATGAAGGGTTCAGTCTTCCTTAACGGCTTGTGGATCTTTACTTTTAAAAAGGAACATTTTTCATGCAACATTGCCCATAGGCAACAGTGTTACTGCTGATAGCAAATCTGAATTAATGAACCAACTTGTTTTCTGGCTACAAGAAATCTTTTAAGATTACAATCTTTTAAGATTGTATCCACCATGACATTTTTTGCAAGTGGAATTACTTCTATAAATTAAAAGAAAGTTAAAAATAGCTTTAAATGCTCTCTGTTTTGCCTCCATTTCCACATTTGGATTCATTAATGGAGGCTCCCCAGAGCTCTAGTGATTTCTACAAATTCATCCTTTGGAATCAAACCTCAGAAGTCTTTTGGAATCCCAAAACTAAGCATGAGCACAAAAATAAGCTTTGGGGGACATGGTGGATAGGACAATACTGGTCAAAAATTTCAGTTAGGAGGAATAAGTTCAAGAGATCTAGAGTACCATGCAGTGACTACAATTAATAATGATGCCATCTACCCAAAAAATGTTTAAGGAGTAGATTTTAAGTGTTCTCATCACAGATAAATGATAAGTATGAAATAGAAAAATAAATAAATAAAAGATTATATCCCTATACGTGCCAGGCCTATAATAAAAATCTTAAACTTGAAATTTCAAAAGAGAAAAAGAAAAAATAAGCAACAACAATCTTTTGTGCCTACTAGCTATGAATAATGTATAAGCTTTTTAAACAATGGATTCAGTTAAAATATGACTTATGATATAAATGTCCAAATAATTTAGTTAAGATATAACCTTATAAAACATCAGGGTAAAATAAGTTTAGAAATCATTAACAAGATTATTGCATGTTTATTTACTTCCTATTGTAGGCCCAGAAAAATTAAAAATATAATAACTTATAATACAGAAAGTAAATATTATTTGCAATGGAGATGTTATTAGAATAACTCTGCAGAGCTATAAGAACTAGAATTGGGTCAGATACAGGATGGCATTTTGGTTCTACTCTGGGCTGGATTTCATGATCATGAGGCCTATGTATATTTAAAACCAGTTGCATAAAATTACAGTAGTAACAAGGCTGTAAAGAACATATCTCAGTGCATCGAGCTTAGTAATCGCTTAACTAGTAGCTATTATCAAGCTGATTGCAAAAATTAGGATTTAGTTAAATTGTAGTATTTGAGTCTTTTAAAATGTGTAGGATTTTGATAGCACAGACCATTCTAGTAGAACATTCTTGTCAAGGAGAATCATAGAGTAATAAGGAGCTGAGTCACTATGACAGAAAAAAATGTGAACATAATGTTTGGGCCAGTGGGGGCAGGGTGGGGCAAAGAATATTGGACTTTGATTTTGTTTTGTTTTGTTTTGTTTTTTTTGGTACTGGGGATCAAACTTAGGTCCTTGAGCTTGCGAGGCAGGCGGTGGAACCACTGAACCAAATCCCTGTCTATTGGACTTTGAAAATCAGAGGAGCCTGGCCTTGAACTGTAGGTAAAAAGGAACAGTTATAAACATTGAAGAGAGAGTGATAAGATAAAACTGCATGAAAAAGATTAGCCTGGTACCAATAGGCAACACAGTTAGATAAGGAAGATAATGAACTTGGTAAGGCTGTCAACAATATAAAAATTATAAAAGCCTGTAATTGTATCAGGCAGTGAGAACTGAAAGCAAGTATTGCAATACACTGGAATTGCTGAGAGTTATTTTAACACTAGTTTGACTTCTAAGACTATACTAACAATCGTATCTGTATAAGGAATGACATAATGTTACTTACAAGGAGATATATATCCAGGGTTACCTTAATTAATCTTCCACACAACCCTATTATGTCACTTGCTTTGAATTTATGGATAAAAACGCTAAACTCTAAAAATGTAGCACAATATATTTCACCTCTGTTTCCCTCTGTGCCCACAAATTCCTCATCATGGTGATGTAATTGCTGCCACAAGCTATGCAGTTAGGCCTACCATGGTTATGTCTATACTGAATGTGTATAGGCATTCTTCTTATCATTATTCTCTAAGCAATATAGCATAGAAGCTATTTGTATGACATTTACATTATAGTAATTATTATAAGTAATCCACAGATGATTTAAATTATATGTGAGAATGTGTGTAGGTTATCTGAAATATTATATCACTTTGTATAAGATTTTATCATCTGTTGACTTAGGTTATGTGTAATGTGGTTCTGGACCAATTCCTCTGGAATACTGCTCTTCATGGTATATAAGAGAGTGGGGTAATGATTTGGCTGTATATCCCTCCCATTTGAATGAATATCTCAGAAGGACAGTCTGTTCACTTCACTATTCTATCAGTAACAGACTGATGAGAAAAATATTGTACAGAAGACTGGGTATGAAAACTTTATGTGGATGGATGGATTGATACAGTTGGTTGGGTGCCTCCAAAATTGCATAGCTAATAAGGAGGACTTAGAATTTAAATCTACATTGTTTTATTCCAAAACTATAAATTAACTACTAGTACTCTATTTCCTGAAAAATTAAATGTTAAATGTGAGTAAAGGAGAGGTATAACCCAAAACACTCAACCACAAGAGCATCTTTATTTATAACAGTGTTCTCTAAGGATGTGCTCTTCATATGGCACAGTAATTGTCTTGAAGCCAGTTCCTCCATATCCCTTCGTGGCAGGACACCTCTGATAGCACATTCTTGGCTGAGGCCAGTACCAGAACACTGGGCAGAAGGACTAAAATGAAAGCTGTGTCACACTGATCTGTTTAAACACAGAGATGCAAATATTGTATAAGCCGTGGTATCTACACATCATACTGACAATCTCATATTCTTGTGATTTGCCTCTCTCTCTCTTTATTTTATTTTTATTTTTTTATTATTATTATTTTTTTTGGTACCGGGGATTGAACTTGGGTCCTTGTGCTTACAAGGCAAGCAGCAGAACCACTGAGCTAAATCCCCAGCACCTCTCTCTTTTTCTAAAGAGTACTTTCTAAATTTAACATGAGAAAGGCTAGGACTTATGGCATAAAATAATGTCCAAATGTAAGCAATCCATATGACTAGTTGAATGCTGAAAATATGCACTGTATAGGCAATTCTCAAGATAGTAATCAGTGAACCCATACATATTGTTAAATATATATATCATTCATTCAACTTTGATGGTGAGATTCACGTATTACACTGCAAAATCTTTGTTTGTGTCTATGATTACTTAATCAGACCAGATTATACTTTTACGAAATCTCTCTTGCTTCAGATCATCTTAGTTTGGTGATTAATATAGATGATCAAAATTGGCAATGGCTCAACTTCCAGTTTTTAACTTTACTAAGACACAAAAGCAATACACATTCAATAGAAATCTTACTTGAAATTTTGAATTTGATTTTCTCTGCAGGCTAGCAAAAGGCAGTACAAAATTCTCTTGTGATGCTACAGAGCAACAGCAAACCACAATTCCCAGTCAGCTACACAATCCAAGTGTAAACAGTCAGGGCTATATAATGTATTGCATTAAACAAACTAAATGAGATATCCAACACTTTATTATAAAGTAGACTATAAGCATTCTGAGAACATTTCGGTCAATCTAGGATAAACTATGATGCTCAGTTTATCAGGTCTGTTAGATGCATTTTTGCCTTACAGTATTTTCAACTTGGCCTAGGATTATGAAGACTCAACCTTATCATAAATTAAAGAACATCTCTATTTGAAAACGTTTTTTATTTATTGCCACTTTAAAATTTTTGAGACTTGTAAGTCTGGGGCTTCTTAAATGAATACATTCTAAGGAGGAGATCCATGGCTCTCCAAGAGGGAGTCATCATCTTTGGCCGGAATTCAGTTTAAATGTGAACAACTTAAAAATTAAAACATAGTCATATTTTTCTTCCCACCCTAAATCTCAAGGGTAATTACATCTTCTGCAAAATGCTGTTACCTTCTGGCTTGTGATGTTGTTGAGATTTGTGAACTTCCACATAGCAGTGAGTTCATTGTAGCAAAAGTAAGGCAGGGGTGTTAGAAAATAAGGCATTTGCGATTGATTTGGTGTGGAAAAAACACATGAACTAGTAATGTAAGAATGGTGATATTCATTGTAGGCATATTTTGTAGATGAGTGGGTGCCTGCACAAGGATCCATAGGGGAAAAGAGTAACTGGGGTTGATTAGCAGAGAACTAAAGGAGTATACCTCGGATAGAAAAGTACAGCCCAGAAGAAAGAGTATGACAGAAGGCCACTCGTGTGAAAGCAAGGAGGCTACTTAAAGAGACTTTGTTGGTGTGGATTCACTCTACCATTTGACTTTTGTTTGAATCAATGTAGGTTTTTTATTTGTTACGTTATTTATTTATTTTCTATTAGTACATGTTTGCTGTCTTGAGATTCCATTCATTGTAGGAATCAGCGTAAATAAAGCATTGTCAATAAAAGGCAGGTGATTTCTTTATTTAACTAGGCATTGAAAAAGATTTCTTTGTACCCTGCCAGGGAACACAGGGTGTTTCACCTGCAGAAGCATCTGCAGAACAGTTCCATTTCCTCTCTGCCTTTGGCCCTCTATATAGGATGAATGAGTACCTGTTTATAATGTTTACTCTTCAATAGCAAAGAAAAGTGCTAGTCAGTCTTCAATAAGTTCTTCGTGAGGGCGCACAGATTATAGAGTACCTGGAGGACAGAAAAATATTCACTTTTGGGGATCTTGAGTTTGCTTGGAATTTTTGTATCCCAGTCACCAAAGGAGTAGAAAGTGTACTAAAGAGCAAGGGATCCTCCGCAGTCAGATGGACTCCATTAGAACTCAGTTCAGCCACATTTAGTTACTGAATTTAAGAAAAGCTTTTTCTCCTCTCCTCTTTCTTTCTTCGTCTATTAAGTGGAGAATATATTGGCTCTATGAAATTACTGAGAATAAATTGAGTTAGCATGTGTAAAGTCATTAGAAAATTCCTTGAAATACAGTAAACATTCAAAGAATAGTATAGCATGTATAATCTAGGAAATCAAGCCTATATCAGGTGTGAGGAGCTCACCCATCTAAAGAATATCAGTAGGTGTCAGTCCTACCTACTGTAGATGAATATGTAGAATGTGGTAGTCTTGGAGCTAATGGAGACACAGCGTCTGTTTATGAGTAGCTACAGCCTGTTTTAAGGGGTTATTCTCATTGGATTTGCTCTGCCCATGTGTTGAGCGTATTGAATTGAATTCCCTCCGACTTACAGGCAGATGTTGAGAAAGCAGTGAAGGCCGCAAGACAGGCCTTTCAGATCGGCTCTCCATGGCGTACTATGGATGCTTCAGAGAGGGGTCGCCTCCTGTACAAGCTGGCTGACTTATTTGAAAGAGATCGACTGCTGCTGGCAGTGAGTATAAGGAACCCGGACGCACAGGGAAGCTCTCCAAAGCACTCACTGAATTGGTAACTTGATTGGTTTTAGTGAGAGCTACACGCACGCTATGAACAAAGGAGAAAACTCCATCTCTTTATACTATGGGACTGCCAATCCTTGAGGTTATTCTCAAGGAGTTATCTGCTCTGTAGTTCTGGAGGATGTTAACTTCTGCTCTCATAACTTATTCTACAGGAAAAGCTTTGGAAATTCCTGAATTAAACCAAATTAAAGAAATATCTTTCCTTTACTCTAGAACTGTAACAGGTCTTTAACAAGGCCATATGTAGTGTGAATTTTCTAGAATATTGTGCTGAGTTTCTCAAGCTTACTTGGCCCTGAAATCTTACTAGGAAATCTTTACTTTGTTGAAAGTGTCCAAAATATTTCTCTATACTATATCTTATTTCTCCATAAATAATTTCTTACCAAAATATTAAATGTAGTCGCCTCCTACAAGCTGGCTGACTTATTTGAAAGAGATCGACTGCTGCTGGCAGTGAGTATAAGGAACCCGGACGCACAGGGAAGCTCTCCAAAGCACTCACTGAATTGGTAACTTGATTGGTTTTAGTGAGAGCTACACGCACGCTATGAACAAAGGAGAAAACTCCATCTCTTTATACTATGGGACTGCCAATCCTTGAGGTTATTCTCAAGGAGTTATCTGCTCTGTAGTTCTGGAGGATGTTAACTTCTGCTCTCATAACTTATTCTACAGGAAAAGCTTTGGAAATTCCTGAATTAAACCAAATTAAAGAAATATCTTTCCTTTACTCTAGAACTGTAACAGGTCTTTAACAAGGCCATATGTAGTGTGAATTTTCTAGAATATTGTGCTGAGTTTCTCAAGCTTACTTGGCCCTGAAATCTTACTAGGAAATCTTTACTTTGTTGAAAGTGTCCAAAATATTTCTCTATACTATATCTTATTTCTCCATAAATAATTTCTTACCAAAATATTAAATGTCTGTCTATTTGTGTCTGTTGTTTTTTAAAACTCTTTGCAAGTGTCTCTTTTTTAAAGAGGAAATTAGACAAAGTAAGATTTCTTCAAAATCATGTATTTTTAATCTAAATTTTTTGTGGAATTTTAAATTTTGGGATTGATTAATCTGTTTTTCAGACAATGGAGTCAGTGAATGCTGGAAAATTATTTCCTAATGCATATCTGATGGATTTAGGAGGCTGTATAAAAACATTACGCTACTGTGCAGGCTGGGCTGACAAGATCCAGGGCCGCACCATCCCTGTCGGTGAGAGACTTCGGGAAACCTCCATGGTGGGGCTAGGGCTGAGGCGATTACTGTAGAGCTGAGTAATTTCAAACTCTCCTCTAAAGCTGCCAGCCAAATGAAGTAAAGATATTTTTTCCAGGACTTTAAACCAACGCGGATCTAAACTAGGAAATTTTGTGAAAATTCATTGAATGGCCTTTAAAATTGTCCTATCATAGTCATGGGGAAGATAACACCATAGGTGTTTTCGAAACTGTTAATGGAGGAACATTCTCACAACTACAGTTGATGATCTGAGACAGCTACCTAAGGGCCCACACTCTTCAAAGCTGGCCTTTGAGATTATTTGGGTTTCATTATCATAGTGACATGTATACCCTTTTCATAATGCAATTAATTATTTAAGCCTTGTTTGCATGCTCCTCTATGAGCCAGCTATGGTTATCTGTGCCTGTTCAAACTCAGTGCAGTTTGACTAGAATAATTAAACAAAATAATTCATATGATTTATTTCAAATAGCTTCCAAACAAGATGAAACTATGCTAATAGCTGGGTTAAAATTTGTATGTATAAATATAGTAGGACATACACATAACAATATAGAAAGATGAAAAATATTTCATATGAAGAAGCATCCATTTGGGAAATAGTGTAAGTATAATATAACTCGTATAAAGGTATCACCTGGAGCAATAAAACATGCCACCCAGACTGGCCCTGATTTCATTTCTAATCTATTTGAGCATCCAATATTTTACAACTGGTAGTCAGGAAGCTAAAAGAGGAAAATTAAACTACAGTTATGCCAAGAAATGTGACTGTATCAGTGAATTTCTGTCTTTACCTTCAAATCTCTTGGGAAAAGTCATTTAAGTACATGAGGATCTTCAGAAAGACAGTCCTTGCTGTTGGTGTGAAACAGAATTGAATATAATGAGCAATGGCACTCTTAGAAAGATTTCATCAAACCATGCAACACATTAATTAGTCAGCGCTAGGCAGAAAAAAAATTATCCTTTATTTTGTGCATTTTCCCCCATGGATTAAGGGAGCTTGTATTTTGTTAAGTAGGCCAAAAAAAATTTTTTTAGACCACATAAAAAGGCTTATAATACCTAGGAAATCTTTTTAAAATTTCATTATTTTTAAGTCATATTATTTTTAAAGGGATTAAAAAAAGAACTTTGAGCTGCTGCATTTGAATATTATTCTTCTTTTCGCTAGATAAGAACTGAACTCCTTTTTCTTTTTTCTATAAAACTTTGAGAATTACATAATACAGAAAATAACCCACCTTTATTGTGAAAAACAGAATTATCTTTCAGATATTTCCTAATCTTGAGTCTTTACTTTTATCTAACTCAGTTTTATGATTTCTATCATTCCAGTTTGCTATTTGAGGGCTCACATTCTTGTTTTGTAAATTGTTGGAGAGATGCTTTTTTTCTTCTTGCCAATTATGTATTTATTTCACCTTCCTTTCATATCAACTTCAAACCTCCACCCTACAAGTGTGGAATGTATCAGTTCTCTGTAGGGCTGCGTGTGTGCTTTGTTTTCCAGATGGAGACTTCTTCACTTACACAAGACATGAGCCTGTTGGAGTATGTGGCCAAATCATTCCTGTAAGTTCCTTTCCTATATACTTTTTAAAAAATGAGTTCTATATGATGTGGTGACAAAGATTTCTTCTACAAGTGGATGTTTGTGTATTGGTTAAATGTGATATAAATTTCAACAACTAGGACTTGTTTAACCTGCTCTTTCCGTTACTGAATTTCTAGGATATGAATTAGGCAGTACAGAAAACTATCTATACCCTGACATAACTCTTGAACATGTTTCAGTCTTACTGCGTCAACAAATCCTAAACTTTTACTCTAAGGGTTGTTTTCAAAAACTTTGTATTACGCTCTCTTTTAAGAGCTGTGCCTTATAACCGTATGACAGAGATGACCACGGGCTGCTCTGATGTAGGACAACTCTTCCCTGATTGTAGTCAATCCTGTGGCTGACTCCACTCCACCACTCCATCTCCTCCACGATTTCTCATCATAGACAGTAGTAATAACAAGTGTTCAAGTCCTTAAAAATACTTTTTAATTAAAATGGAATAAATGATACCAGAGGTATTTGGATCATTATATAGAATATATTGTACCTTTAGATAAGAGGCTCTCATATTCCAAATTCCCCTACTAGAAAATTTTATTTTAAAGTGAAATTAGGGAAATGGGGAAAAAAATAAGAACCAAGATACATCATGTAAGGTAGAAGATCCCAATAATGAATGTAACTGTATTGTATACCTACAATGTACCAATCAACTTAATGGAAAAAAAAAAGAAACTATGAAAATTTCCTTTTAAACTCAACAATGAGAAGCCTGCCTAAAAGTAGATGAAATATTTGAAAAGTCAACTAAAGAGAAGTTAGTGTTCTGAAGTTTTTAAATGAAGAAAGGACAATCACTTATTTTTTTGTTTCAATGAGTTTGCAGGGCAAACACATGGACATTTTTACTGAAATTTCTGGTTTGTTAAAAAAAACTACATAATCTTAAATACTAATGTTAGCTAACATGGTTCAGCATTTACCCCACATAGTTAAATCTCAGGACAACCTTCTGAGGCAGAGAGGATATTATTAGCACTTTCAAATGATCAATTAATACACACGGAACAAGTAACTTGACTGAGTTCACATGGCTGGTTGTGATTCCTGATCTGAGCCCGAACACTCTTGCTAATAACCCTAGACATCATTTTCTTTATCAAGATTTATTGCCCTGGGCCAGGGGTGTAGCTCAACGGGAGAACATATACTTAGCATGAGCAAAACCCTGGATTGGAACCCCACATCAAATAAAAAAAAAAAGAGGATACTTTACTACAGATAAATGTTGCTAACATTATTGAGTAAATATATAAATGACCTACAGAAAAGAAGAGATAATCACACCTCTTAAAACATAGATAGTTTACAATATGCTTGATCGTATACAAAAGCATCCAGTGACATTTTTTCCTGCAGAATAATAATTCAAAATAACAGCACTTGCTTAAATTCAGGGGCTCCCTCCTTTTCCCATCTTCTGTCTGCTTTACTTAGAGTGTTATCCTTTACTAGTTTCTTCTGTCTATGACTTTAAATAGAATACATTGGATGCCTGTACAAAACTGCTAATTGTTATTTAACAGCTACAGGGGAGGGGGAAGGTTTATAATGTCAAAGTTACATCAGTAACCGTGCCTTTGAACAAAACAAAGACTCCAATGTGGAATGTTGCTTTCCAGTGGAACTTCCCATTGGTTATGCTGGCCTGGAAGATAGGGCCGGCCCTGAGCTGTGGAAACACAGTGGTTGTCAAACCAGCAGAGCAGACGCCCCTCACTGCTCTTCACGTGGCATCGTTAATTAAAGAGGTAAGCTTCCTGGGTCAAAGCACGCACAAGAATGCAAGAGCCCCAGGTTAGGTAGGAAGCCTTTTAGTGCTACTGTCAGCTGCACTCTCCTCAAAGCCTCCGTCCAGTGGTGAGGGTGCCCTGAGCAGGGCTGCTAGTGGGAATTTGTGTCCGTCAGTGCACAACAGACTCCCCCAAATGCAGAGTAGAAGCCAGATGGGAGGCTTGGATTCAGTCACCTGATGACCACTGTTTTCTTGCTTTTGTCCAACTCTCGTGAATACAGATTCATGGTGAAACTAATACAGCATCCTTCTAATGCTGTAACGTTAAGCTGGTTTCCAACTGCCAGTGCTTGCCTCCACTGAGGATATTTTTATATAGGCTAAGAAATGAAACAATAGCAATGAAGAATAAAGAATAAAGCCACTTAGATGCATTTTTCTTGGTAGAGCAATTCATAGGATTAGCTCAAAAACCCAACCTCCATCACATGTTCCCCTTTTTTGCATCATTCTGAGTTCTGTTACAGATGTTTGGCTCTTATCCTCCTAGGCAGGTTTTCCTCCTGGAGTGGTGAATATCGTCCCTGGCTATGGGCCCACTGCAGGGGCAGCCATCTCCTCACACATGGACATTGACAAAGTGGCCTTCACAGGATCGACAGAGGTAATGCTACTTATCCAGCCTGGCCGCTAAATATGGCCACATCTCTAACTAGCCAAAGGATGTTTATGTAACTGTTTTGAAGCCAAAATTTCCTTAAACAAAAGTTCATTTTAATGTTTTATTCTTTATTCTAGTTTTCAAATCTGTTTATACAACACAAGCATTACAGTTTAGTTGAAATGAAATATTAATTACAAACCCCAAAGGACAAAACTATTCTGAGTATATTCATTACTTTCCTTGTGAGGAACAGAGCTACTTGGACTGTGTCACATGATTGGTAAAGTTTATAATAGGAAATATAAATTAGGCCCCAGTGATTTGTGTGAATGAATGCAGTTGTACCTTGTAAATTATGAAAATTAAGTAGCAGCGCCTCACCCTGAGCTCCTTATTTGAGACTCTTTTTCCTGCACCTTCTGAAAGGGGAGCCAGAAGCTCAGTTTCACTGTTATAATATTGATAGTATCACTCAATTTTTCTGTGTTCTAGCTCCTGGCTGGCTATCTTAAACTTACAACACACACACACACACACACACACACACACACACACACACACAAACACTGATCTCCAAATGGCTGCTAAAACTTCCTCTGGGTTTTCAGGAATTGTTACATGTTGAACACCCTGAAGATTGAGAAGAAAACTAGACATTCCATAAGTTTCTCTAACCTGCAGCCACTGGCCATTTTTAAAAAGTCTTAATAAAAAAAGGAAGTTTTATTATTCATGCACATCGTTATATTTTACACACACACACACACACACACACACATGGAGCCTAAGAAAACAATTCCTCCTCCTTCAGAGGGGCATGGAAAAGCCAGAAGATTGTGCACCTACATAGCTAGGTAGTGAACTGAGGGTAATTTCATTGTTTTATAAAGCTACTAATCCATCGCAATATGTTTCTTAAAAAAACTATTTATATAGAAAATTGTAAAACTATTTACATAGAAGATGAACAATAAATTTGATTGTTCTTGATTTCTAAAACTAGGTAAAAGAAAATATATTTTTCTTTGCTTTTCACAACATAGAAATAGGTTGCTTCGTGAAAATCCCTAAATGAGATAAGGAAAATTCAACTCTGCCTCCAGGATTTTCTGTGGACAGTTGAGAATGTTCAGGAAGTAGCAGTAACTATTGAAATGACTGAAACCGTAGCAGAGAAGGTACAGGAGGGAAGGCCCATGTTCCCCGGCCTGGAGTTGTAACCTCTCCCTATAGAGGCTCCAGGGACATTTCCAGGTCCCTCTCTCCCCCAGTCCGCTGCTCCCTGACCCCACTGCCAGCGTCGCTTCCTGTTCGTCTTGGCTCATCCGGAAGCTCCTGCAGCATTCAGGGGATGCTTTGCCTACCAAAAAGAAACCCTGACAGAAGCCTAGGAAACCTCTGGGTTCACATTCTGACGCAGCTCCTCCTAGCAGTGTGTCTCAGAAATGTTAAGTATCCTTGTTAAATTTGAAATTGGGGAGTTTAAAGGGACAAGGAAAAAATTCTTAATCACCTTAAATGAAAACTCACTTTTTAAATTTTTTGTTTGTTTGTTTTGTTTTGTTTTGTTTTGTTTGGTACCGGGGATTGAACTCAGGTCCTTGGGTTTGTGAGGCAGGCAGTGGAACCACTGAGCTAAATCCCCAGCCCAATTCACCTTTTTTAAATGGTCATATGAAATATGTTATGAAAGAAAAATGGACTGTAAAAGACATTTCAGACAGGGTTTTCCTAATATAGGTTTACATTTAGTTTAGTTTTATTACTCTACTTTTAGGGATTTGATTGACTCCTATGAAACCTTTTCTGCAGATTCTCTAATACTCTGTTCTGTAAGGCAGGGCACCAGTTACTTCAGCAACCACGTGAAATGTAAATGCACAATTTATCTTTTTGTCTAGTAGGTGTAGGACCCTTTTCTGACACATGCAGTAGAAAAAGAAATCCAGACTAAAAGACTTAAAATAAAATTATTACATAAAGAGAAATGCAAAGATTATTTTTGTGGATTTGTGACAATAAAATAATAAAATTATTAAAATGTTAGGTTTTGAAAGTAGAAAAACAACAACAAAACCCAACAGACAATAATCTATGGGAATATAATTTATGGAAGTGATCCACAAAGAAAAAATAAGTGAGAAGAATTGTCTCTGTCTGAGAAAAGGCTGCTGGCATTCAGGAAGAAATCAAGCCATTAGAGTCCTCCTAACTGAAGTAATAGCACAGAACAGATCCAATTTCTTTCCTCTGTCTCCACTGTCCAGAGGCATGGTGATGAAGGGAGGAAGGAAATGTAAGGAAAAAGAGAAACATCAATCAGTAGTTAAACGAGCGCATAGTGACAGACACTGCTGGGCAGAGGTATGCAGTGACAGGACATGGGAATTAACTACCATGGAGGTGATAATTTATGGTAAATTTATGCACAGGTATACTTATAAAACTAATACATTTTGGGGAGGTCTTAACTATGAAAGGGTCTTCATGAAGCTTATTGGGAACCAGGGAAGAAAATATTATGTGTAGTCAGTTATAAGGGAAGGAATCAAGAAAAAGCTGGAATCATATGGGTTGCAAACAAGGAGCCAGGCTTGGATGCAATTCAGGTCGGGATTGGTGTAAAATGAGGAAAAGACAGATGAGACTCAAGAGGCAGAGAATACACCAGTCAGCTGGATAGAGCTCTGGAATGTCTCTAGAGGAAGTTGAAAAGCCAAAGAGAAACCTCTCTAGGCGGGTACATCAAGACCCTATGGTGCTCTGTATCTCTGCTGTGTTGCCTATGAATATTTTTCTGGTTTGTCTTGGTGCCTAAATACTCGCATGGAGGACCATTTAAAATCTTCAGGTGCCAATTGTGAAAGAAGAAAAAAATCCTCTATGTTTCTTCCAAATGAAATCTAATGATGCCGCAGACATCATACAAATTTAAAATGTTAAACCTGTCTTCGTGAACACATAGTGAGTCTCCTCCTTCGCAACGCTCCATTTCAGGTTGGCAAAATAATTAAAGAAGCTGCCGGGAAGAGCAATCTGAAGAGGGTCACCCTGGAGCTGGGGGGGAAGAGCCCTTGCATCGTGTTTGCTGATGCTGACCGTGAGTACAGCTGCCTTTCCTGTCCCTGCACCTTCATCCCTCCTGGTGTCTGAGAACGCCGTGCAGGGAACTTCGATCTCACAAACAGGTTTGCCTCGTAACGTAGGGAACTCATCAGAGACCAAAATTACCCCTGAAGATTTTTACTTTGTCCCAAAGTTAGAACACATAGATCAAAAGATACGTTTTTTTAAATAATGCTTTGTATTTAATTATTAGCTCTACACTTAGCACGACGAGGTGCCTTGGATATGTCGGGCCTAGACCAAAGGGGGAGACAGAAATTTTACACTTGTTATCTCCCTTTACTCTGGATCATGCACTCATTAAATGAAATAGTCAGAAGAGAATTAAACCTGTTTAAACAGCTTCTTTTTTCCTGCGTCAAGGATAACTGAGTTTACATATATTTATTATGATGTGATCCCACTATGGGTTCATTTTGATTATTTTACCAAATGGAACTCAAAGTTACTACCTAATTAAGAGTTAATTAGCAGAAGCAGATGATCAGACATTCCTCTAATTCTTTGTTAAACTCTTTTATTATTGGTCTAAACAAATGGCTTATTGGAATTGGCCTTTAGTGCTTTCATATCTTAATTAAGTTTTTTTTATAGTAAACTGCCTTCTTAAACAGTCTGTAAACCTGACAACATTCCTAACTTTCCAAGCCTGTCAAGAAATTGATTTCAATAAAATTTAAGTCAGTATGATTTGTTCTCAAATTCACACCCAGTTGCTTTAATGTTAAAGCGAATCTTCAGCATTTAGAAAATTAAAATGCAAATAAATCTTTATTATTCTTGCTAAAGATCTATTAGTGAAGCAAACTACTCTTTTACTGCCACCTAAACTAATTAGATGGATTTCTGGCATGTATGAAATAATATGGTACTTTTTTAGATTTTTGAAAATGCTTTTCCTACAATAGTAGGGGTAATAATTCTGACTATTGGTAGAACTAGTTGTTTTTATGTTGTAGTTGGTGTTTTCCATTCAAAAAGATCCATTTTTTACTAAGCAGGGCATTTAGGAATATCATTAAGAATTTCACTATCACTTTTGTTCACAAATAATTTGGATAGCAAACAGAAGTATTTGGCAAAATCTTGTTTTGGTTTGCAAACTCTGCATTGGATAACAAACATGACTGTGGCCATCTTTCCTGCACAAACACAAATGTGGCTGTAGTTTTTCAAAATCATAGAATAAAGTAAGTTCATGAACCGAGGTAATATTGTACTTTAAAAGAACATGCATTTCTAAATTTTCTTTCTTCTTGAGTTAAATCCTGATGGCTAAATGAAGTATTAACAGTCACTTAATTATTAATGCAGAAATTTATGAAAAACATTTGTGATGGTATTCAATCTTAGGATGAAATCCACATTCTTAATGATGCATATTTTAAAGTTACGTTAATAACCACCATTTTACCATTTAGATTTGAAGAGGTTGAATATATAGAGCCCATGTCTGACTTCATGGCCCATAAATTTATTTTAATACCATGTTGCCTCTGAGAACTACATGTAAATCATGTACTCCTCTTTACATAATATTTCTTCCTTATATGATCTTTTGCAGTGGACACTGCTGTGGAATTTGCACACCAAGGCCTGTTCTACCACCAGGGCCAATGCTGTGTAGCTGCATCCAGGCTTTTTGTGGAAGAAACGATTTATGATGAGTTTGTTCGAAGGAGTGTTGAGCGGGCAAAGAAATACGTTCTTGGAAACCCTCTAACCCCAGGTGTAAATCAAGGCCCTCAGGTAAGAATAGAAACAATGAATTTCAGATAACCCTTTTTTAGAATTAATTTTTAATAACTAAACTTACTTCTAATCTACACAAATTTTTAGGTAGCAATATGATACCAGTTCGATGATTTAAAAAATCGAATTCTCAACTGTAAAAGAAATGATTCCATTTTTTTATTGTCTGTTTTTCATTTCCAGAAGCAGTATAGGATCATTCTGGGAGATAAAGATGTGAAAACAAAAATGATTAAGAGAATAAATTTCTTCCTTTCCTCAACCTACAAACTTTTGGTTCCAGTACACAATTATTTGTCCATCCCGAAAGTTCATTCCAATCATTTCTGCCTCAAAATCAGTCCTTTGTCTCAGCTGTCATTCCACAGCTAAAACACTCTTAAATCTTTTTCAAAAGTTTCCATCGCACTCACCTAGGGGTAGGAGAGGTGTCTTTATAGATTCTGGTTTCCAGATTCCTGACAACTTCTCAATTCGTTGTGAAAATCCAATTATTTCCCCGGTTTTCTTCTGTTTCTTTAGAATCATTTTTAATAAGATATCTCTGATGTATTATTCAAAGGTCATGTTTCTCTCTTTCTTGCACAGTTCTTTGTTTATGATCTGCTATTCAAGCTCTTACATCTTCTGTTCTGCGTTTTCTCTGTCCATTTGGTATCTTACCCTAGAGCTGCAATCCTCAACTAGGGGCAATTTTGCTCCTCATCCCAAAGTACATTTGGCCATATCTGGAGATGTTTAAAGTTTCACAGTTCATAGGAAGGTATGGTTCTACTTGTAGTGAGTGAGTAAAGGCCAGAAATGCTACTCGACTCCTTACAATGTATAGTATAGCCCTATGACAAAGACCTAACTGGACCACGGTACAAGAGGACCACTGTTGATAGATTAGGCCCTAAAGGCTGGAGGCTTTATTCTTTCACACTAAATATTATACACTGTTCAATGCTGTCGACCTGAAACCAAACTATTCTTGATTAATTGGCTAAGCAAAAAAAAAAAAAAAATTAATCTATGTTTTGTGAACACTGCTGTTAACTAAACTCTGATAAGCCCTGAGATAAGCACAAAGCAATGACAAAAAGAATAAGAAAAAATATTCCCTGACCTAATGGAGGTTGCTGTCTAGGTAACTTAGAAGACTATCTTGGATTGGCCTGTTCATCCTAAATTTCCCAGTAAGAAAACCTTAGGATTTAGATAATGCCGAACAATGACAGCTCAGAGCTCTAAATTAACTGGCAAATGGAGTTATTATTTGCTTTATTTTAAATGTATTATATTTTATATTTGTCTTTGAGTTTAATGATTACATATGAATAGTTGCCAATTTTTATTGTATTTGTAAATTCTTAAATGAGTGACAAGGAATACATCCAATTCCCATTTAAAATTGGTTTCACGTTGTAAAAAAAAGATTGGGCTTCTAGGTTTTCTGTTGAAATTATCTCTCTCTCTAAATACCCATCTATCTATGTATCTTGACATTAAAATCTTTTCTCATTAATACATAGGGAAAAAAAGAAGAAAAATTATCTAAAGATAATTAGTATGGAACAATGAATGAGGAATACTTTCCAAGAGAAAGTCCACATAATTCAACCATTGTTAAAAAAATTGAGAGATATGCCTCATTATTTTTCAGAGGAAGAAATCAAAGTTAAGATTCATAAATAGGTGGTCTAATTATGAATATGGCTTTAGTTCCAATGCATGAGTAGAGTTTGTTACAGGTGGAACTGAATGAGTACAATGAGTAGGTATTGGAACTTTCAGAAGCAAAGAACTGAAAAGTCCTTGGGGTTTTGATGCTTAAATTTTTTCATGTGTCATAAGAAAGCACTTATGGAAGAGAAGCTCTCGTTCACTAAGCTTTATCCTAGCATCTCAACCATTGGTGGTTAAAATGAGGCTAGAGAGCCTGCTTCATTAAATGTCACAACAAAATAATAATAGAGAAAATAATTGCCAAAAATATTTGTATAGGAAAATAATGATTTTTCGGAGGGGTACCAGGAATTGAACTCAGGTCCTTATACTTGCCAGGCAGGTGGCAGAACTACTCAGCTAAATCCCTGGCCCTGTACTAAAATTTTAAAGTAATTTTGATTATTTTCTTTTTTAGAAGAATACAAACTGAAAGTATCTGATTGAGCAATTTGTAGGATATTTATGTTTTATTATTATTTCTACTTGTATTAAAAATATGGATTCATATATGTATATTTTTCTTAATTTGTAAAGAAAGTCCTATTTGATTTCATAGACAAAAATGTGTATTTTCGTAAAATTTTTCAATAATGATATTTTCATTTTGGAAAAAGAAAATGATGCTAACCACACAAAATGTCATGGTAGGGAGACCTTGTAGCTGCCTTGAAAAGCACTGAGCAACACTGGACCAAATTTTTTAAAAATAGCACTTAATCTAGTTAGATATGAAAACTAACTTGGGGACAGTTAGAAATCCCCTTATGGAAATTTTTTCTGGGCCTTAGAAGACATGAAGGATTTGCCAAGGCAAAGAAGATAAAGGGTACCACTTTTTAAATAGTGAGGAGATGTGCATTAAATTGGTGAGAGCCTCCAACTTCCTACTTGGCTACTAGATCTCTTGTTTTTCCTTTAAACCTTAACATCAAAACACCTGAGACAGGCAGTCTCATCACTAATGTGAGACCAAGTGTCACTCGATTAATACAGGAACTGAGATAATAAATAGCCACCTCAGTTCAATGCATGAAGGTATATCATCACTCCTCATATTCTCAATCAGAGCTCTGAAATCGTTTCTCCATCCTGTAGAAGTATTTTTTTAAAAAAAACTCACTTAATTTCTTTGATTCTTGTCATGCATTTAGATGTGACCCACGTAACAAATCACAAAGTTGATAAGTGAGGCTGTCCAGAAATTGGAATCAAACCTACAGAGAGCTGAACTGGGAAGGGTGCCCGATACGTGGTCAGAATGTGATGTATGAAGGCATGGACCAGGCCAGAAGGGATGGGGCAGGGAAGGAAAGGCCCAAACAGATACAGGATAGGAGTCTTTCTAAAGTCCAAGCCCATCAGCGTCTCAACTGCCACGTCTAAGTGAACCAAAATCAGAGCATTCTTCGCCTCTCACTCCTTTTATTTCAAGTAAGACTCCACTGTCTGGGTAAATGTGTGAGATCATTATCAGACTTTTCTTCCAGAATGAACAAATGACAGTTGTGCGAAAGGTCCGTGAGAGTGACAGTGTCAATATGTTTTACTTGCAAGTCTGTAGATACTAAATATAAATATCATCAAGGAGTTTTCTTACAAATTCATGTAATGTGAATGTACCCACAGAATGATTCTCAAGTTTTTCTTAGCTCTTTTGTTGCAGTATTGCCTATTCACAAGATCCTAGCATTGTGAAGACTTCATTAACCAATCCAGCAATGATGTCCCTTTGTAAGTTGCTAGTTGGTATTTACTCCTTTTCATATGATATTTTTGAAACAGATTGACAAGGAGCAGCACGATAAAATACTCGACCTCATTGAGAGTGGGAAGAAACAAGGGGCCAAACTGGAACTGGGCGGAGGCCCCTGGGGGAAGAAAGGCTACTTCATCCAGCCCACAGTTTTCTCCAATGTGACAGATGAGATGCGCATCGCCAAAGAGGAGGTAAAGGCTTCATCTCCCACTGTTGCCTTTGTTTCCCTGTGTTTTTTATTTGTTTTGTCTCATTTTGTTTTTCCTGCATGTGTACGCTGTCCTATAAAATTCACCTAGCTCTTTGAATGTCTTTCTCAGAAAATTTCACCCTGGGTTTCTCCTATTGATAAAGGTTTAAATTATATATAATAAAGACTAAAATCAGTAAGGAATCCACTGGTCCTAGAATTTCCAATGAAACACAGCTCAGGGTACTCAACAAGCTTCAGAGACTTCCTTCACAGCTGTGAGGTCATGGAAAGGAATCTGTCATTTGTCGCAACACAGATAAACCCTATGGCTTTTTCTACACGAGAGTCATCCGTATATTTGATAATATTATTCATCCATGTCAATTCAAACTTTTGATATGCTTGTGGGCCTATAGGGTAAGATATTCTAATTTTGTATATGCAAATATAAATATGTTATACATTATATACATGTGTGTACACACAAATATATTTCTATATGAATGTACAGATATATTTGTATATATGTTGTAGTTAGATATTGGGTATATATCCATACCAATCTAGAATTTATATATGTATATGTACCCTTCAATATCCCTTCAATATTTAAATACAATTCACAAAATTAGAAAGCCTAACATCTGAAATCAAAAACACGTGAAGAATGAGGAGTATGCAGGGGATAAATTCTTATGTTTGGATATGATATATGTTCATATGTATAAGTACTTAACTATATTGTATAATATGTCACCTACTATAAGTGAAATATTTGGTGACCATCAACTAAATAACAACAACATCAATGTTATTTAGAGATATGACATACAACCAGGAAGAGCTAGTTTGCATTTTGGTAAATAATCAGCCTCATGCACACTGAGGGTTTTTAATAATGCAGAGATCGATGCACCGCCTTTGACCATGAAAGCGTTGTGTCACACACTGCGATAAGAAGGCACTGACAGCCCGAAGGCACTGAACCAAAATCCTTTCAGTCACTTGTTCTCCATGTTCACGTGATGACAGAAAATCAGGTTATTTTCCTTAACTTCAAAATGTCTTTAAACCAAGAGGAAAAGTGTATACTCAGAATTGCAAACAGATGAGAAAATGGGAAAAATAAATCTAATATATGTGAATGGTCAAACATCACCAGTTTCTCCACATCAATTCAGTAAATTGAATTATAATTTTTTTTCATTGATTGATTAAAAACTTTGCTAATTAGAGCTGCCCTTGCATGTATTGAATAGTAGGAGAGAGGGGAAAGACATCTTCAATCAAGGAAACATTTATAATGTGCCTATAATATAATAGATAGCTAGCTTGTTACTTCACACTGGGTACCTGGAGCCATGCACTGTGTTCAACTAAAGTTGCATAACATATGAGTGCTTTTGTCTGGTTCCTAGGTCACAGTATCAAGATTACATTTATAGCCTCAGGATTTGCACTCAGTTCCCCCTGAATGGTAGCCCCTGGGCCTATACCACTTAAATCAACAGTGAACACTAGAAAAATCATCTGTTATTTCTGTTTTTTTTTGTTTTGTTTTTTTTTTGCCTGCTGTCTCTCACATTTCCCAGAAAATTCTGGTAAGACTATGAGAAGCCTCCTTTTATTTAATTTCAAGTAATATTTTATTAAAATATGGATATTTTTAAAGAGAAAATTCATTTTTCTCCTGCCTGGAGCTGAAATACAGAATGAGTTGTTATGGTTTTGCTAAGTACAGCCTACCAAAAAATGAAAGAGTGGTTTAGACTGGAATAAGCCGAATGTGATTTTTATTTCCTGTTCTGTAATTATAGGCATGGCCAATGAACTTGTGGTGTTTGGTTACTATAGCGGGGAGGTGTCGAGATTTAAGCTCTTAGAGAAATGAGCTATTTCTTTTGGAATATGTAAGTCACATAAGATTTGACAACAGAGTAGAGACTAAATAAAATTGTATGTTGTTTTACCTGACTTCATTATGGATTATGAACACACCAAAGTACAGTGAAATACTTGATAATTCAATGGCACTATGGTACTTTAAATATAAATATTATGAACCATTGCCCATTCATTTAACCAACAGAGCAAGCATTGCTTTCTTGATATTACTATTATATGTAGTAACTTAAAAAACAAAGAAAGTTAGGGAGGAAATTCTAAATGCTTCTAAAGAGAAATTCTCAAGTTAGTGATTTGATCCACAATCAAATTCTTGGAAGCTTAATTCCAAGATTTAGAAAATAAATACTCACATATATTCGTATCCTACTTTTCTCCAAAGAGAATTTAACACATCAACATTCCTTGTTTTCATGTACCATGTCCACAGCTATCTATTTTGACTCTCACACACAGCTCAGAGTTTAGAAACAAAATAACCCAATTTAGGACAGTCTATATATAGAAAAAAAACTATATTTCACCACCACTTAAAATATTTCATTTTAACCTATGAGTTTATTTCATTCAATTATTATGCTATAGATATTTGGACCAGTGCAACAAATCATGAAATTTAAATCTTTGGATGATGTGATCAAGAGAGCAAACAATACCACCTATGGTTTATCAGCAGGAGTCTTTACCAAAGACCTTGACAAGGCAGTGACGGTCTCCTCTGCTCTGCAGGCAGGGACAGTGTGGTAAGTCAAGTGACCGGAAGCAATCGGTTCCTTTTCAACATTAGCCATATCAACAGGTTAATTTGAATTTTTTAGCTGAAATTAAATGGCCTGCCAGTAAATAAGCAACAAAACAACAACAACTACAACAGCAACAACAAAATGAGCAAAATAAATTGCTACAATGGAAAAAAATTGAGAGGGGTATTTGTTTGTTTGTTTGTTTGTTTTTTTGAGACAGGGTCTCACTATGTAGTTGAGATTGACCTGGAACTCACTATGTAGTCCAGGCTGGTCTCCAACTCAGCCATCCTCCTGCCTCAGCCTCCCGAGTGCTGGGATTACAGGCATGCACCACCATGGCTGGCAAGAAGGGTATTTTTTAAAATTCAGTCTAGCCTTTTGGAATTACTTAGCCAAAATATTTCATGGGTGTTTTATTTATACAATATAAATATTATGGGTAGTTTCTAGGGAGTTGGGACTATGATTTGTGCAAAGGAAATAAAAGAAGAATGTGTTTTAATCAGGTTTAATTAAGATAACATTTATTTGGTACCCATGCAAACATTTAATTCTTATTTCAGATTCTTATTCTGAGACTGTTAGAGATGCTTGAAGATCATAATGTAGAAGAATATATTAAATTTTGAGGAATATCTCTTTATTTTGACCTATTTTATATGTTTAATTTTTATACTTTACGCTTCAAGGCTTAGTCTCTCACATTTTTATACCCCTTTCCTAGTCCTCAGTGTCTGGATTGTTTTCTCAGTAGTTTTTGTCCCCCTTCTTTCTAAGATTAGTTTTTCTCACTCTTATTCTAGTTTTTTAAACAATTAGTTACTTATATATATCTCCCTATTGGTAGCTCTAGAATTTTTTACCCATCCATAAAGAAAGTAATTATTTAGTTAACATTTACTCCACGCTGTATTGTATTTTGTGTTAACAATCTAGTCTGAACTGGCTTTGAACTGTGAAAGCCCTTCCTTAGCCTCCTGAGTGTTTATGTTATAAGCTCATACCACTGTGTCTAGCATCAGCGCTATACTGTTACATTCATTATTTTACTTTACCTTAAACAACTATTTGTCATCTCAGATTTATCTGTGAAAAGATGAAAAATGTAGTGAGGTTAAGTAATTTATCAAGGTAACACAACATATGACAGAGCTGAGTGTCAGTTTTATCTCCGAGTCTAACGAATGGTTCACAACCTTGACTCAATATTAAAACAGAATATCTCCAATCCCAAAGTCCAAAATATAAAATGATTTGCAGTGCAGAAACATAGTGTCACCAGGAAATAGGGTCCTGACTCAGTGGAGAAGCAGCCTCTCACTTCCTTGGTCCTTGGCTCTTTGAGACCTTCGGGAAAGAAATCAGCCAAGACATGCATGGGTCCATGCAAAAATATAGGTAGAGTTTATTGCAAAATTGATGTGAAAGAATTATGCCTTTAAGAAGAAGGCGGACAGAGTCACAAAGGCACTTGCCCCAATGCAATTTTGGATATATTTATATATGGAGAAATTACTCCTGGAGTTAATGATGTTTGACATTTTACTTAAAAGTTAGTTTGGAATTACAAAAACATCTTCTCCTTTTTTAGATGGTTGGTGTTTCCTCAACAGCTTTAATTACCTACAAAACTTAGAAAAGTTAAATTCTTAATTTAAAATAGGCCTTAATTTAAACTATTCCAAGGCAGGATGGTCTTTAGAGAACACTTCTTTTCTTATATCACTGGGCTGTAGGATTTAGCATTCAGCAATGCTGTATTCCTTCTTCTGACACTAGACGGCCAATGGCCAAGAATCAGAAGGAATGTGCCCAATGTGTGACCTTAAAACGTCACTGGACTCAGTGGGATCTCTTTAGGACAGAGAACTACAAATGATTATAAATGTAGTATATACACTGAAATATTTGTTTCCTTCCTTAGCTGTTAATTCATGCCATTTGGATCACACACACACACACACACACACACACACACACACACACACACCTTTTGTCCCTCAGGCCCACTGATGTCCAACTACCTGCTTAACATTTGGCCTTTGGATAATTTTAAACTTTAAAGTTTGGAATTAAGGATATTCTACCAGTAAAGTCTATTCAGATATTCCAAGATCTGAAAAAATCTTGAAGAAAATCAAGCAAATTCTTCATTAAGTCAGTATGGCCAGTGATTAATGTAGAACTGTCCTGTGATAAATTATTAACACAAATCCTCATTGCCACTGAATTAGCTCCACTTATGAAGACTTACCTGGATACCAAGTAGTTCAATGAGCACATCTTACGCAAACCTAGGAACTCTGCTATTGAGAAGTATCATCTCCACAGATGAGGAGACACGTGGTCAGAGAGGGTGGATAGCAATTTGAACTCACAGTTTTGTCTAACTGGAAATGTCTCAGTCTTCTGTTAACTTATACTAAAAATAGCTTCATTTTGCATTGTGGAGTCAAAAGATCAAAACTATTTCCTGCACATTTTAACAATGAAAACCTTTAAGTGAACACTTGATAGAGAAGCTCATTATGACATCATCTCACTGAGTGGGGTGGAGTCGCATCAAGAATTTCTACACAATCACAACAAAGGGGACATATTCTTATTACTTTATATCCTAGAGCATAATAATATTCTGGCATCATCTCAGACCTAATAGCTGCTTGGTGTTTAGCAGACAACTATACAATTCCAGCATTGCTGGTATTTCGCCAGTGATTTTAAAGTGGGAATCTTATTCTTCCATTTAAAGAGCAATTAAAGCAGAGAAAAGTTTTGTTTTAAAAATGGAAATTTACTTACAGAATGATCCCCTTTGTAGGAGATACATGGAAAAGAACCTTGTGGCCCAGTGAAAATGTAGACCTCTGAGAGCTGAGATAGTACGTGTTTTAACTGAGAAAACATCTGAATGTTATTTCAAAGCCAAAGTAATGGCCAAAACCTTTGAGGAACAGTACAATTTATCTGGAGCTCACTTTGTTTTCTACATGTTATAATATCATGAAAGGAAGGAAAAATGTAAGAAGCAGAAATTTTTTCTGCTTTAATTATTTTCCCTTTTGTCTGTAATGAGAATCATATAGGCAGTTACATTTTACTGTTAATTTTGGCCACCAGGAAATTTAAAGGTAAATAAATTACTCATGGCCTGAAAAAGATGTAATAATTTTTCCTCATCTTTATTTCCATTGCTATTTTCTGAATCTGCTCATATTTTTGTAACTATATTTCTTCATATAAGTATCTCTAAACACAATGAAATCTGATAAACAAATTGATAAATCCAACTCTTACCAAGGCCCTATTTAAGCAATTTGAACCAGGTAATAAAAAAATGAGCTGATTATTATAATATACATTGAAATTGTAAAAGAAAATCAAATACAGCATGGTAAGTATATACATTTTGAGAGAATTCCAAAACTTATTAAATATAGGCAATAAAGAACATCTGAACAATGAATTGTGGTCTCTAGCAAACCATATTTTTGTTTGTGGGGTATATTGGCTCTTTTGTCTTAAAATTCACACTACCACTTCTTAAGGTTAGGATGTACTTATCGTTCACATACACTATTTATTTATTTTTAGATAGTATATTTGTATCTTCATATTCCTTCTGTGTTCTAATTTATATTACTTTTTGAAAAAAGCTCAATATTTTATATGAAAATGAATGAAGTTCTAAAAGAGTTTTTTAAAGCCCTAAAGTTTCAAATTCATGAGTTACTTCGTGGGTTAAATCTTATTTGTCATGTACATCATTTCTTTTTCTTTTTTTCAGGGTAAATTGCTATAGTGTGCTGTCTGCTCAGTGCCCCTTTGGTGGATTCAAAATGTCTGGAAATGGAAGAGAAATGTAAGAAAAATATTTTGTTGTGATAAATGTTTACCTTGATAAACGTGATTGTCACTCCCAGGGAATTAATTCATGTTTACTCTCTTAAATAAAATGTACTTTTATTCTTTCTTGGATATTTGTATCACCAACTAGTTCAATTAAATGATGGATCAATCCATAAATGCACAAATGCAAAAGCAGAAGATAAATATAATTTACCAAGCTTCTATTGTCAAAAGGTGTCATATTAAGTGCTTTACATTGTTGATAGAATTTTTCTATTGATTATTGTGTGTGTGTGTGTGTGTGTGTATGTAATCCAGTTGATAAACATTTGCAGTAAGAAGGTAGGAAATACATTGGTGATTGTAAGACATATAAAGAATACTTTAGCTATTTGAATATATCTCTGAAATAAATTAGATGCCTTATAGCAAAAGACTCTAGCATTAAAATGAATGATTCTCTTTTGCTAAAATATTATTGATGTAGTGTCTAAATATTTTTAAATTATCTGAATGATTTGTTTTTGGCACTAACATATAAACTTAGAAGAAAATTTGAGTAAGGAAAGCATGTTGTATAGCTGTGACTCAATTGGCAATATACATATATATGTGTGTGTGTGTGTGTGTGTGTGTGTGTGCGCGCATTTATGAGCTTTTAGTTTCTTTTGAATCCAAGATACATAGAATTGTTAATATGCACATACATTCTATACAAAGGAGTAAGGCACTTTATTCGATTAATTTTTTTCAAGCATGTTTTTTTTTGTTTTGTTTTTTGTTTTTTTGAGACAGGGTCTCACTATGTAGTTGAGACTGAACTGGAACTCACTATGTAGACCAAGTTGGTCTCGAATTCACAGCGATCCTCCAGCCTCAGCCTCCAGAGTGCTGGGATTACAGGCGTGCGCCACCACGCCCGGCCAATTTTTTTTTTGTTTTGTTTTGTTTTGTTTTGTTTTTGGTACCGGTGATTGAATTGAAGCCCTTGTACTTACGAGGCAGGCGGTAAAACCACTGAGCTAAATCCCTGGCATCAAGCATGTTAACCTTTTTATTTCTTAAAATATTTTTACATTTGGTAATAATGAAAATTTCCTTAAGCAAAAGAAGTATCATATACAAACTTTAGAAGTTTTCTGTTTTGTTAATAGCAAGTAAACTAAGTTTCTAAAAGCTATTTGCATATTAAAGTAGCCATAAACTTTGTCATTTGTCTTAATTAGCAAAATTACAAGAAAATAAACATCTTTGATGAAACAGAAATGGAGGAATGAAATAATGATCTATCGGTTTTCTCAATATACATTCTTTACGTAGTTCGTGTGGATAAGGTCTTAGGCACTATGTTCCATCTTGTATATAACTTTGGTAGCAGGAGGAAGACATAAAAAAATACAATGCAAAATGTCCACACACAGAATTAATTAGGTAGTAGCAGATGGGTGTTGATAGAGACGAAGTCAGGAATGTGGTTGAAGTGCAGAACAAAGTATTGAAGGACAGAAAAATCTGAATACCAATAGCGTGTACCATTGAATAAGCAAGCATTCTCGCTTATTTTCATCTGGAGAACAGTCAATCTTCGAGAGAGCACAGGGAGTAAGTAGGTCTTTGAGATTTGTTCCATGTTTAAAATCCTATGGTTCCAGCCAGGCGTGATGGCGCACGTCTGTAATCACAATACTCGGGAGGCTAAGGCAGGAGGATCGCTGTGAGTTTGAGAACAGCCTGAGCTACACAGTGAGGTTGACAAAGTAAGAGAAGACTTCGCAGAAAAGACACGACTTCGTCTAGGGCATGAAGCTAGTATAAGATGTCAGTAAACAAAGAAGAGGTCCTTCTCTGACTAGAATGTTACACGTGGCATGCTGAAGGGCTGGGGAATGTGGTTGGTTGCTGTGGATTTCTGGGCATAGAACGAACGACTTTAAAGTGAAATACGATCCAGATGAAGATGTCCTGAATCCAAGGAAATAGGCTTGGATCTCACCAATGGACTGGTGAAAAGCACGGCCATCCTCAGACCGCTGTGGGCTCACAGACAGTGCTGAAGGACGGGAAGTGCGCAGACAGAGAGCAAACTTGCTGGGAGCCTGACTGGCCTGCGTCTGAGTCCTGATGCATCACTGGCCCGACACGTGGCCTGGCTCTAGTCGTTCAGTGTCTGAGCCTCATTACTTATATTTAAACCAGAGATATTAACATTTCTTTTAAGATCATGTGAGAGTTAAGTGACCTTCTCAATGTTTAGTCACTAGCCTTAGAACTGTCCAAATGGGAACTCAAAAATTATTTTTTTCCTTCTCTAGTTTCTTTATGATGTTCATTACTGGATAATTCATTGGCAGAATTAATTACCTTGTACCAAAAAAAATAAATCTAAGTCAAAGATAGGGTTACTCTTCAGGGCTGCTGATCCATTGCTCCTCCGGATGTCTTACACGTTTCCCTGGGAATGCTGATAGAATAACCAAAATGATGAAATAATAATAGTAGACAAAACATGCCAATTTTGTTGAGTACAATTCGGTCAAAGTTTAATGAGGTTGAAGCGTGAGGATATCAAATAGGAGAAGGACTGAAAACAGGAATGAACTATCTATAATTTCTTTTATAGCCATAAAGTAGATATAATTTTTTCCTTCAAAAATTCTAGCTAAGAATGGCACTGTCAGCATCTATATAATACATTAGGTGAACCTAATGAACAAGTTATCTGCTGTAAAATGTTTACAGGGAATCACTGAAGCGATGGCCTTAAATGACTCCGAGATTTAAATTATAATTTGGCCTGAAAGGTAGAAAATCAATATTGACCAATTGGGAGCAGAGCCCTTAAAAAGCCGGAAATAGTGGTGTGCACACTTCAATATGTTTGATGGTAACACTGAGTAAACAGTTTGACATTCGAAGCTCCGCTCATTGGGTTGGCTTTGGGATGGGATCCATAGTAAGACTCTCTCCCTTTTGGCAACTGCACTCATTCTCACATGCGTTAACCCAGACATCTTGAGCCTTGATAGTTAGGACATTCATGTTTAATTAGTTCTCAGTACCCTACAAGGTAGATCTTGTCCCTTTCAAAAAGGGGAGCAAAGGTGAACAACCAGGTTTCTAGCAAGAGCTTAAATGAATGTCTTTTGCTTGATTATATTTGCCAAGTCAGTTCATTAAGTACTCCCTCTGTGCCTGCTTAACTAGCACAAAACTCATTCCTGGGCACAAAGGGAAAAAATAGACCTAACTTATCACCAGTGCCTTTTCTTATAGTGTGGCCCATGGATGGAAAGCATGAATATTATAGGAGCATTTACTAGAAATGCAGTGTCAGAACTAATTCAGACCTACTGAATCAGAATCAGCATTAGAATAAGATCCCCAGTGATTTGTAAATTGAGGATTTTAGATGCACAGAACTTGTAACTCACAGACAGCAAGATTAGGAGAAATGCAAGCAGATGTGTTGTGTTCTATCGTGGATATAGTGTATGTGTGGGACTTCTAAAGAAGAGGAACTGTTTCAGCCTGAGCGTGACAATAACCACTTACTCCTCTCCTGAGAGTTTCAAGTGCTCTTGAAAGTCAAAATACAATGAAAAGTCTATTGGTGAAGATCATGGGTTCATTTATCTACTTCCAGGAAATAAAATACATCCTAAAATCTATCATAGTATGGCTTTCAGACAGCTGTCTCCAAACCTTTTAATTACTCTGACAAACACTCATTGAAGCTTTTAAAAGGTATTTTCAAGAGCTTAATTGTAACCCTAAAAGTATTCTATAAGGGAATGAGGTTTCTCAGGAGAAAAGATCTACTCTGCATACATGTGCATATCTCAACAAGAGAGGGGAAGGAAAGAATCAAGATTTTATTCCTCTTTACATCAGCATGTGCCTAGCTGTTATGATTTCAAGTATAGTCTTATACCAATTTGATCTTCTCATCAAAACAATACAGAGAAAAACTAAGCTTAATCCCTCTGGTTAACCCTTCAACAAAAGATAAGCCATAATTTCCAAAAATGCTAGGAGATATAAACCTGATAACAGGGTCCAGGGAAGGAACAGACTGGCTGATGTTAACTGATGGTCCTTTAGGTGGACCAAAGAGTTACATCAGCAAATGGCAGAGAATCTTTTAAAATTTAGGTAAATGTCTTCTTATCTTAAAAATAAAACATGTTCTAGTAATAAAGTTCAGGCTTTTGTTTTGCCAAGATCAAAAGATGTTTTTAAAATATAACTGCAAAAGATAGTGGCAGTTAAGAATGAACACGGCAGGGCCGGGGATTTAGCTCCATGGTTCTGGCGCCTGCCTCACAAGCATAAGGACCCGAGTTCGATCCCCGGTACCAAAAAAAAAAAAAAAAAAGAATGAACATGGCAGCACGCTCTCCACTTATTCTCCTCTGTCATCAATTTGGTGCCAATAGCACATAGTACGTAAAGGCTCTCCCCTCATTTTATACTTTTATGGTATTACCCTGGAGTGACTATGTAATGCCTACTTCACTTTTGTATTACACCTGCTTATTTATTCAAATATAGACCAAACTAAAGGTGATAAAATTCTTATTGGGTTGAATTGGCTTTTGAGAGGTTGAAGCTTTTATAGTCAAGTACAATATTGTCAAAAATACAAAATGTCTGCCAAAGTTAACTGAGGGCACATAAATGAAAGACATTAAAATAAACCTTTTCAAGGGAGATTTATACATATTGAATTATTGCTATCTAGCTTCTTTTTATGTGGGAAATATTTTTCATTGTCTCCAGATAGATAAGCAAGAGCGTACTTGCACCAAATCAGGGACTATTTCATATTTGTAATACTGTGTTCGGTGGTGTTTAAGAGTATTTTTTTTCCTCTCTCTAGGGGAGAATATGGTCTCCATGAATACACAGAGATCAAAACTGTCACAATGAAAATCTCTCAGAAGAACTCATAAACCAGGAAATGGAGAGAGCACTCTTCAATGACTTAGCATCTCCTACCATCACCAATATAGTGGAATTTAGATATGAAATTTTTTTCAGAATTTTTGAAACATAAGTCTATCCACTTAGTATTAATCACCTCAATTTGTAGCTTATTGTGAGAGAAACATTTGGCTTTTTACAAGTAACTCCAAGTCCTATCCTCCGTGAATCTGGTGGATTTGGATGCAAGATCTTGCTAGTTTTGTCATGACTGTGCTTTTCTTTGTAGCTGTTTTAGGATAATCATTTTATAATACAGGATCAGTGGTCATTTAGGCTTTTGCCCTTAATAGCTTCTTGAAGTACTTACTTTCCATGTTAACTGCAGAGTAAGTTACTCTGTTCCCAGCACTTAGGATGTCTGTGGAGTGTTTTGAAATGTTTACTAGAATGTCATGTCTGCTTGTCAAATGAAATACTTAACTGTACTCTGAAAATGAAGATGAATAAAAATCTTGCATGAATCTTGTTCAGTTTGAATTCTTTTTTAGTTATAAGTTTGGGCTATGGTGATTTACTATCCCTGTAATTCAACAGAACTAAATTGAGCAAAAAGATGCATATAAAAATAAACATCTAATCTACTCATTTTCAAATGGGTGAAGACACATATTTTACTTTCCAGAGAAATCTTTGAAATCATATCAGTCCTTGAGATAGCTGGGATCAGTCCTTCCTAAGCATTTCCTGAGTTCCTATAAAGTTCTAAGGAGGTCCATTGTCTCTAGGTGTTACAGTTTAGAAGAGAACAGAGACAAATTCCTACAACCCCCCCTCAAAAAAAGTAGGTGTAAAATAAATAGGATTCTAAAAGCACTAAAAGTGCAATTATGTGTTAAAGGGGTGGTGATGAAGCCTAACTGAAGAATTTGAAGGTTAAACTTGACTAAATGCAAGGGGCAAATTTGCAGTGAATAACAGAGAGAGGGGTTTTATGAAATAATGTCTCAGGATGTTTCACTGAAAAATAAGTAGAGACATTCTATACAACACAGTCTCCCCTTGGAGTTTCACATTGCACGTCAGCAGCAGTGTAGAGTCTTACTGGTTGTGTTTTAATAGATACATTTTTCCAAATTTATTTTACCAGAGAGGTTACCTATCCCTCTGTCTTGTTTATTAATTATCAGTTAATCTTAAGAAACCCACTCTGCGATGTGCTAATTTTGCAATAGACGGCACTTCGTGTTCTAGTGAGAGATCTGAAGATTCCAAAGGAACGGCTAAAAAACACCGTCGTGTAACGTTAACTGCACCACTATTCCTCTATGTCCTTCCAACAAAGGCCTTCCAATTTTTCTGTTGAGCTCCCACGGAGGAAGTGACTTAGGCCCAAATAAAATCAACAGAATATTCTAAAATATCCTTAGTTCAGCATCTCAAAATTTAGTGATCTTTCTGATAACTGTGCTTTCCAGATTGAGATTTTATATAATAGTTTATTTTATCGTTGATAGATACCGCAGTGCTGCTGATGCTGCGACACTATGATATCTACCACTGTCAAGTATAACAATATAAGAATGAACAAAAATCATCAGTTTTGAGATTTGAAATAATATCAACTCCAATATAAGAATTTCTCAAACCTGTGTAAGCCTGTAAATGTGTAATTGGACTACCTCATGATAACTGGAGTAGAATTATCATTTTGGAAATTGGAGAAACCTAAAGCTTAAGGAAAACTAAAAAGTCTTTGGACGTTGAGAAGGAAAAATATCCAAACACAAAGGAGGATTGTGTTTTCCTAAAACCAGACTGTGCCTACATTTTAAAGATATGTTTAAAACCATGTGCAAATAAATTAATTATGTAGACAAGTTAATATTGCAAGTATCCTAGCACAACACTTCAATGTATAACAAAGAGGGCTGAACACAGGGAAAGACAAAAGCCAGAAGCAATAATTTTTTAAAATATTTAAATATTAAATCTTCATTGTATAAATAAGACATTACAGGATTAAACAGAAAATATCTGTTTTATATTAGCTTGTCCTGAGCCTCTGGACTTTATTTGTATTCCATTGTTTGTAGGAAAGTCATGCTAGCAATAATTCTTAAAACTTTAAAAAGTATCTTATTAGTCCATGTATAATTTGCAGTCATGAATATGATCTCACTGTCTTCAGCTCCACATGGTAGAAAATATTATCATCTCCAGGAATAGCAAACCAAGCAACAGACATTGGGATTCACTGTGAGGGGAGGGCCAGTGTCAGGTCTCAGACAGATTCTCAAATGTCCCATGCAGCGAGCTTCTGCTTCTTTTCTCTTTTTTTTTTTTTTTTCCTTTTAACCTGGCTATTTTTTTCAGAATATGTATTTGTGCATTTATTTTGAAATAGTCAACGAGAAATAGTGGGAAATATTGTTCTTTAATCCTTGTCATCAACTCAAAATAGACCCAACTCAATGTAGAAAATGTTAGCAGTTTCTTCACATAATTCAAGAGAGAATAATAAACTCAAAAGTACTTTTTCCCTGGGAAATGTATATCTAAATTTACCTGGTCCAGGAAGTACAATTATACATTGGTATCATCAACACTTATCTTCTAGTGGCTTTCTTGGAGTATTTGAAATAACCAGGCCAAAGTTTCACATAAAATCCAAATTCTCCACTATAATTTCACTCGCTAACTTATCTTGGGATTCCCTCCCCCACCTCTGGAGATGCACTTGAGATGAGCTTTTCTATTTTGATAGGTAATAAATAGAGGGGAAGAATTAGAGATGACTGATAAATTCCCTAGAAGCTTACATTTAGTGACTGCTGGGTGTGAGAACTGTTGCAGTACGCTAGCACTGTGACATTTCACAAAATAACATACTGGGCTGTGAGCATCTTTCTAAAAGCCCCAGAATTTTCTGCAGGGGATTGAGGCAGTGACAGGACATGTGACTGAACTGGCCTCTGGATTCTGCATGCAAAGTCCATCCCAGAGAAAAGAGCATTCTTGTCCATAAACATCAAGGATAATACCCAAATCACCTTGTGAAATATTTACACTAAAGAAATAGTAATGCTTTTGGAACATTTACTTTAGTACCATGTGGAGAATAGTTTTTGTAAATATTTATATTTTAATGCATATTTCTGATTCATAGAAATATTCACAGAAGGCAAACATGGTATCACTTTGAAGTGATTTCACTCAAGTTTTCACCAAGATTTAGGACTCTAATTTGTCTACTTTTCATTAGGTCTTTAATTTAAAGAGTCTCCTGCCCTAGAAAAAGGAACTAAATATTAAGGCACAAAACTGATCTATGGTGGAAATGGATTTTTAAAATTTTACATTTTAAAATAATTTCAAACTTTTAAAGAAGATGTGATAATCATACAAGAAACATTAAATTTTATTGACTCATTTTTATTACTTTCCTCATTTATCACTCCTATTATTTATATGGATTCCTTTTTTTCCTTTTAAATATTTCCTTTTAGTGCAAAATACTTTAAAATATAGTTTCCTTGAAATAATATCATTTTTTTTTTGCAAAGTACAGAGGAATGATCTAATGCAGGAAATCTAACACTGACAAAAGATACTAGCCCAAATAGCTAATCTATATACAATTTTCTCACTAAATGTCTTTTATAACACTTCTCCCCATGATCCAACAATCAATGAACAATCATGCTTTGCACTTGGATAACATTGTTTCTTTCTGCCTTGCTATTGCTTAGCAATGGGAAGCCACTTATCAGCATGTTCTGTGTTCTTTCAGTTCAGCCAAACTTCCTTGGCCTGTAAGAGAAACACAGGAAACACACAAAACTTGAGTTGTTGAGCTGACAATAATCAGTCAAAAGGTGGCTGGTGGTTTTAAAGAAAAGACTTCATCTCAATATTCAATTACCGATTGCCATCCTTGTGATAAACCAGGTAAGAATATTTATGTAACCTGAAAACATGTCTGTTTTCTCATAGACAATTGTAAAAAAAAATTTTTTAATTCCCTGAAGATATTAGTACTAGCAGATATAGTACATGCTTCTTAAGTATTTTGTCATAATACTGTCCTTTGTCACTTAATTTCCTAGCCTAATTATATTAATAATTTTCCTTAATAACAAATTACCTACATTCTGATGACACCTCGAGAGCACCTTAAAGTCAGCTAGTTACCAACCCTAGCTACACTTTCATTTCAAAGTACAATTATATAAGAAGGATCCTGATGTTTGGAGTCACATGGGTGCCAAATTCTGATTCTACCACTCACAATCAGTGTGATCATAAGTCAATTATTAAACCTTTCTTATGGGGTAATCATTTGGCAAATCAAGTTGCCTCGATATTTGGAAAGCAATAAAAGTTTTACCTAATCCCATGGACTCTTGAAGCCCCATTTCATCAGTTCAAATTCCTGTTTACTATTCAATGGCCTTGGGATTTGAGACAAATTTTTCTATCCTTCTAATTCTGATTTATTTATCTGTAGAAAGAAATCATAATGATGCCTATCTACTTGGGTTTTTCTAGCAAATGAAATAATATGGCAAAATGCCTAGAAAAATTCCTAGGATATTAAAAATACCTGAAACATGTCATTGATCTACTAAACAAATATGGTAGGATTAATAATTTCTTCACCAAAAGTAATAGTTTCTTATATACCACTGTCCCACTGTCTTTTCTTGCTTTCTTTCTTTCTTTTTTTAAGACAGGGTCTCACTATGCAGTTGAGACTGACCTGGAACTCACTACATAGTCCAAGCTGGTCTCGAACTCACAGCGATCCTCCTGCCTCAGCCTCCCGAGTGCTGGGATTACAGGCGTGCGTCACCACACCCGGCTACCACTGTCTTTTCTTGATTCTGATTCTTGTATCTTTTCTACGTGCTCTGTCTCTCACTACTCCTTTAACCTGTTAGGCCCATCTTAGTAAAGACCAAGTCATACGTTTGCTATCCTTTCCATCTATGTTTTAAAAAATCATTCTCTTCAGATAAAGGTTACAATCCACTATTAAAGAAAGGACAGGGTGATGCACGCAGAGATTCCGAAAATGGGCTGAGACTTGAGATTAGAAATTCAAATACACGTACAGCCAAAGAGAGGTTTTCCTAAGTAAATGAGCACAGCTGCCTTTCAGCTGAGGCACCCGTCACCACAACCAATGATCACACTGCTAGTCAGAGACAGCAGAAGGAAGTGATGACAAGCAGAAAAGGCCGGTGCCCAGTGTGGCACAGGAGCCCACAGTGATGCTGCTCAGCTGCTCGCTGATGCGGAGACTCAGCCAGCATGAATTGAAAGGGAAGGATTAGTCGACTGAAAGGCACAGGGCTTAGCTGTTGTACCCAGTGTGCAGTCATCCTACATTCATGGAACCACAAAATGTCAAGGCCAGCAAGAGACTAATGTTCTTCTAGCTCAATAACTCCACTTCACAGAGACTTGGGGAAATCAAATGACACCTGAAAGCTCACTAAAGTAGCAGCAGCAGAGTCCAGCCTGCTCTGCATTCTAACTCCTGGTTCTGTGCTATTGGTTTTATCCCATGTGACATGGCAGAAGCTTCACTGATGTTTGATTAAATGAGTGACACGCGTTGTTACATTTTATTTGTATATATTTATTTATCATATTTGATTCATTTTGCTTTAGAGAAAGAAGATACTTAATGCCCAATTTTATATTGCATTTCTCTGTAATTTATTTATTAGGGTTCAATTATGTTGCATAAAAAACTGAAGAGCATAAATGATGGTTATGCTTGTAAGTCCCCTCAACATGCACATTAGTTTCGATAATTTGCAAAGATGAGTGTTTTGATAACTTCGTTACAAAAACTAAAATATTCATTATATTTATCTAAGTCAGTGAAGTGTCCAAATACTGAGTACTGGAAAAGAAACAATGGGAATTAAGTCTTTCTGTGAAAACACGAGTGTGAATGACATTCAGAGTTTACTTGCTTTACATAAAAAAGAAAGATCCTGCTCCCACAGTACTAAATCTACTAGAAAAGCTGAAAAATGCATACAGAATAATGGAAATAAAAGATAGAGGACAAAATTCAGTAAGGTTGACAGCAACAACAATTCTGTAATTGGGAAAAGGAAAGGGGCTTTTTCCTGGAGTGATTTCATGAGATAGGCAGCATTTGGCCTAACCTTTGTCATCAAGTAAGATGCAAAGGTGCAGATGAGGGGAAATGAGGAATAAAAATGAAACAAGCTAAGTTTATGGGATGAAGATCCTACTTGGTTGGAACATAAGTCTGGACATGCAGATCGGGGGAAATTCTTGGGAATCATGACTTCAAAGTCAAGCCATTCAAACTAAATCAGTCAGACAAAGATGAACCTTAAAAGGAATGATAAGTTTATTAAGGTTGAAGTGTTTATTAAATATTTACTTTTAAGTAATTTTAGATTTGCACCTAGTAATTAGAAATAATAGAAAATGATCCTGTGCACCCTGTACCCAGTTTCCAGCAGAGGTAACATCTTCAAGAGAATATCCCAAGCAGGGCACCAAACTCTTACAGTCCAGGTAGGGACCTGTGCCAGCATCGCATGGGTCCTATCTGTTGTCCTCTTATTAACACACCCATTTCCCTCTTGCCTTTTCATCATTATTGTTTTGATTTGCTATAAATATTTTATTGCTATGTAAACATGAAATAAAGAATAATTAAATGCCTACCAAGTTTTGCTCCAAACAAATGTGAATAGGAAAATTGCTTTCCTTATATTTGCATATCTTCTCAAATCATGTTAGAAGAGTCTCACATTCAATGATCTGGAATTTTTAAAATAGCAGTAATTACTCTCAATTTTAGAAAAAGTTCTCTTTCTCTCCTCCCACACCCCAAGTACTTAACATGAAATAGGGGGCTTCCTTACGTATTAATTTTACTTATGTAAAGTGAAAATAATGACCATCCATAATTTGGCATAGTCTTTACAGCTGCTCCAACTTTTTTTTTTTTTTTTTTTTTTTACAAAAAGCCATTATCAGATGCTGCCCAGAAACAGAGACCCTAAATTCCAGGTATCAAGGGCTCTTTTAGAAATAAATGTTAGATCAAAGACATATAAAGCAGGGCCCTACACTAAATTTCTGGATCTAGCAGAATAAAAAGAGTTAAGCCTAGCAAAAGTCAGCTAGTGCTTTATGGAAGACATGCAAAGATTGATTCCTGGTTGTGTATTTTACACGCTGTGTGGATTTGTGGAGTCCGCTAATTAAAGCAGATGCACACTAATTTACCCCTGTCCTGTATGCTAGATCCCTCTCACCCTGCCAAAACAATATGCTACCATACAGTAAATACTGTGGAGATAAGCCCAGCATCCTAGCCAACTCACCAAAGTTAGTATAATCCACTGGTATGAAGTGTGAGATCCAAAGTGTCCATTTCTATCTTCGTAAAAGTTCTGCTGTAGAGGAAAATTGGCAGCACAATCCTCACTTGTCTCACCAGCAAAACATGCATGTATCATAAGTCCTTCCGGAGACCCTGATACCTTGAAACTTTCTAAAGCTTATTTTTCCTGAGATGTTCTTGGCTATAGTTCACATGCCCACTTTTAGCGTCTGCAATTCTTCCGCTGCATCCACATTCTCCCCTTATCCGTCAGCTTCACCAACTGGTTTAGTTAACATCTGAATAAAATGCTTCTGTTGTCACCTAATTTGCTGCAGTAACAGGATTCTCTTTACCTTTCTGTTGTAGCCATGCCTGAAGCTAACAGTATGGGGCTTCTCCTTTCAGACATTCTGAATACTGGAGTACACCCACACAGACTGGCATATCAATCTCTCAGAGGGATGGATGTTCTTGTCTTTCCTCCCACCCACCCCTCCTCAAGAATAGTTTCCTCCAAAGAAATTCTCCTAATGTTTCCTTAACATCACCCAAGATCAGCTTTCTGATAAAAGTGAGGGATTTTCACCATTGTATTATTTGGTTTTGGCTTACATTTTCAAATTCCATATATGGTTTAACATTTCTTTTGTAGGGCACTAAGTATCAAACCTTAGAATTTTATCTGAAACTCTGACTTTTTTTTTTTAGTACCAAGGACCAAACTCAGGACCTTGCACTTGTGAAGCAGGCAGTGGCACCACTGAGCTAAATCCCCACTTGCCAAATACACGGTCTTTTCATTCCCATTTTACAGATGAGAAAATGGTGAAGAGGTTTAGCTCCATTACATAAAGTCAGTCTATGGCAAAATCAAATTGACCAAATGCAGGTCAGTCTTTTAAGGACGACATTCCACTCTATCCCTTTTTGTACCCTCCTCTTCTGTGGTTTTTGCCTTATGAGCATTTCCCTAATCTTTTTGAATTAGTCCAGATAGGCTAAATCATATCACAATCACAGATACATTTCCAGATTCAACTGGCTTTGCACAATGAAAGTCCATTACACTGACATAAAATCTCATGTGGGTGTCAGCCTTCCTGTGTCTCACAGCTATGCCACCTGGAATGTGTGGCCTTCAAGGTCAGCACTTTAACGGGAGATATGAAGTGTGGGTGGCTGATAGATATAATAGGTGTCATCCTAGAACCAATACAAGACTTACAACATCTAGTTTACAGAGCCTTAGGAAATTTATCAGCTTTATAACCCTTGCTACCAGTATAGGAAAATGAATTCTATTTCAAAGATAGATTAAAGATGAACATTTTGTCAAATATTACATAAGTACAGCTATTTGTTGAATAATATTTTTTAATCTCATCACTATAGCTACTAAATCTCAGAAAATAAAATAAAGTTATCATGGGTTATAAGAAGAAATCTTTTGGAGAGTCTAACTTGGGGTTCATTGTGTGTTCATTTCTTCTTATTGTGAGTACTTGAATTCTCAAGATGTAGAAAATGTACAATTCACTCCAGGTGTTTGTTTCTGCCACCTCACTGCCAACTATGACAGTGACCTGCAAATAGCCATGTCCAGCATCTATACATCAAAATAACAAGATTCCATAAATCTTCCCAAGTACTTGGGGAAAAATTTAGAAATCTGGGTCAATCTAAGTGGACAATAATTGCAAAAGATACTATAAGAGGAAGTTGAATATATATATAGATAGATAGATAGATAGAGAGAGAGAGAGAGAGAATATATATATACATATATACAGAGAGAGAGGGAGAGGGAGAGAGAGAAAGAGAGAGAGAGAATATAATTGCAAGGGGAAGACAAGATATACTCTGAAAATGGCTTGTTCATAATTATGCCATTTCTATTGGGATCTCTACCCCCCCATCTTTTAAGAAATGTTTCCTATCATATAGCAAATGACAGCCATGCAGTAGACATGTCACTAGGTAGTAGGCGTGTGTGTGTTGGTCTGTGTTGGTAGGTAGGTGTGCATTCTGCAGAATTTCTAATTATTCTGATAACACAAAGAAGTGAAGCTGATTAAATAATGAAAGTAACTAAAATACGAAGAAGGTAGGTTATCCCTTCAAGGCCACAAGCCTAGTAAGTTGTGAAATGGCATTCTAACCTTGGATGAGATGACTTCAAAGGGAACACTCGTCAGATTTCAAAGCCTGTACTTAAGATTTTCCCCAAACCTCTTACAACACATGCACACATACCTGTAACATTTAACTGAGCAAAGAGAATGAGGGTACGGGAGTTTGAAGTTGTTCCCTCCTTTCATAAGAGCCTTGGACAAGATCAGGCCAGCTTACTAAGGATGACACAATGCATTCCGCTGCCCTTTGTGTTTTCACTCCACCAATTTATCCCTTTGTTCATTTATGGATTTATTCATTCATTTGCTAACTCCACTTTCTTTTCTCTTATTTGCTCTATGTGTGATTGTTCTTTTTGCTGTCTCCTCCTTAGTCAAACCTCCACACCCAGGTGCATGAAAAGCATATTCTTTCCCAGACCTGTGAGTAATGCAGACTCCAGATCCACACTACCACGCCCGATACTCGATACTACATGCACTGAGACCACTGTGAGTTTTATAACAGGACTATAGGACAAAAACAGCTGAGAATACAACCCTTGGAAGCACTTCCTCAAAAAGAGCCTGGATTTATTTCAACTGAAACCTTAAAGATTGGAAACTAGGTTTGAGTTCAAATCCTGGTTCCATCAGTTCTCATCCTGTGACCCTGTTCAAGTTTAGTCCAAGGTTGTCACTGAGATGTGAGGGCAAAAGATGGTATGGTAAACAGACCCATAGTTCGAGAAGGTCCTATAGGGTACTTTATAAGTAATTAGAAGATATGGCAAAGGACATGTCAGATGCCACGTTTAGTGCTGGGGACAGAGCAAAGAAGGACACAGACACTCATAGCCTTACTGAGCTTAGGCACAAATGGTGAGGAAATTCTGGAAAAATAAAAATGTATACAAATCACAATATTTTGTCGGGCATAAGAGGTAGACAGAAAGCAGAACAGCTAAGGGAAGCTCTGGAGTGATTGGGTTACTCTTGAAATGCAGGGTAAGAACCTGATCTTTTCCTTTATTCACATTTGCTTTATTAACTGAGGCCCTGTAACAAAAACATTAGCAAGAGGAAAGTGTCATTAGGAAATGGGGACTAAGAAGCCCCATTAAATCTGAGTGCCTTTATTGCAGTTTTGATAAAGAATAAAGTGTTGTGGGAAAATAGGACGTGCAAGAAAAAAGGGAGTAGGAGAGTAGGGAGTAGGGAGAGTAATCATCCTTTTGGAGGTAAATTTGTTCCTTGGAGGTAAGCAGCTCCCTTTCCTTCAGGTATAACCAAGGCATAGACCATATGGAGATCTGGTGACCAGCATCAGGAAAGAAGCCTAGAGAAACACAGAGATACTTTCCTAAAGATGCTCTCAGATTCCTCTATCTTAAAATATACGATCTGCCCAAGGTGCCAAATTTTATACTAATACGTTGTGAGCCTTATGAGGTTCACTGAGCAAGGATAGTGAGTGATTGCTGATACCTCTCAGCCAACAACTCTCAGCTCCGTGTGCACACCTTTAAATTTAACTAATTACACTGGCAATCACCTTCTTTACCACTAAGGTCAGGTTTTAAAGCACTGGGATTAGGATTTCAGGATCTAAATTTGGGAGGGAACACAATTCAACCCACAACTGATGGGTAAACTAATTATTATAGTTTGTAGTTAGAACACAGAGCACAAGACTTGTGAACACAGGAGGGCTTCTCACCTTGACATAGCGAAAAGAGGCTCTAAGAGAAGACAGCATAGCAGAGGTGACTCTGAAGTTGAGCCTGAAGATTTGGTGGGTGGATCTAGTCCCATCAGTTTATTAAAATCTGGCTTGTTTTCTTTATTCTGTCTCTATAAACCTAATCAGCACCTCCAATATCTGAAATTTAACATAATTCAAACTCCGTTCCTGATTCCCTCCTTTACCTGTTTGGCCTACAATTTTCCTCATCTCTCCTCTTTCTATTTCAGCTCAGGTTTGTAATAGAAATATTTGTTTCTTATCTACCTCTAAATTATTTTCAGATTTGAAATACTTCTTAAAACTCCTACTGATACTACAGATTGTTCCCTACTTTTGGTGGTTCATTTTATTATTTGTTGACTTTACAGTGATAGAAAACAATATAGCTTCAGTAGAAACTACTTGGGATTTTTCATTTTGATCTCTTCCAGGGAAGAAAGGTCCCTTCAGTGGTTGGTATCAGCAGTGATGAGCAGCTCCCCGTCAGCCACACACTCCCCAGGGGAAGCTGCCTTACTCCACTGTGCCCTGGGTGGCTAAAGCTGTGACGCTCAGTAGGTTAAAGGTATTGAGTTCATTTTCCACTCATGATGCGTTTATCAAGATGTACCCTCACCGTAAGTACAAGCGCGTCTGTCTTTCAGTCCATGTTGCTTTTATCCCTGGAGGGGATATTTACACTAATAGCTCCTGAGTGGAATTCCTGTGCCTCTCTTCCTCCCCCCTCCAAGATAAGCGGTCCTAAATTTAAGAACCAAAGTGATCTCATTAAAATGTAAATTGGATCATCGTGTTGCTTTTTTCCTCAACACTCTCTGATGGTTTCTCATTTTCAGGAAAAACTCGGTGATCGCTGCACACTTCTTATTCTGCTGTGCTTCCATCCTTTGCTCTAGGCCACAGGGCCTCTTTGTTGTTCAACAAAGCCAGGTGCAAATCTACCCCAAGGACTTTGCTCTGGCTCTAATCTTGGCCTGGATCATTTTTCCCTAAATGCTCATTGCTGACGGTCTTCATCTCCTTCACGTCTTTGTTCAAATGTCACCACCACAGTAGAGCCTGTTTTGACAACCCAAACAAATATGTAACATCTCCTCGGGTCTTTTTGATATTATTTACCCTGCTCGCGTTTTTTCAGGGAACTTACCACCTTTTACCGTACTTGGTATGGTTTGGATCTTGAACGTACCCCAGAGACCAGGTGTGAAGACAAGTTTATCATCGTGTGGACCTATTAGGTGATGAGGGAATCCTCACAAGACAGGCCCTAGGGGGAGGAAGTTAAGCGTGGGAAAGGAAAGGAAAAGGGAAGTTAGAAAAAAGGAAATAGGAAAAATGAAGAGTGAGAACAAAGTTAGAAAGAAAGAAGAGGAGAAGAAGAAAAAAATAGGTGCAAAGGAAGGAAAAAGGGAAGGGGGAAAAAGACAGAATAATCATTACTTTCTACTCTGAGTATAATAGTGAAGACCATCCTGCTTTGGGGAAAAACAAATTCCCTATCCTTCTTTCTTCCTCACTGTTTTCCCCAAATTTGGGCACAGAACTCAATCTAGCCCATAGTCCATCCTAAGGCAGGGCTAAGACAGCCAAGAAAGTATCCTTTAAGTCGTGTCTCTGACCTACAGAAACTATTAAGAAAAACGCCCTCTTTCCCTCTGTCTCGCTCTCAAAACAAACAAAAAAAAATTCCTTTGATATGTGTGTGAACCTATATACAGAGTCCCAATCTGTTTCCTCTCCCCTGTGCTGCTATGTAGGACTCCGTCTTTGGGAAGCTTTGTCTATGAATGTAAAGGACGACAAGGAAGGACAAGAGCAGGAGGTGATAGCAATCATCACAATGTATCTGTCCTCGTCACGTGAAAAGGAAGAAGTATTTTCTGGAGTAAGTCAGTGTTCTGAAACCCGGCCTGGAAACACGAGTCTGTCGCTGCCTCTTTTAGCCAGTGGGGCTCTGAGAACAAGAGTGTCCAAGGTCTCCTTTGAAGAAAGCTGTAAATTCACCATGTTGGAACTTGAGAAAACTTGGAAATGCTTCTCTATGTCTCCCTTGTTTTGCTTTCTTTTGTCTCTTCCTGCTGCTCTGAGGGAGCGTGAATGAGGCAGACGGAATAAGTAAAAAGGACGAGACATGGAACTATCTCTCTCTTTCAGTTTTTGTTTTTGAAATTGAAATGAAAAGATTGGAGTAATCGATATTTATTAAATTCTGCTAAATGTGTCCTGGATTTATTTAATGTTCTGATCATCCTACAAGGAAGTTGTCATCTGCCCTTGACTTGCAGCTGGGTGGTGAGCGAAGGGAAGCTGCGCACAAGGAAAGCTCGTCCCAGTGCTGGGAGCCCGTGTTCAAGCTGCACACCTCACACCATCTTGTGAATCCTCACAGCGTTCCTGGAAGAGGTGCACTGTCACCAGTACTATTATAATTTGTGACAAGCAAAGGCTAAGTGGTAAATGTGGGCAAAATTCAAACTGAGGTCTTTCTAACTCCAACATGGGTGCTCTGATTTTGCACCACATTCTTGTTCTTTGTCAGGATTAGTGCTCTAAACTTCTACTCAGAGTCAAATCATGGCCTAGCCCACCATGGTAGAGACCGTTCTTCACTACACAGATCTGAATCAGCTTGAAACGTCCTTCAGCAAAAACTCTCGTTCAGGCCGTGGGCTGTACACAACTCTGCTAGATGGGACCCACAACTTACTGAGACTCCCCAAAAGCGCACAGTCTGTGATACGGGGCAGGGACAGAGTAAATCAGAGAACATAACACAAAGGCACACACTGATACAACAGACACTCAGTGACAGTCTCACTCACCCCAGAGCATGGATGCTCAACCCTAAGACTGTTGACATTCTGGGCTGTGCACGTTTTCATTGTGAGGGCCTCCTTGGGCACTGTGGGATGTTTACAGTCCCTCTGAATTCCTCTCACTAAATTTTAGTAACACCACAGGCCTGGCCAAGTGTCCCCTCAGGTGTGGAGCAAGGTCACTGCTGCTGAGTCATTGCAAGGGCAGAACTAAACAGTGGAACAGACTCATGGGCTGTTTATAATGCTGTATGATTTCATGTTAAGAGATTATTCTCACACTAATTACTTTAGAAACCTGACTTTGCTCTATTATCATGATAACCTTGAGATATGTACAAACTGGAATGATGCCCTTTCTATTGACTAGGACATTGAGGCACAAAGACTCGAATCCACAAATAGTTTAGCAATAGAGACTGGCTGAGATGGTAGTAGAATTATGAATGTCATCTTAATCTGTGTACTGAAGTATGAAAAGGATTTGTAAAGCGCTTCTGGGCTCCCTCCTTTCCTTTCCATGCACACAGACTGAATCTAAGCCTATCAATAGGAGAGAACAGAAATTCAAATTTTTATATACAGTGTTACCCTTTTGTGAGCATTCTATTTTATCCATCTGAATCTAATGAGCCTTACCCTTAAATTCACATGAAATATTTATTAATTGTGAAGAATCAGATGCACTTTTTAGCCTGCTTCATTTTTCACCAGTCCAACCATTCAAACTGTGAGGGCCAAAATCCATAAAGGTAATATCATGCTACTGTTTAAGACCAAACACAGTCAGTCACTTCAACTGGAATATCTTAATAAGAGGTAAAACATCAGATATGAATGCTTCCTTCCTCTTTAATAAAAAGTTATAATGGATCCTAAGGGTGAATAGAAAATTTTCATTTCAATTATAATTCTATCACTTATTCAGAAAATTCTAAATGCTCCTTTATAGACACACTTTTTCAATAGTGTATTGGACTTAGATATTTATGATAAAATAGTACTTATTTTATATTTACTCCTTTTCTCTGTGGAGTATTCTGTTCTGCTCCTTGTAACTCAGTCTCTTGAGTCTACTATTAAGTACTACGAGCACATGACCCAAAATCTAGCAAGTGCATGGACATCGTCATAGGAACCAGAACTGTCACTGAAGCCTCATTAAATGGATGGATTGCACTGTGGATTAGATCTACGAATTTGGGACTGGGGTGGGAGAGAGCCTCCAGCCACCTTCTCAGAGTGACTGTCACACTGCTTGATAATGAGCCTGGTCCATACGGGGGTCAGAGAGACCAAAGCCTGTGCTTCTGAGCTCTGACTGTCAAGCAGGTATCAGTGCACACACTTAGAACCTAGATGCAAGTCATCGGAGTGCTGCAAGGGATTCTGTTAAAAGAAAAGCCATTGGTAGGTAGGACATTGTTTATACGCTTGGTTCAAGTTTGCTGTCGTGGCATCTAAGTGGAGAGAAAAAGATACATCTGCTTTTTAATATAACATATTTTCCACCAGAAACAGGGAGATTGGCCAATTTAAAATGCAAGGCAAGTTATTTTTATGCAATTGTAAATTACACTAGGAATAAGTATTGGAAAGTATTATTGATAATTTAACAACAAACGTGATAATTTTGACCTTAACTCACTACACGAAGTGAATACAAGATGAAGAACCAAACTTCATGCTATTGATCTATGCATGTTTGACAGATTTCTTCAACAAAGAGGTCTTATTTGTTAGGATTTCCTGTTTTTGTCACATATATGTTTACCCCATGTTAAACAATAAACTATTTTAATAGGAGGCCCAGTACTCATGTATGCACAGATCAATTGTTTTCTGGTTCAAACCCTTGACAACTGATAAAGCTTTCTGCCTCATTCTCAATCTGTCTAATCCTTCCTCACCTTATTGTCTGAAATAAAATGTTACTTTTTTAAAAGTTCATTACCGAACTTCTTACTTAAATTCTGTTGCAGTCTCTATTAAAATCTGCACAGTATACATTTAAAGCACTTTGTAATACTGCATGTGTGTGCTTACTTGTTGAATAGCTGTCTTTCCCATCCATCCAAAGGTCCTATCCTCCCTTGTATATATAACCCCAGCACTGTAATGCAGGCTTCACCTACCTTCAGTGAATGAGTAATGTACCCATGAGAAACAGACATAACAGTGACCATGGCTTTCTTCAGAGAAACAAAGAGCAGCCCCGGCTCCTGGTAAGCCCTAGCTGTATTTTATTTCTATTCTACGAATGTCAGTGAAATTCCTGTTGTATATGTATAACAAAAATCTTTTGTCTTGAGCCAGCTGGAACGGGTCTGTTCTTGGCATCAGGAGTCCTAAGTCATAACCAGAGAATGAGGAGCACGTTGACATAGCAGCCAGAACTCATATGGTAACAACAAGCTGATGTTCAGGAAGAAGAACATCTAAAGAAAGAAGTTTGTCAGTATTATCTGGTTTTTTCTTTTTTTCAATCCTCCAATCTGAAACTGAAATCCTTAAGCAAATTTACCTTTAAAATTTAACCCTTTAATAAACTGGCCTCTGACTCCCCCTGGTGGAGATCGATAAAGCTTTGGCAATAAATCTATCCAAATAAAGAGGAAAAGGTGTCCTCTCTCTCGTTTCAAAAAAGAAAGTCACTTCAAAATACAAACATGGTCTTCTGGGATGCATTTAACCACTTAGAAGCATCGTAGAGAGGCACTAAGGGCAATCACTTACCTGATGCTTTTACCCCTATTTCTGTCCTCTGTGTTCTACCATGTTTCAGGGTGCAAAGACCCTGGATAATGTGATTTTGGTTTTTCTGTTGTTGTTTTTTGTTTTGTTTTGTTTTGTTTTGTTTTCCTACAGATTAGCTGTTTTCTAGCACTGCAGATATGGTTAGTTTCTACCCGAAGGAAATGCTGGCAGGAGTTTGGAAGGTAAAAGTGAAAAGACAAATCTTGCTTCCTTTTTCAGATTCTGTTGGCATTTTTCAGAAGCCAGGGAGACTTGGAGTCCCATCCATCCTGGAGCACTCCGCACACCCACAGCAGGGAGTCCCATCCCCTGACGCCTCACAGCCCCAGAGTAGCCCCAGCACCTGAGTCGAGTCCTAAATCATTTGTAGGTTCATGACTGGCCCAGGTCATCCGCTTCTCTGTAATCCTAAGCTCTGGTGATGACTAACTCAAAATGGACCAAGGACCTACAGGCACGAGCTAAAACTATAAAACTTTTAGAAGAAAGTATATTTGTTTGAGGTTTGTTTTGTTTGGGGGGTTGTTTTTTGTTTTTGTTTTTGTTTTGTTTTGTTTTGTTTGTACCGAGGATCAAATTTGGGTCCTTGTGCTTGTGAGGCAGTCACCAGACCACTGAGCTAAATTCTGGGCCATTAGAAGAAAGTATAGAGGGAGATCTCCATAAAATTAAATGTGAAAATTTCCATTTCATGAGTTCAGACGATTATTGACTATGGGTACTGATATCAGAAAATAGAACCACAGTTAAGGAGAACTATTGTATATAGATATATACAGTTAATACCATGGAAGTATAAAAGGAAAGACATGCTGAACTTTAGTGATATTATGCTAAGTGAAATAAGGTAGTCACAAAAAGCCAAAAGTTGTGTGATTCCTCTGTAAAGTACCTACAGTAGTCACATTCATAGAAATTCAACGTATAATGGTGAAAAAATCAATTCATCCATTTAACATCTTATAGTGTTTCTTTCAAATAAATTTCAATGTAAAACTTACTTCTAGAGCTGAAGTATTAGATAAAAACCATTCACAATGAAGTAAATGTGTAGCATGACTATGTTACTAGTGAACATCTTCATATTTTACAATTTTAAAACTATTTGTACTATTTCTTTAAAAATAAAACCTCAGCTCAGGAAAAAATACAATATGCTACCATAAAGCTCTTCGTTTATAAGAAAAGAGCAGAGGGCAAGGTGACAATAGGCATCCCTATTCAGAATGAATAAATATTAACACTTTGCAATTTTACATTAAATATTTTGATAATTAACTGTGTCGACTTTAGCAATCGGCACCCAGCTAAATTGCATCAGCGTACTTATGGTTGTGGCTGAGAGGATTTACTGAAAGCAGAAGACCCACCTTGGTTGGGCTTGTTGCCTTAGCGGTTTGAAAGGGAAACAGAGAAGGAAGCCTCTCTTCTGTTTCTTCAGAGGAGCTCCAGTGTTCACCTCCACATGGACGCGGTCTCCTGACTTCCATCACAGTCTGCAGCCTCCAGCAGGGACCCCTCAGGCTTTCATCACGGTCTCTTCAGCCTCCTGATAGGGACTGGAAGGGAGACTACAGTGAGTTCCAGTTGGACCTTCCACTGGACCCTTCAGATCCCTAGCAAGAAGACAGCCCTTTCGCACCCTTCCACACCTGACTCCATGAGCCACCAGTGGAAGCCAATCTTGCAAATTCTTATAAATCTGTATACTTAGCATCAAATCTGTTTCTCTTTAAGCACTGATACAGATTTTTCAGCATTTTTCAAAACCACATTGCAATTAAATTGAACCAATCTATTTCACTCTCCTCCCTCCTTCGTCTTCTTTCTCCATTGACATCTATCATTTTAGATTCTTTATGAATCTTTCCATTTGCATTCTATTATTTTATAGGTAATGTAAATCTACAAATGTGTAATATTGATTCTTTAAACTTAGATTCTTTAAACTTATCACAATTAATATCTTATTTGTGTGTCTTCCATAAACTTGCATTTTTATCATAGAATTTTGAGAGGTTTATCTGTATTCATATATGCATGTTTAGTTGAAACTTTTCAGTTCCATGTTATTTGGATTACAAGAATACTCCACAATTAATCTACCCATTCCCTATGATGAAATTTTAGAATTTCTTCTTTGTTTTTCTACTATAATCAGTCTTATTGTAAATAGATATTTCCTGACCCAAGTATGAGAGTGTTTCCTTAGGAAATATGTTTAAAAGAGATTTTGCCATCACCAAACTTCAATTTTACCTTGCAAATACCAAATTTATCTCCAATACAATTGTAAACACGTGAATTCCAATTAGGAGTGCATGAAATATCACATTGTACCATATCATTGCCAATATACCAATATACCAATGCGGTATATTTAAAATTTCAAATTTTGGTGTCAGACTTGCTGAACCTTAAACTCAAATTTGCAACTATCAATTAATGAGCATCTCTGCCATCTACACAAAGATAATAATAATACCTAACACTTGGGTTTTGTTTAGTTCAATAATGAGAGCCAAATACTCCTCAATCAGGTGTATTTCACAGAATATAAAAGCCCTGCTGCTGACACTCTTGTTCTGATCACATGATGCCAGTGCTCAGGGGTATGATGTTGATACCCACAGCCCACACTCAGCAGACAGCTCTTGTCAGATCTGATACTTCTTGATCCAAAGATGGTAACATGTTGCACATGGCAGTGCACACCTGTAATCGTAACATCCAGGAGGCTGAGGCAGGAAGATATTAAGTTCAACTCCAGCTGAGCTTCATAGTGAGACCCTGTCTCAAAACAGACCAAAACCCAAACCAAGAAAACAAAAAACAGCCCTTGCTAACTTGTCTCGATTTTTTTATCTGAATTTTCACAAATTAGTAGTCAATAGCATAATTTTTAGATGTTTAATAACCCATTAAGTTTATACTTGTCTTAACTACATAATTTTATTTTTTGGTCATTTTCTATCAAACTTAAACTCATTACTACTAAAATATCACCTTATCCTAAAGTCGTAAAAATAATATTTTCTAAAGAATTATGTGGTCCCAAATTTTCCAAGCCATTTTACTTAATATGTGTTTCTCATCCATTAATTCAAACGTCATGGTATAACCATTATGATTCTCATAGCTTAATGAATTTCTGAACCATCTCCTTCATCATTTTATGGCATTTTTTTTCCAGAAAACCTATGATGATCAAAACTTAACTGAATTATCAAGACCTATAGCAAATAACACTGGATTGCATTAAAAATAGGAAACTATTCAAATTAATTGGTGCAGATGCTCCACTATGTAAGATAGGTAAGATAAAGTTCACGACATTCGTTTATTCCCCATTTTCTGACTTGCTGGATGTCATCTGGGGCTTGAGCTCAACTACTAGAGATCACGCCCGGTCCCCTGCCATATGGCTCTTTCATAACAGGGCAGTCACATCCTCCATGCCACTGCTAGAATTTGACAGGAAGAACCCAATTCCTCTTTTAAAAGACTCAGTTGCTTAGTCCAAGTGTACCTGGGATAACCTCTTTTCTAATTAACTCACAATCAACGTGTTAGTAAGCATGATTATATCTAAAAATCTTTTCCCCAAAACTGATCATAATGCTGAGAGTTACCCCTGTCATGATCACAATCCTGTCCAGGTAAAGAGAGATCAGACAGGGAGCTGTCCCTGAAGATCGCTGTCTGTAGGCACACTGCTTCCTCCAGCCACGCCCGGCAATGCACTACCACTCCGGCCCACTCCAGTGTGTTTGTGATTCTTTCCACATGCATTTCATTTGAGCGGCTATATTTACAAACTGAGCAAGACAGACTAGAGATTTTTCCACATGGGCAGGGTTTCCAATTCACTTGCCTAGAACCATGCATTCTGGGTCTGTGTTCAGCTGATAGGTTGTCCACTTTAGTCATTTCAAAACAACCACTTAAAGAAAAAAAATTTTAAAGTCAAGAAAATGAGCAACATACTAGCTTTGCTAACAGTGTTATTGACATTTGATTTCTTTGATTTGGAGTTATTCATCTTAAAATTGTTAAAATGACTAATCCATTCTCAGACATCTCCTACCTAAGCAGCATTGTCTTCCTGTAGCATGGAAAAAAACATCAAGGAAAACTGTTTCCTCAGATGACCTGGAGGCTGCAGAAATTGGCTGCAAAAGAAATAGAGGAGCTGAAAAAGAATCAACACAGAAATCTCCCCCACCCTCTCTCTCTCTGCTCTGTGTAAACTGGGCCACACTCGCTTTAACCCAAAGAAGACTTAGTATATCAACAAAATGTTTAATATCAGATGATTAAGCACATAATATGTGGAATTGTAAGCAGGTCTAGTCAGTATTCATCAGATCCAAAAAATTCACTTATCCCAAGCAGAATTTGCACAGTGGTTGAGATTTGGATGGCTTCTTCAGGTTACAGAAACATAAACTCTATGATGGGCCTTAATAGTAAACTTTTGGATAATACCAGGTTGCTTGTTTATGTTCTTATCTTTTAGTTCAGGAATAAGCTTTAAATGTTGTGCTTAGAAAATAGAAAGAAATAAGAGCCCCCCCAAATTATCTGGCACTGAGAATAGTGTCAGGAAAAATAGTGGAACCTTTTCACTCCAATTAATAACCCGTCCCCCAATAGAATAACACTTGTAGCTTATTATATTACTGAAAAGTTTGGTCCATATTACTGAACCCTGACTTCTGCTGAGAAGTGGTAGGTATATAAGAGATGGTGGAGGGTCATAAGAGAAAGAAGAGGATGAACCATTTCACCAAATGTTACAAATGTAAAACACTACTGTGGATTTAAAACTCACATTCCGTTCAAAGCTCTGGGAGTAGTTTTGAACATAATTCACGTTTTTTATTTAGGGTCCCTGAACTCTTCAAAACTGAAAAAAAAAATTTAGAATTCTCTGTGCTAAATACATGAAATGTAACACTGTCGTGATGTTCTTACCTTACAGTGAGGGTGAGAGTGCCTGTCACAGGATGGTGGGAAACGGTAGGTAGAGTGCAGTCCTCAAGGGTGAGCCTGGTTGGTAACGCACAGCCAGGACAGCTTAGCTGTGTGGTCGGTTTCTAAACATAAACCTGGAATGACACCAAAACATTCTAAGGATCATCAAATGCTGGTTTCTGCTATGTTTTCAGAACGTGGAAATGGCTCTGAATACACCTTTATTTCCATTTTTAATCAATGAATCTATTCTATTTCTTATAGTTAAAATTGTAATTTTACTGAAATCTCATGAAGGACAGTTAATATTATATTTGTGAACCCAGGGCCTTTACAATGAGCTACATCTTTTACCACTAGCCTTGCTTTTTTTTTTTCCCCTTTCCTTTCCCTTCCCTTTCCTTTTATTTTCTTTTTTCTCCTTTCCTTCCTTTGGTTCTTTTCTTCTTTCTTTTTTTCTTTCTTTTTTTTATTTTTATTTTTTTTGTACCAGGGATTGAACTGGAGACCTTGGACTTGTGAATCCGGTGGCAAAACCACTGAACTAAATCCCTAGCCCACATTTTTGTTTTCAGACAATGCCTCACTAAGCTGCAAAGTTGTTTAGGCTAGACTCACACTTTTGATCTTTCTGCATCAATTTCCCAAAGCAAATTTTTTGTGCAAACAGATGCATTTCATAAAATTTAGAAAACAGAGGGGAAAATGATGATCCAGTAGTGAAATTAAAGGAGTGGGAAAGAAAAAGGATATATTCTTTTGCAGGACATGGCAGGTACTGGTTTTGCTGGCACAAGATTCCCTCTTTTTGGAGGTGTCACTAACTATTGATGGTAATGTGTGTCTTGTTGAATGTAGGAAAATGGAAGGAAGAATCAAACAAAACTTCTAGAAATTATAAATATTTTCACAAAAATATATATTGCTTACATATGTTAAAAACAGGTTAGGCACTGTTGAACAGAGTCAGTAGTTGAACATACAGCCAAAGGAACTATCCAGATAATGGAGAGATAAAGGAATAGAAACCACAAAGGGAAAAAGATGAAGATCATGAAGAAAAGGAATAGAATGGAGTGGGAGACCCAAGAAATGTCCAAGGAATGAAGCAGAGTAAGTGAAAGACTTTATTAGAAACTATGATGGCTGAGAAATTCCTGTAATTTATATAAAACATGAATCTTTAGATTCAGCCGTCCTGAAAAAACCCAAACCATGTATGTATTGAAAGATGCTATAAATAGCTACATAAATATCTGTATTATGCATGTCTACAAATTCACACATGTATACTACTACATGCATGGCATATATTGTGTATTACATATTTTATTATATATATATATATATACAAAAGAGCAGAATCAAATCACAAAACCTCAAAAGCGAACTTTCTCTGATAGGGACAGATCAGCAACCAAAGAATAATGATACAGTATCATGAATGAGGGCTCAGCAAAGATATCTCAAGAAAATGAAAACTGAAAGTGTTTACTTCGACGACCTCAGTAACACAACTTCTAAGGGTGTAATATAAGGAAAAGGAAATTGGAACCCAGAAGGAAAACTGAGATTCAAGAGAGAATATCAATGAAATTGTTAAACCTACACAAGCTTAGAATACATAAAAATAACAAATCATTGGATTTTAAGAACTATAACAAAATGAATATAGTGGATTAAATTGCTCTATAAAGCAAGAGGAAATTGATTGGAGTTTATATGCTCGGTTTTTGTATTATTTTGCAGGAAACTAGTGATATTAATTAGTTTATGCATTTTAAGTTATGTATTATCTTAAATTTAGAATGTAGGCACCAAAAATATCAGAATATTTTCCAAAACAACAATGAAAATCATAGCATTAAAATATTAATTTAATAGAAAAATAGGAGAAGCATGAACAAATAAGGAGAAAGTGAGACAAGTACAAAATAATAGAAACAAAATAAATCCAAGTAGTTTAGTAATGAAAATAAATAAGCATGTTTATTCCCCTTATACTTGAGAGAATTGCAAATTCTTGTAATTTTGTATTAATGGCATTGCTAAGTGTTGTCCATATGGTAGAAAGCGATTGGGCAATTTGATAGGCATCCTGATGTAATTTCACAGAATGACTAAAAGAGAAAGTAATAAACACATTGCATAATTTAAAATTCTTTTATGAAAAGAAAGGCATTTTATCTTAATAACTAGTGCACATGAAATTTTTTAATAATGAGTTAGTTTAAGTGTGACATTTCCATATATGCATGCAATATGCTCTGTTCTCTTTTTATTTTCTTTTTCTTTTTCTTTCTTTTTTGGGGATCAAACTAAGGAACTTGTGCTTTCCAGGCAGGCACTGTGCCACTGAGCTACATCCTAGGCCCAATATGCTCTATTCTCCACAATGTAGAGTAACATAAATTATGATATGATCATTTTCCAGGAAAAAAAACTGCATTTGATGACTACAGAGATGATGTAACAATATGACAACATTGCAATGAAATAATATGACAGCATTATGTATAATTACAGCAATAGTATAAATACTTATAGAAAAATAGAAAATATTTTGAAATATGAATATTGCTCCCTCAGAATCATGCAATTATGGATGATTTTACTGCATTCTTTCCAAATTTTTTACAATGTAATTTAAATTTAATTTTTTTCCCCTAGGTATGTGGAACTGACAAGACCTTGAGCTTGCCAGGCAGGTGCAGTGCCTCTGATCTATATCTCCAGCCCTGTAATTTAAATTTAAAAAGGGATTCATATTTGAAAAGTCAGCTCAGTTTGGTAAGCCTCGGAATGTTTCTGAAGATATATGTTGTGAACTTGCTATCTTTTGGGATGGCCTTTTTAGAACTGCCCAAGTCCACATGTCACAGCTGTTATGGTTTATATCTAAATGTTTCCCCAAAGGCTTATGCACTTATACGTAGGGCTTTCCAGAAGTGACTGGATCATGGGTGTGTGATAATAATTAGTCCACTGATGGAGTTATAGCTGGGTATGCTGCTGGGAGATAAAGTCTGGTGGAAAGAGATGGATCACTGTGAGTGTAGACTATATATTTCCTTTTATATCTCTCTTGATGTTTCCATGATGGCTCCCTGCTTCCTGCCTACCCTGCCATGGACTGTTTCTCCTCTGTGATGCCCTGCTGCCATGCCACTTGCCTAGGAGCCAGCCGACAATAGGCAACCTTGACAAACTGTGAGCCAAAATAAAACTCTCCTCCTTCAAATTGTGGGTGTTGGGCTCTTTGTGCCAGCAAGAAGTAACTAAGATAAGAAGTAAAAATCTAACATATAACCACAAGTAAAATACACACACCTTTCTCCTCAAAGAATTCTCCATTGTTTCTATCCTTAAGAACCTAGATTAAGCAAATCCAGATCTGCCTTCACTTTCAAATCTTCTGAACTAAATGCTGTACCCATATTATCACTGTAACTTGGAGCAGAATACTTCCCCTTTCTCTTCACTCGATTACTCACTTGTGTGTGAAGGTTGGCTGGATGACCTCTGATAACTCCTTCTTCTAACTAACTGTACTTCTATCACTTGTTCCTTTGACTTCACAATGAAGAGATACAGAATGACAGTCAGCACAAATGCTGAATTTCCAACCTAGGTCATAGGGCAGGTAGAGCTATGGTAAGGTTGATAAAGCTGAAAGAAACTTGAATGGTGCCCATACCCATTCTGCTCTGAGGAAAACGAAGCTCCAGGGAGCAGTGATCAACTTTTACCTAGAAATTTCATAATAAAATGGACAGTGGATAATCAAGATTCTGGACCCTAAGACCAGTAAATAAAACAATATCCTCAATATGATCAGCAGAGAGGCTGGCTCATAGTCATGGTAATAATGCCTTTTCTACTATACTATACCAACACAATTCCTTTTCTGGAGTCATACAATTTCTACTGTGCCTTAAGGCAATAGAAAAATTTAAAACAGACATTTCTTCAGAAATGTTATAATAGAAAACATTGATTGTACATTTACTGCATGAAATGTGCTCTGTCAAACACTTTAGCACATTATATATATATATATCATTCAGTTTTCACTGCATTCTTATTAGTTGTGTGATTAGCTTTGCTTTTTCTTCATGTAATAAATACAGATTTAGGAATATTGTAAACAACACAGTGAAAGAATCATGATTTACTGTGTTCTGAACTTGGGGACATTAAATACCATTAACTATTAAAGTTCAGCATAAAAGAATGTAATTTTAGTTAAGTTATCCACCAGGCATCATTTTAAACTGGATGTATCATTTAGGATTGATCTCCTTTTTTCTCATCTCTTCTGTCCTCATATCACAAAAGTATTGTTTTAGACAGCTGTGTATGAGAATTATATTGAAAGAGCTAGAATATTTCTAATCTAAAAACTGAAATAAATTGAACAGAGAAGAAACATGAAATAAAAGGATGAAGGAAGAAGAAAAAGTAGGAAAATTAAAAGTTTTAGGGAAAGATACTGAGACTGAGTTTGAGTTGTCTAATTTCAGGCACTATAGGCTACTTCCCAGTAGGTGGCGGTAGATTGTACATAGCTACAGTACATTCTAGGATGGATCTACAGAGGCTGACTTCCTCCCTACAGGCACCTCACAGACAATTAAATACTGGGAATTCAGCAAGGGTCGACTAGTTTTTAATAATGCTTGCTTTAAAATAAATTAGACTTTTAGGCATATAACAAGGAAAAGAGGCTCTGAAATGCTGTCTTTCTGAAGAAAAATGAGAAAGGTAGCAAGAACTGAAATATTTTATTTGACACTTTTCTTACCAAGTTTTTATTTTTCTTTGTGATTCTAGCGTTCATATATATGAGGTGTTTCCTATGGTGACTTAGTGAAATGAAAAAATAGCTTTATAAATTCTCGCCTCCATATAATAAATGCAGTATTAAAAGATACTTGCAGATGTGTATTCTCCAAATTTCTCAGATTAAAAGAGGTAGGACAATAAAGTTTTAATCTGATATAATTATAATTAAGGACACAGGATAGGAGAGTTTTAAATGCTCAGCTAAATAATTCATAGTTATATAAACCCAAGAAGCTAAACTAAAATTATCCAGAAATTTTTTTCTAATGCAATACTTTTAGAAAAACATGATAAATAATTGCAACTTTTATATTTAAGAAAAATAATAAATATAATGACATTAGTTGGGAAAGATAAGTGAAACAGAGAAAAAGAAACACAAAGGCAATGGAAAATACTTCATAAGATCTCAGCATGTTCTCTCCAGGGTTTTCTCTTCTAGTCAAAAGACAAGAATTTGAATCAACAGATTTGCACTTTTGACCCAGGAGGAATTTTAGAAATGTGAATCACTACACAAAACATCCTGTTTTTCAGTACCCGCCATTGCAATGAAAAAGAAAACTGTGAACCTTAAGAAAGAACCATAGCACAAATAACCACTTCTAGGCTTCCACTAAACAGTGGACAAAATATAAGCATTGTGGTAAGTGAATTATATTTTCAAATTAGATTGTGCTCTAATTCATGGGGAAAATTCTGTAGCATCTCTCCCAAAGGAAACTAAGGCAAAAACTGTAAGCAAAACTGCTTTCTTAGGTGACCACGGCAACTGTGAGTGAAGCTCATCTGTAGTTAAGGAGAGGCCAGGGAGAGTGGGAGATCATTCACTACTGAGGACCTGCAGTGGATGAAGGCTTTCAATCTGTCCCAGATGCATTTCATTAAGAAAGAATAAACTAGTTAACATTGCCAAAATCAAGTTCACCTAAGGTGAGAGGTATTTCTAGTGACCTTTCTCTTTAACAGGCTGTTTTCCATTAAAGTGGCTAAAATGAAAATGACAAAACACTAAATATTGTAGATACGGGACAACCAGAGAAATCTTTTTATCTTGCCAGTGGTAGTGTAAATTGATACAAGCATGCTGAAAGTCTAGCTAGTCATTCAAAAATTATACAAATGAATGTTTATGACTGAATGCCACTTCTAGATTTATATGATCGACATAAATGTGTATGTATTTACATCAAAGAATGTGCCCAGTAATCTTTATAGCAGCGGTTGTCATTAATAGACCCAAGCTAGAATCTGTCAAGTGGCTTTTGTCGTCAGAGTAAATCCATACATTCTGGTATATTCACAAAGAGGATAATTTATAGCAGTGAGAATGAATGAAATTAATCAAGAGTAATTAAATTAATCTAATCATGGAAAAATCCTGCAAAAACATGAATCAGTCTTGCAAATACAGAGTGAAATAAAAGGAGTCAGGCAAAAACAATGTACGCTATTGGATTCTTTTGCCAACAATTCAAGAACAGAAAGACTAATCTATGACATGGAGATCAGGGTCTTGTTGATCTAGAGGCAAGGGGGAGCAGATCCTAGGAGGAACAGGAAAGGAAGGATGGGACTCTGAGATGCACCAAGTTTTTAACTTACATTTTCCCCTGAGAAATATGTATTTGTGGTAAAAAGCAGGAAGCAATGAGGAGAAAGAGCATGGTAAGTTTGTTTGAAAGGAGAAAATTATCCCTAAAATTTTCTACCTGAAAACCTAACATGACTGTCCATTGATAGACTAATGGGTTACCTTTGCATTTTGCCTAACAACTATGGGAAAACATCTTTTATTTTTATCTCACAATCAGAAGCTGTTATTGCTTCTGTTCCAAAGCAGTGTTTCCATAAGCTTAGCTCCATTTAACTTCCACATATGATAGCTATTGCTATGGTTTGAGAAAACATTCCTGTCTTTGCCAAGGGACATTTTCCCCTATCTGGATAGACATTATTTTTAGGATGCTAAGGATAGAATCCAACCTCTCACACATTGTAGTTAAGCACTCTACCACAGGGCTACACCACGATTCCCAGCCCAATATCCCAGTTTATGTATGCATTAGTAAGTAACCAACCTTTGTTTTGGGCAATCTTTCTCTTGGGGTGTCTGCAACTTTTCTTTTTATTTTCAGCTTTGGAGTTTTGGTTTGGTAGCTGTTTGAGGTTTCCAAATCATCTTTCTATGACAGTACCCTAAAACGATTTTTGTTAGTCAGAACTTTTTCATATAGGGATGAAACCAAGTCTCTAAGGTAAACGATACACCTAATATATTTGCTTGATGGTAACCCTCAGTCCCTGAGCTACAGTTCCCTATTTAAAAAATGTATCATGGCTTTCTAGAATCTAAACTCCAAAAATCATGCATTGAAATTTTGACAAAGACAAACTATCAGAACACTCTGACTCAGTGACAGTTTTGCTAATTGTCATGTGATTGTGTCATATTTGGCTACTGACAAAATTTTACTCATAATATTTTTCCAGAAAGTATTGAAAGCGTATTTCTCTAATATAAATTACCCCACTTTAGATTACCACATGGACATTATATAACCATATCAAACAATTTGTGCACATACATTTTTAAAGTCCATCGATGATTGCCCGAGAATGTGTGTATTGACAGGTTTGTTAGGAGATGACAGTGGGACTTGCCCTGCATTTCCACTGTTTGAGAGGAAAATCCATTCTACAGTAACAATTGTGGCAGCTAATAGTGTTTATTTTATGCTTACAAGGAATGGGTAATAACTACTGTACAGATTATTTTACATAGCAAATATCTGAAGGAATTTTTTTCTGGTTTATATATTAATTTTGAGGCCCAGATATATAAAATTTACTTGGGATAAAACTGTGTTCATTATAGAAAATTTATTTGAACCCCAATAGTTTATTACTTGTGTCCTCCGCCTCTAACGATAACATTTTGGGGGGCAGAATGTTTCCACAGAAGCCTGAAGCTTCTGCTTTTGATGATAGCCACCCTTTTGATGTGAGGTCAATGATGAGATATCAAAACACATTGTATAAGATATGTGGGGCTAGTCGTCCAAATTGAGGCATAGAGCATGGCTTTTGCATTTGGAATAAGTGGTCAGGGTGGTATATTAGCCTCTTGGAGATGTTGTCACAAAATGCTACAAATTTGGTGGCTTACAATAGGAACTTTATTAACCTGCAGTACAAAGGCCAGAAATCCAAAATCAATGTTACCAGGGCTGTCCTCCCTCAGCAGACTAAGTGGGTGAATTCCATCAAACTTTATCCAGCCTCAGGGGCCTCCAGGTTTTCCTTGACTATGGTTGCATGACTCCAGTCTCTGAGTCCTCACGTAGTCTGTTCAGCCTCTTCTCTGGGTGTCTCTTAAAAAAACTTTGTCCTTAGATTTAGGGTCCAGATAATCCAGGATGATCTCATCTCAAGATCCTAATTTAATAACACCTGTAAGTGTAATTTTTCCAAATAAGATTGTTGTTCAACCCACTGCAGATGCACTGCAGTTGCTATCATCTCTCCGTGGCTGGAGAATTGAAATCTATTCATTCAGATTGTTGCTCATTTGTCTTTTTTTGTTTTTCCTATAGAAGCAGTGTAGAAAGGTGTCTTGGATTCTATTGCAAGCACTGTTATTTCAAAGCCACTGTTCAAAAATAATAAATTTTATGGTAATTAAAAAGACTAAAATGATTTCATACCTATAAAACACTTAATATTTGTCACATAATAATTATTTTAAAAAACAGTAGCGTCTGTCCCTAGAAGAGGAATATTCTGCTCTTAGGGATTAAGAGAAGGGGTCTTTTATGAGGAAAGTAATATTTGAAATAAATTTAAAGTATAAATGGGAGATTGTTAGATGGTATAGCCAATTAGTAGATTCTAAAACAGAGAAAAACACTTAAAATGGTAGAGGGGTTTGAAAGAGCTGGGCATAGTCAAGAAATAAAATGAGATACAGGTGGAAGAAGCTTACCCTGCAAAATTTTTTTCTTAGACTAGTATTTCAAAATGAGCCCTGAGACTCCAGACTCTCCTGTTTTCCAGTTATTCAACCAGTGACATGTTTCCTCATGGTCCTGGCCTCTCCGTTACTAATTGACATCACTTAGGTACAGTCCCCATCAAATCTTCCCTGGACTATTGTTATAACTTAGTATATTAGTTAAGACTGTTCCCAGTCACCATAAACGATAACAAAATTAAAATGTCTCAAATAAATCAGGCTTATATCTTTATACAAGAAATGCCGAAAGGGAAGTGACTATTTCCATTGGTCCCATGACAACTGTGATGATATCTCTGCCATTCGTTTTACTTTCTCTTTGGTTACTACATGGCTGCTACAACTTTAGCCATCATATTTATGTTCAAAACAAAGAGAGGGCACACGCAGAGTATTCCACGATTCAAGAAACTTAATTTTCCTAAGAAGCACCATGATAGCAAAGATCAAATAGTATTTGGATTTCTAGACTGCCATGGCCAAGAAGAGCTCAACTGATAAGAAAGACAGGAAGGTTGGATACTGGAAATCACTAAAATGTCTTCCATTCTTTACATCTAGTGGTCCTGACTCCAGTCTCTCTCATAAACTGTGCTCCATTTTGCTGGACCCAAAAGAATTCACAGAGACGAGTAGGATCAGATTGCTCTGTTAACCTCCAGTAGCACAGAGACCTTTCATGTAATTCACTGTCCAATGTGACTGACTCTTATTTGCTTTTCTAGTGTCATCTTATGTTATTTAGTCCCTTACCTTTTGTACTATTTTGATTCTCTCTTCTTCTCCTTTTCTCCTCCTACTTTTTCTTTCTCCTTCTCTTTCTTTTTGTCAATATATACCTAGAATTTACCCAAACTTTTACTTTATACCCAGCCTCATACTTTCATATTCACAGTTCCTCTTGCTTGGTATATCCTTACAATCCATGCTGTAGACTCCAAACTGCTCATTTAATCCTAAAGACATACTTGATGCGTTAAACTTGATCTTGCTTCCACTCTCCTCCAGTCGGCTGTTGGAATTGTTACTATGTTGCCTCCTACTGTGTGATTTGCTCTTCAGAGTCAGTATACATATCCGGTCAGCTGTTGGTGATTTCCACTGCTGATGACTCTCAATTACCTCCCTTGAGATGTTTTGCCCTTGAATTGAGGGCAATCATTCTATCACATCTGACTCCTGGTCAGGAAACCAAAGATGTCTCCTCTGGCAGATGAGCATCACTGCTCTGCTGTCTAAGCAGTCTACAGGGATCATAACTCAGCCCTGATTTAAAAAAAATAGTAGAGGGATAAAGTTGAATAGAAAGGAAGACACTCTATGTGTAAAGAGGCAAATGAAGGGAAGGAAAAGGAAAAGATAGCTACCCTGATAAGGAAGAACTAGGGCAGGAGTGTCCAGAAAGATGGAGGACCTGGTTGCTTTTATAAGGGATCGGAGTCCCTTTTCCCCCTACTCAGAACTTGCCGTAATTGGACTGGCTTCCGGGCATCTGCCTTCTGTCATTTCTTCCAGTGGTCTATGCGTGGCTTCTTTCTGTCTCTTTACTTGTTTATGACATGCTTTTTATGGCCATATCTTTGGGGTGGGTAGCTAGTTGGCAGGAGGGTATCTTATTCATGGTTAGCTCAGAGTTAATAAGGAGTATGTGGATATCTATTGTACTCTATAATAACAATGACACTGGAGTAAATAATGTAATGATTGTAGAGTGGATACACATGTATGTATATGTATATGTTAGTGCATAGGAGGAAGTACATAGTGCCTTAAATTTAGTTAGCCCCTTGCTCCTTTGATAATCCTGTATTTTATTGGAGGTAGGGGCAGCCTATCATTTGTGCACCTGGCTTTCCTCTCTGTGCCCTGCCTATCAGCTGTTTTTCTGGACTCCTGGTGCAAGTCCCAAGGCCATTTGATGCCTTTCTTCACTTGGTTTTTCTCTGTTTTTTAAAATTCCTATCCTTGACCTGCTTCCCAGGAGAATCTCTCTAGCAAAGTTTGTTTTTTAACTCCGTTTAGTCAGGATTAGCTAGAAGACCTAAGGAGGTCTCTATTTTATTTTCTCATCTATGGACCGATGCCTACAATTCCCTCAGGGTTACATAAAGTAGCTCTTTGAATTGCAATTTCTACGTAAGTGTTTTATTGAAGAGAACTGTCAGAAGATGCACTTGGAAGGACATAAGGAAATCAAATTGGGGCATATCCACAGTGTAGATGTATTTCTAACCAAAGTGTCATCCCATCCCCTGCAGGTCTATGGAGCTGTAATGAATTTTCATGGCTGTCCTGAACTGAATCAAAGCACCATAACCTTTTTTCTCTCTGCGCCAGCCAGTCCCTGGGTACAGGCCATCCTAAAAAGGAGGAAAGTCTTGAGGGAATTGTAGGCATGGGTCCACAGATGAGAAAATAAAGTTTTTTAAATAGGTTGAAAGGTTTTCTGGGGAAGGCTGCCATTGGGAAAACTTGCTGTTTCTCCTTTAAAATAGAAACTTCACTTTATATTTTTATTTTAGTCATATTGAAATGGCTATCATAAATCCACAACTCTACAAACACATTTGCGACTACTCAGAAGACTGGTAGTGCTTATTCCATTGTCTGTCCATCCTGATCGCACACACAGCCAAGCTCACGTCACTACCACACACATACACGCTGCTCCACGCGATATTAAGCAGTGTGCTTGACAGTGAATATGAGATCGTAATGAAGCCTCAAATAGATATTAGACTCTTCTTGCAAAGCAGGTTAATTGTTTTTCTTTGGTATGTTTATAAAATTAAACTGAGTTACTACCGATTGTAGTAAATGAAACAAAGTTTGGTGCAAGAGAGAATAAAATTACAGCAGACATTGGCTACCTGTATTTATTTCCTCCTACCAAAACAGATTTATTTTCTTACTGTTAAGAATTGGAATGATGAAAGGGGAACTTTATGATAAACATGTCATCTTCTCATAAAAGATTTAGCATGACTGCTATTTTCTTCTCCATACTTTACATACGATAAAATACTTTTACAGCCAGCATACATCATTCCAATCACAAAAAAAAAAAATTAGCCCAACTGGATATTTAAATCATGCTTTTACAAGTGAAAGTTGTTTTTTTTATCAGTGTGCCCATTTATACTTGTAACATGATCAAAAGTCTTGCTCTGAGTTTAAATTAAAAATTATAATAAAAAACACAATGCCATTCATCTCCCTCAAAGTAGTCCCTCACATAAATTTTACCATTATTCCCACTTTCTGAGGTAGTTCTGGGAAGTCCTTTTTTTGTATCTTACCTTGCACTGCTGTGTTTGCCTCCATGTCCTGAACTGAATTAAATCTTTTAACTTCCATCTTTATTTTATGAAAAAATAAAACAAAATTTCATGACAAAATATTTATTAATATACTGCACGTCATTATCTTCAATGTACTCAAAGCCAAAAAATATTCTTTTTTTACCAAGAAAAAACAGATAAAAGCACAACTTCTTTTCAATTTACTGAGAAAATCTAGTGGTATAAATGAAATGAATTAGCTTATATATTAAATTATTTCTGAAACAGCAGAATAAGTAATTCAAAGGGATTATTTAAAATTCTCCTGACTTTCTATTTATTGGTCTTCTATTTTGCTCTTTATTTGTATATACACATTTTACATTTCTCAAATGAAAGAAATCATGCAACCTTTAAACTCTCAAATTACACCCATTTACATATGAATGCCTCAAGTTCATCTTCCTTATGAAACAGTAGCACGCCATTGTATATAGATATCACATTTTCCCATCCACTCATTGGTTGATGGGAATATACACTGTTTTCAAGATCTAATTATTATAAATTATAAGCTATAAATATAAGCTTATAAATTATAAGCTATAAATATAGGTATGAATGTATCCCTGTAATATGATTATTTTAACTCTTGAAAAAATACCTACAAGGGGAATAGCTGGGCTAAATGGAATTTCTATTTTTAGTTTTTTGAAGAATCTCCACACTGGTTTCTATAGTAGTTGCATTAGGTTACATGCCCAACCAATAATGTAAGAGTGCTCCTTTTTTTCCACATACTCACCAGCAGTTGTTACTTTTAGATTTTTTTGACAATAGCCATTCTTCTGGGGTAGCATGGTATCTCCATATAGTTTTAATTTGTATTTGTCTAATGGCCAGTGATGTTGAATATTTTTTTCATATACTTATTGGCCATTTATAATTCCTCTTCTGAGAAGTATCTATTTCTGTCGCCCATTTTTGATTGTCTTTTATTTTGTATGATCAACTTTTTTTTTTGAGTTCTTTATATTTACAAGGTGTTAGTCCTCTGAGCAATAGTTGGTAAACTTTTTTCACGTTGTTCATATTTTCACTTCACTTTGTTAGTTGCTAATTTCGCTGTACCACAGCTTTTGAATTTGATATGAACCCATTTGTTGATTCTCAGTCTTATTTCCTGTGCTATGAGAGTTCTGTTCAGAAAGTACTAGCCTAAACCTAAGTCTTCAAGAATTGTACATATTTTATCTTCCAACATAGAAAGTTCTTCTGCTTTAAAATTTTATTATTTGATCAATTTTGATTTTAACTTAGTACATGATGAGATATAAACAATCTGATTCTAACACAGAAAAAGAAGATCTGAATAGAATTTTTGAAAGCCTCCTTTCCAAATGGTTTAAATAGCCAGAAGGCTCAGTTCTCTATCCTCTTCCTCACTACATGTACATTAAATTCTGCAGAGATTTTTGCTTTAGACAAAATCTCTAACCTGCTCTGTCTTCTGAATTCTAACCACGTCTGAAAATATCCCTCAGTTTGAGCTCTTTGTGTCATAACTCAATCTGTCATCTACCCAAAACATACTTTCCAACTGAATGTCCATTGTTTTTAATACTACCATCAACTTCCCTTGCACAAACCCTTGAAGACTCAGTAATTTTACATTTTCTTTTCTTCACCCAAATATTCAGTGAGTTATTAAATCTAGTCTGCCCATATTTCAAAATATTGAATGTTTCCTCTTTCTCTCTTCTTCTATCCAAGGTCAAGATTTGTCATTTTGATAAGATGAAATAGTTCTCCTTGCATCAAGCCTCTTATCTTTGAAAATAGATTTAGAAAAATAGAAAGTTGCCCGCCCACCCCATTTTTTAAAGATGTTCTATACAGCAAAGCCATGTGGTGAGGCAGTTACAAAGTGGGACATACTGTAAGATCCAAGGGAAATTTCCAAAGTGGGCATGAGATGACATAAAACCATGAGCACTAATAAGATTACAACTATAGCCACCAAGGTAATATTGATTAAATGGGGGTCAAATGGAGGAAAAAGTAGTGTAGCAAGTGTACAAGGATTTTTAGTAAGGGTGGGGGTCAGGGATTTTTCCTGGAAAGGCTGGGTTAAGACCTTGGCCCCCTATCCAGGTGATGGATACCTATTTAGAATACCAATCACTGCTATTCATCCCCAGGGGAAGCAGGAGGGTGTAGTAGTTTCTCTCCTTTTGCAATTGTGGCCTTCAGAGAATGTGTCTCGATGTTGGCTACGGATATTGGCTCCTTGACTGTCCTCCAGGTTGGCTCCTCCTGGGCTGGCCCTCCTGGTCTAACTGCCTACAAGATATCTAATTAACTTACCTATCTGCAATACTGCCCCCTCTGAAGAAGTACCCCTAACTGCTGTGAGGAGGCAAAGGGCGAAGACTGTTTTGGCTACTTCAGCTGAAGAGGGTCCTAGTTGTGATCAGCAGTTAGTCTCTCTACAGAGGGTCCATCTAAAGGCCTTCGGTAGGCATCAGGCATTGTCATCCTGGTAGCCGTATAGCTTTTAGTCTGAAGAGGCAATGGCAAAGAAACAGATAAGAATGCATGGGCCAAATTACAGGGTCAACAGCAATCCCAGAAGACTTCTTGTAAGTTCATCCTTCTATTCACAAATTCTTGTCAGCTCTGCTTTTTAAAATGTGACTACAAACATGTTTCATTTAGGTTTTGCTCCATATTTTCACAGGGTCCTCAAAAAGGCCTCAAAATTAACATACCCAAGCTTAAGCCATAATGTTCCTTCTGAGGAGAAGGCACTTTCCTTCTTAGAGTTCATCTTCTCAGTGAAGAATGGGTGCATATAAAGGATTTCCACAGAAAGGCTCTCTACACTGGGCCTAATTCATTTTATACATTATAGTATGTTTCTGGCAGAAGATTTTGACCAGCAGGCACTTAAATATAAAACACTCTGGTTATGATATTTTATTTTGTCAAATTTGCAAAGAAACATTAGTTTATGAAGTTTGATAAATGAAATATCCTACTTATTGAAAAATGCATGGCATTTGTTGGCCTATGTTCATTGTCATAATCACAGAGAATATTTTGAAAGCACAAGAGCCCTGAAAAATCTCCTTCACATATGTAATATTAAAATTTTTTTCTGCATAATTTTTCCAAGATTGTTTACATATTAACCAGTAAGAAACCAAACAATTGGATTTTGTGCAATAGCCAATCCTGTCTGTAGTCATTGCTGCTAGTTGTAACACATAAAAGGGTTTATGAGAAGGAGCTGTGTGTACATTGCAGCCTGAGGACTTTGAAGGATAGATATGCATCTCCTTTGCAGGTTGAGATTTCATATAAACATGAGATGCTTCAGTGATAACAAGAATTGCATAAGCTTGCACTGCTAAATAAGACAGAAGGCATCATGACTCATTCAGGTGAAAGCAAGAGTCAGTGAAGTACAAGTTATGGAGGTTTCCAGAAGAAGCTGTTCAGTACATATTTCCAGAAGAAGGGTTTTGATCTTATCCGAAGGTATGCAAAGGCTGTGACTGATCACCTGATCAAGGCTGAACAGAAACAAAACACTGTCATTGATTACACACAGCTTCTTGGCTGGCACTAATTTTCTTAGCTTTATCAAATGAAATAAGCCACCGTTATGTAAATATTAGCATACTTTTGATTATTTAGAAAAGATCAAAAATTTTAACTAGTAAGGGAATGCAGTAAGGAATGAAGGGTTTTAAAATGATACTTCAAAAATATAAAGCTCCTTTCCTTCAACACTACTTTTAGTCCTTTTATCTGTCCCAAACACATTACCAGTCCCTTTCTACCCAATTATTTATCATTTTTCTAGAGTTCTGAAACTTTTTTGTTGTCAGCAAATTTGCTTATTGCGGATTTACAGAGAACATAGTCCTTTTGGGACTATAATATTCTAATATAAATATTCTAATATAAATATTCTTTCCCCCCACATCCTCTTCTCTCTCCCCCCTCCCTCACCATTTCCTCCTATCAGCTTCTGCTTCAACGTAAACATGATTAACTCTCTTCTATTGGGCAAGAAAGATCTCCTGAGATTTATGTTCCTCAGTAGCCACTTTTTTTTTAGGAAATGAAAGTAGAGATATATTTTCTAACCAGCAAATAAATTTCTTGAAAGAATCACCTACGCTCATCGCTTCTCTTGTCTGACCTCACGCTTTCCCATCAGGGCAGCTTAGCCCCATTCCAGCATCCGGGGCTTCAGTAGTAGGATTTGAAGCCCGGATTTCGAGTCTGCTGAGTTCTTCTTCACCCCTGCCTGGAAGGAGACAATGCGTGCGAGCTGAGACTTAAGCTAGGAATTTCAAATGGGCCCTTAGCTCACCTCACTGTGGTCTGGGCTCCTTCAACGTATGGGAACTGATTTCCAGAGACAAGCGTGCCGAGATGGAATTAGGTGGAAGCTTTTCTGGACGTAGCCTTGTCTTTTTCAGGACAAGAGTGTCCTGCCTGCCCTATCCTAATCACCGTCAGCCACAGGTCCTCTGTCAAATGCATTGATATCACTTGGCAAATGTTGAAAATCTTATAATATCAAATGTGTGAAAAGCCCAGCATTTTTTTTTTTCACAGAAGCTGTCTCAGATTTTTCTCACTGGTACAACAAAATAGCTTAGACTAGGCAATTTAACAACAACAAAAATATGTTTCTCACATTCTGAGGCTGAAAAGTCAAACATCAAGGCATGGATGGCAGAGCCAGTGTCTGGGGAGGGCTTGCTTTGCTTCAAGGGTGATGTCTTCTTGCTGCATTTTCACATGGAGAAGGGCAGGAATGCTGAACATCCACATCACAGAAGGAATGAATCAGTTCTCTCCTACCCTTTATAAGGATACAGTCACCTCCCTAGGTAAGACCTTGTCTCTTAATACTATTCCTAGAGCATCAAGCTTCAACATATGAATTTCAGAGGACAATCAACACTCAGACCATAGTAAATATCATGAAAGTCACATTTCATAGGTTCAGAATTGATTTAAACTGGTTGGTTTTATCATAAATAGTTATCATAAATAAAGGCCCAGCCTATTCATGCATTCTTTCTAGTAAATGTCTGTAAATAATAAATTATATATCCTTCCATACATTTAGGAACACTTCTTTCATTCAGTTCTAGAAACAATATTTCTAGAAATGTATCCAAATGTAATCCGAAATGTATGAATTAATTTATGTTGACCCCTCTATAACCTTAATAAAAATATGTCTCCGTTACATACTTTTTCAAGCTAATTATATTCTATATTCAGTGTAAAAATTTTAAATATTTTGAAAATGTTTAGTAGTTCTTACCTGGATCTTTCCATTTACTTTTTTTTTGGGGGGGGTTGAGACAGGGTCTCACTGTGTAGTTGAAACTGACCTGGAACTCACTGTGTAGCCCAGGCTGGTCTCGAACTCGCAGCAATCCTCCTGCCTCAGCCTCCCGAATGCTGGGATTACAAGCGTGAGCCACCAGGCCCGGCTTCCATTTACTTTTGATGTAAAATCCTTAGAGCTATATGAAATATTTCAATGATTTTATTTATTAGCAAAATTATTTATTAGCAAAATAGAATATCAGTCCATTTTATTTTTTATTTTTATTAGTACATTTGCAGTAGGTAATGATTACACTGATTTAGGGTAGTATACACATACAGTGACACATCTTAATTCTTGTTACATCCACTTTTTCTCTCCCCCACCTCTTTTTCATCATCTCTTGGTCACTTTCCTACTTGCAAAAGGTCTATCTCCCTGTTTCCTATTGCCAGTCTTTTTTGCACCTACTGAGACGATCATGTGATTTTCTAAACTTTTAGTGTCTCATAATTAGCTCATCCTGGACTTGAACTCACTATTTAGTTCAAGCTGGCCTTAAACTTACAACTATTAATATTTTTCACAATCTAATTGATACCTGTAATTTGAAAAACCTTGACACGTTTTGCATAACAGAAATGTTTTCATAAATATTTATTATTAGTACGAGCATCAGAAATGTCATCTTTTAGAATAGTTGAAGCAATGTGGAAAGAAATTTTATTTCAGGTTTAGAAATTGAGAGGAGTAGTTTTTCAAAATCTAAATCTAAATTCATTATAAGAAGAAGATTTACGATAAAAAGGAAATTTAAAAAACCACAATATAATGCACATCCATGTAAACTTCTGCCTTCCTTCCAAAGGGACTGGAAGAGAGCGATCATCAAAACATCCCGCTGTGTTTCAGTCCATTATAGTATTACAATCCCAATTTGGCTGCCCACCGCATAAAAGTGGTGGTGGGAGGAAAACAGATTGTGATTCTTGTTAGGTCACTTTAGGGAAGGAGATTGGAAAAGTTGTGTGTGTGTGTGTGTGTGTGTGTGTGTGTTTTTAGGGTCATGCACTGGCACTGATGTTTCCAAACTGACAAAGTGTATTGTTCTATCCTACTTTTCCTATCCCTACTATGGGATTTAATTGAACATCTGGATTGTCTGCTATATGATTAAAATATTCCAGAGCAAAAACACAGAGCCTAAAAACAATCAGGCTTGTAAAAGGCACTGGTGTAGGACAGTCATTGCTTCACAAAGCAGAAAGCAAAAAAATTTCCACTTCATATCATTATTAATAGTTTAAAAAGTGAAAAGAGAACAGCAATTTAAAAAATTAATGAGTGACCGAGAGTACTTTCATAACAATGAGCAAGGTAATATTTCCTAAAGAGGGAACCTGAACGAATAGATATTAACAATATTGATTACATTAAAAATTTCTGACATCAAAAGACAGAGAGGGGAGGGGAGTGAGAATAAGAATCAATATACACCATGTATGAAAGGGGTCGCGTGTGCCCCTTCAGGTGCCTCCTCTCCTAATCCGGTCACTCAGGCACCGAGAGGTCCAGCAGGAGATCTTTATTGAAGGGAATCAGGCGAGGCACAAAGGCCGGGAGGCAAAGAAAGGGAGGCGAGCAGGAGGCAGGAAGACAGAGAGCGAGAGAGAGGAGGAAGAAGAAGCAGAAGGAGAGAGAAGAACAAAGGAAGGAAGGTCCTTTTATCAGTTTTGGGGTGGGCTATTGCTTATTTATGAGGAGGGAGCTACTTTTAACCTATCACAGGCCAGGTTGCTTTTATGGGCCCAGCCCTGCAGACACAGGTTTCAACTTTCCTGGACCACTGTGGCCACCCTGCAGACAGGTTTCAACTTTCCTGGACCACTGTGGCCTTGCGGGGGAGGGAAACCAGAGATAAGGGCACGAGGACATTTTAGGAGCCAAGAAGTACCAGGAGAATGCAGCCTGTGAGGCGGCGTCACAGCATGCTTTAACATGATCGATTCCCTAACAATATACAGGTATAAATTATCATATCATGTCATACCAAATTATCATTATCATATCATATCAATATATCACATGCAGGTACAAATTCCCTAAAGTGAAAGTGATCATTATCTATTTCTAAAATGTTCCAAAACTTAATCAATTAAAGAAAGAACATGCTGATTTTTCTAATTGTTTTTTCTCTATATTTGATCTGATTATATTTATACAAAAGTGATTTTATATTGTTAAATATAAAGTGTAACTTCATACATATTATATCTCATAATAAATGATTCTAACGATTAAAAAAAGAAAAAAGACAACTTAAAGTTGTAAGGTAAACTCTACAGTGGAGTACAACATGTACCCGTATAATTAAGAAGCTAGGGGCCAGGCATTTGGCTCAGTAGTTTCACCGCCTGCCTCGAAAGCACGAGGGCCTGAGTTCCATCCCCGGTACCAACAAAAAAAAAAGTTAGATAATGGAATTTTGAAAATGTAACACTTAAATTCAGAGCTCAAGAGGCAGAGTTAGCCAGAAGGAGAATGAGACAGAGATTGAGCAATCATCAAGGGTTTGAACAAGAAATACACTGATCTGGAATATTAGTCTTATTTTTTAAATAGTGTATTGTTTTAACATGAGGTAAACATATTTGTGACCAAGAGGGAAATCTTATCGGTAAAGAGCACTTTGCTGTGGAAATCATAAAATCACATAGTTCAATGACATTCAGATTGGTTCTTCACTTTATATTTGCTTTATCTAACTGAAAGTAGAAATTATCAATTTTTTTTATCGCCCCAGTGTTTTCCAACACATATTTCTAGCACAAGTTATAAGTGGATGAAAATGATTTCCCTTGCTTTTTCAGTTGGCCAATCTCCCTGCTTCTTCTGGGAAGTTTATTATATCAAATAGCAGATCTGGCTCTATTTCCCTCTACTTAAATGATACAAAAGCAAACTGGAGCCAGGCATATAAACAACATCTTAACCGCAAATGGTTTTACTTTTAAATCAAGTCACTGAGACTTCTATATATCACACGCCAAGATCCAGAGTATAACTGTACACAGAGAAATACTTTACCTCTTAGCCTTTGCCTCCCACCAATTATAAAAGTATTGGTGACAGTGCATCTCTTCCAGGAACGCTGCAAGGATTCACAAGGTGCTGAGAGGTGTGCAGCTTGAACACGGGCTCCCAGCACTGGGACGAGCTTTCCTTGTGGGCAGCTTCCCTTCGCTCACCACCCAGCTGCAGGCTTCCCTGTCAAGTGCAGGTGACAGCTGCCTCGTAATATGATAAAAGGATTAAATGAATCCACGACACGTTTAGCAGATTTTAATAAATATTGATTACTAGTATAGTCTTTTCAGTGGCAAAAACTAAAACTAAAAGAGAGGAAGAAATAGTTTTGTCTTGTCCTTTTTACTAATTCCATCTGCTTCATTCACGCTCCCTGAGCACAGCAGGAAGAGACAAAAGAAAACAAAAGAAGGAAGCCTCAGGGACGCATTTTAAAGTTTTCTCAATTTCCAACATGGTGAATTTACAGCTTTCTTCAAAAGAGACCTTGAACACCCTTGTTCTCAGAGCCCCACTGGCTAAAAGAGGCAGTGTTACCAAGCCAGGCTTCAGAACAGCGACTTACTCCAGAAAGACGCTCCTTCGTTTCCAAGTGAGGAGGACTCTGATAGTTAAATAATCAATTGTCGACCTGAGTGGGAACACACAGCCCATATGAATTGAGCCAGCACGGTTCTGGGTGTGAGAGATCCACTTAAGGAGGCTTGTTGTTCCAATGGTATAAAAGCTGAAAGGAAGGGGTTTCCGGTGATTTTCCTTGGAAGATCTTCATTGAGGCTGCTTTTCTTCAGAAGACTTTGGGTGTCTTTTCTTCCAAAGAGCTTTTCCTTTCCTGTCTTCAACTCTAGTCTTCATCTTGGACATTGTTGCCTGCTTACCAGCGCAGATCCCTCAGCCTTCTGGCTCAGACATTTCCGCTTCCTGCACTGTCCCTTGGGCCTTTCCAGAACAGATCCTTCTGTCTCTCACTGTCTCTCAACCTCCTGATATGAACTTGCACAGAGCATCACTGTGACCTTTAAGCCCTAGGCTGGATCCTTAAGGTTTCCAGTGTTCAGACAGAAGTTTTGCACACTTCTACATCTGACTATAGTAAGCCTTGACTAATACAGGGACAGACACATCGTGGTGATCACTCTCACCTCTTGCCCTTGTCCTCCCTCTTTTTACATCCACAGATGAAACTGCCCAGAGGCTGAGAAGCAGTATTTCTCACACAGAACAGTTCAGAAGAAAGGAAATAGAATGGAAACACTATATACAATTCCACATTCATAACATAGGAATATTTCTTATTTGAGGGAGAGAGAAAGATTGAAATTGAGAGAGAAAATGATTTATTTTTCACTTGTAAAGATCAGAGACAGAAAAAAGAAAACTTTCATAGTTATCTTAGCCTTGCCTTTGGAGGAAATTTAGGCTGGATTGAATTCTATGCCCAAATCTGGGGGAAACTTTGAGGAAAAAGAATGAGAATTTTGTTTTCTCTCAGCAGGACCATGAATTTTGCTATTATGCCCAGAGGGTGGAAAATAATGATTATAGACCTTATTGGAAGAGGTCCATGAGGTAATTTCCTTATTGATTTTTCTTCTCTCTCTTTTCCTTTTTTCCATCCCTTCATTCCTCCTTATTCACTTTTCCTTCCTTCCTCCCTTACTTTTTTCTTCCCTCTTCTTTCTTTCCCTCACTCCTGTCCCACCACCACCACTGCTGCCTTTATAAGTCCATACTTTCTTTAACAAATATTAAGCATCTCTAGGTACTTTTGGAAATGCTGAAACACAGTGTTGAGCAAAACTTATGAAAACCCTGTTTCTTCTGAAGTTTACACAGAGAAAAATGAGCATTCAAAGCAAATAACATTAAAAATTTTTTAAAAAGACAAAATGTTATGCTATTCGGCTTTCTGCTACTGTGACAAACAACTGAGAAAAGTGACTTAAAAGGAAGAAAAACTTATTTTGGCACAGAGTTTCAGAGATGTCAGTCCATGGTCAGTACTTAGCGCTGGGGAAGGCATAGTCATCATGATGAGGCGCAGTGCATCGTGGCAGAAATGTGTGTTGCAGGAAGACTTCACTTCATGGCCACCAGGAAGTAAAAGGAACAGAGAAGAAGGGGCAGAGGTCCAAGCATTTCCTTCATGACCACACCCCAATAACTAACTTGGTTGAGAGTTGAAAACTTTTGTCACAATACTTTGGTAGAAGAAATGAGCAAGAGATTATGGGGCATTTTATTTTTAGTATAGCAGGCTTCGCAAGTAGCTACCAGTTAGGGTTACAAGGGCATAATGAGTCCATGGGAGCTAGTGCCAAATATCTATTACTCTGGGGACTGATTTTTATCATGGGCTTATGGGTTTTTTCCAGCAAGAGTGGATCGCGTTAGGGAAAGAGCTCAGGTTGACTATCATGACTCAGTGGTGGCAAACCTGGGAGGCATTTCTCCAGTGGCTTGAAAGGACAGTGTCAAGAACATCCTAGCTCAGGTTTTTTATCATGTATAGCTTCTAATGTCTATGAATGATGGATATGAAGTCTTCAAGCTCGAAGGCCCCTTCTGTAATGAAAGTATCCTATTCAGATGAAAGAGAAAGTTTGGAGGAGAGAGAGAGAGAGAGAGAGAGAGAGAGAGAGAGAGAGAGAACAAGAAGCCTATTTATGGCAGAGATTTTAAATTTCTCTCTCTTGAACATTGTTATGTGGACACATGGGGAGAGCTGGGTTTCCAATAAATTTGAAGGGGAACCCCCAGGATGGAGAGGTATTAGAAATCACGCTATTTCACAGCACATTATTACAAAATTTCTTGCCAGATAAAATGATTTAAGCCCAAAGAATTTGAGAAACAACATCTCCAGGAAGACGTCTCTGAGTTTTGTTGCCCTTGTCTCTTGATTTATATCATGACTCCTTCATGCTTCACTGCTGAAATCTACAAGACATTTAGAGAAAAACTTTGGCCACTATTGTTTAAATACTTCAATGAAACGGAAAGGGAAGCAACACTCCCAAATTAATTCCTGGAAGCAGGCATCACCTTGATCCCCAAAGCAGAGAGAAACCCAACCAAAAAAAGCAAACTATAGATCAGTTTCACTAATGAACATAGATGCAAAAATCCTTTATAAGATACTGGCAAATAGAATGCAGAAGATTATGAAAAGATCATACACTCTGACTAAGTGGGATTCATCCCAGGATGCAGGGATGATTCAACATATGCAAATCAATGAATGTTATCCACTATATTGATAGAGCCAAGGACAAAAACCATACAACCATCTCAAAAGAGGCAGACAAAGAATTTAACAAAATCCAACATGCATTCATGATAAAAAGCCATTTAAAAAATTGGAATAGGGCTAGTGATTTAGCTCGGTGGTTCCACTGCCTGGCTCTCAAGCACAAGGCCATGACTTTGATTCCCAATACCAAAAAACAAACCAAAACAAAAAAATTGGAATAGATTGTCTCTACCTAAATCTGATAAAAGCCATCTATGAAAAACAAACAGCCAATATCATACTAAATGTTCAAAAACTAAAATCTTTCACACTAAATGAGGAACAAGACAAGGAGGTTCACTATTACCACTCCTGTTCAAAATAGTGTTTGAAACATTAGCCACAGCAATTAGACGAGAGAAAGAAATAAAAGGAAAAACACCACCAAAAGTCTCATAGACTTAATAAGCAAATTCAGTAGAGTAGCTGGATACAAGGTCAACACACAAAAGTCAATAGCTTTCCTTTACATGAACAGCAGACACACTGAAGAAGAAAGTGGAGAACTCCTTTTACAGTAGCATCTAAAAAAAAATGAAATACCTAGGAGAAAACCTAGGAAAATAAGTCAAATACCTCTACTCTATAAACTAAAGCTCTCTGAAAAAAGAGATTCAAGAGGATCTCAGAAAATTGAAAGACATTTTGCTCCTGGGTGGGAAAAACCAAAAGAATGAAAATGGCCATACTTCCAAAACTGCTATATAGATTCAATGCAATCCCAGTTGAAATTCGACCAGCATACTTAACAGACCTTGAGAAAACAATCCAAAATTCCATTTGAGACAAGAAGAGACCTAGAATAGCAAAAGCAATTCTAGGCTATGAATACAAAGTAGGGGATATCACCATCCCCAACTTGAAACTATACCCCAAAGCTATTGTGATAAAAACAGCATGGTACAGGCAAAGAAACAGACCTGAGGACCAGTGGAAAAGATTAAGAGATGCAGAAAGAACTCCAGAGAAACTCAGCCACTTTATGTTTGACAAAGGAGCCAAATACCCTTACTGGAGGAAATATAGCCTCTTTAATAAATGGTACTGTAAAACTTGAGTTTCAACTTGCCAAAGATTAAAACTGGACCTATATCTCTCATCATTCTCTAAATTTAAATCAAAATGGATTAAAGAACTAAATATTAAAACAGGAACACTAAACTGGCTGGAAGAGAGGTTACGTAGAACTGTTGAAGATACTGGTATAGGAAAAAATTTCATAAACAAATCCTCAGTTGCAGGTGAACTAGCACAAGTGAGATCTCTTCTTATTAAAAAACTTCTGCACAGCAAGAGAAACCACCAACAGTGTAAAGAGACAACTCACAATGTGGGAAAAAATTTTCACCAGCTGTTCCTCAGACAAAGGTCTACTATCTAGAATATATAAAGAATTTTCAAAAATCCTAACTCCCAAATTTAAAGAGCCAATACAAAAATGAGCATCTGAAATGAACAGATATTTTAGACAAAGAAGTAGAAATAACAAATAAACACATAAAAAATGTTCAACATTACTGGTCATACAAGAGATACAAATGAAAACAACGCTGAGATTCCACCTCACCACAGAAGAATGGCTGCTATCATTAAATCAACCAATAACAAATGCTGGCAGGGCTGTGGGGGAAAAGGAACCCTTATCCACTGTTGGTGGGAGTGCAGACTGGTACAACCACTGTGGATACCTCAAGGAAATAGGACTAGAGGTCCCATTTGATCCAGCTATTCCCCTGCTGGATTTCTTCCCAAAAGAATTAAAATAATCATATCACAGTGATATATGTGCACCCATATTCATAGTGGCACAGTTTGTAATAGCTAAAACATGGAACAGCCCAATTGCCCATCAAAGGAAAACTGGATAAAGAAAATTTTTTAAATATAAAATGGAGTACTGCTCAGCCATAAAGAATGAGAAATTAGAAGCATTCATATCTAAATAGATGCACATTGACACCATACTCTTAAGTGAAATAAATAGTATACATGCGTGTAAATACCAAATCATTTCTGTGGTATGAGAAACTGAAAGTGTAATGAGGATCAAAATGTATAATAGACAATGGGAAATAAAAAAAAGTACAAAGGGAAGGGGATGTGGGAGGGGTAAGGGAAAAGAAAGAAGGGAATGGAATTAATATGAGAAAAATGAAAAAATGGAAACAAAGTCTTTATAAGTAGGGAGGGGTGGTAGGGTTGAAAGGAGGGCAGGGGAATAGGGAAAAATAAGAATCAAGATGTATTATGTATAGGTACAAATTTCCAATGATGAATGTCATTATATTTTATAACTAAAATGTACCAATAAAATTAATTTAAAAATTGTACAGAATGCATACCTACCTACAAACACAAACACAAACGCATATATTACCTAGTGACATGCCTATTGGTCTATAAACATAGTTGTCGTTTGCTTTAAGAAAATATAATTTATATAGGCAAACAAATTTCAGAGTAATATCTTCTCTTCTCTTATACAAATAAACACATAAAAAATGTTCCACATCACTGGTCATTCAAGAGATGCAAATGAGCCGGGCCTGGTGGTGCATGCCTGTAATCCAAGCACTCGGGAGGCTGAGGCAGGGAGATCACTGTGAGTTCGAGACCAGCCTGGGCTAAATAGTGAGTTCCAGGCCAGTCTAAACTACATAGTGAGACACTGTCTCAAAAAATCCCCCCCACAAAAGATGCAAATCAACAACAATGCTGAGATTCCACCTCACCACAGAAACATGGCTGCTATCATGAAATCAACCACTATATAATCAACAATCATACCATGGCTACATAATTTTCTGGTATGCTCTATTACTTTCTTACTGACGTATAAGGTTTTTAATATATATTTACATATCCTGCAACTTGTTAGAGGGTTTTTGTGATTATATCTCAAAGAGGTTGCTATAGGTTTCTAACTAATTCCCAATCTGCTTTTGATAAATTATGGAATCTTGTTATTTTGTGATGTAGATACGGGACACAGTCACTCTCAGGTTTCTGTGTTATATTTGGCATTGAAGTTGTAGAATCAAAGAGCTTGAGGTGGTTTCAGATATTATACATAGTAAGAATTGAAATACTAACAATGAGAAAAGAACACCGAAAGATCCCTAATACAGCATCACCAAAGATTTCTCTTGTAACTCTTTTGATAATTTTGTCTGTATTTTGTGGGCTGTTGTTTCTATAGTAGTAGAAAGATTGAAAAGTGTTATTCAACAAATGGCTGCACTTATATAATATTATTATATAATATTTAGCAAAGTTCACTCATTTGATTTGCTGTGAAACTAATGCATTCTTCGGTTATGGTGGCAAGAGTTATAAAGCTGATAAGATTTCTGTAAGCCAAAGTGTATACATCACTCATTTCTTCTAGGATGATAAAAGCTATTGTATCTATCACTGTTTCCTTCTCTCCTCCCCCCAACCCTCCCATCACTTGATTTTTATGTTTAAGTTAATCTTTATAATTACTTAAATACTTTTCTTGAGGGACAGAATAAGCAATTCACTAGAGCCCAAAGGTGTAACGAAAAATAATTCAAAATGAACAAGAGTCATGTAAGGTTGTTTTAATTAGGCTTTATATGCATATTACAGTAAAATATCTCATTTGACAAGCAGTCATGACATTTGAGGAAACCCTTCAAGACCCTCCACAGACACCATGATTACTGGGAGCAGAGCCACTCAGGGTCATTAATACAAATGTTAAGTACTTCAAGCAGTCACTGAGGGCAAAGGCCTGAATGACTGTTGGGCCTCTCCTACAGAATGATGATTTCTGACAATATCTACAAAGAAATGTATGTCACTACTGCAAAGCTAGAGATCTAGCATTCAAATCCATCATTTATATCCAAAAGTAAATGATTCTTTCACAATAAGCTCCATGTCTGCTTTTTAATGTATATTATTAATAGTCATATGATAACTGAAAAGTTCAATAATATAAATTTTATGTTAAATTCTAATACCATAGGGACTGGAAGAGATGACAGCTCATTGAAGAGTCCTCACTCCTGTGGATTATGAGTTCTTCTGAGAGATTTTCATTGTGACAGTTTTGATCTCAGTGTATTCATGGAAACCTTCTTCACCCCTACAGGGAAAGAAAATATTACCCATAAACATAGCCATGAAATTATGGAATAGCCCCTGACTTAATACAAATATGTTCTCCCTTATCTATCTAGGGACCATGGAAAATATTTTCCATTCACAATGAAGCTAGCCAAACACAAACTCGTTATACATAAATCTCCTGTGGGAAAAATTCTTTAAAATATCTTTCATTTAAAAAAATTACATGCCCTCATTTGATTTTGGTAAAAATTGTTCATTTTTTACTTTATTTTACTTAATTATAGAAGCTCCAGCTACTCAAAAGAAATTCAGCCCGAAAAGAATTTCATCATCCTTAGTTTCGATTCAGATAAGTAAAGACAGATGTAGGACAAGAGAAGTGGCAATAATGATCACTCAAGGGTAGTTCCGTACAATCATAAACTGAGTCAGAGCCTGCAGGTACCATGTGCTCTCGGCACAGAACTGGTGAGCTGGAAAATGACCACACTGCCATGTTCATTCTAAGGTGCCCTAATCTTTGCAGCTGTAGTTTTTGATTCTTGGCAAAACAAAAGCTTGAACATTATTTTTATTTATTTATTTTTTTGATGGTTTATATCTCTTCTTTTTAGAAAGGAAAGAAGGTAGCGAAGGACCTGATTTCAGTCTTTGGGGCTTTTTACAAATGTTGATATATGGCCTTTATACAGCCTCCTCTGTCCTGTGCCATTTGCTTCTATAACTCTTAAATCCACTTCAAATGATCCTTGATTAACGTGAGTCAATGTGCTTGCACTCTGGTCCCTGGTTTCAGATTTACACCTCCTACCAGTTTTAGAAACTATGATTTGACCTTTATTGAAGCGACAACTAGGTCTGTGCTCAACTATTTTCCTTTGTCTTGATGAGATCAAGTTTTAGGTAAGACTGTGCTTAAAACCATAACACCCACACACATGTAGGTTTACAGAGGAATATGATCTCGATATTTTTTCCCCTCCTTTCTTGTGATATAGACCAGTATGGAGAAGATATCTTTTTCTCCTGCAAAACCTAATTCTCTTTCTGATTGTTTTACTGGGCAATAAAGCTTTTGAAAACACGTCCTAAAATCTTTAATAAGCATATTGATTCATCAATGTAATTAAAGGGTTTGGATGTAGAGAGTATTCGATAAGTACTTTTACCTTCCAGAGTTAGATAAAGTAACTCATGATTTTTACCAGTAGGCTTTCCATTAGATTTTAGCTTACAAGAGCACTTGACACTTTCAGGAGAGTAATGAAATAGGTCCCCTTCCTCAGGATCCCTATACACATAGGTACTATATCCATGATAAACAAAAACATGTTTGCATCTGTCTTTGACTTATTAAATCTATGAGTTATGGCCTGTGCTTGTTAAATCCTCAATTTACAAATCATCCGGAACCTTATTCTAAAGCTGATTATGTTTCACTGTACTGGAATGAACTGCATTCCCACTACAGGCCCACATAACATTCATGCTTTCCACACAAGGCAAACATTGTAAGTAGAGAGGTCCCAGTGACAAGCTCTGTCTAGTTTTCCCTCTGTGCCTAGAAATTAGTTTTGTACAAATAAAGTAAATGCAGTAGAAATTTAAACTCTTGTGTAAGTACAGTTATTCATATTTACTTCCTCTTTTGAAAGAGAAAACTGGGAAAAATGTTTCACCAGCCAAGTCTCAGGTGATCGAAGTTAACATATGTGAAACTCAGTGCAGTTACCCAAAGGAGGGATTTCTACCATTTAAGCCACTCCAGTGCCCACACTGATCAGAGTTTCAAAAGTTACTCAGTGCTACCACTGAACACATTTAGGGGCTCACACAACTATTTGTGGCTTTTTGTGGACTATTTCCCACCGTAAATTATGATTTTCCACCTTTGAGAACAAATTACAGTTAAGTTTTTGGTGGTCATTTGAGGCTATTGCTTCAGTGATTGTTTTAAATCTCTTTTAGCAAATAACTTATTTATAAGTTCATCAATTTATTCAACCAACATTCACAGTAGCATTCTTAGCTGTAATTTTGAAGTAGAGAAATGTTATATTCAACAAAACTGGCATTTTGTCTACTTTAGTTATTTTATACCTCTGGATTATCTTATCAACATTCCCAGGGAAATGTGGTATCGAGAGCCAGGCCAGCAATGAATCACCAACCCTGGAAAGTAATCTGATCATTCTCACTGCTATTTATACAAAGCGATTAGTTTTGCCAAGGAATTCTTCAGTAATGAATATTGTAAAGAGAAGACACTAGAGGAGGAAAACAACCATTTTTAGAGTCCTCACTTTGTGTCAGGTATAAGGTAGTGATTGAATACTGAGTAGGTCATTTCATTGTCATCGTCCTAAGCGGGATACCAGCATCTCTTTTTTAAACACGAGGAGACAGAGGCTCAGACACTGAACGACTAGAACCAGGCCACGTGTCGGGCCAGTGATGCATCAGGACTCAGACGCAGGCCAGTCAGGCTCCCAGCAAGTTTGCTCTCTGTCTGCGCACTTCCCGTCCTTCAGCACTGTCTGTGAGCCCACAGCGTTCTGAGGATGGCCTTGCTTTTCACCAGGCCATTGGTGAGATCCAAGCCTATTTCCTTGGATTCAGGACATCTTCATCCGGATCGTATTTCACTTGAAAGTCCTACGTCCCTAATTTCATGAAGTATAAACTTCCAGTCTATTAATTAATTCATAACCGTGTTTGGATGTTTTGAAATATGTCTTTTCACAATCTCCTCCTGCCACCGCAGTTATACAGAAGATGGAAAACTGTGTCACGTGTCTAGGACTCCTAGAGCCTTATGACAGGAAGTAGGTAATGAATGTGTACTGAGAATGTGGGTAGTTTATTCTATCCTTCTTCCACTTCTCCACTTCCCCAAAAGTATTTATTTCATTGTGATTTTTCTCGTTAAGGTAAATTACAATGTTTACAGCTATATTAACACAGGCATGGCTTTTAGAAACTGGGACTCATTTTACTTGCTGTTAACAAAATGTAAAGCTTATTTTATTTGATTCCATAATTTGTATATATGCAACTTGTTTTATGAATTATGGAATATAAAATATTCTAATAAATAAAATTATTAAATATGCTTGAACAAAATTAACCAAAGTGCCATAGTTCTTGTATATACATATACATGTGCATATTAAATAATTCTACATGCCTTGCTTTCAAATAGATCTAAAACCTCCCAAATGCAGTTATGTAGAAATATTCTTAATCTAGTCACACCTATAAAACATGTTTTCCTTAAATTTAATTGTGAGTTTATATGTTAGTTCCAAAACTAACTCATTAAGGTAAATTTTAATTTTACAGTCTATATCAATAGTATTTCAATAAATGAGAGCCATGCATCTTAATAATGAAATTACTTTTGGATAAGGCATCTAATTTATTTCAAAGATGTATTCAAAGAAAGTACTCATATATGCACACTTCTTACAATCACCAATTTAGTTCCTATCTTTTTTCTATAACTGTCTCTTGAATAGATTTCATATATATGAAATATATATTATAATATTATATAATACATAATTATATAATATTATATAATCTTATATTATATTATATATATATACACACATATTACAAGCAATTCTAAAATATACAAAAATTCAGTCACCATGTCAAGTGCTTAAAATGGCCCCTTATGGGTAGTAGAAACCTAAAAAATTATATTCTCTTCCATCTATTGGCTTTCTGCACTTACAGATTGAACCAATATTTAATGAGCTTTTTAATGTATCTGCAAGAAAGAATAAAGGCAAGTTTTATCTGTTATAGTGAGCATGGATTAATTATCAGGGAATGAAAATAATTTTTATGAAAGTAAATACTTATCATAAGAGAAAGTTTTTCTTACAGTTCTCGTCCATTTCCAGACATTTTGTATCCACCAAAGGGGCATTGCATGCCTCCTCCGCCATAGCAATTTACCCTGGGGGGCAAAAAAAAAAAGAGATGAAGAATATATATCCTATGAAGTCAATTCTAAGTGGGCGATTTAGAAATCCAAAAAATCAAATTTTTAAAAAGCATTGCAAATTAGAATGCAGAGAGTATATAAACATATGTGTTTAAACACACAGTACCTACAAACAAATAAAATATGTGTGTGCACGGTCAGTTGGGTAGTTCATCATGACCCTGAGAAGTGGTGGTTTGCTATAAAGTATGGAATATCCAATGTGGAAGAGGAAAAGAGGAATATGCTTTGCAAGATACTGGAATTTGTTGTATGGGTGTTCTTTATTGCCTATATTTAATATGCTTTTTAATTCTCTTGAAGTTTATATTCTTATCACACTAAAATCAATTTTCTTTTACAATTGCATTGTGTACAAAATAACCAGTTCACTTCTTTTAATTCATTGGTTAAATAAATTGCTTACAAACAGGCTGTTCCAAAAATTAGATTTAATTATCAATTTAAGAACTCAATTCATTAAAGGTACCTATATCAAGAAATATCATTAGAAAACTGTGTGAAGACTTAAAGAAAAATATTTGTTAGAATTATGTTTGAGAGATTTGCTTTGATTTTGAAATATCATTCAGATGTTTTCTCGGTTAAAACACTATCCTAATTCCCAGGGTTCTCCTACTTGCACTGGGCCACAGGGTTCTTTTCTGTGCCTCATACTGAAGGGATAGTTCATTAATGAAATTTCTGCTCTTAAGAGAGTGTTTGTTCCTCTGCTTTAATTACTCTTTAAATTGAAAAATCAGATCTCTACTTTGAAATTATTGGTAAAATTCCAGCAACTTTGGAGTTCAGTAGTTGTTTTCTAAATTTTAAGCAGCTATTATGATGCCAGAATATTATCATGCTCTAGGATATAAAATATTAAGCATATGTATCCTTTGTTGTAATAGTACAGAAATTCCTGACAGGATACCAGGCCACTCAGTAGGATGCTGTCAGGACCAGCTTTTTTGTTTCAGATTTTTTTTTGTTTGTTTATTTGTTTGTTTTTATCAAGCACTCATGTAATCTGTAACTCCAAAATCAAAAACCCAAAGCTTGCCATTATTAAAGTGTGCAGAAAATAAGTTTTCTATTTTGACTCTAAGCTGAAAATAAAACTATTTTAGTACAAGTTAACAGAAAATGCAGAAATGGTCACTTAGAAAAATTCTACTCAGCCTCTCTAGCACGTTTCCTCAACTGTAAAGTAGAGATGACAACATTCAATAGGGCTGATCCTAGGCCTATGTAAGATTTGCTTGTTGAAGTATTTGGCAAACAGGTAAATCTTAGCAAGTGGAGCTAATATGCAATTGAGCAATGGTAATGTGAAGTTTTGTTAATAATTTTATAATAGGAAAATTCTACATTAATTAATTACTGGTCATACTAACCGTATGAAGGATTTACTTGATTTTGTTTGAGTCTCCAAAATAAAACATTCCAGGCTTTTGAGCAATGGCCCTTAGTGTTAGCTGAACATTAGCATCATACAACATTTTAAAAAATATTCTAAATAAAATATATATGCCCAGACTCAAACAGAGGAACAGGTTATAACTGACATATTTGCTTCATCCGCCCTTGTGCTAAATCTGTTTATTCATATTTAAAGTGAAATAGTGCATATTAGTTACTTTTTATCTGAAATATTTGAGAACAGAAGTGTTTCAGATTTTGGAGTTTTTTAGATTTTGGAATATTTTCATAGAACCAACAGGTAGAGTATGCCTACTTCAAAAATTAAAACTTCAAAATTCTCCAAAACCCGAAAGCTTTTGAGTCTTAGGTTGCTGCATTACAGAGCATTTTGGATTTTGAGGTGATGCATACTCAACCTGTATTAATACAGAGCCAGGGTTTGGATTTGTTTATACTTTAAAGTATGTTTGACTCTCAGTTGTGCTATTTAGTGTGTGATCTTGATAAAATTACTCAACCCCACTAAACTCAATCTTTTTATTGATAATTCGAAGGTAACAAATTGTTGTGAGGTAAAATAAGATGATGAATGTAAAATATACAGTGCATGCCAGGTTGAGTGGTCCATGCTTATGATACCAGCACTCAGGAGGCGGAGGAAGGAGGATCCCAGTTTGCAGTTTGAGACCAGCTTGGACTAGAAATTGAAACACTGTCTTAAATAAACAATACAGTGGACTCAGAGTAAATGTTACCACCATGATGATGCCTCTTGGGCCAGAAAAAAAAAAATTAGAGCTATTAATAGGGATATTTTTTGGTGTCTCTATTTCTTTTTGAACTGGAATATATGTGAGAAAGAAAAAATTTGATGCTATCACCAGGACTGAGGAAACAAAGGGAGGTTTTACAGAACAAAATGTACTGAAAACGGAGACCAGGGACCGAGGACTGGGCAGAGGAGGCAACAGTTTGAGAGGCATAGCCTTGGAATTTACATCTTCTACATTAAAGTGTAAAAGTGGAAGAAATAAAAAAGTTTAAAGATAAAGGAGACGTTCCTAAAAATCCAATACGTTCTTCTAAATTGTGATCTTTAGACATCTCTATTGATCCTAGAGTAAGAATCTGAAGTAAAAATTAAAGGTTTGCATGGGGACAAAATAAGCACTGTCTCAACTAATTTAAAACTACTTAAAAATGAACTTTTAATTTTTTTTTCTTTGTACACTGCATAGTGCTGGAAAATATGTAGTACTACTTGTATTGTGTAAGTCAAACACCCACACAGTACTTTGGCTAGAAATCTCAAAAGGCTAGAAAGAGTTAAAGAAATTATTCCCGTAAGATTTTTCCAATACAACTTTTAGGGGTTTTGTTTGTGTGGGAGGGTTTTTTGTTGTTGTTGTTGTTGTTTTTTTCTACTTCTCTAGCAGGCCATGCAACTTTAAATGAAAAGTTTGAGTTACCCTGTTGATATGGCTAACACTAAAAGGCACAGATTACTTCCAGTCATATGACTTACCACACTGTCCCCGCCTGCAGAGCAGAGGAGACCATCACTGCTTTGTCAAGGTCTTTGGTAAAGACTCCTGCTGCTAAACCATAGGTCGTATTGTTTGCTCTCTTGATCACTTCATCTAAAGATTTAAACTTCATGATTTGTTGCACTGGTCCAAATATCTATACCCCAAGAATGAGTGAAATAAAATAATAGGTTAGGATTAAATATTTTAAAGATAATAGTATAGGTTTGTTGGGTGTTTGTGTGTGTGTGTGTGTGTGTGTGTGTGTACACACTATTTTGCATTGGGTAAGATTTTGTTTCTTATCTTGGATCTGTGTGTATAAACCAAAATCAAGGCTGCAGAAACGGTAGATGAAAGCAGATAACATTCATGAGTTAAATTCTCATTGGATCAAAGTAGGGTACAGTAAATAAATAAAACTTTATTTTCTAGATGTTAGAAGTAAGCTTCTAAGAATTTATAATTGCACATCGAATGCAAAAATTATAATTCAGTAGAGGACTGAATTGAAGTGCGAATAAGTTTGCTACCCCTGCTTTTTTGTGGGCTCCTGCTGATAGGAGAATTGTTTTCCATCCTTTCACTTTCAGTCTATGGGCTTCTTTTTGCACTAGGTGTGTTTCTTGTATACAACATATGGTTGCATTTTGCTATATAACTTAAGCCTTCATCAGTAGCAGAAACAAAGGATAAAATTTGCCGAGAAAGGTGTTCAAGAGCTGATAATGTTAAGTGGGCAGGTAGTACACATGCATTCAGAGAAGACAGGGAAACGGGCAACAGACGGGGATGAAGCCTTTACCTCCTCTTTGGCGATGCGCATCTCATCTGTCACATTGGAGAAAACTGTGGGCTGGATGAAGTAGCCTTTCTTCCCCCAGGGGCCTCCGCCCAGTTCCAGTTTGGCCCCTTGTTTCTTCCCACTCTCAATGAGGTCAAGTATTTTATTGTGCTGCTCCTTGTCAATCTGTTTCAAAAATATCATATGAAAAGGAGTAAATACCAACTAGCAACTTACAAAGGGACATCATTGCTGGGTCTACTGATGAGGTCTAAATATTCTAGGACACTGCTATTGAATTTAATATTGACCCCAAACAGCTGACAGAAGTCCAGAATCACTTTGGGGGTGCATTTATTTCTAATACATTTTCTGGAGAGAAATTTCGATGATATTTATGCTCAGTATCTACAGTTCTGTAAGTAAAACATATTGACACTATGACAATATATGAACCCTTCACATAAATGTCATGTATTCACTCTGGATGAAAAGTTAGTTTAGGATATTACACACTTACTGGGATACTGTAGTCCTAACTGAAATAAAGGGAGAGAAAGCAGAAAAGAGAGTTTGACTTTGATTTAATTAGACATGGCAGCTGGGAAGCTGATGCTATTTCATTTTAAGAAGACTCCTACACTGCATGTGTTTGGATCTTCTGAGTCCTGATTGGTTCTCTCCGGCCTGGTCCATGCCCTTACAGACCACATTCTGACCATAGCCTGGGCTCCTCCCCAGCTCTGGTCTGTAGGTTGGATTTGATTTCTGGTCAGCCCAGGTGTCATTTCCCTGCTTTGTTAAATGGGTCACACGTAAGTGTATGAAAAGTATTACAGAATTGAATATTAAAAATAATAACACATCTAAAAGGACGAAAAGAATCCAGAGTTCTGATCGCGAATACAAGTGCACATACCTCTCCCCCATGCGTGGGAGGAGATGGCTGCTATCTCAGTTTGCATATTTACAGTTGAATGACTGAGTGACTCTTGGTCTCACATCTCTGGTAAAGATGGCCTATCACACGTGTGGTGGGGCTAAGGATTAAAAGCAAGAGATCCAGAACAACAATTTGACCTGTTTTATATTACGGTAAATACAAACTTTCTTCAAAAAGTTTTGAATTAACCAAGGATACACTTGGCTTTCATTATGAACTGCAGACACTGTTCAGTAATGCAGCATGCATCAGGGGCTCTTTACTATGAGATGGATCATAGGCTCACAGGCTGGTCTACGAAATGTAACAGGTCATGACATAGTTGAAATCATCTCAGAGTTTATAGTTTAGTTGGCTTGAATGTGTAAATTCTTAGATTCCTTAAGTTTGATGGATTGAAAAAAATAAATTGAAAAGAGAGATAGGCATATCCCCCAAATTATTTGGAAACTACACACAAAGGCAATGGGAGTAGATATATAAAGTCAATAACATACATATACATCATACACACAGATAGGCACACATACATATATACATAATTGTCACAAAAGTATAAATAGAGGCACATCATTTTCATTTACCTAATATATACTTGAAGCAAGCACTCTGGTAAATGCATTACAAACGATCTCATTTCAGTGCACAGTGATCCCTTCTTCCATTTGTAGATGAGGAAACAGGATGTGAGTAAACTTCTATAGATATATTTTTTTCTCCAACAGTGAAATACTTTAAGATTGTAAATCTTCAAAATTAGAAAAAAAAACAACATTCTTTTAAAAATTATTTACCTTATGGAACTATTTTGGCAATTAATTTCTGTATAATTATTTTGTTGTGATAATACATGAAGAAGATTCTATAACTCTGTTTGAAAAAAATCTCAGTTCCCTCAACCACCAGAGAATGAGGCACTAAGCTAAAGATTAATGAGTGAGAGCTTCTTTTCTACAAGAATTTTCTTAAAACAGATGAAAAAAGTTAAGGGTGCTAGTTCCAGGGGCTTCTCAGTTCTTTGTGTCTTAAAGTTCCAATATACTCATTTGTTGTACTTATTCAGTGCAACTTGTGATAATACCGTATACATGGACTGAGATTAAAGTTTTATATTCATCACTGGGTTACCTATTTTAGAACCTTATCATTAATCTCTTCTTAAAAATAATGAGGTATTCCTCTAATTTTTTGGATGATATTGGAATTGTGCAAACTTATTAGTGGAGGAAAGTATTGCCCAACCAATATTATATAAATATATTAATATTTAATATTAATTATGTTAGGTATTTTTCTCTTTTCTCTTTCTATCCGTCAATTAATAGAAACATTCTTTATTTTTATAGGTAAATAGGCAGACAGATAGATATTTAGAGAAAAAAACACAACAATAAAAATTAAATATTTTTTGGTATCCATTTGAGGATTCCAGGGTGGTAGTTCACTAGTTCCCTGCCTGCCTGGCAAGCACAAAGTCCTGAGTTTGATTCCTACTACCAGAAAAAAAAATAGGTGCAAATTCCCTATGATGAGTGTTATCATTATATATTCTTAAAATATACCAATAAATGTTGTGCTGTAAAAAACAAAAATAAACATAAAATTTGAAACTACTCATATGTGCTCATTAAAGTCACAAAGTAATATAAAATATATTTCAATTAAAGCAAATTATAGCTTTGCCAGTTATTTTAGGGTATCAAGCTGTCAATAGTTGACATTAAGTAAGTGCTAAGAGTTTGCTCCTTGAATACTTAGGAAGAACCAGAAAATCCAAGATGGTTTTCTAAGTTGCCTAGAAGGTAAACTATGAGATCAAAGATCCTGTCTTCCTTGTTCTTTTAGGCACTGCTTTGTATTTATCTCAGTGCTCCTCAGGGTTTAGTTGATAGCAGTGTTCACAAAATTTTGAATAATTGATTAGTTTTGCTTAGTCAACTGGCCAAGAATAGTTTGGCTTTAAATCAATAGCTTGGAACAGTATGTAATATTTAGAATGAAAGAATGAAGTCTCCAATCTTTTTTTTTTTTTTTTTTTTTTTTTGTACCGGGGATTGAACTCGGGTCCTTGCGCTTGCAAGGCAGGCCACCGGAAGCCTCCAATCTTACTGTGCAGTCTTTAGAGCAAAATCAATCAATAGTAGCCCTTTTGGCATCCTGGGCCAGTTAATTCTTTTTTGGTGGGGGGCTCTCTCATATATTGTAAGGTGTCTTTAGCAGCAATGCTGGTCTCTACTCAGTAAATGCAAGTAGAACCATGCCTTCCTACCAACTATGACAAGTTAAAATAGCTCTAGACATGGCCAAAAGTTCCCTAGGGAGGAGGACAAAATTTCCCCTAGTTGAGGATTACTACTCTAGAAAAGGGCACCAAAGGGACAGAGAAAACTCAGAATCAAGATTCAAGATCTTAAATAACAGGTGACAAACAAAGAACTTTACAAGACAGTCTGATACTCTTATTGACTATGCTTCTAAGTGAACAAGAAAACAAAAGAATGCAGGGGTATGATTGGGATGTCTGGAAATAAGAATCTTCAAGGACGCCTGCGTGACCATTAGAAGATAAGTGCAACTGAGAAATGTGAAGAGAATTAAAGGGTGTTCTTGCTGTCTGTGTCTGTGCAATGGCACCTGAGATGAAGGACTGATTTTGAGGGAGAAATGATAGACTGTATAGGAACTTCCAAGTGGGCAAAGAATTGTCCACAGTGATAAGATGTGGTCGAAGAAAGCAAGAAATTAATAGTTTGTCAATATTCTCCATTTTTAATACCCAGCATATCTCTTAAACTGTTTCTAGACATGAAAAATCAGCAACAAAAAACAAGAATGATTTCTTTCACCATTGATAATTAGATTTTTAAATCACCAACTTGGTATAGTACTGTGACATAGGAAGTTGCGAAAAATGAGAAGAAATTTTACTGAGTCAAAAAATGATACTTAATTCCTGTCCCCTGGAATGCTGTTCTTCCTGTTGTGTACTCACCTGAGGGCCATGATTTACACCTGGGGTCAGAGGGTTTCCAAGAACGTATTTCTTCGCCCGCTCAACACTCCTTTGAACAAACTCATCATAAATCGTTTCTTCCACAAAAAGCCTGGATGCAGCTACACAGCATTGGCCCTGGTGGAAGAATAGGCCTACATGGGCAGATTCTACAGCAGTGTCCACTGCAAAAGATCACATTAAAAAATAAATACTATGTAATGAGTGCAGAATTTATATATAGCTCTCAAGGCAATATGGTGGTATAAAAAAATGATGTCTGGTAGTCAAACATGGGCTCTGTAATTTCAATCTCTTAAAATCCAGATGATAAATTTATCTTTGTGATCCTTCATTTATTACAAAAATAATACCAATAAATAGTTGAATATGGAAATGGTGGTTATTATCATAACTTTAATATGGATGCAACTAAGAATATGGATTTTATCCCGATTAAATAGCATTACAATAATTTGTATAAATATTTCCACTTATAAATTGATCCCTGTGAATATTTCTTTAAGACATTAGGTTGTAAATAGATAAGAAAGAAAATCTAAAATCTACATTGCTTTAAAGTAATTTTGAACCATTCATAAATGTCCTGATCAAAAAAGTATTGATCCTTCTCAAAAACAACAACAGTAAAAAGCCTCAACAAAAGCCACTCATAGAATCACTTACCCTACCTCATACTCTTATTTTAGGAAAAATATTTTCAAAACCTATCTGAAACCACATTATTTCATATATGCCTATAATCACATATATTTAGGTGGCAGATTCTGCCTAGGTTATTTCATTAGTGTATCTTTAAGATGAATATAACTGTACTGTATGCCTAAAACGTATCAATAAACTCAATGAGAAAAAAGATCAAAAGTTTTTGCATTTTAATTTTCTAAATTCTAAAAATTCAATTCAACGTTGGAGCAATTGAATGTGAACTAAGCTTACAAGTTTGTTTTATAGGAAGCAGTTGACTGACAGGCCTGGAGTATTGGGAATATGGTCATGTTTTAGAATGTTTTACAACACAGTGCATTCTAAAAATTACAATTAAGATCATAAAAGCCAGTTCACGAACCATTTGTTCATACAATAATGCAAGAGTTTAAGAAAGAATTGGAAGAATTCCTCAACACCTACTCCTGCTAATTAACTCTATTTATGAGTAAACAGTAGATTCTATTTGGTAATATAATCAGAATGAACCTTGAACATTATATAGTAGAGTCACATCATAATTGCAGGACTTCAGTATGTAAATTGAACTATCCTTGATGGAGGGAGAGAAGAAACTTTTTAAGTTTAAATTTCTCTGACCGTCTCAATTAATGAGTATGACCCAGAGTAAAGGGAGGCAACAAAGGCAAAAGTGCTGTCTCCTTAGTTGCTTTGGGTCCAAGATATCTGAGGTATCTCATTACACTCAGCACAGCGCAAATAACTGAACATGTAAAATTATTTAAAAAATACATCCTGCCTAACTCCTAAATTCAAAACATTTGTATTATTCAATGCTCAGTGGAGGAAGCAGAAATCTATTCCAAACCTGGAAGCATGTCTGTGATTAACTGATCTATGTGTTCTAATTTGAAAAATCTTCAGGAGTAATTCTGGACTCAGATGAGTTCCCCACGTTACGAGGCAAACCTGTTTGTGGGATCGAAGTTCCCTGCACGGCGTTCTCAGACACCAGGCGGGATGAAGGTGCAGAGACAGCAAAGGCAGCTGTACTCACGGTCAGCATCAGCAAACACGATGCAAGGGCTCTTCCCCCCCAGCTCCAGGGTGACCCTCTTCAGATTGCTCTTCCCGGCAGCTTCTTTAATTATTTTGCCAACCTGAAATGGAGCGTTGCGAAGGAGGAGACTCACTATGTGTTCACGAAGACAGGTTTAACATTTTAAATTTGTATGATGTTTGTGGCATCATTAGACTTCATTTGGAAGAAACACCATGGCATTTTTCCACAATTAGCACCTGGAAATTTTAAAAGGTTCACCAAGCAAGTATGCAGACACACAGATAAATCAGAAAAATATTCAGGAGCAACCCAGCAGAGGTACAGAATATGCCAAGGGTCTTGATGTGTAAATAGGAGGTTACTTTTCATGTTCATCAGATCATCTTGTGATTGATCAGATGCATCACGACCCAGGCTGAAGTTACTTATTTGGGGTTTCATCCATCCCTCTTCTCACATTCATAGAACTCTGTCCAGCCGACTGCCATATTCTCCACATCTGAAGCCTCACCTTTTTCTATACCCATCCCCTGGATTACACCCAAGTCCTGCGCTTACTGGGATTCAGCTGAGATGTTTAACTCCTCCTAGAATCCTTTTTTGATGACTCTGGGTGGACATAAGCTTTTGTTTTGGGTTTGGTTGTTTTTTTTTTTTTTTTTTTGGTCTCTCAATGAACCATGTGAAGACTCTTTCAGAGTTGGAGTCAAACTGTAGCATTTGCATCAAGTTGCTAAGGAGATTGTCCACTCTGGTAGCCATGACAAAGTCCTATCACTGGATACCTGTCCTCAGCAGTGGTTATCATGGTGGTTTCATTTAACTATTCTGTATCTCTCCCTTCTCGTTCTGTGATGTTACTTCAATTAGCTGGGCTCCTACTGTTCTGGTTTCTTCTTGAATGCTACTTGTCTCTCCTCACAGAGAATTGTTTCCATTTGTTTTTCTTCTTTGTGGATCATGTCCCATCAAGATTATTCGCTATATTTGTTTTGTTTTTAAAAGTAGAAATCCTATTTATTTTTATTGACACCTTTATCCACTAAAAAGATCTTTGCCTTTCTCTTTTGTATGATAATTTTGTTTTGCTTCTTTTATTACTTGAATTTCTTTTCCTAATCTGTGTGAGATTTTAATAAAAAATTCCTGTAGCTACTAAACAAAAAGATTTATTGTATATTTATATCTCATGCAGTTGCTGAAGTAACTGGTGCCATACCTTACAGAACAGAATATTAGTGAATCTGCTGAAAAAGTTTCATGGGCCTCAATTTCCCACAAGTAGATTAATAAAGCTAAGCTAAGTGTAGACATGTATTAGAGAAACCTTGTCAGAAATGTCTGTTATAGTCTATTTTCTTTTCACAACATATTTCATGGGAACTTTTTTAAGAGTGAATTTTCATTTAAGATGATTAAGATTTTTTTTCTTTTTCCATTAAGCTCTGCAATTTCAGATTTAACAAGAATACTTAACATTTCCTATCATAAACGGCATAAATCATGTGACACATACCCTATGGCCCTATTTCTCATAAGAGAAGTTAATGAACACATTCAGAAGAGTTCAGTCCTTTGAGGATTGTGACCATATTTCATTTTATCTAAACTACAACTGCTTATGTTATATAAACAAATTTGAAGCTAGAATAAAGAACAAATTATTAAAATGATCTTCTGTTTTAAGGAAGTGTTGGCTTCAAAATAGTTACATAAACAGCCTTTGTCTAGTTAGAGACGTGGCCATCTTTAGCGGCCAGGCTGAATAAGTAGCATTACCTCTGTCGATCCTGTGAAGGCCACTTTGTCAATGTCCATGTGTGAGGAGATGGCTGCCCCTGCAGTGGGCCCATAGCCAGGGACGATATTCACCACTCCAGGAGGAAAACCTGCCTAACAGGATAAAAAGCAAAATAGTTACAACAGAACTTAGAATTTTGCAAGAAAGGAGAGTATAAAATAGTGATTCTTCTTTCAGGTAATCTTGTGAGTTGCTCTAACAAGAAAAATTCACCTCAGCAACTTAATTCTTTATTCCTTCTTATTATTATTTCATTTCTTATCCAACATAAAATAACCCAATGAGGGTAATATTGTGCTATGCTTTCTTCCCAGGGTAAGTATTTAGTTTATGGATCATTGCTCCAATGAGGGATGTCTCAAATTTCGTTATAGTAACTCAAGAAGATAGTATACTTAAACGTGTTTGGTAAAGTATTTACACAGAAGGAAAGTAATGTGTTTGTTATCTCCATCAGCAGAAATAAAAAGCTAGAGGACTTCACATTTTTAGTTCTCTGGGGTTGATGGCTTAAGTCTTAGGAGCTGGGGTGCAAGCCCTCAGTGACATTCTTTAATCAGTAAAATGTTAGGTCAGCAAGGTCATCCTGTTCAGGGTGAAGCTTCACAAACTGATATAACCCCCATTAAAGGATTCATGTAGGAGGTAAGGTTGCAACTGGGTTGAGCATGTTAAACTTTCATGCATTTGCATCAGATTGTTTCATTTTCACATTTCTTTGTCTCTTTTTAATTTGAAATGAAGAGTACTTTTTAAGGTATGGGAGTAAATTTCCTGAATTTTAAATTTCTAGTGACTAACAGTTGTTTAACTTTTGGTAAAATATGAAGGACGAGAGTAATGAGTGATATATATATATATATATATATATATATATATATAGGATGGTTGATGAAAATGCTTCATGTACTCTTTGCTACCTTTGCAAAAGAAAATGGAGAAAATTAAATAGAAAAGTACATATAAAAATATCCATTCATGGGAATATGCTTAGAAATATGGCACACATATATGTATTACATATAGTATTACATACAAATATATTGGCACAATGAACCTAGCCTTCAGAAATTAAAAATAAAATGTGTTTAAATTTAAACAAACTTATAGAAACCACTGGGCCATAGTAACCCAGCATAGTTACAAACTAGCATAGTATTCTAGCATTGAAAGGATGCATTTTTTCACCATGAATTTGTGTTCGTGGGTTGGACAAGAGCAAGAAGATAATGGTCACCAGGTGACTGACTCTAAGCCTCTGATCTGGCTTCTGGTCTGCATTTAAGGGAGACCTGTGTGCACTGTCTAATAAAAATCCAGCGAGCAGCCCTTCTCAGGGCATCCTGACCACTGGATGGAGGCTTTGAGGAGAATGCAGCTGACAGTTACAGGGAACAAGGAAGAAGATATTGCCAGAACCTCTACCCTTGGTCCTAGACTCCTACGAGCCACGACAGCACAAGGCGAATTAAAACATAGGCAGGAAACCATATTTGGAGCGAAGCTGAGTCTTGGGGTATGATCAGTGCTGCTGATTGCAGGAAAGACAAAGACTCCCATTATTTATGGAATACAATTGTGGGAAGGAAGAGGGAGTTCGGTACTCTTTGAAGGCATCTAATAAAATACTACCTAATACCTGGCATGGGCTGTTAGAAAGTGAACATAGCTTATCTTGCCGGATAGAGCACACAGGTACTGGGACTGGGTACAAAAAGCAAGCAACCGATCAGGTCAGTGAGAAGCTGTAATTCAGGGGAAAGGATTTTAATTGGAGTCATGCTGACCTCAGGTGCACATAACTCAGCAGAGTCGCTACTTCACAGACCAGGGCCTATGCTTCAGGGACAGTTAGAGCAAAGGAGAGCTACTAGCCCAACTATACTACAGGACATACCCATTTGAGTTACATATGGCTTTGGTCTGACTCCTGATATAAAACAATGTAGTCAAATTAAGATGGGCAAGAATCATGTGGCAGTCGTAGCTGGCCAGTTGCAGTCAAGAGTATCAGCTACAGAGAGTAGTGCTAAATGAGGGCTTACAATTACGGGTGGGGCTCTTGCATTCTTGTGTATGCTTTGACCAGAAAGCTCACCTCTATAATTAACGATGCCACGTGAAGAGCAGTGAGGGGAGTTTGCTCTGCTGGTTTGAGAATCACTGTGTTTCCACAGCTGAGAGCTGACCCTATCTTCCACACCAGGAGGATCAACGGGAAGTTCCACTGGAAAACAACATTCCACCATGGAGTCTTTGTTTTGCTCAAAGGCATCCTTACTAATATAACTTCAACATTATAAACATTCCCCTTCCCTGTAGTTGTTAAACACTTCAGTGTCTTTTTAGTCTGCCTTGTGAAGTATTTCAACTATGTTTAGACAGTATCTTCTTGGCTTAAAATTAAACCTTCAAAAATCTTACTTTAAAATGCCATCTTCTCATAGAGATTTGAAGTGTCAGAGGCTCTTCTTTAAAGGCACAATTTATTTATTCTATACAATGTTCAAATTTTTCTATTTCACTTAAATTTAAAAGAACAACTCTCACTGAAAATATTAACAGCATGCCTCACAGAGCTAGAGAAAATAATCCAAAAATTCATATGGAACCAAACCTGGGCAGCAAGAGTAAAGCAGAAGCCATCACAGTCCTGTGATGCTTCAAGTTATATTACAAAGCCACAGTGATTAAAAAAAAAAGCATGATATTAACATGCAAACAAAAATGTGTATCAGTGAAACAAAATAGATCATTCAGAGACAACCCAAGGCACATTAAAGTATCAATCGATTTTTGACAAAGGGGTCAAAAACACATGCTGGAGGAAAGACAGCTGCTTTAATAAATGATCTTGGGAAAACTGAATCTACACATGCAGAAGATTGAAGCTAGAACCATATCTCTCATCCTGTACTAAACTAAAATCAAAATAGATCACTAAATATTAAGACAAACACTTAAACTGTTGAAAAATAAAATGGGTAAAACTCTTGAAGGCATAATCACTGACAAGGACTTTCTGAACAGAAATACCAACTGCAGAAGAAATAGGATCAGGAATCAAAAAATAGGATTATAGCAAATTAAAAATTTCTTCACAGCAAAGGAAACAACCAACAGAGTGAAAAGACAACTTACAGAATGGGAAAAATATTTTGCAATTTACTTCTCAGAAGACTAATCTCGGAATATATAAATAACTAAAAAAATTAGAGCCCCCCCCAAATAAAACACCCACTGAAAATTGGGCCACTGAAATGTATAGACATTTCTCAGAAGTACAAATGACCGATAAATACATGAAAAAATATTTAACAACTCTGGCCATTAGAGAAAGGCAAAATGGTTAAAAGAACACTAAGATTCCAAATTACTCCAGAAGAATGGCTGTGGTAGAGAAATTAAATAGTAATAAATACTGGTGAGGCTGCAGGGAAAATTGGGTCCCTGTACATGGTTGGTGGGAAAGTAAATTAGAATAACCATTACTGAAATCAGGATGGAGATTCTTCAAACAACTAAAAATAGAAATTCTATTTGGCTCAACTACTCCCCTTCAAAGCATCCCCTGAAAGAGTTAAAGACATCATATTAAAGTGATAATGCACTCCCATGTTCATAACAGCTCAATTCAAAATATATAAATCATAGAAGTGGTCTATCTGTACATTAACAGATGAATGAATAAAGAAAAGGTGGTATTTATATATAATAGAATACTACTCTGTCATAAAGAAGAATATATTTGAGTCATTTGTGGGAAAATAGAGGCACTTTGAGACCACAGCGTTAAGTGTAATAAATCAGACATAAACGTTTAAACATCTCATGGCTTCTCTTATATGAGAAACCCAAAATAGAAATAAAGACCAAAATAAAAGGTAGATTTTAGGAAATAATTAAATCTTGCAAACAGTATAGAGACCAAGAGATGAAGGTCAGTTGGGAGGGAGAGGAGGAGCAGGGGATAGCAAGAATTATGGTGTGTTATGTATGTGCATCCACTTACCACAAGAAAGTAAGCACTGTGGTCTGAAAACATGTACTAATAAAAAAATTAAAATGTCTTTCGGGAGTTGAGCACTTTCATTGCTTCTGTGTCTGTGATGAGAAGTGTCAGAGGAGAAAGAGTGGTGGAGTAGCCCGCCAAGCACATTCCCTGGACGGGCTGTCCCCTTGGAAGGGCAGCAGAGGAGCCCAGTCCTCTCTGTCACATCTTACAAAGCGCTGCTCTTAACGAGAGTGCATAATGCATGCTTTTGAAAACAACTCTTAGAGGAAAAGGTTGAGAGTCTTTTTGGTGCAGGACTATTGAAACACACTCAAGAGATACGTCAGGGTATAACTAGATTTCAGTATTTCCTAAATGATATCCCAGAAATACAATCACAGGAAGACTAATTTCAATAAGTCCTGCTTGTTGAAATTCACATCACATTTAACCAGTAAGTAAGCATCCATTTGTGATTGAGAAGTCTTTGTCCCCAAATTAAAGAGTTAGGTTTTCTTTCTTAATCATACAGGAGAGCAACTCACAGCAATGATTTGGCCACATACACCAATAGGTTCACGTCTTGTATAAGTGAAGAAGTCTCCATCTGGAAAAGAAAGCACACACCCAGCCCTATAGAGAACTGAGGTACTTGACATTTGCAGGATAGAGGTGTGTAATGGGTGAAAGAAAACAAGATGAAATAGTAATTTAAAAATGAAAAAGAGAGCCAGGGATTTAGCTCAGTGGTTCTGCCATGTGCTTCACAAGTGCAAGGTCCCAAGTTGGATCCCCGGTACCAAGAAAAGAAGAAGAATGCATACCTAAAACAACTTACAAAACAGAAATCTGAGGACTCAAATAGGAACTTGGAATCAGAGTAGCCATAAAACCGAGTTAAATAAAAGCAAAAATGTAAAATTAGGAAGGAACTGAAAGACAATTAATCCTGCTCTTCATCATCAAAGAGAGATGTTTTCCATTATTATTTTTATTCTCATAGTTTTATAGGAAAAGTAAGCTAAAGGAGGTAGGATCATATCTAGCTAAAAGAAGAACCATGTTCAAATGTATTTTCAGCAGCTCAAAGTGTTACCACTAATTCAATACTTTTGGAATAGTAATATAATTTTTGAAATAATAAAATTGAAACTTTAATAAATTTGAAACTGTCTTTCTAGAAGGAATAACACTATCAGCCTGCTCTAAAATATTGTTTTCCTTTTCTTACTAAACAAAAAGCAAGTTTGTTATTCTATGTAAAAAATGGCCAATGTAAATAGCAATGATTTTCTGTTCAGAGTTGACTGATTAATGTGTTTCAGAGTTTGATGTGATCATCTATCAGGATGCTCTTTGTATTTCAGTTTCTACAGGAGCCCCCTGACTGTCTCAGCAAGGCTTGGCTTTCTGAAGATCCACCTATACTTTAAATGGCTTTTACCATGTAATCTGAAGGCAAAGATAGTCACTAAAATATCCACATTTCTTGGAATCTCTGTGGTCTCGTTCTCGTGTCTTAACTTCCTACCACTTGTAACCTACTGAGTGCTCCAATTAGGTTAGAAATGCACACCAGGGGCCAGGAATTTAGCTCAGTGTTTCCACTGCCTGCCTCATAAATGCAAGGTCCCGAGTTTGATTCCTATTACCAAAAAACAGGAAAAAAGATATGCACATCAAGGCCAATCTTGGAAGTGTGTTTTATTGCTACATTTCTATGAGTTAAATTTCATCTTTAGTATTTCACCTATTCATACTTTTTCATATCAAATTTTTCATATTTCTATTTCTATGCACATTTATCACAGAAATAACACATGAATGCACATTTATATACACAAATTCTTACCTCAGGCTACAAGCATAGCCTCAGATTGTTTTGAAGCTATTTGAAACAAGTCAGTATGAATTAGTTTGTTTAATTATTCTGGCCTAACTGTACTGAGTTTGAACAGGCACAGATAACCGTAGCTGGCTCATACTGGAGCATGCAAAGAGGAGTAAATAATTACATTATGGAAAAGTTGTAATGTGATTATAGAAATGAAATGTAAAATAATTGATATCAGAGGTAAGCTTTGCTAAGTATGGGCCCTGAGAAAGCTGGCTCCAATCAGTAATTGTAGTCATAGAATGTTCCTACTTTAACAGTTTCTAAAATATTCATGTCATTATTTTCGGCCTGATTTTGCTGAAACAACTTTAAAGACCATTTGTTGAATCTTCATAGAATTTCTGAGTTTAAAACTGTGTTGGCTTGGGGCCGGGGATTTAGCTCAGCGGTTTGGTGGCCTGCTTTGCAAGCTCAAGGACCTGAGTTCAATCCCGGGTACAAGAAAAAAAAAAAAAAAAAACTGTTGGTTTAAGATCAAGGAAAAATAATTTTGCTTTGTTTGGCTGGCTTCTTCAAGAGGGAGAATTTGAAACTGTTCAGCTCTACAGTAACTGCCACTTACCTGACTCACTCCAGAGGTCTCCCAATGCTCCTTACCTATAGGTATGGTGCGGCCCTGGATCTTGTCAGCCCAGCCTGCAAAGTAGCGTAATCCATTTATAGAGAGTTCCATTTCCATCAGATATGTACTAGAAAATACTTTCCCAGCATTTATCACCTCCATTGTCTGAAAAACAAATTGATCTCAAAATTTAATGTTCCACAAAAATTTTAGATTAAAATATCTACAGCCAAAGATTTTGTTTCCATTAACTTTCATTTTCTCATATTGATTCCATTCCCTTCTTTCCTCTCCACTACCCCTCATGCTTCCTCTTCCTTTTTGTCCCTTTTCTTCCTATTTCACATTATCTATTATACCTTTTAGTCCATAATTACATTTTCAGTTTTTCACACTACAGAAACTATTCGGTACTTTCACATGTGTGTCCTATTTATATCACTTAAAAGGTTCGCCTCAGTGTGCATCCATTGAGCTATAAATGTCTAATTTATCATTTTTATGGCTAAGTAGTATTCCATCTTATATTAAAAATTTTTCTTTATGCAGTCTCCAGCTGATGGACAATTGAGCTACTCCCAAGTTTTAGCTATTACAATTTAGCTATTAAGTTTTAGCACTGCTATGAACATGGGTGCACATATATCACTGTGGTATGATTCTTTTTTTTTTCTTTTTATTGAGTTTATTGGTACAATCTGGGTCTACAATACACTTACATTCATTACTGGGGTCCTGTACTGTCACATGACAGGTCTTTTTCCCCTGTCCCTGCCCTCCCTTCACCCCACCTCCCCTCCCCATTTACAAATGCTTTATTTCCATTTTTTCATTTTCTCATATTTTTTCTTTTCCCTTGTTCCCTTTCCCCTACCCTTCCCACTTTCCCTACACCTTTACCCCTTTTCTTCCTATTTCACACTATTGATTATCCCACTAGGATCTTGTGTGCTATTCTTTTAATTCTCTAGGGAAGACACCCAGCACTGGAATAGTTGGATCAAATGGAACTAGATAGAGAGGGAAGAAGGGGTTGAAGGGAAGGCAGGGGATGGAGGAAAATAAGAACCAAGATCGATTACGTAAAGATACAAATGTCCAACGATGAATGTCATATTTTATGTATTAATGAACCAATAAAATTATTAAAAGTCAATAAAAAAGAAGGAATCCAAAGGGTCCGCCCAGGAAGAGGAAGACTGCTGGAGTGATTTATCAGAGAAGGAAGAGAATTACTGGCAAAGGATCTGAACTGATGAGCTCATGTATGTCTCTATCTCTATGCTAAGAAAATAATAAATATTAGCAAGTAAATATATATATATCTCTCTCTATATATATAGAGAGAGATATATATATATTTCCAAGATGTTGAGTATGCACTAGAGAATTTTGAACACAGAAGAAATTTTAAATTATCTTGACTAATTTTCTTTCCAAACCAGAGAGACTCAAGAAGAGCTAAAATAACATGTACATACGGTCATACGCATGACCTAAGTAAAATGGGTCAGAGCTTCCAGCTGCTAAAACCGAGTGCTCTTTCTGTCCCATCCTGAGTGTTCTCTGCTAATCAACATTTGAGAAGTTGGTCACAATTTGATATATCCTGCTGGTGAGAGCAGTATGGAGTCTGCTTGATCAAATCAGGGTGGTAACAAAGAGTTCATGATGGGGACAATTTAGTGTTGGTGATTTTTAATGTTTCAATAATCATTGTTGGCACTCTGGGGGCCAAGGAAGGAGAATTACTGAAAGTTTGAGGCTCACGTGTACTACATAGTGAATTCGATAGCAACAACACCCTGTCACAAAAAAAATCACTTTTAATTTTGGATTCCATATGAATATAACCAATCTATTTTCGTAAGCAAAACATCTGGGTCTTTCATTTATGAATTTTCTTCTGCAGAATTTTCAATTATGGAACTGAGAAGAAATAAGATTTACTTTAGTGATATTTTGGGTACCTTCAACAAAGTCAGGTGAGAATTCCAGTAAGAGTTCAAGGTCAAGTAACTTGAGAAACTTAGTACAATATTCTAGAAGATTCAGAGCATGTTACCTTGTGGAGGGCTTGTGTGCTACTATGTTTAAAGCTTGTTAACATTCTAAAGTGTGAAATTTCTTCAATTTGGCTCAACTGAGGACTTGTCAAAACCTATACTGTTAGCAGGAAATAGTCTTTTCCTTTGTTCATAGAGTGCATGTAGCTCTCACTAAAACCAACCAAGTTGCCAATTCAAACAGCTAATGCCTTGGATCTATGCATCCGGGTTCCTTATACTCACTGCCAGCAGCAGTCGATCTCTTTCAATTAAGTCAGCCAGCTTGTACAGGAGGCGTCCCCTCTCTGAAGCATCCATAGTACGCCATGGAGAGCCGATCTGAAAGGCCTGTCTTGCGGCCTTCACTGCTTTGTCAACATCTGCCTGTAAGTCGGAGGGAATGCAAATCAATATGCTCAACACGTGGGCAGAGCAAATCCAATGGGAATAACCCCTTAAAACAGACTGTGGCTACTCATGAACAGATGCTGTGTCTCCATTAGCTCTAAGTTTAGCACATTCTACATATTCAACCCCAGTAGGTAGGACTGACACTTGCTGATATTCTTTAGATCGGTGAGCTCCTCACACCTGACACGGGCTTGATTTCCTAGATTACAAATGTTAACAACATTTCAGTAGTTTACTAATATCTGAGATTTTGGGTAATATTCTAACAACTTTACGTGTGTTAACTCAGTTGATTCTTAACAATCTCATGGGACCAATATGTTCTCCATTTACCAGAAGAAACACAGAAGAAGAGAGAAAATTTGCTCAAGGTCAGGAATTAAAAGTAGATGAACTGAGTTTGAATGGATCCCTTGCTCTTCACCATACTTTCTACTCTTGTAATTTGCCTCTTGGCCTGCACTCAAGTTGCCTTCTTTCATGATGTTCTCTGTTGTGTTTTTCTAAACCATTTATGCTCCAGTTCTTTCCTAATCATCCTTGGTTATTCCATTCCCTAATGGATTCTTGGGCAGACCTTTTCTCAAGTCCCACAAAATATACCTATAATAAATATAACCACTTTTATATGACTGCTTCATGTGTTTGTTTCCCTGCGAATCAACTGCAAATAAATTAAATTCCAACTTCCCACTTTTCATATTTTAGGCATAGGACTGACTTCTGTCAGTCTACTGACTACTGGAACTCCACACCACGGGCTAGTAGGCTCCAACTTTTTTCAGAAGATGTAATTCTCTTTGAAAATTAGGATGAGCAGGAGGAAATGACTCTCTCTTTTTATGTTCCACACAAGTAAGATGAATCTAATTTAACAATAAAGCTTCCTTCTTGAAGAATCCTGCACCGCAAAGTAATTTGTCCCCGCCTTAAGGTGCTTTGCACTAAGACTTTAACTTACAAATCTGAAAATTAAAGTGCAGAAAAATGAAAAAAGTTTTCAGTACAGATGGTCCTTGATTTTTGATAAGGTTGCATCCCCACAAACACATGATAAATTGCAAATACTGTAAGTCAAACATGTATTTCATATTCTTGATCTAATGAAAGTCATGGTTTAGCCTCACCTGCCTCAGATGTGCTCAGAATGCTTAAAGATTATTTTATAGTAAAACATTGGATGTCTCACTTAGTTTGTTAATGCCGTGTCGTATTGGCAGTGTACAAATAGACCGTGTAGCTGGCTGGGAGCTGTGGTTTGCTGTTGGCGCTCAGCACTGAAGGAGAATATTGTTCTGCTTAGTAGTGCTGGCCTGGTGGGGGAATCAAAATTTTAAATTCCAAGTATGGTTTCTACTGAATGTGTATTGCACTTGCATCTTACTAAAGTTAAAAATTGGAAGTTGACCTTTGTAAATTGTGGATCATCTGTATTTATAACCAAACTAAGGTTATTTGGAACAAGAGATTTTTTGGAGGTATAATCTGGTCTAAATAAGTAATGTAAACTACAAGCAAATATTCTTCACAGTAATTCATCACACGAGTGTATCTCACTATAAAAAACTATAAAACTTAGGAGAATGATGAATATATAATAAATATATATGGCTCTATTACTTGCCATACCTGACAAATGACTGTATATTTTGAGCATTGAATTAATCATATTGTTTATATTTGGACATTAAATTCTACCATTTTCCTATTAAATTCACTAAACACTGTTTAGGGAAAGAGACAGAGAAGCAAACCATAAGGACCTGAGTCGCCAGCATGATCTGTGAACACCACAGCTTATCAGCTACACGCAGCTCTGCGTTTAAACAGACCTGTGTGACGCAGCTTTCATTTCAGTCCTTCTGCTTGGTGTTCTGCCGCTGGTCTTAGCCAGACATGGGCTCTCAGAGGGGTCCTGGCCCCGCAAAGGGATACGGAGGAACTGGCTGCGAGACAAAGTACTCTGCACGTGAAAAACAGTTCCTTAGAGAATGCTGCTAAAAATAAAGAGAATACTGCTAAAAAATAATAAAATAAAAATTCTCGCCAGGGATCTAGCTCAGTGGTTCTGCCACCTGACTGGCAAGCGCAAGGACCTGAGTTCAACATCCGGTAGAAAAAAAAAAAAAAATCTTGTGCTTGTGTCTTGTGAATTTACATCTAATGGTAGTTAATTTGTAGGTCTGGGACAAGATAATGCAGATATATATTCAAATTCCTCCTTATTAGGTAACTTCTTTTTGCGGGGGGTTCCAGGGATCAAACTCAGGAGCTTGTGCCTGCGAGGCAGGTGGTGGAACCACTGAGCTAAATCCCCAGCTGTAGTTAGGTAATTTTTGAGGCATTCAGTGATCCCTATTGATCCATCCAGTCATCCATCCATTCATATAAAATTTTATACACAATCTGCCTATAGCATTTTTTATCAGCCTGCTAATAATAATCAGCAATTATGCTGTATTGTTTCAAGAATGGTGATAAGAAAATATATTTGTTCAGATTCAGTCTAGAAACCTCTTGGGTAGACTGAATTTCATAGTTCATGTCAGCAACATCACCAGGGCGAGTGGAATCTGCCCAGGAGGAATTGTGGACTCAGAGGGTCTACTCTCTTCTAACGTGAAATGCTTGATGATAGCTATTTGTTAAGAGCCTGCTAAATTCTGGGATATGGCACTGGGATGTGTTCTTTACAGCCCCAAGTTACCACAGTAAATTTCATGCACCTTGTTTCACAGGTGAGTAGACCCCATGAACATGAAACTCAGCAGAGTGGAACCCAAATATGATCTCAGATCTGACTCAAATCTAGTTCTTATAGCTCTGCCGAATTATTCTAATGATGTCTCCTTTGCAATGTCTCCTTTACTGCTCTCTGTATTATAATCTACATTTATTTTTTTTCTAGGCCTAAAATAGGCAGTTAATAAATGTTTCTAATTTGGTTAGCTATCTTTTGAACCTACTATGTTACCCTTATACAACTGTTACAAACATTATATCATAATTTTTTTTTTTTTTTGTACCAGGGATTGAACTCGGGTCCTTGTGCTTGCAAGGCAGGCCACCAAACTGCTGAGCTAAATCCCCAGCTATAAATGGTATTTTAACTGATTCCCTTATATAACAAATCTTTTATATTATTCACAGCTATTGGGTATAATACTTTGCTGTTTTTGTTGTTGATTGCTTGCTTGTTTCTTATTTCTTTTTTTTTTTTAATTTAAGATCCAGTATTTTTATTCCAGAACTGGCATTTTCTGAGATATATATATATTTTTTTTTTAATTAAACAGAAAACAATTTGGGGCATTAACTCAGATTTACTACCAGCAGTAACAGGATTGCCTATGACATTAAATTTTTTTTTTAAGTAAAGACCCACAACCTGAGTATGTTGACAGTTTGAAAGATGATAAGCTCTCAAATTCCTCCTAAGCACTGGTAAGGACAGACTGAACCCCTGGGCCACTCCCAGATCATACAGTTGCTTATTAAATTTATTCCCAGATGAAGAAAACAGGTATCAGATGAAGTTTTCTTTTATACTGGTCATAACCACTTTCCTTAATGGACATTTAGTTTTATACCCACCAATTATTTGTAAGTCATGTAGAAGCAGTATTCAGGATTAGTCACTGCAGCCTAAAAGAACCACTGGAGTGCAAACAATTCCCACCCACATCCGTGCCTTGTTCTGTAAACTTCCTTGGCTCTCAGCCTTCCTCCTTTCTTTTTGACACCACTGAGAGCCCATTGTTAGTTCCGTTCTACTCACATTAAATCCCTGTAGATTTGGGCTCATTATGTAAAGAGACAATTCCAGAATATTAGGTTTACTCTGACTTGGTAAATTATAAGATCCAGTACTTATATACTTTTAACACGGGGTTATAATCAGATACAGTGTTCTATAGCCACAGAGTAAAAATCAATTCCATCTGGCAAGATTTGAGGCTTGGAAGAAGTATAGAACCCAATAGTGACAGAGGCTTTATGTGCCTGGCACTTTTAAATATCTGATTATCAATACGATCCGTTTTTCTTTTTTTCCTGGTACCAAGGATTGAACTCAGGACCTTGCACTTGCCAGGCAGGTGCAGTGCCGCTGAGTTACAGCCACAGCCCAGCAATACAGTCTTCAGTAAAGTATTCAACTTTTTGTTCTGCTATTTTGTCATCATTTATAAATACAGCTAAAATAGTATCTTCTTAAGGTTTCTTAAGTATTACATTAATACAACACTTAGAAATAAGAATTGTCTCGAAATAATTTGACTAGAACACATCTATGCTTTTCACTAGTTATTCAACTTGTCATTTTAAAGTATTCATAAATACTAATTTAATGATTTTTAATAAAATAACTTGGCAATGTACTACATAAAATAGATTGTCTAAAAGTTATATATTAACTTTTAAAATTTCATCTAACAACCTAAAACAATGGTTTTATACAAATAACAGTTTTCTTTCCTCTTTCAAACGTGTGATTAATCCTGTGTTTCAGAATCTGTTTGTATACTAATCTACTACACATTATTTCACTGAAAAACAAGGAAACTATATGAAAATAAATAGCTACAATATCTCAGCCATCATCATTACCTGATGACCTTCATGAGCTAAGCCTGGACCAGGAGCCACGCGTTCAAGGCATTTACTGAATTTTCAGTGGGATTCGGAAGCTGAGAAGGGTGAGAAGCAGAGGAACCCGACATAAAACAGAGCTAGAATTCAATAACTCACCTTATCTCCTTCTTCTACCTCACAAATTATCTCTTCCGTTGCAGGATTAATAACAGGAAATTTCTTGCCACTCACTGAATCATGCCATTCATTGTTTATGAAGATCTGCAGGGATACAGATTAAGTATATTTAAAAGCATTTTAAAAATACCTGTTGGAAATTTTTACAGATTTAAGCTGAAGCATCACGTAATGCCTAAAAATTTTTCCCAACTAAAACATGTTTTTGTTGTAGCTGACATTTTACATACAAACACATACACACATATAAAGATGCATATTTGCACACTAAAATAAAGTGCTATTTTTTAAGTTTTGTGAAGGTACACAGTTTTTTCAATGCTTTAAAATACAGACTGTCAAAAATTTTTTAAAATGCTGTTTTCATAACAGCATCTCCTAATTTATTAGTCTTCAGAGGAGACCAGGTACAAGATTTCTTAATAATACCAAAGACATGCATGCAGAAAAATTAAATATTATTCTATGTGAACTATATCCAAACAGGAGGTTTAAAATCCATCAGTGTGTCATTTATAATATCTCAGCTTTAACTTTTGTATATCTGAATTTATATCTTACTAATTAACAAATTTGATGCTCATTTACCTTTTACTAAATAAAAGTAACTGACAAAACCAAATTAAAGAGCACTCTTTTATGATGAATAAGGCTATATTCCATTTCTGACAAATGCTAGAATATTTTCTTTCTTTTTATCCTTTTATTACTAATTTATTCATTTTCTAATTATTTTTTTATGAAGCAATCCTAAGTAACTATTGGGTAATATTTAATACAGCTTTTTGACAACATAAACCAGTTAATTTAATTTTGAATCACAGATATTTGATAAGTATTCTTCTAAAACAATGTTGCCTTATACATGGGGTTTTTAAATATATCTTAATTCAGATATCCATCCTTACTTGACATTTAAAGATAGGTATACATAGTTCAGTCCTGAATGTATCAAAACTCTGTTCTCCAAGGTTTACCTTAGTTGCTATGCTAATAGCAAGTCACTGAAAATTAAAAATTTCCCAGTGATGTCTATCAAAATTATATATTCTGCACATGAGTACACTATATTTGCGATTTGCTACAAAATCGGCTGGAGGACAAACCTTTGGCTGTTCACACCAATTCAGTTATTTATACAGCAAAACACCATCCTATAGTTGTTGAAGAATTCCAAAGAATGGTAGTGCCAGATAGAATTGATAGGAAAGTATGTACTTGTAAATAAATACTGGATTTAGTCCAAAACAGTTCTGATGAAGAGATTAGAAGTAGAAAGACAGACTTATTAGAGTATAAGGAATAGTATTATGCAAACCCTTGATTCACTGACAGTGTAACTGAGTACAGATGAAGTGCACAAAACTTGATATATTATCCTTCGAGAAGAATATGTTTTCATCTTATTTCAACTTGAAGGAAGATAAATTTCAAGACCTGACTGGGGCAGCACATATTAGAGTGAAACAGTGCACAAGCTTTCAGAAACACTTTGTAGAATCCCATAATTACTCTTAAAATGTATTTTGTTAATTATACATTAAGTTCATTGGTGCATTTTGTGAGTACAGTACAATGACACTCACCATTGGAAATTTCTGCCTGTACGTGATATATCTTGGTTTTGTTTTTTCCCCATTCCCCTGCTTGCCCTTCAACCTCTCTGCCCCTCCCTATTGACAAAGACTTTGTTTCCATTTTTTCCTTTTCTCCTATTTTGCTTTTCTCTGCTTTCTTTTCCTGTACCATCACTCCCCCTTCCTCTTTAGACCTTTTCTTCCTATTTCACATTAGCTAGTACACATTTTGGTCCTCATTTACACTTTCAGTTTCTCACACCAGAGACACTATTTGGCATTTACACATGTGTAACCTATTTATTTCACTTAAGAGTATGGTTGCAATGCATATCCATTTAGCTATAAATATTTCTAGTTTCTCATGTTTTATGGCTGAGTAGTAATCCACTTTATTAAAAAAAAACACATCTTCTTTATCCAGTCATCAGTTAATGGGCATTAGGACTGTTTCCAAGATTTAACTATTACAGATTGTCCTGCTATAAAATGGGTGAACGTAGATCACTGTGGTATGATTCTTTTAATATTTTTGGGAAGATACCCAGCATATGTGTTATGGTTTGTGTTCAGTGCAATCCCAGTTGAAATTCCAACAGTGTACTTCGCAGAGCTTGAGAAAACAATCCAAAAATTCATTTGCAACCTGAAGCGACCTAGAATAGCAAAAGCAATTCTAGGCAACAAAGACAAGATAGGGGTATCCCAATCCCCAACTTGAAACTATTCTACAAAGCTGATATGATAATAATAGCATAGTACTGGCAAGGAAACAGACCCAGGATCAACGGACCAGATTAGATTATGGAGAAACAACTCCTGACATGCTCAGCCGTGTCATCTTTGACAAAGGAGCCAAACGCCCTCGGTAGAGGAAAGGTAGACTCTTTAATAAGTGCTGCAAAAATTGTGTTTCAACTTGCCGAGGATTAAAACTATACTTGTATCTCTCACCATGCACTAAACTAAAATTGAAGTAGATCAGAGATCTCAATATTAAAACAGAAACACTAAACCTTTTGGAAGAGAGGTTAGGTAGAACTCTTGAAGACATGAATCCTTATAGCAGTTTTGAAAGTATGGTCACTTTCATTATGTTGCTTCTTCCCACCAGGAGCAAAGGATGTCTTCCCATTGTCTGATATCCCCCTAAATCTCATTTTTCAGAGTGCTATAGTTTGCAGAGTAGAGGTCTTTGATTTCTTTTCTTAGACTCATTCGTAGGTATTTCATTTTTTTGGATGCTACCGTGGAATGAGTTGCTTCTCCATGTCCTCTCTCAGTGATTCTGTTGTTCATGTACAAGAAGGCTACTGATTTTTGTGTTGACCTTGTATCCAGCTACTATACTGAAGTTGTTATTAAGTCTGGGAGATTTTTGAAGGAGTTCTTAGAGTTTTCTGTACAGAGTATCATGCCATCTGCAAAAAAATGACAATTTAGCTTCTTCCTTTCCTATCTTTGCTCTGTTGATTTCTTTCTCTTGTCTAATTGTGTGGCTAATATTTCCAAAACTATATTGAACAGGAGTGGTGATAGTGGATCCTTGTCTTGTTCCTGATTTTAGCAAGAAGGGTTACATTGTTTTACCATTTTGGCTTTTGGCTTTTCATAAATGGCTTTTATCAGGTTGAGATAAAGACCATCTGTTTCAATTTTCTGTAGGTTTTTTATGATGAATGGGTGTTGGATTTTGTTGAATGCTTTGTCTGCATCTATTGAGATGACCATATGGTTTTTTGTCCTTGGCTCTATCAATGTAGAATATCACATTTATAGATTTGCATATGTTGAACCATCCCTGTATCCCTGGGATGAATTCTATTTGGTCAGGGTGTATGATTTTCTTAATGATCTCCTGCATTGTGTTTGCCAGCATCTTATTGAGGATTTTTTGCATTTATGTTCTTTAGGGAGATTAGTCTTTATTTCAATTTCTTGGTTGGGTCTTTTTCTGATTTGGGGATCAAGGTGATGCTTGCTTCCTTGAATGAATTCTGGAGTATTCCCTCCCTTTCTATTTCACCGAAAATTCTAAATAGTAGTGGCAATAATTTTCCTCTAAATGTCTTGTAGAATTCAGCAGTGAACCCATCAGGACCAGGGCTTTTTTTCTGTTGGCAAGTTTTTAATTACATTTTCAATTTAATTGATTGAAATTGGGTTGTCTAGAATTTTTAGGTTTTCTTCATTCAACTTAGATAATTAATGTGCATCTACAAATCTGTTTGTTTCTTCTGTGTTTTTCATCTTATTGGCATATAGGTTCTCAAAGTAGGTATTGATGATCCTCTGGATTTTTGCTGAGTCTGTTGAAATTTCACCCTTTTCATTCCTAATTGCATGGATTTGGCTCTTTTCTTTTTTTTTTAATAAGGTGGGCTAAGAGTTTGTCTATTCTGTTTTTTCTTTTGAAGAACAAAATCTTTGCATTATTAGGTTTTTTTGTATCATTCTTAGTCTTCATTGCATTGATTTCTGCTCTGCTCTTTATAATTTCCTCCCTTGTATGATGGGTTTGTCCTGGTCTTCTTTTTCTATAAGCTTGAGGTTCACCATTAGGTTGTTTATTCGATCTTGTTTTGTTTTCCTACTATGGGTACTCATTGCTGTGAATTTCCTTCATAAGACTGCTTTCATTGTGTCCCATAGATTCCGGTATGTTGTACTGGCATTGTCATTTAATTATAGAGACTGTTTAATTTCCTCTTTAATTTCATCTGTGAGCCATTGGTTGATCAGTATGGTGTTGTTTAATTTCCACTTGTTTACAAAGTGTGTATTCTGATTCTGTTGGGTGAAATATCCTGTAAACATTTAAGTCCATTTGTTCAGGAATTTGTTTGAGTTCTAGTATTTTGTTTTCCTATTTCATTTGTCTATTTGTGACAGTGCAGTATTGAGGTTCCCCCATTACTATTATATTAGCACTTATTTGATTTTTATGTCCATTAATATTTATTTTCTATAGTTGAGTGCACTAATATTTGGTTCACATATATTTATTTATTTATTTTTATGTTTTGTGGGGTGTTTTGTTTTGTTTTGTTTTGTTTTTGGTACCAGTTATCAAACTCAGGACCTGGGTTAAAGGTTGTTTCCTTTAGGGCTTGAAATACTTCACTCCAGGATCTTCCTGACTTGAGGGTTTGTATTGAAAAGTCTGCTGTGATTCTGACGGATGTTTCTCTGTATTTTATTTCTTTTCTCTAACTTCTTTTAATATTTTCTTATTCTGTTGGGTTTCTTGAATCTTTACTATTGTATGCCAAGATGTAGTTTTTGTTTTTGTTTTTGTTTTTTTTTATTCACAGCTAGTTGGAGCCCTAGTTGGAGCCTCACTTCTCACTTATCTGTAAGTCAAATTCTTTTCCCCTGCTTGGGAAGTTTTCTGCCATTATTTGTGTAAACAATTTTTTATGTTGATTGCATTATCTCCTGTTTCTTCATAACGTGCACTCCAACCAGTCTTATGTTATTCTTTGTGTCACCTAGAAGTTGCTGGATTGATTCCTCATTGTCCCTTGCTTTTTTAAAAAATTCTTTCCTCTCCTTGTCACTAATTGCAATCCTGTCTTCTATATCTGATTATCTGTTCTCACATTGGCTCACTCTGCCTTGTAAACTTTCAGCGGAGTTATTAATCTCTGCAATATCTATTTGAATCTGTTTTGAACTCCAATCATGTTTTCTACTATGGTCACTATCTCTGTTGTCATCTGCAAAATTGTTTCTGATTTTATTTTTTGCAGATTCCCTTTCATTGCCAGTTCAGGGAGTCCAGGAGGTTGAGTTTCAGATTGCTCCATCTCTCTGCCCGGAGTTCCCTTTTGTGATCTGGAAGTCTGAGTTTGCATCTTGTTTAAGTGTCTTCTCATTTCTATTTTTTGTTATTGTTGAACTTTTTGGTTGAATTTGCTATTCATAATTTGCTTATTGCAAGTATCTTCATTGCTAGTGTTTCGAGACAGTAGGGAATTCTTACTTCTTGGATTGCACTCCTGGTATAGTTTGCTTTTCAGTTTTGAGTCTGGCATTACCTTTAAGCAGTCACAGTCTTGATATACCAGTAAAGACAACTGATTAAAGCAATCACATCACCTTGGCCAAAGTAATACAATCAGCAACAACAGTAGCATTTAACACAGCTTAGAAAATGACAAAATGTGGTAGCTATTATTCTAACAATTTAACTCCATAAACTAGACTTGGGATTATATATAAAAAATCAAGGACCATCCAGAAATATGTTTACAGTTAGTAAGCCCTTCAAGATAGCAGTTTTATCCTCTGTAAAAAGACTTAGAAGGACTTGGGAGCGACAATAGAGAAATAGGAGAGCTTAGAATTAGGGCCAGAGGACACAGGAGGATAACACAAATTTTGTGAAGTTGTTGAAGACAGGAGTAAAAGAGAGAAGGAAGGAACAGACACAAGAAAAGGTTAACAACAAGAAGAAAACTAGAGTCAAGGATTTAGCTCTGTGTTGCCATTGCCTGACTTGCAAGCACAAGGACCTGAGTTCGATCCCTGGTACAAAAACAAAACAAAAAACTAGAATTCGTGCTCTTAACAATAGCAACAATAAAATTAGAGACTAGGACAAAAACAGGAGAAGGAGGAGAGAAATGAAGAGGAAGAAAAGAGAAGTAAGAGAAAATGAAAAAGAAAGAGAGATATAAAAGGTCCTCCGGGAGTTCTGACTCTGCTAGTGCTGGTATACAATGTGAGCAGCAGCGTGCAGAGCCACGTTCTTCCATTTCTGCAAGCCCGCAGCATTGCAGTGAGATTCAGGCCGGTTTCTGGCTGCCGGGCCCTATTTGGGCTCCCTGACTCCTGCAGGTTAGAACTCTGCAAGGTTCTACCGCGAGCTTGAGCTGCCCTTCCCCCACAGCAGCTCCCGGCTGGGTAGGAGCTGTTGGGCACAGCAGCTCACACATTGCTGATTGCTACAGCCTGCTCTGTCTTCCCTCTCCCAGTGGGTTTCAAATTTCAACACCAAGCCTCAGAGAGGTTCTCTCTCTGCCACTCACCACTGCACCATTTTCCTGAGTTAGTCGCAATGTTTCTCACTTCTGGCACATGGATCCAGATCCCAGGGAACCCCTCAAGGTGGAAATGGGGGGAGCCACCCTCTCTGTGGAAACCAGAGTGCCGACCACATGTCTAGTGGCTGGTGGACGAAATGTATTTTCTTTTGTGTACACATAGCCCCTATCACTTAGTGTTCTCTTCCCAAGGAATCGGTGAGAATCACTTCAGGCAGTGTGCCTCGAACTCAGTTCACCGTCCTCTTTAGGTTTTGGCTGATTTAGCCCTCTATTCAAGCCTTTCTCTCTCTTTCTCTCTCTCTCTCTCTCTCTCTCTCTCTCTCTCTCTCTCTCTCTCTCCCTCTCTCTCTCATTAATAACACACATAATCCTTAGTAATTTATCATATCACTTTTTTCCTTACTACTTTTTAAACCTCTCCCTGACCCAAGTTTGCCTTATTAAATTTTAATTTTCTCCCCATTACGAGATCCTCCTCACCTAACAAAGTTCACTTTTGTCCACCTGCCTCCTCAGAACACCTCAGCGATTCCCCTACTCAAGCTCCTTAGCATGGCACATAGGGTTGTTTTCCTTTGACTCCAATATCCTTTTCCAGCCTGTGGTCCTGCTGCTCCCTTAGGTGACCCATTGTTTTGGCCACATTCTACTATCTCAAACACCATGCTCTTCTTTTTTGTTTTGTTTTTATACATATATTTTAATTAATTTTATTGGTACATTTTAGGTATACAATATAGACTTCATCCTTGTACTTTTACATAATCTATCTTGGTTCTTATTTTTTTCCCCATTCCCCTACCCTACTCAACCCATCCACCCTTCCCCATCTACAAAGACTTTGTTTCCAGTTTTTCATTTTTACGTATTAACTGTATTCCCTTCTTTACTCCACAACTGCACTCCTTAGCTTCCTCACATGGGAGTTTTGTATTTACTCTTGTATTTGAAACTCTGGCTTAATACATCATCTCCTCGTGATGATTTTACAAGTTTCTCAATTGTATATACTTTTTTCCCTAAAACAATATGCTACCATTTAATAATATTTATTTATTTATTTATTCTGCTTTGTGCTAAAATGAAATATCCACATATCAGCTCATGAAATTTGTAATAAAAATGAAAGACTTCATCATATCTGCCCTAGATTTTTTAATCAGCTTTCCAAAACTGCCTTCCACTTACGTGAAAAGCAATAATTCTATATTACTTTAGGCTTTATCTCTCTAAATTAGAATATGTAAGTCTTGTAAGTAAGAAATGTACTCAAAATCCTAACATTTTACAGTTTAATTTTATTAAATAAATAAAGAAGAAAAAGAAAACACAGAGTGGATCATGTTTTGTTACCCTGTGGTGAGGCTTTCAAGCTCCTGCTTGAGTCCTTTTATCTTTAGGTCTGTGATAAATTTTAGTCTAAAATTATGAATAATATGAGCTCAATACATTATAGTTTTGTTTTACTCCCTTCATCTAATCTCTTGGTGAATAAATCATTACAACATGTATATACCATCTTGTTTTACTAACAGAATCATGGATCTAAACTGTACATAAAGTTCCTTCTTCAGATTAAAGTCAAAGTTTTTGTAAATGAACATTAAAGTAAAGTAAAACTCAGTTTACCTAGCATCCTTCATGCAACTAAGGAAGTCACCTGTAGATATTCCCAATTCTCCATTCCTGGCTCTGCACTGTACACTTCTAACCTCTCATATAGGAGAACACTGAGAATCTGAAGGTGTTTGAACTTATGCTTACATTACCATAATCGTGAACGGTCACGCTCTGTTTTATCAGGAAAGTTTTTGTCAAATAATGAACAAATATTGGAAACATACTTTGGAAGATACAGGGGGAAATTTTTAGATGAATTAGTCCCAGCTCTGCCTTTAAGACTGTATAATCCAAGGTAGTGATGGCAAGCCTTGTAGGGATGAGTGCCCAAAGTGTAACCCCAAACCCACTAATTTATCTTAAGAGCCAACACTGAAATTATCTAAATACTAAGGTTTTAGTTTAGAAAAAAAAAAACTCATACACTAACATCCTTTGTCTTCAAAGAAAAATAAATGTGATTCATGCTGTGTGTTCAACACCACTGATCTAAGAGGATCATGTGCAGATAGCCGAAGAAGTGCTTTAATCAGTACACTGTATAGTGAGACTCACGGGAGTTCATGGTGCACTGAATGAACACGTTTTGAAGGATAGAATGAGATGAAATTGGTGGAAAAAAAGAAAAACAACACATAAAAAGAAGGACCAATCTTGGGAGTTTTACAACAGAGTAAAGAAACTGCTCCACACTGAGAGCTTCTGCTGAATCAAGTCATTTATAAGGCTTGACCATGAAAATAAAGCTGGTTTGTGGTGAATTTTGATTCCCCAAGTAAGAAGCTTGTACTATATTCTGGATCAATGGATGCTTTAGAAATACTGATTTTAAAGTACCAAACATTCTTTGAAGTAGAGAAACCACAGTCTATAAAATTAGCCCAGTGTCTATGCTCCTAAGCCAAGAATGAGATCAGAAGAGTCTAGAGCAGTAGGCAGTAGTATTACATACTACACAAGTAAACCTTCTGAAATAAGACAGCACAATATAGATAGCATTGGTTACAGAAGTAGATGTAAAAGCCAGGTATTTCAGCATTATTTTCAGTCCCTGAGCTGTGGAGAATTTAGGAGCTACCTTAATAACTGTTTTTATGTTTTAATTTTCTTAGCTTTACATTTGGCATTTGCCTCCTAGCTACCTGTATGACGGTAAGGATTTGAATACACATCATCCTGTAATTATATTAAGAGGTTATATAGAGTAGTCTAGGGATAATGAATGCTTATTATAATAGTTACAAAATCTGTTTTAGGTCTGTTGAAATGATGTACAACGGCAACAATCTGATTTTCTGTTTCCTGTTTCCCTTCAGTAAATTTAGTGAAAGAGGAAGGATGTTATGAAAGCAAAATATTCTTGGGTCCTATTGAACCATATGTTAAGTACATCCTAATTATGAATCTTAGACTCAGGATAGTTGGAGCAATGTATTTATATAGTATACATCAACTATAACTTCACAGTATTGATTAGAAATTATGGATGTCTATGCATACTCTTAGAATTCAAGTGTTTTATTTTATTTGGAGAAACAAGCAATGGAAATGTCAAGATAATTTAAAATTGGTTTTCCCTCTTTTAATTTTAGCTGTTAGACTTAAAGAGATGCATCATATTGTCTTTGATAAATACAAATAAAAATGGAGGGAGGGAGAAAGGAAGCCACAAGAATGAAAGTGAAAATAGAAGGAAAAATGGAAACAGCTTTTGTACACAGCAAGGGGAGGTGGCTGAAGGGGGGAGTGAAATGAAATAAAATAAAATAAAATAAAATTTATGAAAAACAAAACTCTTTAAAGAAGAAAAACATAAAAGGAAATAATAGAGGAAAGAAAAATATTTAACAGTAGTCAGAGGAATAAAAACAAATGAGAGAATGGCTAAAACAAAAATAGCAGAGACACAATTTTCCTTTCATTTCTGTTTTTTATTATAGTCTGAGTTCGATAATATGAGTATATACTCTCTTCTCTGTATTTAAAATGTCCTTCAGCCTTTTTGGTTTAACCAAAGGGGGAAAAAAAGACCACATTTCCTTTGAGTCATTCTGTCACTGGGTGCTCAGATATCAACAGAACTTGTCAGTCACTTCTGTGCATGATGGAGATGACATGCACTGAGGAATTAAGCTGTAAAGACTTGAAAATCCAGTACCCACTTAGCAGCATTTTGATTCAATGCTACTATTGTTTGTATGTAATTCTGTTTCCTTCTAGAGAAAATACCAGATGTAGAGCATCAGTCAGTTGTTTATTCATATTTCTTCAAATTCTAAAAAATGTTGGAAGTTCAGGGGAAATAGTCTGACAATGGAACTTAGGGTGGCAGAGTTATCCGTTCAGGCATGACAGCTGTGACCTTTGTGCAGATTTTTAACTCTAATATTATAATGAATCAAGTTCAGATATAAGAAAGTCAAATATTTTCTGGGGATGTGGCTCGGCAGGAGTGTGCCTGCCTGGCAATCTCAAGGCCCTGAGTTCAAACCCCAGTACCAGAAAAAAAAATATATGTATATATGTATTAGCACCATTTTACATACCTTCCACACAGTGCAGCTGAGTTTGAGTGAACTTTTAATACCTTCATAAACACACAGAAAAACTTAAAATATAGTAGTGTCGTGAAACCCAGGTTGATGTGATTATAGTAGCCCACACTTATCTGCCAGGAAATGTTGCAGTCCCCCATGGATGCCAGAACTCACTGGCACTACTGAACCCTCCTTCTACTGTTTCTCTCCATACTGTGATAACATCTAGTTTATACATTAGGCAAAGTAAGAGATTAGCCAGATAATACAATGGAACTATCTTAACAACATACTGGAGCCTCTTGAGCTTCGAAATGAGACAGACCTCCAGTCGTGTATTTTCAGCTCCTTCTCATAGTTACTTATGAGCCTCACATGCGATAAGTAGATGGAATCAGTTGTGAACTGCAGCAAGTGATACAAGCACTGAGTCTACTAACCCTAGGACCTGAATAATTTAGAATTCTAGGAGTCATGTTAGGAAGGAGAATTCAAGAAGGGACCCACCAGTTAATAAGTTCCAGGTACTTTTCATGATTTATTTGACTTAATTCTCCCAACCACTTTCCAAATCAGTCATTATTATTCCCACTTCATAGAAGGGGACCTGATGCTGAAGGAGATTAGAAGCCTTGCCCAGGTAATGGCATTCAACAGGTAAAAGAACTGGAAATTGAAGTTAGTTTTATCTCGTTAAACCACTGTCCCATAGACATTCTGTCACTTGTTCAACTGCTTGCAGGCCCCAGACAAAATGTTGCTACAGTCAGAAGTTTAAAAAGATCTCTCAGATGAAAGCAATGCCACAGCGTGCTCAGTTTTGTTGAGAACTTCAGGCCTGTCCTGTTGTACGCTCCCCAAAGCGGTTCCCTCAAATAGACTCCATGAGCTAACAGGACCCCTGCATGCAACTCCACCCTCCTCTCACACATGCCTGCTCTGTTTCACTTTACATCAGCCTTATAAGCCTTTTGACAATTCCTCAAACTCAGCAATCCACTGTCAGCAACACGGTCTTTTTTCTTCTTTCTTTTTCCTGGGATGGAACTCAAAACCTTGTGCTTGCCAGGCAGGTGCAGTGCCACTGAGCTATATCCCCAGAACTGTGTGCATGGCCTTGTACGGTCTGTTACCCTGTGTCTTTGCTTTTCTTCACTCTCCCTGGTCCCCTGACTCTCTGCATCCCTCAGGCTTACCTCAGATGCCCTTTACTTAACAGAGTTCTTCCTACCAAAACTAGCAAACGGGAGCTCCTCCCTGTCATATTTCCTCAGCTTCCTTTTTGTCATTTAGCACTTACCATAACTTGAGAATAAAGCATTCCCTCACTGGCTAGTTTACTGTGGTACATATCTCCTAGGAATTAAACTTCCGGGAGTCAAGAATCTAATTAGCATTCACGTGGCATAATGCCTAGTACACAGCATTCACTCACCAACTTAACTAAATAAAGGAAAGCAGAAAAGTGGGAAATGGGAGAAATAAGTGAAAGGAAGGTATTTGAAAATTCACCTGGCCTGAATTTATCTATTGTAAGAATTTAAAAAGAATGGTGGGTAAAGTTTTGTAAATAGGGAAGGGAGGAGAAGGTGAAGAAAGGGTAGGGGTATGGGAGAAAAATGAGAACCAAGACCTGTCATGTAAAGGTACAAGATCCCAATGATGAATGCATTTGGACTGTGCACCAAAAAAGTACCAATAAATTCAATGACAAAAAAAAAAGCTGAATTATGTGAAGGTGCAAATTTCCAATGATGAATGTCATTACACTGTATACCTTAAATATACCAATAAATTAATTGATTGAAAGAAAAAGAATGGTGGGTGGAAAAAAAGTCAACAGTACAAATTGTGGCTGACACAATTTGGTGAGCAACTTTTCTCTATGGAAAAACACATTTTAAATAGAGTTGTTGAGCAAAACAGAAATCTAGGAAGGCAATGGCTTAGTCAAACCAAAATTTAATCCCCAGGAGTTGAAGAAATATAGCACACATAGAAATTTTCCATCTTTTGAGTCACATTCTCTCACCACCTCCCATCGAAAGCAGAAACCCTGGCTCCTTTCAACCTTCCCTATTATTCTCCTGTTTTTTCCAAACAGATGACAAACGCCCTTCTATTGGTCTGCGAGTCACCAAGCAGCAGCTGGGAATGCTCAGTCATGCCTTATCCAATAACGGGATTATCCAAATGGGAAAATGAAAGTCAGAATAAAAATGAACAAAATCAGGGAATTCCACAAGCCAAAATAGTTGGCGTTGATATTAGTCAAATCGTTGCTCACTATGAAGGCTCTGACTGCCAGCATGAAGTTTACTTTTGCTATGGCCTGTGTTCCTCTGTTCCTCAGTTTCTTCCTAATTGAAAAGGAAACAGTAACACCCCATAGGGCTGCTGTGAGGGAGTCAGCGAAATCATTATAAAGAACTTAAACAGTCTCTGGCATAGTAAACCCACAAATCCTAGCTATAAGTAATTTCTCTGTGTATATGTGTGTGTGAAATGTCATTAGTTGATGGATTCTTTATTTTCTGGCCCAAGCAGAGTGTTATTCAATGAGTTAAATTTAATAATCACATGGATTTTTAGGATTTGAGTGTCTTGAATTTCCTTTTTGTCTTTTTTTCCCTAAAGTAAAAACAGCACCGTGAAAAGAAGATGAAGGCAAAGTTACCAAACCCTGACAGAGAAAATTCTTGAACCCTGAAATCCTCAATAAGCCTGGGGACTTCTCTCCAGTGCAAGTTTTGTCAGGTGAGACACGACTGTGCGTGAGAGAGAGGGGCCCGGGAGAACAGGGGATGGGGAGAGTACTCGTGGGAACCGGGTCCAGGAAAAGGTAGGTTAAAGAAATTTCTAAAGAAAACTGGAAAAGCTTCAGGAAAATATTTTGGACTAGGATCGCTAATGTTCATCATCCACTTCCCTTGTGCCAGGCAACATTTTAAGTGAGGGCATTATTCCACTAAATTCATTTAGTACTTTAGAAGCCTTAGAAAATAGATCCTTTTGTAAAAGGCCGTTTAATTAGTCCATTGATAAATTGTCATGTAGTGAGAGAGTCCAGGTTTTGGTAAGAGAGCAAAACTCCTTTATCTGTTAATCAAGTCCCTCAAAAATCTAACACTTATATTTTAGTTTGGGAAAGAAACTCTCAGCAGGCTTCTCAAAAACTAAAACAAGCACATCTACTCATGTCTACATTAAATCTTTCTGTAGGACAATACTTTAACTTACATGTTTCTAAAAAAAAATAAAATCTCCCTGGAAATCTAAACCTGGACCGAGGGCCTCCTACACCATAACTGGTAGGAAATTTGAGCTGGAAACTGGCCATAATGAGCAAGAGCTGCCAGCCTGTTTTGGAATAGTGACAACAGTAGCCCTTCTGGATCTGAAATTCTCTAAACCAACCTCAAAAAAATGATCTTACTGTTTTTATTCATCACAATGTGGCTGTAATCTTCTCCTCCAAAGGGACCTCATGACTCTCTCTGGTAATAGCATTCTTCAATACAGAGCACTACTTACTAACGTCCACTGAATGCTGGTACAAGGATCTTTCACAAAGAAGGGAATTCCTCTAACTTGGAAATATTTTAAGAAATAAATTATTGAAATATTGTCTTATGAAATATAGAATTTATCGTGATTAGGCCACCAAACCAGACTTTAATTTTAAGCAAAGTTTTATTTCTGTATTTGCCAAGGACTCTTCACACAAGCTTATTTAAATTGAACTTTTATGCTTCAAATAGGCGTAACTTTTAGAAACCCAAGACAAAGCAGCACATACAAGTTGTACTAACCTTAGTATACTGAATCTTCAAATCAGTCAGTGGGGTAGGAATGGCTGGTTTTGCTGAGGACATTTCTGCTTCCGTTCACGGAACACAGGGGACAGGCTCAGCAATTTGATTCCGATACAGCACTTGACTTTATTCGTTCCTTTTTATCTGCACTGGCTAAAGTTTATTTGCATATTGGGAAATGATTGGATGAACAGACTGGGAGCAAAAAATGAAAGTAGGCTGCTTATTGGTAACATCTAGGACAGAAAACTTTTGACTTTGAACCTAAATCCTCAAGGAACCAGCATTCTAACATTGGAATAGCATTAGGAGACAGGGTAGTATTTGCATGTGGATTAATTTACAAACCAAAAATTGTGATAAGGATATGCAGCACAGGATATGCTTTGTCCACTAAACCCAGTTAATATCATTATTATTATTATTACTATTATTATCATCATCATCATTATTATATTTGGCTTTTCCTACATTTTATGCTACTGTGTCACTTTCCATTTTCTTTTTTCTTTTTTGGTGGGGGAGCGGGGGTACCAGGGATTGAACTCGGGTCCTTGAGCTTGCAAGGCAGGCCACCGAACCGCTGAGCTAAATCCCCGGCCCTAACTTTCCATTTTCTGACAGATTTGGAATCAGAGCATATGAGAATTGAAGAGACCAAAAGGGCATTTGTTCTCAGTAGAAGATGGGAGGAAAGAACCCACACCAGGAGTTTCAGGACAAGGCCAGCAGCAAAGCAGTCATCTCCCAGAGGACCAGGGGCTGGAGGGGAATAATGGCTGGCAGTTTAGGAGGTGCCCGAAGGCAGCTTTTTTAAACCTTATCATTCAGGTATATTTTCAGTGCTGGGTGGGTATAACTATTGTGATTTCAGAAGCCCTAAATTAATGTTGAAACAAAAAAGTCAGCAGGACTTTTAAGGATCTCAGAGTACTGGCATATAGTAGAGTAACCACAGTCAGAATGTGACAATGTCATCTGTGAAAACATTTAAAACTAAAGGAAACTCTGATTTTGAAAGCTATTTGTGTGTATTAGACATTGCTATAGACAAACATAAAAAAAATTTTAAATAAGACTTATGAGTAATTCAAATTCTCAGTGTTCATGCTGGAAAATTTCAAAAAGGACAATTTTAAAGTGACTAACTCTTGTGTTAAGTACACTGTTTGTTTGCATTGAAGCTCTCTCAAAAGTTCTAATAGGGCCCAGTGTGGAGGTACATGCCTGTAATCTCAGCACTCGGGAGGATGAGGCAGGAGAATCGCTGTGAGTTTGAGACCAGCCTGGGCTGCATAGTGAGTTCCCGGTCAGTCTCAACTACACAGTGAGACTCTGTCTCAAAAAAAGAGAAACAGTGCTAATAGGAACAAGATAGAATTCTTTGGATGCTCTGAATGTTATGAATTAACAAAAACAATTCCTTTCTAATGAAATTGCTAGCTTCCCTGAATATGGAAATCAGATGGGAAAGCTATTATTGATTAGTTTTCCCAAAATAGACATGGGACTCTCAGCTTTCTTTCTGTCTTCATTTTGCATCCCCATTTTGTAAGCATAGAATGAATGGCTTACTGATAATTATAGATCTCAATAGTACAGGGCCAAAATTCCCGTGTCATTTGAGGCCTATCTGTCTCCAAAGCCCTAGGTCTGACCCTGATCCCCACCTCACTTCACCTCACCCTGTAAGAAGATTCCCAGATAGGTTCAGGAATCCGCTGCTTTGCTTCACCCTGTGAGGCACATACGCATGACTTTGTATTCATCTAAGGCAGGAACGGGCACATGTTACTGTTATGGATCAGCTCATAAATACCTGCAGGTTTGTGGGCCAGATGATTTCTGCTATGACTTCTTCTACTTTGTTGAAACTGTAGACAGTCACTAAATTAATGCGTAGGCAGTTTTCAATAAAGCTTTGTTTACAAAATGTGGAAGGCAAGGCAGAGTTTTGGGGCATGGGCCAGCCCTCTAGATTCTAAGCAAATTACATTCCATTCCAAAGTCCTAGACTACTTCAAGACCAGATAAAGCTTTGTGTCCTTTCAACATTTCTCCTTTTCTCGCTCAAGGATTTTCTTTCTGGTGAGTCTGTTTTCTCTTTCATACACGTATTTCCAGTTAAATGCACACAACTACACACAGCTGTTTCACAACATGCGGGGGGTGCTGCAGCCAGGCCCAAGCAGCTGTGTTTGCTGCTTTTTTCTGCCCTCAGCTTCACAGTTGTTTGTAGATTCAAACACTGGCTTAGTTGATGTCCAGGCAATGAGTTATCAGCTTCATAACATACTTGGCGTATCATCTCTTCTTTGGTTGAACACATTTTTGATTGTATATTGTTGGATAATTTCATAGGAATAGTCTCTTTAGAATAGGCATTACCGAGTGGGGCATGGTGCTATACACCTATAATTCCAGCAAGAGGGAGGCTGAGCAGCAGGGTCCCCCCGAGTCCAGGTCAGCCTGGGATACATGGTGAATTCAAGGCCAGCCTGAACTGCATAGCAAGACCCTGTCTCAAAATACAATAAAATAAAATAAACAAATAAAAACAGCAGGCATTACTGAATGTAGGTAAAAGCAAGAACTTTGGAGACAGGTTACCATACCTACTCATTTAACTTCAACAAATATTTACTAAGCATCCTTTAGGCATCAGTAATTCTCCAAACTTAATTTCACTTGGGCACTCGATTTCATATTCTGCCTAGATACCACAAGGCTTGAGATCTGTTTCTGGATATAATACTGCCTGATTCTAATTTTCTAGAATACTGTTGTATTCCTGGGAATGCTGACATGAATGAAAGACTTTTTCGACCCTTCCTCTACTTACAGAGGAAGAAATGTTTTGGTGGGAAAAAGGAGTCCACGGAAGCAAACCTCAAGACGGGACCCCGTTTTGTGGATTTTTATTGTATGAGACGCTTAATCAGCAGGGGGATGGGCTGGCCTTTGACATGGAACCCTTAACAAGGGTTATTTAATCACCATCTCCTTCTTAGGGAAAATTATATTAGATATAAGAAATACAATAGTTATCTCTAATATATTCCTTTTTCCTAGACCTTGTGGAAGTTGTCATTAAAAACAAAAAATGTATTTCTGCTATCACTGAAACTGTTCTCTTTTCACAGAAGGGCTCTTACAGAACTCCCTTCAAACCTTGGTCTCTGACAAAATCAAAGGAGATTAACATTTTAGCGTGAGAATCTGAGTTTTTTGTTTGTTTGTTGTTTGTTTTGTTTTGTTTTTTGGTACCAGTGATTGAATTCGGGAACTTGTGCTTACAAGGCAGGTGTCGGAACCTCTGAGCTAAACCCAGGCACTGAAATTTTTAAAAAATCAAAGTTGTTAATGAAGTTCAATTTCATGCTGAAATAAAAATAGTGTCTTCAGTGAACTCGATGTCTGCATCACCTCAAAATGAATATATAGATATTCTGACCTCCAGAGCCAGACTTTCAGGAAATGGGGCATTCAGGAGATAATTAGATGAGGAACACAGAAGCTTCATGAATGGGATTTGTTTCCTTCTAAAGTGAACCCTGGAGAGGTCTCTTGCACATTTTTATCATGTGGAGAAACAAAGAGTCAGCCAACTTTGATCCTAACGAGGGTCTTCATGGAATCTGACCTTAAAGTCTCCAGATCTATGAGAAATTAATTTCTGTTGTTTACACTTTTCAGTCCCTGGTATTTTCTTAAGGTATTCTGAATGTTCCTTATAGCTTATTTATCACACTTTCTGATTTCCAAATCCTCAATCCATACAGTGAAGCTAACTTTCTGTTGCCGCATCCCACACCCAACCCCTTGACTCTTCTGTGTTGCCCTAAACAGGGTTGGATGAATCTTCATGTTAGGTAACCCAGAAGTGCTCTAAAGTTTTGGTGCCTATAATTTTATCAGATCTTATGCCGTTTGGAGTTTTAATATTTTGGAAAAACTTGACCTTGTCTGTGGTGAGAGAATCTGTGCTTGACTAGAAAGTAAATGTTGAAACTGAAGAGAATTTTAACTCTAACAATGTGTATTAGCCTTCCTTTGCTTGTGAAATATCAGAAAAGGAATAGTTTTCTCAACACATAGTCTAGGTAAAGACCAATGACCATGGTGTGATCTAGTCATTCATAGAATACATGTTTTTATTACACACCTTAATGAAGATGTCATTCAAAAACACGGGGCCTCAGTTCCTACCTCCTCTTCACATAATCTAAATGATGCTTCCTTCTCAGCTATTAACCCTTTTGTCTATCAAGGATAAATATTGATGAGGGCAAGAGCAGTTATTTACCTCTCAACTTTTATTTTCCTTCCTGTTCATTTGATTTTTCTTCCTTTCTTTTTGAACCAACTATGCGTGTTACACTACTTGTGATGTTTTTAGCTTTCATGTTCAATTGAGTTTTGGTAGAATTCTCACATAATGTGGCCTGCTATCCTGAGTGAAATGGAAAGTATTTATTCAATCAGAAAAAGAAAGCTGGGGATTTAGTTCACTGGCAGCATGCCTGCCTCACAAGCACAAGGTCCTGAGTTTGATCCCCCATACTGGAATAAGAAGAAGGAGGAGGAGGAGGAGGAGGAGGAGGAAGAAGAAGAGAAAGAGCACAGTCATTTTGAATACATAATTATTTTTATTTTCTGCATATTTTGAGGTTTTTCTTGTGAACAACAATCAATATCTGAAAATGTTCTTAGTCTCTTACATTATAGTTTATTTGCCTAATTACTATTTACATGCATATATGTAGGTGTGTTTTATCTTTCCTGATTTATGCCTATCATTTTGCAATTTTTCTTTTTTACAAACATTCTTAACCAATAAAAGTTAAAAATTACAAAGTCATCTCAGTTTGTTATTATCCAAAATGAAGTTTTATGGTTATATTTAGAATCCTGTTTGACTCTAAATTCAAACTAAAAATCCCCTAGTATCCAGATTTTTTTTTTTTTTTTTTTCAGCTATTATTCCAATATGAAGTTTTATGCTTATATTTAGAGTCCTGTTTGACTCTAAATTCAAAGTAAAAATCTCCTAGTATCCAGATATGTTATGATGTAGCTGGAAATGATTATATATTGCCTTACCAAGAGCACCTTTAAGTGAGTGGTTAAGATCTTCCTAGGTGAACACTAATTGAAGATACTCAGTTCAGGAGGTGTGGGTTGCTAATAACGGTTTGGTCTCCAGAAATGGGAACTGACTCTTATTACAACTGGCCAAGTGCTATGGGAATTGGCTTCTGAACTGGTGTCCGCTCCCAAACATGGTCTCTGATCAAAACAGTAGGCACAAAATTAGCTGAAATTAATTAATGAAAAGTCCTTAATTAACGAAAAATCATCTTACATAGACAAAGAAATCCAAGGAGTATTTAATCTTGTCTCCATGTGATACAGAGAAATATAAAAGGAAATAGACAGGTATAGTCTCTTCACAGTGTCTGAGGAGCATTAATGAACAGAAAATACATTATGAACAGCAAACTTGGAAGTGTTCTGCCTTTATATAAAGACTGGGGTTTAATATGATAAAATGAAAAAATGGAAACAAGTCTTTGTAAATAGGGAAGGGTGGAGGCGGGTGAAGGGAGGGCAGGGGAATGGGGGGAAAATGAGAACCAAGATCTGACATGTAAAGGTACAAGATCTAAATGCTAAATGTAACTGTGCTGTCTGCTTAAAAAGTACCAATAAACTGAGTGAGGAATAGAAAAGATTGGCGTTAACTTAGATTGATGTTAAAGTTCATAGTTAAACATTATGTTCCCTTCACCATCCTTTGTGAGCCCTTAGTGCTAATATAGTAATGAAAGATTGAGGTTAACATAGTTTGATGCTAAAGTTCATAGTTAAACTTTAAGCTCCCTTCCCCACCCCTTGTAAATACTTGGTGATAGGATAGTAATGATACGACTGAATTTCCTAATGAGAAAGCTATTTAGCCTGAAGAGAATGCTAAAAACATACAGGAATTTGCTAGATAGATTCTACTGTTTTCCTATACTCACACTAGACTAACCGGTAACACAGAAAATTATTTCAGTAATAATTTATCATATTTTTATTGAGTATCTACAATGTTCCAAGCACTGAATTTAGAATTATTAGATCACTAAATACCCGGCAGTTTGGCTCTCCTCAACCTTTCTCCACAGAGGCAGACAAATGGTTCTGAGAAACAGTGAGCTCCCGGTGCTCTCTGGATGATAAATTCTGAGCTCCTCAGCGTGCTGCAGAGCATGGGTTTATGTCCTAGGCCTTGCTTACTTTCAGCCTCACATCTGCATCTTCGCCCTGAAAGCTGAGCTTTCCCTGAACGGAGCTCCTCAGCTTGCTCACGTGATTCAAATATGCTGTGCGCTCGCTCTCTCTCTCTCTCTCTCTCTCTCTCTCTCTCTCTCTCTCTCCCCCCTCCCCGTGCCCTTCATGGCTTCCTTTCTTTTTCACCCATCATCCCTGTGTCTGTTCATTTGGTTAATTACTACTTCAGGCCTCAGCTTCAATATGACTGTATTCTAAGAAGCCTCCCCAAACCCTTCTATCCGGGGTCAGCGCGATTCCTTCAGGCTCTGGCAACAACTAATGACTTCCGTTCACAGGACTCATCCCACTGGGGTGTCCACAAGTCTGTCTCTGCCATTATTACGGAAATGAGTCTTGCCAGCCTTGTATTCCTGGAAACTAGTATCATATCTGTATTCAAGGAATAATTACTAAATACTAAAAACATATGTCATAATCCCAGGGCTGATGTGAAAAAAACCTTTCCTTTGATGTACTACATTCATAACAGATTTTTAAGATTTTTTTCTGAAGGTAAGAACACACTAAGTTGTTAATCAACATAATTCAGAAAATTACTGTGTGTAGGGCCAGGGATTTCGCTCAGCAGTTTGGTGGCCTGCGTTGCAAGTGCAAGGACCGGAGTTCAATCCCCGGTACCAAAAAAAAAAAAAAAGAAAAGAAAAAAAAGAGAACTACTGAGTGTTCATACAATGTGTTGTACTTTTATTCCAAATAATCATGATAATGTAACGGCAGGTCTGCAGGAGGTAAACACATAGGATCAGGGAGTAAAATAAATGTCTCAGACCCCTCACAGAGTTCAAGGGATTCATGGAATTCCATTGTTCTATCTTGGATTCTTCCAAGCGCCTGTTCTCCTCTTTTTACTTATCTGTTTGTTATTGCCAGGCCTAATGAATCTGTTTCAAAGATTTCTCACCTATAGCACTGCACTCCTTTCACGGGAAGTTGCCAAAGACCACATCGATATGGCTCTTCTTCTGCCCAAGCAAAATCCCAATCATTGATCACCAGTGCTTCTAATCAGCAGGAATTAGGTAAGAAAGAGATGCTCTTCCCATGTACCCTATGTAACCAGAGGGTCTGGAATGAAGCAGTCTGACAACTACCGTCCTGATCAGAGACCCCTCCTAACTGCTCTCTTCCAGCACGGCTGCACCTGGTATCTCATGACACCATCAGCCCTGCTGTTGATAGCAGCCGCTTCTCCCTGTGCTTTCCCAAGCCTCATCTTTCCTGCTTGTGCTCTCTCAAGCCTTATTCTTGGCAGGTAGCTACAATCTCCTCCTCTCCCCTTCCCGTGACCCTATAAATACCCCATAGCCTGTAGGGGAATTGCTGATGTGGCCCCTACTGCCAAAATGATCCCTCTCAGGTTTGTTCTGAAATAAACCTGTTCTATTGAGATTCTTTCCATTTTCTTTTTCTTTCCCTTTATCCTAACAACATTGACTTTGTTAAATATGTGAAATGGAAAAACACGGAATTTACCAGAAGCAAATTGACATAAATCCATTCTATAAGTAGATAGGAACAGAGCAACTCTTGGCTGCAAGTGATTATGATGGTGTTTATAGTGCATTTATGGATGCATAAATTTATAGGGTAATGAAAATGGAATATCAGTGCATTAGAACATCAAAAAGTGTCAACACAACAGCATACCATTTCATGAGTGTTCTTTAGATGAACTTTTTGATGCAAGTATGAAGAAAAATAAGAATTTTAGTATGCAAGTGTGGTTCAGTACTTCAATATTCTTCAAGAGAATTTTTTACTTCTCAAGCAGAAGAACTGGATCTCTTCACCCCTTCCCTTTTATAAAATATCTACCTTCCGGTTCCTTATTACTTATCTTTTATTTTGTTCTTAAATTTACTTACATTTTGGGTTTCTCATATAAGAGAAATGATTTTTAAGCCTGTATGTCTGATTTATTTTACTTAACACTGTGGTCTCAAGGTGAATCTATTTTCCTACTAATGACTCAGATTTATTGTTTTTTATAGCACAGTAAAACATTGTTTTGAACAGATGCTACACTTTTTTAATCCACTTATCTGTTGATGGACATATAGGCTGCTTCCAAGATTCAGCTATTATGAGCTGTGCTACAATAAACATGGGTATGCATATATCACTGTATTTGATGTCGTTAACTCTTTAAGCAAGATATATAGAAAGGGAAGAGCTGAGTTAAATGGAATATTTATTTTTACTTTGTTGAGAAATCTTCACACAGATTTCCATAGTGGTTGCTCTAGTTTATATTTCTACCAATAATTCAAAAGAGTTTCTTTTTACTTTCATCCTTGCCAAATATTTGTTATTATTTGATTTTTGGTGATATCCATTGTTTTTGGAGTAAGATTCTCAGTGTTACTTTAGTTTTCATTTCCATAGTTGCCAATGATGTTGAATATTTTTCTCATGTTTATTGGCCATTTGTACTTCTTCTGAGAAGTGTCTATTCATTTTGGTTGTCTATTTTTGCCTGGATCTTTTATTTTGGGGGGTATAATTTCTTTTAGTTCTTTATATATACTAGATATTAGTTCTCTCAGGTTTAACTGGAAATTTTTTTCTATTCTGTGGGTTGCATCTTCACTGTGATGGTTTTTTCACTGTGAAGCTTTCTGTGTAGAAGTTTTTAAATTTGATATAACCTCATTTGTTGATTCTTGATGTTATTTCTGTGCAATTCTAATTCTGTTCAGAAAGTCCTTTCCTTTATCTTCAATAGTTTTACCTATTTTAGCTTCCTTTTTTGGCACTTTTATATACAGGCAGGTGTGGCCAAATGTAGGCCTCTCTTCCTGAAAATGAAGCTACTAAGAACAACTAAGGAATCCATGGATCTGAAATGATCACAAAGTTAAGCAAATATTTATACAGTTATTTATTATTTCTTAAATTCTCATTCACTTTTTTCATTATTAAAATTAGAATATCCATCTTATCATTAATTCCTTCAATTTAAGTAAAGTCCTAGATAGTTTCAAGAATTGCCAAACAAGCCTGAAGTACAGATGCCAGATATTCACATTTGTGAGTTGGGTGGGCAGTTGGAGCTTTGCTAAAATGTGAGACACATGAGTTCTAGGCTGATTCAATTTCTGACTGTGACTTCGGGTGATTCTGCTTTTCATTTCCTATGCTAGTTGTTTTCAAACTCAGAATCACCTGGAAGACTTGTTACAACACGGTTGGTGATTTCCACTCCCAGAGTTTTTAAAGTAGATGGTTAGGTGGAGCCCAAGAATTTTAATTTTCTGAAAGGTTCTGAGACACTGCTGATGCTTCTGCTATGGGACAAACTTTGAGAAACCAAGCAGTTCATGCGACTCCCAATCTGCTTCTTTTTAATGAAGAGGGAAGCAGGAGGGCCCCAGGTAAGAATCACGGCAGAAGTCTCTAAGTGATACTGTAGGACTCATGTGTTTTTATTAAAATCAAGTAAAAAGAGGAAGGAGACATGAACACTCATTTGGTTCCAGCTCCCGACATTCTCATTTTATTTCAGGAAAAAGTAAATGGAATATAAATTTTTAGGCAACACAAACCAAAGGGGAAAAAAAAAGCAACTCAGGTAGTCTAGAGACAAGTGAATAATATTAATCCAAGATATTCTGTAGCTCTCTATGTCTGTCCTTGTCCAAGCCATACCCTGGAGATTAAATTTTCAAAATCATACATGAATGTAAATGGCGCAAAACTGACCAAAAGCTGTGCTGTTGGTAAAAATTGAAGGTCTTTGTTTCTGAACAAAATGACAGCTTTCATTACCTTTGTACCTAGAGAAGAGCAACAAGGTTGAAAGCATTTTTTAAAAATAAAGCATATGAATTATTGTGTTTTAAACACAGTATGTTGTAACATAAACATGAACTGACATGTTCTTTGTGATCCATATAAATATTCACATTCATGTTTTTAAATGAGGCATTATATAATTATGAAAACTATTTCCTGGTAGGTAGACTGGGATATGAAAAATATTTAATTACTTCATAAATGTATATAGACTATAACAAAAAGGCTCCCTTTTTTGTATTCTACAGAACAAATCCTAGTACAACTATTGTCATTAAGTTAAAATATGTCAAACAATTTTTCTATTCCATAACTAACATGCTATTTATTCCAAACAGCATTGTATACCATAAAATACTAGTATAAAAATTGTCAGCTGTATTAACAGGCTTCTTGTAAGGGGGTTTATCTTGTAAAAGCTACTTTCTTTTAAAATATGAGGCTGCTTGCTTTTCTCATTTACACAACATTTTCTGCATAGCACAATCCTTTGGGACATAATTTGCTACCTCCTCACAGAGTTACCAGACAGTTCAGAATATTTACAATGGAATGAATTACATTGTTGGAATAAATACGGTACTGCCTGCCTATTCAGAGAATATCAGGACCAGGAACATAACAAGGTATCTTCCTTCTTGAAAATAACATGAGCTGAGTGCTCTATGTCATTTTCAGTGGGAAAAGAACAATTTGTTAACCTAGAACCATCTCATGTCATTTACCCATAAAATCATTCATGTTTATACCATGTTGCATTTTAGCATAGATTTTCCACACCAAAGTGATTCAGGAAAAGACTTTTTCAATTTTAATGCTCAGTCCCTGCCCCTACTAACTGCCCCCATACACCGCTCATTACCTGGTCTTGGGTAGGGAAATTCATGTAAAACATTCAGATAAGGAATATTGTAGTCTAATTTTTTAAATATATAGTTTTGAAGAAACATGACTTTTAAGGAAAAATAATTTTATATGATTTTCTGTTATAAACCTTTTTCTTTTTCATCCCATCAAAGCTTCAAACACATGGAAGTTATTTGAAGTTAGTTTTAGAAAAAGATAAGGTATAGGTAATATCAATTAATAAAATCATGAACAATGAAAATATTGAATTTCTGTAATTTTTTTCAGATGGAATTAGTGCAAACTCTAAGGTCAATTAAGCAAAAATACATGAAGAATTTGAATGCTACTTGAGTATGGGGAAATTTATTATATTCAATTTTGCTTGTTAATGGTGTCGAAGCCATTTTCAAATCTCAAAGGTTTTTTCACATCAAAAGAAAAAAGAAAAAAGCTTATTTGCAAAGTGTGTACATTATCCAAAATATATGTGAAGGGGCCGGGGATGTAGCTCTATTTTGCACTTTCAAAATTCATAAAAAGCTTTACAATATTTGCTTCACCCATTGATCATCAAGGTTTTTATGGAAAGACAATGAAAATTTTATCACATCAACTGAGTATATGCATAAACAACAAATAATTTAAAAATGAGTATCTTCAATCAAGAACGTTCTGCAAAATACATATTCTGGTACACATCTGAATTTATCTAAATCAGGCTTTAAAATACATTTTAAAAAAGAAAAAGATTTAACACTGACAAGCCTACCAGAATAATGCTGAAGGCAAGCTATAAACAGCTTTACATGTTGAATGTAATTTGAGGTAACAGAAGAAGAAATTACCTGAACCTACATTTAAATTTATATTAACAAGACTTTTAAATTTTAACAAAGTGAACAATTCTTGTTCCTCTGGTAATTTTTCAGGTTTTATTTTTAAACTTGTGACATCTTGACTATAGGAACTGAAATCCAAGGCTAGAATATTTATAGGGGGGAAAACACTGGGGATACCTTAAGTCTAAAGACTATTCCTACAGTCTGCCTTCACAGTAAGAGCATCAGAAGTAATATATGGGATTTCATTTGCCTTATGTTTTATAAAATATAAGTACAAAATTTCAATGGCAAAATATTCAAGTGTTTTCACTTGGGAAACTTTAAGAAAATTAAATTTTGCCTTAAATTAGTTTCTAGATTTGGGAAATGGCATAATACATATTTTGAAGCATAGGATCTATTAAAACTATACAGCTATTTCCACTTTTAATATAATCATACTCTACTCTGGGGTAGCTCTTTAGATAGTAACAAGAGGCCTGTAAAAATGATGCCAAAAGAGTAGAAATGGAAAGACAAGAAAAACTAGGTAGTAGTGACAATCATGATTCTTAATGTTTCCTTGGTAACTAATGCCACAAAATTACATTTTGGCTCAGTGCCAGTGGGCTGCTGGAAGTGACTAGGAAATGAATGGACTCTCTTAATGGTCCCAGTTAGATTCTTAACTAACCAGTTTGTTTTGTTGCTTTGGTACTGGGGATCAAACTTGGGTCCTTGTGCTTGCAAGGCAGGCGGCGGCACCACTGAGCTAAATCCCCAGCTCACTAACCCGTGTTTTGATGGCTCACTCATGAAAGACTGCTTACCCAGACTGCTCAGTAAGGGGTACTGTGCTGGACTTACTGCCCACTCACTCCCCCATCCTTTTTATGTTTGGCTATGTTTTGTTTTGCTTTGTTTTTTTGACAAGGTCTTGCTATGTAATTCACACTGGCCTTGAACTCACAACGTAGCCGAAGATGACCTCACAGTAATCCTGCTGCCTCAGCCTCCCAAATGCTGGGATTATAGGCATGTGCCACCACACCCAGCCCTTACCGCCTATTTTTGTTGTGTTTTTTTAAGAACATTAGGTAAAACTATGTACCTCTCAAAATTCAGCAGAACAAAGAACTCATAAGATCACAAAGTAACAACAAAAATGATTTCATTTTAAGCATTGTACTAATTACTTCTGAGATACAGAGTATGGGCTTATAAAAAATAAAACTCCAGTAGTCTTATATATTTTAAATTTTTCCTGAACTGATCAAAAAGGTTTTCAAACGATATCAACTTTAAAATATTCCTCACCTTCCATCTCAAATTACCCCTTCTATTAGTCTTGCACATGAAACTAAAATGTCAGGATGGTTAAGAGCTTTAGGAGTATTTTAATAGAAGGGACACACTGAGTACATTTACTAAGAAAATGGGTTTTATTCTGATGCCTTTCAGAGATTTTGAGTGCTCTGTTTTATCACTGAATGAGAATTATATGCAAAACAAATACCCTGTAAGATACCAAAGCATTCACTTTATAATAGTATACTTTGGCATATTAAAACTAATGAAGCCTAAGACAAGCAAACAAGTTAAAAAAAAATCACAACTCAGAATTCCAGTATTTTCATATAGTATCATTTACTATGAAATGCCAAAAGACTAATGTTTAAGTGGATCTCTAACCTGTACGTTACACACACTCATGTGACCAAACCAATCACACTCTTGGGGGCTTATGGAACATTAAGTATAGAAAACTGCTCTCCAGGATTGCTTCTTTAAAGCTTAAACAATTAACTTACCATCATTTGGGGGGTGCGAGATGAATATGGATTAGGAGGTTCCTACTTAAAGAAAAAATTCTAATTAAAATATTTTAAACAGACTATGTTAGACATTTATTTGATACTGAAAACTCATAAAACTCATAAAACTCACCACAAACATTTCATATATTAAGTATTTACACAATCTAAGGTGGAAAATGTAGGAACATTTATTTGCTTGAGCACTAAAAAGGCTTTCCAAAATCTTGAGTAGACATATCATACTCTGCAATGAAATGCTTGAGTTCTTCAGCACACCGCTCGCCTATTTCATGTAAATTCTGCCTCAGTGCAAACTGTATGGACTTTTCTAGGGAAGGATCTTTTTCAATCAACATTTTCACCACCGTCCCGAAAGTTTTGCAGTCTTGTCGGTAAGCCTGTTCAATCTGTTCGGTTTTCCCTGCTATTGCTTTAGAGCGACTGCTGCGCTGACTGTCTTCCAATAATCCTGTGCTGTCTCCTGCATTGGTCTCCGGCTCCTCCAGCTGCTCAGTAAATAACAGTGCTGTAGGTCCCGCCTGTGTAGCCTTGGAGCTGGATGTAATCTGCTCTATCATTGAAAGAAACAAGTTTTCAGGAGTGAAAGGGGTTCCTGTGCTTTGGAGAGTTTGTTCGGCTTGATGAGTAAGCATCTTAATGTCTCCCCAGGTGAGTCCTGAAGCATGTGTCATAGAGGGCAGGGGGCCCATGCTTTTCTCCTTGTTGTTCACTACTGGCATACGATGAATTGCCAGCTTCTGAAGCTCCAGGAGAGGATTGCTTCCCGACTCATTACATAGGGTAGGGATGCACAGCCTTTGCAGGATCTCATACTGCACCTGTAACTCAGAAACCCCAGGCGAGCTGCTCTCGTCTGACCTCTCCAGCTTTTCAGCAGCCCACTTGCTCACAGCCTCAGCAAATTCCTTTTCAGTTAGCCTGCTGGGTTTATCTAACACCTTTGACGAACCACCTGCTGAAGAACTTGAGGGTGAAGTGTCTCTTGATGTTTTCAAAGACTGGACTTGTCTCTTTTTACCTCTTTCTGGCTTTCCTTCATTCTGCCGCTTGCAACAGGCACCGGCAGACGCAGGCTTTCTATGCTGAGACTGATGGAAAGAGTACGTTTTGCTTCGGTCTGGAGAGAAGCTTCGACTATTGACACTGGAGCCAGATCTGCTGTGTGCAGAATCCTTTCGGCCTACAGATGATTCTCGAAAAACAGGAGGATCCCTTTTATGAGGAGACTGGTCTCTCATATGATGGGAAGCGTAGAAATTTTTTCTTCTAAAGCCATCTCTCATCTCCCTGTAATCAGTCCGTCGACTTGCAGAATGATCATCTCTTGACCATCGATAGCCAGATTCATCTCCTCTGTGAGGTGGACCACTTCGATCGTGAGAAAAACTGCGGCCCTGGTCATATTCTCGGTAACCAACATGACTGTAGTATCTCCTGTAACCTCCTTCGGCAGGTCTGTCTAGCGGTGGAGGTTTCTGTTCTAGCAGTGGTGGTTTCTTTGGCACAATATTAACTACTCTATGGTAGCCATCACTGGGGTCACTGCGAGGAGGCACAAGTTCTGCTGGAAGCCTTTCATCGTCACATTGTCCCTCAGACAACATCACATTTGTTCTGTCAGCCATTCTGAGGAAAGCTAAAGCCGTTGCCGACCCAGGGAGCCCGGCCACTCCGCAAACGCAGCGCTCCAAGGGCCCTGTCGCTGCTCTCCTGCAAGGCACTTCCGGCGCCCGCAGTGACGTCACAAATTATCACATTCTGTGGCTTCAACCAACACAGTGCATTATTTTAGGGTTCTTCAGGTGTCAACTCCAAAATAGGTCTTATTTGCTAAAATCCAAGGTGTCAGAAGGTTGTCATTACTTTTTGGAGGTTCTGAGGGAGATCTTTTTTTTTTTTTTTTTTTTTTTTTTTTTTTTTTTTCCACCTTTAA